>NC_058090.1:4027044-4685947 GCF_014858855.1 Bufo gargarizans | reverse complement strand
CCTGTACCGTCAGAATCATGGCTTGGTCCTAATGTCATGGAACCATGAACCGGATGTACAACAAGAGATAAGTGGAAATAAGAAGGCTTTATTGAAAATCAAGCTGTAAGGCGAAAGTCCAAACGGATGGCTAAACCGAAGCAGGGTCTTGCGAAGCCAGAGGTCAGGAACCAGAAGGGTGGTCAGACGAAGCCTGGATCAGGAACCAGCAGGGTAGTCAGACGAAGCCTGGATCAGGAACCAGCAGGGTAGTCAGACGAAGCCAGGATCAGGAACCAGAAGCAGCAGCAGTCTTAGAAGCATGTGAACACAGGAGGACCAGGCAAGGAACTGAAGCCACAGACCTCCTATATATATGAGCTGGGCATCCAGCTCCTCCCAGTGGGAAGGAGAAGCCGCAGGGTGGGAGGCTACAAGAAACCCAGAAACCAAGATGGCCGCCAGCACATGTCAAACGAAGGGGAACAGCAAGAAGGTAAGACCATGACATGGCTAACGTGAAGCCTGATTCTCTGCTATGATATGAAGACTGATTCTCTGCTGACATGAAGCCAGATTGTCTGTTACGGGACCTCTCTCCTCTGCCTGGGTGTTTGGCCTAAATTTATGACAATGGACTGTTGCATTGGTGGCTGACGTGAAGCCTGATTCTCTGCTATGACATGCAGACTGATTCTCTGCTGACATGAAGCCAGATTGTCTGTTACGGGACCTCTCTCCTCTGCCTGGGTGCTGGGCCTAAATTTATGACAATGGACTGTTGCAGTGGTGGGTGATGTGAAGCCTGATTCTCTGCTATGATATGAAGACTGATTCTCTGCTGACATGAAGACAGATTCTCTGTTACGGGACCTCTCTCCTCTGCCTGGGTGCTGGGCCTAAATATCTGACAATGGACTGTTGCATTGGTGGCTGACGTGAAGCCTGATTCTCTGCTATGATATGAAGACTGATTCTCTGCTGACATGAAGCCAGATTGTCTGTTACGGGACCTCTCTCCTCTGCCTGGGTGCTGGGCCTAAATTTATGAAAATGGACTGTTGCAGTGGTGGCTGACGTGAAGCCTGATTCTCTGCTATGACATGCAGACTGATTCTCTGCTGACATGAAGCCAGATTGTCTGTTACGGGACCTCTCTCCTCTGCCTGGGTGCTGGGCCTAAATTTATGAAAATGGACTCTTACAGTGGTGGGTGACGTGAAGCCTGATTCTCTGCTATGATATGAAGACTGATTCTCTGCTGACATGAAGCCAGATTGTCTGTTACGGGACCTCTCTCCTCTGCCTGGGTGCTTGGCCTAAATTTATGAAAATGGACTGTTACAATGGTGGGTGACGTGAAGCCTGATTCTCTGCTATGACATGAAGACTGATTCTCTGCTGACATGAAGCCAGATTGTCTGTTACGGGACCTCTCTCCTCTGCCTGGGTGCTGGACCTAAATTTATGACAATGGACTGTTGCAGTGGTGGGTGACGTGAAGCCTGATTCTCTGCTATGATATGAAGACTGATTCTCTGCTGAAATGAAGACAGATTCTCTGTTACGGGACCTCTCTCCTCTGCCTGGGTGCTGGGCCTAAATATCTGACAATGGACTGTTGCATTGGTGGCTGACGTGAAGCCTGATTCTCTGCTATGATATGAAGACTGATTCTCTGCTGACATGAAGCCAGATTGTCTGTTACGGGACCTCTCTCCTCTGCCTGGGTGCTGGGCCTAAATTTATGAAAATGGACTGTTGCAGTGGTGGCTGACGTGAAGCCTGATTCTCTGCTATGACATGCAGACTGATTCTCTGCTGACATGAAGCCAGATTGTCTGTTACGGGACCTCTCTCCTCTGCCTGGGTGCTGGGCCTAAATTTATGAAAATGGACTCTTACAGTGGTTGGTGACGTGAAGCCTGATTCTCTGCTATGACATGCAGACTGATTCTCTGCTGACATGAAGCCAGATTCTCTGTTACGGGACCTCTCTCCTCTGCCTGGGTGCTTGGCCTAAATTTATGAAAATGGACTGTTACAATGGTGGGTGACGTGAAGCCTGATTCTCTGCTATGACATGAAGACTGATTCTCTGCTGACATGAAGCCAGATTGTCTGTTACGGGACCTCTCTCCTCTGCCTGGGTGCTGGACCTAAATTTATGACAATGGACTGTTGCAGTGGTGGGTGACGTGAAGCCTGATTCTCTGCTATGATATGAAGACTGATTCTCTGCTGAAATGAAGACAGATTCTCTGTTACGGGACCTCTCTCCTCTGCCTGGGTGCTGGGCCTAAATATCTGACAATGGACTGTTGCATTGGTGGCTGACGTGAAGCCTGATTCTCTGCTATGATATGAAGACTGATTCTCTGCTGACATGAAGCCAGATTGTCTGTTACGGGACCTCTCTCCTCTGCCTGGGTGCTGGGCCTAAATTTATGAAAATGGACTGTTGCAGTGGTGGCTGACGTGAAGCCTGATTCTCTGCTATGACATGCAGACTGATTCTCTGCTGACATGAAGCCAGATTGTCTGTTACGGGACCTCTCTCCTCTGCCTGGGTGCTGGGCCTAAATTTATGAAAATCGACTCTTACAGTGGTTGGTGACGTGAAGCCTGATTCTCTGCTATGACATGCAGACTGATTCTCTGCTGACATGAAGCCAGATTCTCTGTTAAGGGACCTCTCTCCTCTGCCTGGGTGCTGGGCCTAAATATATGCCAATGGACTGTTGCACTGGTGGCTGACGTGAAGCCTGATTGTCTGTTACGGGACCTCTCTCCTCTGCCTGGGTGCTGGGCCTAAATTTATGACAATGGACTGTTGCATTGGTGGCTGACGTGAAGCCTGATTCTCTGCTATGACATGCAGACTGATTCTCTGCTGACATGAAGCCAGATTCTCTGTTAAGGGACCTCTCTCCTCTGCCTGGGTGCTGGGCCTAAATATATGCCAATGGACTGTTGCACTGGTGGCTGACGTGAAGCCTGATTGTCTGTTACGGGACCTCTCTCCTCTGCCTGGGTGCTGGGCCTAAATATCTGACAATGGACTGTTGCATTGGTGGCTGACGTGAAGCCTGATTCTGTGCTATGATATGAAGACTGATTCTCTGCTGACATGAAGCCAGATTGTCTGTTACGGGACCTCTCTCCTCTGCCTGGGTGCTGGGCCTAAATTTATGAAAATGGACTGTTGCAGTGGTGGCTGACGTGAAGCCTGATTCTCTGCTATGACATGCAGACTGATTCTCTGCTGACATGAAGCCAGATTGTCTGTTACGGGACCTCTCTCCTCTGCCTGGGTGCTGGGCCTAAATTTATGAAAATGGACTCTTACAGTGGTGGGTGACGTGAAGCCTGATTCTCTGCTATGATATGAAGACTGATTCTCTGCTGACATGAAGCCAGATTGTCTGTTACGGGACCTCTCTCCTCTGCCTGGGTGCGTGGCCTAAATTTATGAAAATGGACTGTTACAGTGGTGGGTGACGTGAAGCCTGATTCTCTGCTATGACATGAAGACTGATTCTCTGCTGACATGAAGCCAGATTGTCTGTTACGGGACCTCTCTCCTCTGCCTGGGTGCTGGGCCTAAATTTATGACAATGGACTGTTGCAGTTGTGGGTGACGTGAAGCCTGATTCTCTGCTATGATATGAAGACTGATTCTCTGCTGACATGAAGACAGATTCTCTGTTACGGGACCTCTCTCCTCTGCCTGGGTGCTGGGCCTAAATATCAGACAATGGACTGTTGCATTGGTGGCTGACGTGAAGCCTGATTCTCTGCTATGATATGAAGACTGATTCTCTGCTGACATGAAGCCAGATTGTCTGTTACGGGACCTCTCTCCTCTGCCTGGGTGCTGGGCCTAAATTTATGAAAATGGACTGTTGCAGTGGTGGCTGACGTGAAGCCTGATTCTCTGCTATGACATGCAGACTGATTCTCTGCTGACATGAAGCCAGATTGTCTGTTACGGGACCTCTCTCCTCTGCCTGGGTGCTGGGCCTAAATTTATGACAATGGACTGTTGCAGTGGTGGGTGACGTGAAGCCTGATTCTCTGCTATGATATGAAGACTGATTCTCTGCTGACATGAAGACAGATTCTCTGTTACGGGACCTCTCTCCTCTGCCTGGGTGCTGGGCCTAAATATCAGACAATGGACTGTTGCATTGGTGGCTGACGTGAAGCCTGATTCTCTGCTATGATATGAAGACTGATTCTCTGCTGACATGAAGCCAGATTGTCTGTTACGGGACCTCTCTCCTCTGCCTGGGTGCTGGGCCTAAATTTATGAAAATGGACTGTTGCAGTGGTGGCTGACGTGAAGCCTGATTCTCTGCTATGACATGCAGACTGATTCTCTGCTGACATGAAGCCAGATTGTCTGTTACGGGACCTCTCTCCTCTGCCTGGGTGCTGGGCCTAAATTTATGAAAATCGACTCTTACAGTGGTGGGTGACGTGAAGCCTGATTCTCTGCTATGACATGCAGACTGATTCTCTGCTGACATGAAGCTAGATTCTCTGTTAAGGGACCTCTCTCCTCTTCCTGGGTGCTGGGCCTAAATATATGCCAATGGACTGTTGAACTGGTTGCTGACGTGAGAATGGACTGTTCCAGTGGTGGGTGACGTGAAGCCAGATTCTCTGCTATGGGACCTCTCTCCAATTGATTTTGGTTAATTTTTATTTATTTAATTTTTATTTTAATTCATTTCCCTATCCACATTTGTTTGCAGGGGATTTACCTACATGTTGCTGCCTTTTGCAGCCCTCTAGCCCTTTCCTGGGCTGTTTTACAGCCTTTTTAGTACCGAAAAGTTCGGGTCTCCATTGACTTCAATGGGGTTCGGGTTCGGAACTTCTCGAACCCGAACATCCAGGTGTTTTCTCAACTCGACTCTTACAGTGGTGGGTGACGTGAAGCCTGATTCTCTGCTATGACATGCAGACTGATTCTCTGCTGACATGAAGCTAGATTCTCTGTTAAGGGACCTCTCTCCTCTTCCTGGGTGCTGGGCCTAAATATATGCCAATGGACTGTTGCACTGGTGGCTGACGTGAAGCCTGATTGTCTGTTACGGGACCTCTCTCCTCTGCCTGGGTGCTGGGCCTAAATTTATGACAATGGACTGTTGCATTGGTGGCTGACGTGAAGCCTGATTCTCTGCTATGACATGCAGACTGATTCTCTGCTGACATGAAGCCAGATTCTCTGTTAAGGGACCTCTCTCCTCTGCCTGGGTGCTAGGCCTAAATATATGCCAATGGACTGTTGCACTGGTGGCTGACGTGAAGCCTGATTGTCTGTTACGGGACCTCTCTCCTCTGCCTGGGTGCTGGGCCTAAATATCTGACAATGGACTGTTGCATTGGTGGTTGACGTGAAGCCTGATTCTCTGCTATGATATGAAGACTGATTCTCTGCTGACATGAAGCCAGATTGTCTGTTACGGGACCTCTCTCCTCTGCCTGGGTGCTGGGCCTAAATTTATGAAAATGGACTGTTGCAGTGGTGGCTGACGTGAAGCCTGATTCTCTGCTATGACATGCAGACTGATTCTCTGCTGACATGAAGCCAGATTGTCTGTTACGGGACCTCTCTCCTCTGCCTGGGTGCTGGGCCTAAATTTATGAAAATGGACTCTTACAGTGGTGGGTGACGTGAAGCCTGATTCTCTGCTTTGATATGAAGACTGATTCTCTGCTGACATGAAGCCAGATTGTCTGTTACGGGACCTCTCTCCTCTGCCTGGGTGCTGGGCCTAAATTTATGACAATGGACTGTTGCAGTAGTGGCTGACGTGAAGCCTGATTCTCTGCTATGACATGAAGACTGAGTCTCTGCTGACATGAAGCCAGATTCTCTGTTACGGGACCTCTCTCCTCTGCCTGGGTGCTGGGCCTAAATTAATGAAAATGGACTCTTACAGTGGTGGGTGACGTGAAGCCTGATTGTCTGCTATGATATGAAGACTGATTCTCTGCTGACATGAAGCCAGATTGTCTGTTACGGGACCTCTCTCCTCTTCCTGGGTGCTTGGCCTAAATTTATGAAAATGGACTGTTACAATGGTGGGTGACGTGAAGCCTGATTCTCTGCTATGACATGAAGACTGATTCTCTGCTGACATGAAGCCAGATTGTCTGTTACGGGACCTCTCTCCTCTGCCTGGGTGCTTGGCCTAAATTTATGAAAATGGACTGTTACAGTGGTGGCTGACGTGAAGCCTGATTCTCTGCTATGACATGCAGACTGATTCTCTGCTGACATGAAGACAGATTCTCTGTTACGGGACCTCTCTCCTCTGCCTGGGTGCCGGGGCCTAAATATCTGAGAATGGACTGTTCCAGTGGTGGGTGACGTGAAGCCAGATTCTCTGCTATGGGACCTCTCTCCAATTGATTTTGGTTAATTTTTATTTATTTAATTTTTATTTTAATTCATTTCCCTATCCACATTTGTTTGCAGGGGATTTACCTACATGTTGCTGCCTTTTGCAGCCCTCTAGCCCTTTCCTGGGCTGTTTTACAGCCTTTTTAGTACCGAAAAGTTCGGGTCTCCATTGACTTCAATGGGGTTCGGGTTCGGGACGAAGTTCGGATCGGGTTCGGATCCCGAACCCGAACATTTCCGGGAAGTTCGGCCGAACTTCTCGAACCCGAACATCCAGGTGTTCGCTCAACTCTACTAGGGAGAAATCATTAGGAGAAATAAAATGGCCGCCGTCCTATCAGTACACACAAAACCTGTCCTAATCACAAAGGAGGCTAAGTTACTTCACCACAATGAGCCATAGGGCTGCCTCATCCTCCTCTCTGCTCTGCTTGTCAGGAATCATGATCCTGAATACAGGTGAATCTCTGACCATTTTTATTATATATTTTAATTACTGAAATCGTACATTTCTATCAGAAAAATAGCTCTAAAGTGGCTCACTTTGATCCTTTGCAACGCTCCTCTGTCTTCTGTTTAAATAACAGTCAATGCTGAGCAAGTCTCCACAGGTTTATGGCCAAACTGACATGGCTCTCAAAGAAAATGAATTGGAGTATCAGGGAGCATGCTCAACCTTCCGCATTATTAGGAGGGGGATCATTGGGGATCTCACTGGTCGGTCCCCCACCAATTAGTTAGTTACCCACTATCATTGTCATATTTTTACCCCTATAACTTTCTTACAGTTATGTCTATGGAGATGTATAAGGGCTCTTTTTTATTTGATGGACTATCTGTAGTTTTTATTGTTACTATTTTGGAGAGTGTTTGATTACTTTTTATAACTTTGCCATTTTGATTATTTCTTCTGTTACTCTGTTCATCGCATGGGATAAATATTTGTATATTTCCATTGTATGGGCATTTTATGACGTTACAATGCCTGTGATGTTTATTTTCTTTATTGTATTGTAAATTTTTATTTTAATTATGGGTAAAGGGTGATTTGAATTTTTTTATATTTTTAAACACTTTTTTATTTTTACTTTTTTCTTTATATTAAGTCACCGTGTTCTCTCAGCAGCACAGGGGAGAAGGAAGCAGTGTCTCCCTCCCACTTATGCTGCTGCTGCCGCTGCCACCAATGAGAGGAGGGAGGACAAGAGGAGGGGAGGGGCTGTGGCCACTGCGCCACCAATGAAGATAACTCTCTCATTAATTCATATACAGGAGGCGGGAGCTGGCTGCAGAATCACATAGCCGACTACCGACCTCTATGAGCGGTAGCTGCGATCTGTGGTAGTTAACCCCTCAGGTACCGCACCTGAGGGGTTAACTGCCGCGGATCGCAGCTACCGCTCATAAAGGTCGGGAGCCGTCTATGTGATTCTGCAGCCAGCTCCCGCCTCCTGTATATGAATTAATGAGAGAGTTATCTTCATTGGTGGCGCAGTCTGCCCCCCCAAACCCCAGTATGAAAAAAACTGGTGGTGCAGTGTGCCCCCCCAACCCCAGTACTAATCATTGGTGGCACAGTGTGCCCCCCCCAACCCCAGTATCAAAGACATTGGTGGCGCAGTGCGCCCCCCAGTATTAATCATTGGTGGCAGTGTCCACAGGGTCCCGTCTCCCCTCCTCCTCAGTGGCAGTTCTGATCGAAGCCCCAGCAGTGTAAGCCTGGAGCTCCGATCGGTTACCATGGCAGCCAGGATGCTATTGAAGCCCTGGCTGCCATAGTCAGCTCCCTGCTGCTGTGTGCACTATGCACAGAGCAGCAGGGACAGTGTGAGCTCCTATTCACCCTGATAAAGATCTGTGAGTTAGGATGCACTGTGTACCTGGCTGGCTTTTACTAGCAGTACTAGGGCTGTATACACAGTTCACCAATAGGCCCTAAACTATTAGGGTAGCTTTATGTGTTTTTTTGTTTTGTCTATCTGTCCACTCTTAGCACCAATTAATTCACCTTTCCACCCTTTAGGACCACCGTGTTAGGGTTGTGTTAGGTTCAATGTAGCCCAGGTTCGAGGACAGGAAGCCCCCACCTTTAGGGGTCGTCCCTGGATTGAGTTTCAGACCAGGGAGAAATAATAGGGACAGCTCTCACTTTATCCCTGGTATGAATTGAGGTGCGTATTGTGGCAATATATCTTAGTGGACCCTCAGTTATTATTGGCCTTATCGTCGATGTCTCCAATTATTTTAAGGATTTAAATTAAAGTATATTACTTTTAATGGGTTATATGAATTGCTGGACTTGGTTTTGTATTTGCTAACCTTCTAGAAACTTTAATTACCTAACTGCTAAATTTGAATAGGACAAGGGTTCTAGTCCCTAAGGGGGCTAAAAGTCAGTAAAAAAAAAAATATATAACTAAAAAAGAAAAGGAAAAGAAAAACTCCAAAATATTAAGTATAAATGAAAAAGAAAGATTTGCAAAAATAAAAATAATACACGTTAACAATAAACATATTCATTTTCTGCAAATTATTGTAGAAATTTGTATTTTTTTTCTAAAATTAAAATTCACAGAAT
This sequence comes from Bufo gargarizans, assembly GCF_014858855.1. Classification (NCBI taxonomy): domain Eukaryota; kingdom Metazoa; phylum Chordata; class Amphibia; order Anura; family Bufonidae; genus Bufo; species Bufo gargarizans. The sequence goes on along the minus strand of NC_058090.1, from coordinate 4,676,972 downwards.
ATCGGTATAACTTATCGGTTATCGGCCTAAAGGTTCACAGATTATCGGTATCGGCTCAAAAAAATCTATATTGGTCGATCCCTACACAATAGGAACTACAACTCTAAAGCCCTGGTTTCTTCAGAGAGACCAGGGCTTTCACAGACAACATATGGCTCCCCCAATCAGCTCAGACCTCCCAGGGAAAGCTGCATCAGATGCCATGGTCACACGCCCACTGAGAATACAATTTTGATGGCCTATCTTCAGGATCAATATCAGATCAGTGGGGTTCTGACTCTTGGTACTAATTCCAATCAACTGCTTGGCAATCAACTGTCATGGCTCTTCGGCAAGTGATGCAGCCTCTTAATCATCTACATTACTCCATATACCTGCACCCACTAGGGGCTGCGCTGGATATTGCAGCATTGTCACATCAATTTTCTAACAGCAAGCAGGATTAGCTATTGGTTTGCAGCCTGTGAATGTATTCCTATTCACTGAAAGCAAATTAATATAATGGATAATGCATATCATTGTAAAAAAAATTATCACCCTAGACCAGCATACAGGCATGTACGACAAAACCCAATATAAACCACCAGAAATATTACAAGAAACCATATCACTAATTCCTATACCACTCCATCCAAAAGTTTGATCCAGTGCATGTACAAAGTGAACATCTTTGGGGACAACCTCACTGTGGGCTCCTGAATGATTGGAAAACCTTACTTCAATCCATAGGGTTAATCACATATACTCAAATGGTGGTCAACCAGACTGCCAACCAACAGGATCTAAGAGAAACAAGCATTCCATATAAACATTTATCGGTCTAATTAAACTATGTCTATGTCACTTTTATTTGCCTATATCATCCTTCCTATGTACACAAAAAACTTTGGCATGACGGAAGGCGGAAGCAAAGACGGATAATTGATGAAAATGGAGAACAAGAGTTTTGATTACGTTTTCATGTAACTGGACCTCTCGCCTGTATCCTATGAAAAGCCAAGCTCCTGCTCTCATTAATGCTTCAAATACATCCTGAGCCAGAGTCCACATGTCCTCACCCGCCCCTGTCTAGATATACGCAAGTGCGGGAATCCTGCTAGAAATGGGGTGATCCTGAGCAGTGTGCACCAGGGAAAAAAATAAATGGAGCATGGATTTCATATTGCCTATTTCTGTGTAGGATATTGCTACTATGATACTCCCCCTATGTATAAAAATATATATCTACTCTACCATAATACTACTCCGAATGTACAGGAATATAACTACTATATTACTGAAGCCTATGTACAAATTATTACTGCTATAATACTGCCCCCATGTTCAAGAATATAACAGCTATAATACTGTTCCTACAGTATGTACAAAACTATAACTATTACATACTTCCCTTACGTATAAGAATTTAAATGCTATAATACTGTCCTCTATGTACAAGAACATAACTACAATAATACTACTTCTTACATACAAGAATATTACTTCTATAATACTGCTATTTACATTCAAGAATATAACTACTATAATACTGCTCCATGTACAACAATATACCGTAATTACTATAACACTGCATCCTATGTACAAAAATATTGCTACTATAATAATGCCCACACTACCCCCTATGTAGAGGAACAAAAGTACTATAATACTGCCCCTATGTACAAGAATATAACCTTAATGCTAGTTATTTCCATTGTTCTGCTTCATTATTGGAGCAGAACAATGAAAATAACAAATGTGCCATATCTGGCACAAAACCAAGAGAAATGCCACAGGACAGACCACATGGACTATATTTAGATCGAATTTTGGAGTCCATCATTTTACTGGACTAATGAGTCCTACTTAACTTTATTGTCTGATATTTTTGACAGAACCTGCAAAGAAGGCCATGAACAGAGCCTCCAATACAGATGTGAACATAGCCATATGTCAGCTTTTTTTTTTTTTTAGCAAATTTCTCCTCTGTAGGTTACATCTGTAATTTTCAGTTGTCTGTGAGCTGGTAGGTAGAGACCAGCTGTAATGAGTCACTTAAGAGTCACTCAGAAGACGAATAGAGGACATTATAGAGAAGTACCAAGCAGTATAGATATGCATAAAGCACTTAGGGTTAGATATAATACTTTAGCTGCTGTATATTTCTGTAGTGCTGTGGAGCAAGGTTACTTCAGAGTCCAGATGTTTGTTGACGTTTGCCCTAATGCTACTATGCAAAGCCATAAACTCACTACTTGAGTGCAAGTGCAAAAGTCCGATATAGTCAATCATTGAATCTGTATTCAGGTTTCCCTCTCCTTCCAATTTAGACCTCCTGTTTGTAACCAAGAGAGGAAACACCAATAGTGAAGCACCGCTAATAAAGTGACAAGTGATAGTATTTATTATACTCACAAAAGTAAAAACATCAACAGCACCTCAAAATATCAGCGTAATCCCTCGTGTCTACCCGACCTAGATTTCGCTTTCGCTTCTTCAGGGGCTTCTATCCCGCTCTCTCCTGGACGTATTCATTCCAAGACATCACAGTTCTCCACTGCTGAGCGCTGTAAACTGTTTTTTATGAATCAAAATTGCTTGGTCATTCCCATTGACTTGTATTGAGGCCCCAAGTCTATGGCAGCCTTGAACTGCAACATTGTTTCTGTTAGGCCTCATGCACACTACCGTAGTTTCGGTCCGCATCCGAGCCGCCGTTTGGATACGGACCCATTCACTTCAATGGGGTCGCAAAAGATGCAGACAGCACTCCGTTCCGTGGCCCCGCTAAAAAAGCGCGGCCAAGAATAGGTATTTATATTGTCGGCGACCGTTCCGGTTTGCGGACCGCAAAAAACGGCACGGTCGTGTGCATGAGGCCTTAGGCTGTGATTCTCCAGCTTCACAGCTCCCACTACAGCGGTCTAGATCAGTTATAAGCTGTACAAAAATAGAGCAGTCACAGCCCCTAGTTGCCTGCAGATAGGGACAAGTGTTCAGTAGGAAAGATCTGATTTTATTATCATATCCTGAGGATTGGTGATCAGTATCTATGTCCCGGACAACCCCTTTAAGTGAACTCATTTTTTTAGTCACAGAATTCAGAGAGAATGTTAGAAAAGGCCGGAGGGAGAAAACAGTTGATAACTGATGAACAAGGCATAATTCTCAGATATGTCACAAAGTTTTTTATATTTGTCTGTACTATTTTCTGTTACTGTAAAATTTAGCATGGTCGATTCCATCAACTCTTGGGACCATCACATTTCCTAGGTGACTTGCTGTTGTACAAGTTATAGCATATTTATAGCAGGTCTTCATTATATTCTGTATAAGTGTTGTAGTGCTGCCACCTAGTGTTTATTCTAACAAATGTATTTAATAAAAACAAACCAGGTGTAATATAGTTTCTGCGTGTACAGGGTGGCCCACGAAAAAGTAGCCCGCCTCCAGCGATAGTATGACAAGATGAACAAGCAAGTGGATTGTTATTAATTTTATACTTGCATTTCAGGAGGCTCCACGGGGTATGGGATCCCTGTTCTCATGATTGGTGTTGGTCCCAGCAATAGGACCCCCAACGATCTAATAATTATCCCCATCCTGTGGAAAGGGTATAACTATACACAACTGAGACACCCCTTTAACCACAGCCACAGTTCATAGATTGTCCAGATAGAGGGGACATCTACCCTTAGTGTAAATTGGAATCTGGATCTTTCTATCACTTTCTATCACAAAATGCCCAGATATTCAGGGATACTGGGTCCAGGGTATTTAGGTTTTTATATCATTTTATGGGAGTCCAAATCCCTCTGACCCCCAAAATGTGTCTAGCAGGATTTATAGATTTCCTCCACTTATCTCCATCCCAATGCCGATTACTACACAAAGTATTTTTTCAAGAATGGAAACTGATTTCTTGTAATTAGATGAACTTATCTATCTCCACTTCATTCATGTGTGTCTCTTACAGCTGACTTTTGATGCCTCATAGACAAAACTGTCTTTTGAGTCTTTCATACTATGTATTTACGGTAGGAAATGTCCAAACTGCGCCACACCTGTCCATGGGTTGTGTCTGGTATGTTTCTTAGCTCCATTGAAGTCAAGGGGCTGATCTGTAATACCACACACAGAGTGTGGACAAAAAGGGTGGGCCGTTTTTGGAAGAAAGCAGATTCTTCTAATCCTGGACAACCTCTTTATTGTTCTATTGCACTTTTTAATTTTGGGTGATTTACAGTTCTAATTATTTTTGTACTGAGCTTCTCATGATAGGTTTGGTCATGTTTGTATATTTGTATCCTTGTGCTGCTACGCAGTTAAATCTATATAGTTTAATTCATTGAACCATTCATATATTCTATAGTTGGTTATATGCTCCCATCTAGTGGGCGTTTTTGGTATTGCACTTGTTTTTCTGTTCGTGATATTTGTGATTCATTTCATTGCTCCACCCCTTCTTCTGTGTACCTCACTTCCTGTTTCTTCATACTGCTCCAGACATTTGCACAGGTACACATGTATTCTCATGTAAGCTTGCAAAAGCATCATCTTTTGACCACACAATACCGGAATCCATCTGTTCTGCTGTACTCTGTTATCTGGCTTACAGAATAAAGCAACTTAAACGGATAAACTCGGTGTTGGTGAGTTCAAGCTATCTGATAAGGATTGTCTGCAGTGATTATATCTGCCTATAAAGGCCAGGCATAGTGGTCTCACTAGGGATAAATCGCTATTACAACAATCAGAGTCAAAAGATGCATAGAATTCCTACAGCCTGCTGTATATATGTGTGTGCCTAATCTGCAATCAAGCTCAGTGCCATCCGCCATCTTGTGAAAGCACATGGTCGCACAAGCTTACTGCACTTCAAGTGAATGTTGAAAACAGTTTCTCTACATTGCACTGTGTTACCTCACCTGTCTGCTGTTTGTATTCTTCCTCAAGCTGCTGTTTGTATTCTTAAAGAGACAGTACCATTTTTCGCAAAACCGTAAAAAATTTCCAGACAAGCTCTGAACACTCTTTTATGGCTGAACCAACGCAGATACATCATGCCTCTGAACCGGCAGATGTACAGGGAGCAGATTCTGCAGATATTACCGAACAGAGTGCAAGACCCAAACGTACAATAAGACCAGCACAGAAACTCAGAAAAAACTATCAAGCTATTAGAGATGAGATCTCCAGTAATCTGTCAGACCTCTGGGTCAGAATCTCACACCACGTGTCAGTTTTGTCACACTGAAATGATCAAGAGACTCTATAAACCACCTATTTGCTGTGTATGTACGCTACCAGCAGCTGTCTGCAAAATACTCAGCCTTCTTGCAGGACTCTAATATAGATGATACTTCAGCAGAACTGACCAGGACTGATGCACTGAACCAACAAAGGGATCTCGCAGTGCAAAATGCTACGTTTAAGGCAGAACTCCACATTACTTAACTGCAGGAGACCAGATCTGACAGATCCACCACAACCAAGTGCACTGCACTTTCTTCCAGATCCTCTCATTCCAGAAGATCAACATTAAGCGACAAGTTAATAGAGGCCCGTGCTGATGCTGAATAAAAAAAAGGCGCAAAGCTCCTTTACCAGAAAACAAGCAGAGATGGAAGCTCAATGGGCAGCTCAACAAGCAGAGATGGAAGCTCAAAAGGCAGCTCATCAAGCCAAGATGGAAGCTCAAAGCAAGGCTCTCCAAGCAGAGGCAGATTCACAAATAAAGATTCTGCAAATGGAAGGGGAGGAAGCAGCTTCCCTAGCAAGGCTGAAAGTCCTTGAACAAGCAATAGAACAAAGTTCAAATTCAGACTGCCTTATCCCAGCAGAACTGGAAGATCCAGCTGAACACACCAGTGAATACGTTCTAAAGCATAACATCTGCAAAGATACAGACTCATCTCCTGTACTTCCTACTAATAACACTGTTCTGACTCCCAACGCAGAGACCTCTCAGCTCTATATGTCTGAGCCTCTTCAAGTCTACAATGCAAGTACATCTATGCAGCAAACCGGATAAACTCATGTCAACACCAAGGTGACTTCCGGTGATAAGCTGCAGCTCAAACCAAAGCTAGCACAAGCCTTCGAGACTATACCACAGTTAAACGCTCATGCAACATAATTTTACCCTGGTAAACCTCACTCTACATCACCAGAGAACTTTCACACCCAAGGGGTTCCACAAGTTACTTTGACACCAAGGAGTGAGAGACCAGACATGAATGACTTTGCCAGATACATGGTACGCCGTGAGCTCATCTGCCTGGACTATTTTGTCCCTAATATTTTCTGCCCGTTTGTAACATATCATAGGTGGCCTCTGGAACTCACCTATCTGTGGATAAGACTTGGATAGTATATGCCATTGTGTCCTGCTTCCTATGAGGCACTCTGCCTTACGAATTTTGATAAACATATTTTCTTTTTGCCCAGCGTGATTAATCACCGAAAAAATTGGACTATTTTCGATTGAAAACCTTCGATGACATAGAGTGGGTTCGATTTATCTAATATCGATATATTCGATTAGAAAATTTCAATGTTATAATGACCTTTTGTTTAATATGAGGGGGAGGAGCTTTTCTGATGATGTCAGTTCCTTTGTGTGTCATTTATGTATAAAAAGCTTGAAAGTAAGATGTTTATTTGCAGTCTGATGAAAGCACACTAGTACTGAAACGCGTCACTATGCCATTATAATATGTGACCAATAAATCATTTTCTTGATTTACATCTCTGCGAAGTGCCGGTCTTCTCAATTACAACGTTTGTTTGGATGCCATTCCACGGACACGTGCACCGCTAACTTCACAAGGTAGTGCCGCCCTGCTTTCTATTAGAATCTACACGGCGTTCAGAAACGAGCACACCTGCATCATCCGAACATCAGATGAGTACTTTTGCTTATACAGAAGATGAGGCACCAGATATTGTGTCGAAAATCATTGCTCCCTCCGATTTTTCGAAACCCGTTTTGCAAATATCCTCAATAAGTGTTCATTGGACCTCATAGTCCTGACACTTAAACATTTATCCATTTCCATCACTGAATGCAATGCCAATATTGCAGCCATAAAAGAACAGCTGAGAGATAACTTAAAGTCTGACGAATATACCATTTTACAAGAAAATTTGGAGAAACAATGTACCGAATTAAGGAGCAAGATTGAACTGACCAAGAGATCGAAATACCTGTGAGACACAGAGGATTATACATCACATCAGGTCTACAGATGGCAGGATGCTTCTGGTACTGCAACTCCTACGTCACGTCCAAGATTTCGTCAAACCGGTTCTATATCATCGGGGTCCGGCAGCGAAACTTCAGGGGGTTCTCGGGGGCCTTTTTTAGGCCAACGACGTACAAGAAGACCAAAGCCAATACCTGACGAGCCGGCCGTCATCATCGGCGAGGCAGACGCTCCGAGGAAGACGCGGTCACAGGTACGGGACAAAACTTAGTGTTGAATTTATCATCTAAGAGCCTCAGTCCTGCCCAGATTAACTTATTGAAAAAGGGCTTATCCTTTAGCCCGACCAGGAACTTTGATACGTTCACCTTGGATACGGACTTACATAATTTTTTTTGTAAATTTGCGTTTAAAAGCTCAATTTGGTGGCAATAAAGCTACCGCTCAATATAATGTGGAACAGGTGGATGATAGTTCTCTTACTAGTATGTTAACCGTTAAGTAGTTTAACCTGAGAGTAAAAAGTAACTATACACCACCGAGAACATATCATCCAGTTGAGACCTTTGTTAATTTAGTGAAAAGCGATGTGGATAAATTGTTCCAACAGTGTAAACAGGGAAAGTTGCATGTACATCATAACTTACCTGTGGAGGAGAAACATACCCTTGATTATTTGTTAAAGGAAAAATCCTTAATAATTAAACCTGCCGATACGGGGGGGGGGGGGGGCATCGTTATTTTGGATAAAGAATATTATGTAAATGAAATTTTACATCAATTACAGGATAGTAGCACTTATAAAATACTACAAAGTGATCCAGTCTACCGTATTAAAGAAATTCTACAGAGAGTGGTAGATAATGCTAAAGAGAATGGAGTGGTGGACGCCAAATTGGGGAACTTTCTCATAAATCAACATTCGATTACCCCGGTATTTTATACTTTACCAAAAGTGCATAAGTCACTTGTTCATCCTCCAGGTCGCCCGATTGTGGGGTCCATCGACTCCATTCTCTCAAATCCTGCTATTCTTCTTGAAAGGGTATTAACCCGTTTAACCAAACAAGCACCGTCTTATATTCGTGATACTGGCCACTTTCTGTCCGAAATCAGCTCTCTCCAGGTGGATGAGGGCTGCATATTTGTCACTCTTGACGTATGCAGTCTTTATACATCTATTATACATGAAAAAGAAATCAATGCAGTCGCGGGTCTCTTAGGCACAAGTACATATAAAGAGGCAGAATTTTTTTTTTTCTAGAACTCCTGAAGATAGTTCTTGAGCAAAATTATTTTTTGTTTCAAGACTCCTTTTATCAGCAGTGCCGTGGGACCGCGATGGGATCGAACGTTGCACCGCCATACGCAAATACGTATATGGCTTTTTTGAGTGTCAATTCATTTACTCTAGTCCTTTATATCATCAACATTGTATATTCTGGCGTCGATTTATCAACGATATTTTTTGCGTATGGCGTGGTGACGTTCGATCCCTCACGGAATTCACTATGTATTTAAATTCCATCTGGGATGAGCTGAAATTTACCGTACACCATAGTTTTGATAAAATTTCCTTTCTGGATACCTGGGTGATTAAGGACACAGAAGGTAAAATACAGACAGATTTATTTGTCAAACCAACTGATAGGAATAGTCTGCTGTCCTTTTCAAGCAGTCACCCAGCAACCATTAAGGAATCTATTCCATATTCACAATACTAGAGAGTTAGACGGATTGTTAATGATAAGGATATGTGTCAAATAAGATTAGATGATATGACTAATAAATTCAGAGAGCGAGGCTACCCCCCGAATTATTGAAAATACAGCGAAATAAAATTGAGAATATACAGCCAGATAGGATTAAGAAGGATACAAGGATCCCTCTAGTGATTAAATACTATCCCTGGTCCCAACGCCTGAGGGCTATTGTCAATCAACATTGGCATATACTATCCAAGTCTTATCCACAGATAGGTGAGTTCCAGAGGCCACCTATGATATGTTACAAATGGGCAGAAAATATTAGGGACAAAATAGTCCGGGCAGATGTGGGAAGTAACAAAATAGAAAGAGGACAGAGTATTTTATCTACACCTAGATGGGGTACTTTTCCTTGTCTTAATTGCATAAATTGTTCTAGTGTTATCAAGGGTTCATGTTTCTCCCACCCTCATTCAGGTGAAAGTACAAACCGGATTCCCAAAAAGTTGGGACACTATACAGGGAGTGCAGAATTATTAGGCAAATGAGTATTTTGACCACATCATCCTCTTTATGCATGTTGTCTTACTCCAAGCTGTATAGGCTCGAAAGCCTACTACCAATTAAGCATATTAGGTGATGTGCATCTCTGTAATGAGAAGGGGTGTGGTCTAATGACATCAACACCCTATATCAGGTGTGCATAATTATTAGGCAACTTCCTTTCCTTTGGCAAAATGGGTCAAAAGAAGGACTTGACAGGCTCAGAAAAGTCAAAAATAGTGAGATATCTTGCAGAGGGATGCAGCACTCTTAAAATTGCAAAGCTTCTGAAGCGTGATCATCGAACAATCAAGCGTTTCATTCAAAATAGTCAACAGGGTCGCAAGAAGCGTGTGGAAAAACCAAGGCGCAAAATAACTGCCCATGAACTGAGAAAAGTCAAGCGTGCAGCTGCCAAGATGGCCACTTGCCACCAGTTTGGCCATATTTCAGAGCTGCAACATCACTGGAGTGCTCAAAAGCACAAGGTGTGCAATACTCAGAGACATGGCCAAGGTAAGAAAGGCTGAAAGACGACCACCACTGAACAAGACACACAAGCTGAAACGTCAAGACTGGGCCAAGAAATATCTCAAGACTGATTTTTCTAAGGTTTTATGGACTGATGAAATGAGAGTGAGTCTTGATGGGCCAGATGGATGGGCCCGTGGCTGGATTGGTAAAGGGCAGAGAGCTCCAGTCCGACTCAGACGCCAGCAAGGTGGAGGTGGAGTACTGGTTTGGGCTGGTATCATCAAAGATGAGCTTGTGGGGCCTTTTCGGGTTGAGGATGGAGTCAAGCTCAACTCCCAGTCCTACTGCCAGTTTCTGGAAGACACCTTCTTCAAGCAGTGGTACAGGAAGAAGTCTGCATTCCTTCAAGAAAAACATGGTTTTTATGCAGGACAATGCTCCATCACACGCGTCCAAGTACTCCACAGCGTGGCTGGCAAGAAAGGGTATAAAAGAAGAAAATCTAATGACATGGCCTCCTTGTTCACCTGATCTGAACCCCATTGAGAACCTGTGGTCCATCATCAAATGTGAGATTTACAAGGAGGGAAAACAGTACACCTCTCTGAACAGTGTCTGGGAGGCTGTGGTTGCTGCTGCACGCAATGTTGATGGTGAACAGATCAAAACACTGACAGAATCCATGGCTGGCAGGCTTTTGAGTGTCCTTGCAAAGAAAGGTGGCTATATTGGTCACTGATTTGTTTTTGTTTTGTTTTTGAATGTCAGAAATGTATATTTGTGAATTTTGAGATGTTATATTGGTTTCACTGGTACAAATAAATAATTGAATATATATTTGTTTTTTGTTAAGTTGCCTAATAATTATGCACAGTAATAGTCACCTGCACACACAGATATCCCCCTAAAATAGCTAAAACTAAAAACAAACTAAAAACTACTTCCAAAAATATTCAGCTTTGATATTAATGAGTTTTTTGGGTTCATTGAGAACATGGTTGTTGTTCAATAATAAAATTAATCCTCAAAAATACAACTTGCCTAATAATTCTGCGCTCCCTGTACAATCGTGAATAAATACTGAATGCAATGATGTGGAGGTGCCAACTTCTAATATTTTATTCAGAATAGAACATAAATCACGGAACAAAAGTTTAAACTGAGAAAATGTACCATTTTAAGGGAAAAATATGTTGAATCAGAATTTCATGGTGTCAACAAATCCCCAAAAAGTTGGGACAAGGCCATTTTCACCACTGTGTGGCATCTCCCCTTCTTCTTACAACACTCAACAGACGTCTGGGGACCGAGGAGACCAGTTTCTCAAGTTTAGAAATAGGAATGCTCTCTCATTCTTGTCTAATACAGGCCTCTAACTGTTCAATCGTCTTGGGCCTTTGTTGCACCTTCCTCTTTATGATGCGCCAAATGTTCTCTATAGGTGAAAGATCTGGACTGCAGACTGGCCATTTCAGTACCCGGATCCTTTGTCCTACGCAGCCATGATGTTGTGATTGATGCAGAATGTGGTCTGGCATTATCTTGTTGAAAAATGCAGGGTCTTCCCTGAAAGAGATGACGTCTGGATGGGAGCATATGTTGTTCTAGAACCTGAATATATTTTTCTGCATTGATGGTGCCTTTCCAGACATGCAAGCTGCCCATGCCACACGCACTCATGCAACCCCATACCATCAAAGATGCAGGCTTCTGAACTGAGCGTTGATAACAACTTGGGTTGTCCTTGTCCTCTTTGGCCCGGATGACAAGGCGTCCCAGATTTCCAAAAAGAACTTCGAATCATGACTCGTCTGACCACAGAACAGTCTTCCATTTTGCCACACTCCATTTTAAATGATCCCTGGCCCAGTGAAAACGCCTGAGCTTGTGGATCTTGCTTAGAAATGGCTTCTTCTTTGCACTGTAGAGTTTCAGCTGGCAATGGCGGATGGCACAGTGGATTGTGTTCACTGACAATGGTTTCTGGAAGTATTCCTGAGCCCATTCTGTGATTTCCTTTACAGTAGCATTCCTGTTTGTGGTGCAGTGTCGTTTAAGGGCCCGGAGATCACGGGCATCCAGTATGGTTTTACGGCCTTGACCCTTACGCACAGAGATTGTTCCAGATTCTCTGAATCTTCGGATGATGTTATGCACAGTTGATGATGATAGATGCAAAGTCTTTGCAATTTTTCTCTGGGTAACACCTTTCTGATATTGCTCCACTATCTTTCTGCGCAACATTGTGGGAATTGGTGATCCTCTACCCATCTTGGCTTCTGAGAGACACTGCCACTCTGAGAAGCTCTTTTTATACCCAATCATGTTGCCAATTGACCTAATTAGTGTTAATTGGTCTTCCAGCTCTTCGTTATGCTCAAATTTACTTTTTCCAGCCTCTTATTGCTACTTCTCCCAACTTTTTGGGGATTTGTTGACACCGTGAAATTTTGAATCAACATATTTTTCCTTTAAAATGATACATTTACTTGGATTAAACGTTTGATCTGTCATCTACGTTCTATTACAAATAAAATATTGACATTTGCTATCTCCACATCATTGCATTCAGTTTTTATTCACGATTTGTATAGTGTCCCAACTTTTTGGGAATCCCGTTTGTATTCCAATAAGGGGCACATTCACGTGCGATAGTAGATTTGTGGTTTACATTCTCAAATGTCCATGTGGATTACTATACGTGGGGGAAACCTCGATGAGAATGAAGGACAGATTAAGTAAGCACAAATCTACTATCCGCAAAGAGAACCTATTGCTTCCAATACCCTTTCATTTTCATGAAAAAAACACAATATTTTGCAGTTAAGGTATCAGATTATTGAGGAGGTATCGCTACCTCGTCGAGGGGGCGATAGGAATAAATTATTATTGAAAAGAGAGGCATACTGGATCCATTGTTTACAAACGATGGAACCCAGGGGTCTCAATCGTGAGTACGATTCCTATGAGGCACTCTGCCTTACGAATTTTGACAAACATATTTTCTTTTTCCCCAGCGTGATTAATCACCGAAAAAATTGGACTATTTTCTATTGAAGTCCTTCAATGACATAGAGTGGGTTCGATTTATCTAATATCGATATATTCGATTAGAAAATCTCGATTTTATAATGAGGGGGAGGAGCTTTTCTGATGATGTCAGTTCCTTTGTGTTTCATTTATGTATAAAAAGCTTGAAAGTAAGATGTTTATTTGCAGTCTAATGAAAGCACACTAGTGCTGAAACGCGTCACTATGCCATTATAATATGTGACCAATAAATAATTTCCTTGATTTACATCTCTGCGAAGGGTCTTTTCAATTACAATGTTTGTTTGGACGCAATTCCACGGACACGTGCACCGCTAACTTCACAAGGTAGTGCCGCCCTGCTTTCTATTAGAATTTATAAGAGCGCAGGGAGATTCTCAAGAAATGGATTGGATAGAACCGGCACTCAAAACAATCGGATTGTACGTGGAAATAAATTAAAATTATTTATTAAACAATAAACGCTCAATAGGTTATATTCTGTGTACATCAGAGTAAAATCACAGTAAAAATCACATAAAAGGCATATAAAACATATGTATATACCAAATGAATATCTCTGATATAGAGAAATCTCAAATCCTGGGCACAGCAGGCTGCATCCGTGTCCCCCCCAGTTGGGTAAGGTTATTAGATCGCAGGCGTCTGTGACAAAGCAGATTGGTGTATTTGAAATATATTCAGTGGTATTTATGCATAAAAAATAAAGCTATGTATAGATGGATTCAGTAGCATATATCCCACATAGTCCTAAATTTATCACCAAGTGCCGGTTCTATCCAATCCATTTATATCCATTAGAACTAAGGGGTGTTTTTTGAACCTGCGCACCTGTCGTGGCAAATCAAAGTGAGCCACCTGCTTAAATATCTTTTGTATACTCACTGCCATACCCCTTAACTAAGCAGGTAGAGCTCCTCTGATCTAGCCATGGACTTTTGGAATCACGTGGAAATGAAGCGGCAGACAGCTGAAGCCTATAATTTTGAAGGGAATGTGAATAATGAACACCCCAATAAACCCACATTAGCGGGAACATTTAAAGAACTAGAACATCTGTTACAAAAACAGCTAAAACAATACTGGGAGGTACGTTCATTGAGACAATTTATAGAACAAGGGAAAATTCCCAGAGGGCTGTTGCTTAATAAAACACCAGCACAAGACCTCTGTTGTGAATCCTTTAATCAAGAATGGGAAAAATTACTATTCTCACAATCTATCTCATTGATACATTTAATAATAAAAAGGAGAATGGAAATATTAGAAAATTTAAACCTTGAAATAGTTAAATATAAACAGTTGCTTGAAAAATTCCCCAAAGATAGTGAATTTGAGGAATGGGAAGAAAAATTATGTAAAGGCCTAGATCGGACAGAACTGGAAATAATAAATAAAAAAACAAAGAAATATAAGAACTACTCTAAACCCCGATTTGATCCACCGCAGATACAAGTGGAGGTATCAAATGTAGAGAGAGAGTTATATCCACAAGAGAGAAGATTGGAGGGAGGACAAAATACCAACTATAGTCAGGGAGGATATAACATACCAACACATAATAGATATGAAACCTTACAAGACAAGTATTTTTTAGACAGGACTCCACCACATCACAAACCACGGATAAGACACAGATCACCCTCATTAAGACCAAATCAACACTCACAGACACCACTAAGGAATCACACACGTCAAACCCCACCAATTCATCCATACAATCTGAGACAGCGGAAATTGTCCCCAATACAATATCAACAATCATACAAACGACCATACAGGGGACAATACCAACAATATCAACACACAAATTTAGAGAAAGAAAGACAAGAAGAGGACAGAGGAAGAAGGGGGAGAGACAGAAGGAGAAACTAGCAAACACATTAGATTCAATAGTCAATATAAGTTCTACAGCACTTACGAACACACAAATGAAACTCCTAGACAAAGGATTGAAATTTGCACCCACATCCAAACTTAATAAGTTCGACACATATATAGGTCTTCAAAAATGTATGAGGAAATTATGTCTACGGAAATATTTCCAAAAAAATCCCATAATAGTAGAACCTCTAGTACGAGACGATAATGAGGATAGGGGAAAAGTACAACATACTAATCTGAAGAATAAGTCACGGAAATTTCCAAAGAATGAGATTAGCCATGATATGGCAACATTCCAAAGATCAATCGAAAATGATCTAAGAAAGATCAAAGATAGACAGAGTCAAAGAAATAACTTAACAGGGGGAGAAATTCGGGCCATTAAGGAACTGCAGAAACAGGAGAATATCACAATACGCCCCGCAGACAAAGGCGGGGCTATTGTAGTTATGAATACCACGCAGTATGTAGATGAGTGTCTTAGACAATTGGAAGACACCAGGACATACAAAAAATTAAAAGCAGACCCAGGTCAGGAATTCAATAAAAGTCTCATGAATTATTGTGATAGAGGTGTGAGCGACAAAATTCTGTCTGATCAGGAACGGAATTTTATTTTGGGCACGCAGGGAAGACTTCCAGTCTTCTACTGCCTGCCCAAAATCCACAAAAATTTGGAACAGCCACCTGGACGTCCCATAATATCTGGGATAGGATCTATGACCTCGAATCTCTCCCAATACATTGATGTACTATTACAACCTGTGGTGAGGAGAACTAGGTCATATATTCGAGATACCACAGATATTGTTGGGACGTTAGAGAGTCTTGATGTAGAACCAGGTTGGATCATTGGGACATTGGATGTCCAGTCTCTCTATACCAGTATAAGACATGACCAAGGTATAGCAGCAGTCAAGTCACAATTAGAAATAGATGGGACTCTATGCCCTAAACAAATTGAATTCCTGATGGAGGGTATTCAATTTATACTCCATCACAATTATTTTTATTTTGAGGGCGATCATTACTTGCAGCTGTGTGGGACGGCCATGGGGACCAGGTTCGCCCCCAGTTATGCAAATTTATTTTTGGCACAGTGGGAATATGAAAACATCACCCCCAAACTGGGGACGGACCTGGCCCTATGGCGTCGCTACATAGATGACGTCCTGTTTGTATGGAGAAAAGATGAACATCAATTGCAAGAATTCCTAGATGCCCTGAATCAGAATGATAAAAATTTGATTTTTTTGTCCAAAATTAAGGAAACATCTATAGAGTTTCTGGACATCCAGATTACACAATGTGACAATAAATACAGGTGTAATACCCACTATAAACCAACAGCGAAAAACAGCTTCATACCATTCACAAGCTGCCATCTACCCCAATGGCTACTAAATATTCCCTCAGGACAGTTTCGCCAGTATAAAGCGAAATTGTACTGAGGAAGTGGACTTTGAAATTGAGGCCCTCAAAATGAAAGAACAGTTTGAATGTAAAGGTTACCCCGAAAAAGTCCTGACAGATGCTCTGGTAAAAATAAGAGAAACAGAGAGAGGGACCTTTTTTCAGCCAAATATTCACAAAAACACAAATAAGGAAGGGGAATTGAGAATTATTTTACCTTACAGTTCACAATCCAAACAAATACGGCACATCATAAATCAACACTGGCACTTTTTACTAAGAGATAAGGTCATTGGACCCATGTTGCACACTTCCCCACTTATCACTTTCACCAAGGCACCTAACTTAGGCTTAAAAATAGCACCCACAATAATTAATCACAAGAAAAAAGAGGCACCCACACTTCAAAAATGGCTGAATATGAATGGGTTTTTCAGATGTGGGAGATGTTTGGGGTGTAAAAACTCCACATTCCCAAAAAAGATAAGCAAGGTCCAATCCACTCAAAATGAATTTAGTTTGGATATTAAGGGTTGCCTGACATGTGACTCCTCCAGTGTTGTCTACCTTTTCCAGTGCCCCTGCCAGAAACAATACATTGGCAGAACGAAAAGACCCTTGAGAGTGAGAATAACAGAACATCTAAATAATATCAGAAAAGGATATGAAAATCATTCTCTATCCAAACACTTTAAAGTGTCACACAATAGTGACCCCAAGGGCTTTTCCTTTGTGGCCCTGGAAAAGGTGGACATACACTGGAGAGGAGGTAATCACATTATAAGGATGTCACGAGCTGAGTCCAGAAGAATTTATGATTTTGGTAGTCTCCTCCCTGCGGGGTTGAACTCAGATTTGGAGATTTTTGGTTTTATTTAGATTATAAGACTCTAATCATTTACAGCATTATAGATGAGTATAGAGATAGATTCTGAGAAATGAAAATATAGTAACATTTTGAATCCAAAATCCCCTAAATAGAAGGAAGATAAAACTATTCTATATATGTAAAAAATTAAAAAACCTTTTTTTTTCTTTTTAACTTTTTAAAAAAAACGCATCCCCAGAAAAACCGCAGAGAAAAATCGAAAAAAAAAACGCATGAAAAAACCGCAATATAAAAAAACGCAAAATTTTAAATAAGCGCAGGTATGAATTATATTGAAATAAGGAATAAAGACTATAGAAAAAAATGTATACAAGAAAGAAAAATAGATTGAAAATGAGGACCATATCCCGAAAAGGAACAATTGAATTTTAATAGTATTTTGAGATTTAGCCAACCAGCCCTTAGGAAGATGGGGATTGACATATGCCCTTCAGGACCGATATGTAAAAAATCTCACATTTTAAGATATTAATAATGGAATATGTAGGTGGAGAACTACTCACCACATGAGCGATATAAAAACATTCCCCACAATGTAGGATTTCAAATGTCTGCCAATATACACTATTGAGTAGTGGTTCTTTTATACTTTTTATATTATATATACTCTTTATTTTATTTTTATCTTATATTTGATTATATAGTTACCATATGTGAATAAATATATATATGCAGAGATGTCTGACATTATTAATGCTACTGAAAGAGGATTCTAAGATAGAAACACTATATGGAAAAGAAAAGGTTAATGAAAAGCAAATCCTCTATGCTCTTACACAAGTTTTGGAACAGGTGTAAGGAATCAATCAATTGAGATGAGAGTATATCAAACACAAGAGCAGTGTTCACAGGTCATACCCACTGAGGAAGAGATAAGATATCTCGAAACGCGTCTGGGCGTATTACCTGTGAAAGAATCATCTCAGCGGGACATGGCCATGTACTAAAAGGACGGAGAGAATATATCCACTTATAGAAGACCAGTAAGTGTTGTAAGACTCACCGAAGCGAAACAGCTGAAACAGCTAACACAGGTCTAACACAGGTCTCTCACGAGAGTAGAGACGGGATCCCATTACAAACTGGACCCGACACAAATACAGCGGAGAAAGGCTAAAGCGTGGGACGCCACGGCAGAAATCCCTCCGCAGACCTAACCGAGTGAGCCTACACGGAGACACAGTGAGTAACATCAAGTTCAGTGGAACTATACCGATTCTTTGCATGAGAGCGGCACAGGCACTGTGATTACAGACGTGCTGGACAAGTGCTTGTGAATCTGAGATTGTTATTGATGCTGGACAATCCATTCATGGTCAAAATATAGACCATATCTGACTATTCTCTATCCCTTATCCTATACGGTGATAAATTTAGGACTATGTGGGATATATGCTATTGAATCCATCTATACATAGCTTTATTTTTTATGCATAAATACCACTGAATATATTTCAAATATACCAATCTGCTTTGTCACAGACACCTGCGATCTAATAACCTTACCCAACTGGGGGGGGACACGGATGCAGCCTGCTGTGCCCAGCATTTGAGATTTCTCTATATCAGAGATATTCATTTGGTATATACATATGTTTTATATGCCTTTTATGTGATTTTTACTGTGATTTTACTCTGATGTACACAGAATATAGCTTATTGATCGTTTATTGTTCAATAAATAATTGTAATTCATTTCCACGTACAATCCGATTGTTTCGAGTGCCGGTTCTATCCAATCCATATATATCCATTAGAACCAAGGGGTGTTTTTTGAACCTGCGCACCTGTCGTGGAAAATCAAAGTGAGCCACCTGCTTAAATATCTTTTAGATTCTCAAGAAACTTGGCATATGCTACAAGTGCTGTGCTTCTTATAGCCATTTTGCTAAAGACTGTAAAGTTGTCATCAAGTGCATAGAATGCGATAGCAACAGACATGTTACAGTCATGCATCCTACCCACAGCAGCTTCCTACATCCACTCCAGTCTCAAATCATGGCAGGGAGCAACAAGGTCATGCTCCAACCAAAGATAATGTCTCTTCTTCATGTAGAGAAGGCAAGGACCACAAATGCTGAGCCAAGATATGCCTAGTCAAGATTTACCCAAGGGATCATACTGAGAAAGCTGCTAGGATGTATGCCATAATAGATGAACAGAGCAACAGATCCCTGATTAAGCCTATATTCTTTGATATCTTTGGCATAGAGGGTCACACAACACCATATACTCTCAGAACCTGTTCTGGTCGTGTAGAGACCTTCGGCCGAAGGGTTGATGGGTTCATGGTCTCTTATATCAACGAGGGAGAGGGCATACCCCTACCAACGTTAGTCGAGTGCGACCAGGTGATAATTACCTATACAATAATATATAATATGTATGTATTTATTTAATGAGCCTTAGTTAGTCCTTAGCATAAGACAATCAGTAGGACATATATATATATATATATATATATATATATACATACATACATTTATATCATTATAGTCCATAAATCAACAGTGTAAGAAACATTCAGAGAGATGCCTAGAGGTCTGTCTCTAATTGCTACAGGTGTCAGAATTATTCCCTATAGCTTTGAATTAAAGCTTCTAAGGTCAAATGTATAGAATACGTTTTATTCAGACTTACATAAGTTAACCCTTTATACTATGACGCAAATAGCCTACACAGCAGGGCCACCTAGGTATGAGTAGGTGACATTACAACAGTAGCAAAAGTGCATTCTGGGTAAGGTTATGATGTCACATTTTTTATCAATGGTCATGCCCATCCAACAATGATTGGAAAGTTCCAAACTAGGAAGGTGTGTCTAACTAATAAGTTTGTGATCATAAACCATACACAGAAGGTAGAACAAAAGGAGGAAAGAAGAGAAGTTGAGCTCTCTAGAGGGGTCTATCAAGATGAAAGCCATGGTGAGATGCGCTATGATGGACCACCCAGCTTTCCTAGAAGCAGAAGTGAGATTCCTACTAGGACTTGGTAAGAGACACAGAAAATGATATTTCATTTTATTAAGACTAATTTGATAGTGTGGGTGAAATTATACCATCTAGATTGGCGAATAAATAAATAAATTAATTAATTGATCATCTCCATATTGAGATGTAGTCTTAGGATATTGTGAGACTTCATTCTACCTGCAGAAGAATCTAGACTCATAATCTAGCAAAGCATTAAATGATTGCTTTTATATATCTATATATATATATATATATATATATACACTCACCTAAAGAATTATTAGGAACACATAGAAACATAGAATGTGTCGGCAGATAAGAACCATTTGGCCCATCTAGTCTGCCCAATATATCTGAATCCTATGAATAGCCCCGGCCCTATCTTATATGAAGGATGGCCTTATGCCTATCCCATGCATGCTTAAACTCCTTCACTGTATTTGCAGCTACCACTTCTGCAGGAAGGCTATTCCATGCATCCACTACCCTCTCAGTAAAGTAATACTTCCTTATATTACTTTTAAACCTTTGCCCCTCTAATTTAAAACTGTGTCCTCTTGTGGTAGTTTTTCTTCTTTTAAATATGCTCTCCTCCTTTACCGAGTTGATTCCCTTTATGTATTTAAAAGTTTCTATCATATCCCCTCGGTCTCTTCTTTCTTCCAAGCTATACATATTAAGGTCTTTTAACCTTTCCTGGTAAGTTTTATCCTGCAATCCATGGACCAGTTTAGTAGCTCTTCTCTGAACTCTCTCTAGAGTATCTATATCCTTCTGGAGATATGGCCTCCAGTACTGCGCACAATACTCCAAGTGAGGTCTCACCAGTGTTCTGTACAGCGGCATAAGCACTTCACTCTTCCTACTGCTTATACCTCTCCCTATACATCCAAGCATTCTGCTTGCATTTCGTGCTGCTTTATTACATTGTCTTCCCACCTTTAAGTCTTCTGAAATAATTACTCCTAAATCCCTTTCCTCAGATACTGAGGTCAGGACTGTGTCGAATATTCTATATTCTGCCTTTGGGTTTTTACGCCCCAGGTGCATTATCTTGCACTTATCCACATTAAATTTCAGTTGCCAGAGTTCTGACCATTCTTCTAGTTTTCCTAAGTCCTTTTCCATTTGGCGTTTCCCTCCAGGAACATCAACCCTGTTACATATCTTTGTGTCATCAGCAAAAAGACAAACCTTACCATCGAGGCCTTTTGCAATATCACTTATGAACATATTAAACAAAATTGGTCCCAGTACAGATCCCTGTGGAACCCCACTGGTAACATGACCTTGTTTTGAATGTTCTCCATTGACTATAACCCTCTGTTGCCTGTCACTCAGCCACTGCCTAATCCACTCAACAATATGGGAGTCCATGCTCAATGACTGCAGTTTATTGATAAGTCTTCTATGTGGGACAGTGTCAAAAGCCTTACTAAAATCTAGATATGCGATGTCTACTGCACCTCCACCGTCTATTATTTTAGTCACCCAGTCAAAAAAATCTATAAGATTTGTTTGACATGATCTCCCTGAAGTAAACCCATGCTGTTTTTCATCTTGCAATCCATGGGATTTTAGATGTTCCACAATCCTATCCTTTAATAGGGTTTCCATTAATTTGCCTACTATTGATGTCAGACTCACTGGTCTATAGTTGCTCGATTCCTCCCTACTACCTTTCTTGTGAATGGGCACGACATTTGCCAATTTCCAATCTTCCGGGACGACTCCTGTTACTAATGATTGGTTAAATACATCTGTTAACGGTTTTGCCAGCTCACCACTAAGCTCTTTTAATAATTTTGGGTGTATCTCATCAGGCCCCTGTGATTTATTTGTCTTCACTTTACACCTGTTCTATTTCTCATTAATGCGATTATCTAGTCAACCAATCACATGGCAGTTGCTTCAATGCATGTAGGGTTGTGGTCCTGGTCAAGACAAGCTCCTGAACTCCAAACTGAATGTCAGAATGGGAAAAAAAAGGTGATTTAAGCCATTTTCAGCGTGGCATGGTTGTTGGTGCCAGACGGGCCGGTCTGAGTATTTCACAATCTGCTCAGTTACTGGGATTTTCACACACAACCATTTCTAGGGTTTACAAAGAATGGTGTGAAAAGGGAAAAACATCCAGTATGCGGCAGTCCTGTGGGCGAAAATGCCTTGTTGATGCCAGAGGTCAGAGGAGAATGGGCCGACTGATTCAAGCTGGTAGAAGAGCAACGTTGACTGAAATAACCACTCGTTACAACCGAGGTATGGAGCAAAGCATTTGTGAAGCCACAACACGCACAACCTTGAGGCGGATGGGCTACAACAGCAGAAGACCCGACCGGGTACCACTCATCTTCACTACAAATAGGAAAAAGAGGCTACAATTTGCACAAGCTCACCAATATTGGACTGTTGAAGACTGGGAAAATGTTGCCTGGTCTGATGAGTCTCGATTTTTGTTGAGACATTCAAATGGTATAGTCCGAATTTGGCGTAAACAGATTGAGAACATGTATCCATCATGCCTTGTTACCACTGTGCAGGCTGGTGGTGGTGGTGTAATGGTGTGGGGGATGTTTTCTGGGCACACTTTAGGCCCCTTAGTGCCAATTGGCCATCGTTTAAATGCCACGGGATACCTGAGCATTGTTTCTGACCATGTCCATCCCTTGATGACCACCATGTACCCATCCTCTGATGGCTACTTCCAGCAGGATAATGCACCATGTCACAAAGCTCGAATCATTTCAAATTGGTTTCTTGAACATGACAATGAGTTCACTGTACTGTACAGTCACCAGATCTCAACCCAATAGAGCATCTTTGGGATGTGGTGGAACGGGAGCTTCGTGTCCTGGATGTGCATCCCTCAAATCTCCATCAACTGCAAGATGCCATCCTATCAATATGGGCCAACATTTCTAAAGAATGCTATCAGCACCTTGTTGAATCAATGCCACGTAGAATTAAGGCAGTTCTGAAGGCAAAAGGGGGTCCAACACCGTATTAGTATGGTGTTCCTAATAATTCTTTAGGTGAGTGTATATATATATATATAAATATATATATATATATATATATATATATTGATAGAACATTCTTCGCCAAGCTAAGTGATGGATTTCCACAGGAAAGACTTGTTTCAAGTCCTTCCCATTTAAGATATGGTCTAGCAAAGATCCTAGGTCCCTGTTATTTGTCTTAATAGTCTTACCAAAGTCATATGTGTGAAAATAGTCCAGGATGGGGTGGAAGGATACAGTTATCTCCTTGAATGGATATGCCCATCCTTGAGGTCATGTGATGTGTAGTTGGTTAGAGGGGGGCTGAATGTATTTAGCATTCCATATTGATGTCTAGGATTAGACATGTCCATCTTAATATCATGAGGTTTTCTCTGAACAGTAGTAATGTATATAACTTATGTTCCTACTTTGATATCCTAACCTAATAATAGCTTGGTTATAAAGTGACTTTCCACTCACATGTATTGTTAAGCTTGTAATGCTTTATATTAACGCTATATATATTCATTTGCATGTATCATTGTGTTTATTTACTTATATATGCTTATAACCTTGTAACCAATAAATCTGCATATTTTTATACCTGTTTATTATTGTATAATGTAGGACTACATGTTTATCATTAACGTCATCTCATGTCAAAAGAACTTATTTATCTGAGGAAATAGTCGGCCTCAGATATGAATTGTATCAATTAGGTTGTCTACAATTCACCAGGTCATGATTTTAAGAATTAATTACAAATTGTATTTAAAAAGCTGGGTTGCACCATTACCTCTTCGTGCTACAACCAATCGTGAACAGGCTTTATCCAGATTCAACTCACTTCAACGAACACTGAGGAACAGGCCTGAAATGAAGGATCATTTTATCGCTTTTATGAAAAGGATCTTTGACAATGATCACGCCGAACCAGCGCCACCACTTCAAAGACACCATGAGTGCTGGTATCTGCCTTTCTTCGGAGTGTATCATCCACGTAAGCCAAAACAAATCAGGATAGTATTTGACTCCAGTGCCAAGCATCAAGGTGTATCCCTAAAAGATGTTCTTCTCACTGGCCCGAATCTAACCAACAGCCTTGTAGTCATACTTATGAGATCTGGAAGAGAACCAGTTGCCATAACTGCTGATATTGAACAGATGTTTCATTGCTTCATTGTACACGAAGACCATAGGAACTTCCTAAGGTTTCTCTGGCACCGTGACAACAACATGGACAATGACATTATTGAATACTGCATGAAAGTACATGTTTTCGGAAATAGTCCCTCACCCGCTGTTGCAACTTACGGTTTATGAAGGACTGCCATTGATGGAGAAAAGGAGTATGGCACGGATGCTCGACACTTCATTGAGAGAGACTTTTATGTTGCCGATGGACTTAAGTCTTTACCTACAGACGATGAAGCCATAGACCTGCTTCAAAGGACACAAGGTCCGGAATTCCTGCTGGATCACACAGAAGAGACCATGGCTGATGTCTTCGGTCTTCTAGAACCTGACAAGGATCTAGAGATTCGTCCTGAAGTTACAACCCCTTACCACCAGAACTGAACAAAGACTCGTCTTGGGTTGTCAACGATTTGAATGTTTTTTCCAAGTGAATAAGGCTTGTACGCACCATCGCAAGGTTAGTCCATATCATACACTGCTTTCACACAGCCTACGGATGTTTAATGTCAAGGTTGGCACGCGTGTCAAAAGCCTCTTTCGGCAAAGGACATCGCTAAAGGTGAAATGATCGTAATACGCGGAGTGCAACAGGATGTCTTTGGCTCTGAAATTAAATGTATCTGTGACAAGAGGGACATTACAAAAAACAGTCCAATTGCTAACGTGAAACCATTCATTGACAATGATGACATGTTAAGAGTTGGTGGACGTTTAAACAAGGCTGAATTGGGAGAACAAGAACAGAATCCTCTCATAATACCTGCTCGCCACCATATCACCACTCTGCTCATACGGCACTACCGTGAAAGGGTTAAGCACCAAGGTAGACACTTCACTGAAGGTGCCATAAGAGCAGCCAGCCTTTGGATCATAGGAGCAAAAAGACAAATTACAGCTATGCTGCACAGCTGTGTTCAGTGCCGTAAATTAAGAGGTTAACATCAGTAACAGCTAATGTCAGATTTGCCAGCTGATAGATTAAGTACTGACCCACCTTTCTCTTATGTTGGATTGGATGTCTTTGGGCCATGGATGGTAACAGCCTGCAGAACTCGAGGTGGCCAAGCAAATATTAAACGATGGGCAGTGCTGTTCACTTGCATGAGTGTGCGCGCAGTACACTTTGAAGTGATAGAATCTATGGATGCCTCAAGCTTCATTAACGCTCTAAGATGATTTCTTGCCATCAGAGGACCAGTCAAAACACTGAGGTCTGACTGTGGAACTAATTTCGTTGGAGCCTGTAGAGAGTTACAACTCAACTCTAGGCCAATCCAAGAACTTTTAGCTGAAAAGGGCTGTACATGGATTTTCAATCCTCCTCATTCTTCCCACATGGGCGGTTCATGGGAGAGAATGATAGGCATCACACGAAAAATACTGGACTCTATGTTTATGGACTTGAACTCCACAAGACTTACCCACGAGATTCTAACCACCTTTATCAACTCAAGACCACTTGTTCCAGTGTCTACAGATCCAGAGAACCCAACTATCCTTACCCCAGCTACTCTGCTTACCGAAAAGCTTGGGTCCATTCCTGTTCCACCTGGAAACATTAAAGATGGTAATCTATGCTTTGATCAATGGAAGCAAGTACAAAACCTTGCCAACCGCTTCTGGAATCATTGGAAGATGCAGGAAAAGGCAAACATACAAGTTGGAGATCTCATTCTGCTCAAGGACCAGCAAGCCGAAAGAATCGAGTGGCCTATGGGACTTATTGTGAAGAGCGTTCCTAGTGATGACGGTAAGGTATGCAAGGTGGAGGTGAAAGTTGCAAGACAAGCGACTGTAAAGACTTTCATCAGGCCTATCACAGAACTTATTCTGCTCTTGCAATTTGGAGAATGAACTTATTTGCCTATGCTGCTGAATCCTGCCTGAAACTTCAAGCAAGAAGTGTTTGAACTTTAATTGATACACTTGAAGCCTTACATTTTAGTGGTTGCATTATATGCCTGTTCTCTTTATGTTTTTCAGGTCCTTGGACATCAAGCAAATTATTGTTGTTTATTTGCAATTATATAACTACTGTTATGGTTTAAATAGTGACATTTCCAATGCCAGACGGGAAGTGTGCTGCTACGCAGTTAAATCTATATAGTTTAATTAATTGAACCATTCATATATTCTATATTTGTTTATATGGTCCCAGCTAGTGGCCGTTTTTGGTATTGCACTTGTTTTTCTGTTCGTGATATTTGTGATTCATTTCATTGCTCCACCCCTTCTTCTGTGTACCTCACTTCCTGTTTCTTCATACTGCTCCAGACATTTGCACAGGTACACATGTATTCTCATGTAAGCTTACAAAAGCATCATCTTTTGACCGCACAATACCGGAATCCATCTATTCTGCTGTACTCTGTTATCTGGCTTACAGAATAAAGCAACTTACACGGATAAACTCGGTGTTGGTTAATTCAAGCTATCTGATAAGGATTGGCCGCAGTGATTATATCAGCCTATACAGACCAGACATAGAGGTCTCACTAGGGATAAATCGCTATTACAACAATCAGAGTCAGAATAATCCTAATTGATGTTCATGGTGTTGAATTCAAGAGGAACCAAGAGACTGACTACATTTCAGACTTGAATATATGTCCTTTATTGTACACTACTTGTAATTACAGCCATGTCATTCAATACAATATACAAATCTCTTTTGTCACGGATGGTGTTGCAGAAAACTAGAAGACACAAATGAAGATCCGACTGACTTGATCCAAAACTAAGGAACAAAAGCGTGAGCCCTGTAACAGCCCTAGCACTTTCCCTTACTGCTCAGCCCATGCAAAAATCTCTATGATAGATAATTGCATGCCCTCGTTCCTTGATTGTATGACACCTGAACACCCTATAATAGTGAGGGGACACGACCACTGGCTCCCTACACTTAATACGGAGGGAGTCAGGGTCACCTAGGATCAAGCCCACAGGAAAACAGAAATAAAGGAACAGACTTATCTTGTGGATGCAGCAGTAGCAGCTTCTAATAGATGACAGCTGGGAGAGGGAGGAGAGATGTCAAAGCGAAAGCAAAACAAAAGAAGATCATGCAGGAGGTACTGAAGAACGTCTATCAGAACTTCTCAGAGATCTGGTGGTGACAGTACCCCTCCCTCTACGAGTGGACTCCGGACACTCAGAGCCCACCTTCTCAGGATGGGTCCTATGGAATGCCCTGAGAAGACGAGTGGCCTTAATATCCGCCACTGGAACCCACATCCTCTCCTCAGGACCATAACCCTCCCAATGAACTAGGTACTGAAGAGAACCGCGGACAATACGAGACTCCACAATCCTAGAGACCTGAAATTCAAGGTTACCATCAACCACAATCGGAGGAGGAGGCAAAGAGGAGGGTACAGTGGGTTGGACATAAGGTTTTAATAGGGACTTGTGAAAAACATTATGGATCTTCCAAGTCTGAGGAAGATCAAGACGGTAGACAACGGGATTGATGACGGACAAGATTTTGTAAGGCCCAATAAACTTAAGACCCAACTTCCAGGAGGGAACCTTCAATTTGATATTCTTAGTAGACAACCACACCAGATCACCAACATTCAGGTCTTGTCCAGGCACACGTCTCTTATCCGCCACACGCTTATATCTCTCAATCATGCTCTTTAGATTATCCTGAATCTTTTGCCAAATAGATGACAAAGACAAGGAGAATCTCTCCTCATCAGGTAAACCAGAAGCCCCCTCCCCAGAGAATGTGCCAAACTGCGGATGAAACCCATATGCACCAAAAAATGGTGACTTATCAGAGGACTCCTGACGACGATTATTTAAAGCAAACTCAGCAAGGGAGAGAAAAGAACACCAATCCTCCTGATTCTCCGCCACAAAACAGCGCAGATATGTCTCCAGATTCTGATTGACGCACTCTTTCTGGCCATTCGACTGCGGGTGGAAAGCAGAAGAGAATGACAACCGAACCCCCAAGCGAGAACAGAAGGCCTTCCAGAATCTGGAAACAAACTGCGTGCCCCTATCAGAGACTATGTCTGAAGGGATACCATGCAGTTTGACAATGTGATCAATAAATGCCTGCGCCAGAGTTTTAGCATTATTCAAGCCAGGAAAAGGAACAAAATGCGCCATTTTGCTAAAACGGTCCACCACCAGAATCACAGTCTTCCTCGAGGAACGAGGCAGGTCCGTGATGAAATCCATGGACAGATGTGTCCAAGGATGGGAAGGAATGGGTAACGGAAAGAGAGGACCCAATGGCCGTGAATGAGGGACTTTGGCACGAGCGCAGGTCTCGCAGGCTGCCACAAAACCCTCAACCGACTTACGAAGAGCCGGCCACCCCTTCAGCCAAAATGGGACCCGGGTCTTCAAAGTTCCCCCCTCCCGGAAAACAACGTGACAGGGCATCCGCCTTCACATTCTTTACCCCAGGGCGGAACGTGACAACAAAATTAAACCTTCAAAAGAACAAAGACCATCTGGCCTGTTTCGGGTTCAGACGCTTGGCTGACTCCAAGTAGGCCAGATTCTTATGGTCAGTAAACACGGTAATAGGGTGTCTGGCTCCCTCTAGCCAATGGCGCCATTCCTCAAAAGCTAACTCGATGGCCAACAACTCCCTATCTCCCACATCGTAATTTCTCACAGCGGAGGAGAGTTTCTTCGAAAAAAAGGCACACGGTCGCCATTTGGCAGGAGAGGGTCCCTGAGACAAGACCGCACCCACACCCACCTCAGAAGCGTCGACCTCAACTATAAAAGGTAGAGAGACATCAGGTTGTACCAAGATGGGAGCGGAAGCAAAACTCTCCTTGATCCCAGAAAAGGCCTTACGCGCCTCTACCGACCAGGAGGAAAAATCTACCCCCTTTCTAGTCATATCAGTGAGTGGTTTAACAACATAGGAATAATTCAAAATGAACTTCCTGTAATAATTGGCAAAACCCAAAAAGCGCATCAGCGCCTTCTGATTCTCAGGAAGCTCCCACTCAAGCACAGCGCGGACCTTCTCAGGGTCCATACGAAAACCAGAAGCGGAGAAAAGAAACCCCAGAAATAGAATTTCTGGAACCGCAAACACACATTTTTCCAGTTTAGCGTACAATTTATTCTCCCGCAGAATGAGCAAGACCTGACGTAGGTGGTCCTGATGAGTTTTGAAATCAGGAGAAAAAATCAAAATGTCATCTAGATACACTAGTACAAATTTCCCCATTAAATGATAAGAAATTCTGTTCACAAAATGCTGGAAGACGGCTGGAGCATTCATCAAACCAAAAGGCATAACCAAATTCTCAAAATGTCCCTCAGGGGTATTGAAGGCCGTCTTCCATTCGTCTCCTTCTCTGACCCAGACCAGGTTGTATGCCCCTCTTAAATCCAACTTGGAAAAAACTTTAGCCCCAACAATCTGGTTAAACAGGTCTGGGATCAGAGGAAGAGGATAAGGGTCACGAATTATGATACTGTTCAGCTCCCTGAAATCCAGACATGGTCTTAAAGAACCATATTTTTTCTTAACAAAGAAAAAACCAGCGGCAACAGGTGACTTGAGGGTCATATGTGTCCCTTTCTCAGGCTCTCAGAGATATAAGCACGCATAGCGACCCTTTCAGGTTGGGAGAGATTGTATAAACGAGATTTAGGCAGCTTGGCGCCTGGGATGAGATTAATAGGGCAATCGTACTCCCTGTGAGGGGGCAGCTCCTGAACATCACTCTCAGAAAACACATCCGAAAATTCAGAGAGAAAAGATGGTACAGTCTTAGTAGAAACCTCTAAAACAGATGTCGAGAGGCAATTCTCTCTGCAAAAGTCACTCCAACCATTTATTTGCCTCGGTTGCCAATCAATGGTGGCCTTATGTTTAGTGAGCCAGGGTAGCCCCAATACTAGAGGAGTAGGTAACCCGCTTAGGACAAAACATGACACATCCTCAACATGAGTATCACTCACAATAAAACGGATATTGTGAACTATGCCTTTTAACGATTTTTGAGAAAGTGGAGCGGAATCAATAGCAAAAACAGGTATGTCCTTTCCAAAAGTGCATACCTGGAAACCATGTGTTATAGCAAATTGATTATCAATGAGATTGACAGCTGCTCCACTAGCTACAAAAATCTCACAAAGAATGTTCTTGCTCTCTAGCGCCACCCTGGCAGGTAGGACAAAACGGGAACTACAAGCAAACGGAAAACCTTCAATTTCCGCATCAACCTTGCCAATAGTAACAGATGGAATGTTTTTAGAGGACTTTTTTCTTTTTGTTACTTTATTACTCTCAAAAAACTGCCTGAATCTCCTAGAGGGACAAACATTTGCCAAATGATTTATACCTCCACAACAGAAACAAACCTTCCTCTGAGAGCTGAATCCTCTATTGTCAGAGGCAAGCAAACCCAGCTGCATGGGCTCCTGCTCAGAGGGGAATGAGAGAGACTGAGACCCCTGCGCACTGAATGAGACCGCCGCACTGTCCTTGGACTGAGTATGACAGGAAGGAGTGATCTCTCCTCTCTCTCTAAGACGCCTGTCAATACGAACGGCCCAAGACATGGCAAATGCATCTTTCAATCCCTCTGAAAGACCATGGCAAAATTGACTTCGGATTGCAGCATCATTCCAACCAGTATCAGCTGCTCATCTCCGAAATTCTGAACAGTATATCTCTGCGGACTGTTTACCCTGGCATAAAAGACCCAGTTTAGATTCAGCCAGAGCAATACGATCCAGATCATCATAAATCTGACCCAGGGCTAAAAAAAATCATCGACTGAACGGAGGGGCCGTGCCCCCACTGGCAGCGAAAGGCCCAAGATTGAGCGTTATCGCTGAGCAGCGAGATGATGATCCCCACCCTCTGCTCCTCATCACCAGAGGAATGGGGAAGAAGACGAAAATTGAGTTTGCAAGCCTCTCTAAAACTAACAAAATTCTCACTACCCCCGGAGAACGTATCCAGGAGCGGGATCTTAGGCTCAGAACAAACTCAATGAACGCAAGCTGAACCGGTCACCTGAAACTGAGATACAGTTTTACAGAGATCTGCTACCTCCAATGAAAGACCCTGCATGCGTTCAGTCAAAAGTGAAACCAGATCCATGCTTGAGACGGTTTAGGCGTTTTATAATGTCACGGATGGTGTTGCAGAAAACTAGAAGACACAAATGAAGATCTGACTGACTTGATCCAAAACTAAGGAACAAAAGGGTGAGCCCTGTACCAGCCCTAGCACTCTCCCTTACTGCTCAGCCCATGCAAAAATCTCTATGATAGATAGATAACACGATAACAAAAATAATAAAAAAAAACTATTGGTTTGAAACAAACTCTGGTTGTGTTTTGCGCCTATGGTCCACCCTCCACTCGACCCCAGAGTCCAGTGGATACATACTTCATATGATAGATAATTGCATGCCCTCGTTCCTCGATTGTATGACACCTGAACACCCTATAATAGTGAGGGGACACGACCACCGTCTCCCTACACTTAATACGGAGGGAGTCAGGGTCACCTAGGATCAAGCCCACAGGAAAATAAAGGAACAGACTTATCTTGTGGATGCAGCAGTAGCAGCTTCTAGCATGAGCACAATCCAGGAAGTTGTATAAACCGCAAAGTGAGGTAGTATGGGAGGAGATATATAAGGAGGCAATCACTGCTAATAGATGACAGCTGGGAGAGGGAGGAGAGATGTCAAAGCGAAAGCAAATTAAAAGAAGATCATGCAGGAGGTACTGAAGAACGTCTATCAGAACTTCTCAGAGATCTGGTGGTGACATCTTTCTTCTGTTTTTTGATAATTTTTTTCTGAGCAAAAAAACTTAGGTGGGTTGTCACAAAGTCCCGCCTACCCAAGGTGGCCAATGGTCAAACAAATTTGAAGCTAATACCTGCAAAATTAGAATAGGTCATCAATATCTGATGGGGTCCTACTCCCGTACATAACACGTGTTGAAAAGATATCACTAAATGGCAGTATGCATAAGATGGTGGTTCAACTGTTTAATCTTCAACATAAAATGGTGGATATATTTCTCTCTTGAGTATCTATAATCTAACTTTAAGCTATTTAAGCACTTTATGATCTCTCTGAGAGGTATATCTGAGGTCTAACTAATAGTTCACTTGTGGAATTTGGTCGCAATTTGCAATATGCAGTTAGCAGTAACTATTTGCAGATTGGTTGAGTATTATCTGGTATGGTTGTATGCAATTTGGATTTCTAATATGGAATTTGAATTTTGATTGTGAACTTTGTAGTTTGGTGGAACTATTTGGCCTCTCTGCTTCCATAAAACAAAGCTCTTAGTGGAGTGAACGTCTGTTCAGCTTCTCGCTCTGGTGAATAATAATTTCTATCAGCTCCTGCTAGGGAATTTCCCACACAGGCTGTGTGTGAGGCTGGCTGTGATTGTTCTAGTCTCCTGCCCAGCAACAACAGTATAACTCTATGCTTTCTGATGTTTCTGCTGTGTCATTGAGCTTACCTGATATCCATATAATGAATCTTAAAGGCATATTATCTTTTCTGCTTAAGTGAACACAATATATATATATATATATAACAGTTATATGACATCCAAACATGAAGTCACTGTAAATAACTCTGCTTTTGTGTTTAACACACAAATTTAGGAACTGTTTTAAGGTTATTGGCAGATCTAGCTGTATAAACATATAAGCTATATTAGCAACCTAGGACAGGTCTTAGCTGGCCAGCTACACTCCCACCAAAATTACCTATAAATCTATTCTTAGTGGTAGGACTTGAACATGAATTTGAGTTATTTTCCATCAAGTTCTTAACACTCAAGTGTCTTTTATCACTCTAAAGTAGAACAACTTTAGTATAGGACGTTCCAACTTGAGTGGAGTAGTGAGACGTTTTCCTTTTTTGTCAAGTTTTGAGTCTCCTATCCAACTCTCCCACCTTGGCCTCAAATTTTCAGATATGGCCTCGTCCCATCCCAACTTCTGTTTGAATAATTTTTGTAGTAAAACACCAAAAAATAAATACCATATATATCTTGCGTGGAGTTATTCGTATATCACCTATAACGCTCAAAAAGCTACCACACAAGTAATTATAATTAATTAATCCTTTATTAGACATCCATTTAATACATTAGTAAAAATTATTACAAAAAACAGCAAGCACTATCCGTGCACAGCGGTGTGAGCCTTCGTGCACCCCTACAAAATGAGGCTGCTAAGGGAAAACAGTACATACAGTGACATATCTTACTGACCCAGTCTGGAGCAGCCGCCCGACGATCGTTTCGCTTCATGCTTCCTCTAGGGGCAATAATTTTTGTATTATTTCTTTTGCTCTGAGGATTACTGAGGCCAAAAATCCCAATGGATCATATATAGAAGCCACTGCAGAAATAATGGTTTGTCTAGTTCCAACTTTCTCTTCAATAGATACTTCAAAGAAGAACTTGTCATTCTCTACATTCCATCCCAAGCCAAGTAAGTTCTGAACTGGAAGATGATCATAATTGAGATCTACATTCTTTATTGATGATGCACGTTCAGAGTCACTGATGGATTCCAGTCTGTTGTTTGAGATAAACTTATGAAGGCGCAGATTTCCTCTTGCACATAACTTGGCTTTCTTTCACTATTTGATTGCAGATTCTGTGGACTCTGGACTTATGAGACCATCATCTACATAAAATTTTTCTTCTGAAAAATTGCTGCTGATGGGCAATCCTTTTCATTCTGATTGGCCAGGTACTTCATACCATAAATGGCGCAACCTGGAGACTTCAAACTGCTGCTCCAAACAAGTGTACTTTCATTCTGTTTTCTGCTGGCTCTGAATCTGTATCTCCGTCCTCCCACCATAGAAACCTCAGGAAGTCTCTATCTTCATTCTCCACGTGAAACTGGTGGAGCATCTTTTCAACGTCACACATGACGACTGCTACGGGATACTTTCTGAATCTACAAAGTACTCCAGCATAACCTAATAAAGGCACACAGTGAAGGAGGTATAAGAAGAGATGTTAGAGAAAATGGACATAACAAATCTAACACATCTCACCCCCCGTGTGGACTACATGTGGATATGATACCACTGAAGATCTATGAGAGTCTTTCATTCTATCTCTGAAGGTGTCCTCCGCGGCGAAGAGATGCCAGGTTTTCTCCTTTGTCTTTGGGGTTCATGAAGCAGTCACTGGAAGGGCTGGTAAATCAGTCAGTTTCTGTACAGGATTCCAATCCAGAATCTACTGGTTAGAAATTTCCAGGTGATCATAAACACGTTTCAGATCTGCATGGGACCGTATCACTAATTTCCTGTCTGCTGTATTAATAATCAGTCCAAATGGATATAGCCATCTGTAGATGAGTTTGCGTTCTCTCAGGACATCCAATAACAGTTTTAAGGCTCTTCTTTATTTTAGTGTCATTAGGGAGAGGTCCTGATATATAAAGATAGTTGCCCCTGCGTATTTTATTGGTGCCGCGGATCTGGCAGCTTTCAATATTCTTTCCTTTGTCTGGAAATTTGTCAGCTTACAGATTATGTCCCTAAATTGTTCTGTGGGGCTTGGAGGGGGTCTCAGTTTCCGGTGCGCTCTCTCTAGCGCTACTTCAGAAGCCGGTTCTATACCTAGTAGATCATTGAAAAAGTTTTCCAGCATAGGTATTATGGCGTCCGCTTGTACACTTTCAGGGAAGCCTTTTAGCCATAAATTATTTCGCCTTCCACGATTATCTTGGTCCTCTAATTGGTTATAAAGATAATTCAGATGCGCTTGGGCACGATCCAGATTATGATAAAAAATTATATAGTGGCTCACTTCCTGATATCAAAGGACAGGTGCTCTTGCTTGATAGTGATTTCACCCAATCACAAATTATTGGTATATGTTTAGCAGATAAAGCAGGCACTCCTTATCTGATTATACAGGCAGTCGATGGTTAAGACATAACTGACTCCAGGTTTTCTAAGCAGCACACAAACGGCTATAAAAGGATTGATTTTGGGGCATTTCGGATATGGCTACTGAGGAAGAGGTTCGAACCTCGAAACGCGTTTAGCAGGACATTCCGAAAGACCCACTCAACTAAAATCACGAGAAAGCGATTGAAAATCCTCCAGACTTTATTTGACAAGCGATTATAGGATTCCGAATATTTCAGGCAACAAACGATTAAGATTCGAATTTTCGCCATCAACAAACACTCGAACAGCTCCCCTAAATCTCGTGAAATTATACAACGGGACTCATAATCACCACGTGGGACCCCAAGTCACAGCAGAAACAAACACCAACACACAGGTGAACACCACAGAGGTAACAGCCAAAGGCACCGTGATCAAGGAGGGTGAGTGCACTGTATATAGAGTGGGACGCCACTCTAGGTCAGTACAAATACCACAACTCTGCAGAACAAAACAGTGAGTAATAAATATACCACACTTCTCACCAATGTATTAAATCACAGAAATAACAGTGAATGGTACACTATTGATATATGTTAAAAGAAACACTACTGCAGAACCATTGGGGTCACCAACTCATATATGTTAAAGCAAGGGTAGCAGAGATAGCTGCATCCTGAGACTGGAAATCACTCACTTAGGCCTCTTTCACACTTGCGTTGTCCGGATCCGGCGTGTACTCCACTTGCCGGAATTACACGCCGGATCCGGAAAAACGCAAGTGTACTGAAAGCATTTGAAGACGGATCCGTCTTCAAAATGCTTTCAGTGTTACTATGGCAGCCAGGACGCTATTAAAGTCCTGGTTGCCATAGTAGGAGCGGTATACTTACAGTCCGCGCGGCTCCCGGGGCGCTCCAGAGTGACGTCAGAGCGCCCCATGCGCATGGATGACGTGCCATGCGATCACGTACTTGGGGCGCCCTGACGTCACTCTGGAGCGCCCCCCGGGAGCCGCACGGACGGTAAGTATGCCGCTCCCCCGCTCCTCGCTACACTTTACCTTGGCTGCCAGGACTTTAGCGTCCCGGCAGCCATGGTAACCATTCAGAAAAAGCTAAACGTTGTATCCGACAATGCGCCGAAACGACGTTTAGCTTAAGGCCAGATCCGGATCAATGCCTTTCAATGGGCATTAATTCCGGATCCAGCCTTGCGGCAAGTCTTCAGGATTTTTGGCCGGAGCAAAAAGCGCAGCATGCTGCGGTATTTTCTCCGGCCAAAAAACTTTCCGTTCCGGAACTGAAGACATCCTGATGCATCCTAAACGGATTTCACTCCATTCAGAATGCATTAGGATAAAACTGATCCGGATTCTTCCGGCATAGAGCCCCGACGACGGAACTCTATGCCGGAAGAAAAGAACGCAGGTGTGAAAGAGCCCTTATAAGGCTGATATTGATGACTGTTGTCTTGATTCTAACCACTGCAACCAACAACCGTCATTGCTTCTGTCACCGATAAGTGAAAGGATTAATGACACCTTTAATATTGCTGCTACATTATTGCTGCTAAACCGCTGCTCTAATATTGCTGCTAAAATTCCCGCTGCTATAATATTGCTGCTATAATATTTTCTGCTGTCCGTAAAAATTGTTATACTTATAGTAAGGCTGGTGTCACCGCCAGACATTTGAGAAGCTCTGACAGACGTTCTTCAGAACCTCCTGCTTGAGGTTCTTTTGTTTTGCTTTCGTTTTGTCATCTCGTTTCCCTCTCTCAGCTGTCATCTAGTTGCACTGATTGCATCCCTTTAAATACCCTCCCATACTGCATCACTTTGCAGTTTATACAACTTCCTGGAGTGTGTACGTGCTGGATGCTTCAACTTATGCTTCTACAGATAAGTCTGTTCATTCATTTGTGTTTTCCTTTTTGCTTGATCCTAGGTGACCCTGACTCCCTCCGTATTAAGTGTAAGGAGCCGGTGGTTGTGTCCCCTCACTATTATAGGGTGTTCAGGTGTCATACAGTCAAGGCACGAGGGCATACAATTTTCTATCATAGAGATCTTTGCATGGGCTGAGAGTTTCAGGGCTTAAATAGGGGTCTCCCTTTTGTTCCTTAGTTTCGGATCAAGCTAGTCGGATCCTTATTTGTAACTTCTTGTTTTCTGTTACACCATCCGTGACATTATAAACCGCCAAAACCGTCTTAAGCATGAATCCGGTTTCAACCTTGATTGACCGCATGCAGGGTCTTTCAATGGAGGTAGCAGATCTCCGGAAAACTGTCTTTCAGTTTGAGGTGACCGTTTCTGCTTGCGTTCATGGAATTTGTTCTGAGCCTAAAATCTCGCTTCCGGATACGTTCTCCGGGGGTAGTGAGAATTTTGTTAGTTTTAGAGAGGCTTGCAAACTCCATTTTCGCCTACTTCCCCATTCCTCTGGTGATGAGGAGCGGAGGGTCGGGATCATCATCTCGCTGCTCAGGGATAATGCTCAGTCCTGGGCCTTTTCGCTGCCGGTGGGGGCACGGCCCTTCTGTTCAGTGGATGAATTTTTTTTAGCCCTGGGTCAGATATATGATGATCCGGATCGTATTGCTCTGGCTGAGTCTAGACTACGTCTTTTATGCCAGGGTAAACAGTCCGCAGAGTTATACTGTTCAGAATTTCGGAGATGGGCAGCTGATATTGGTTGGAATGATGCTGCACTCCAAAGTCAATTTTAACATGGTCTTTCAGAGGGATTGAAAGATGCATTTGCCTTTCATGAAAGACCTACCTCCTTGGACTCTGCCATGTCTCGGGCCGTTCGTATTGACAGGCGTCTTAGAGAGAGAGGAGAGATCACTCCTTCCTGTCATACTCAGTCCAAGGACAGTGCGGCGGTCTCATTCAGTGCACAGGGGTCTCAGTCTCTCTCAATCCCCTCTGAGCAGGAGCCCATGCAGCCGGATTTGCTTTAAATAACCATCGTCAGCAGTCCCCTGATAAGTCACCATTTTTTGGTGCATATGGGTTTCATCCGCAGTTTGGGACATTCTCTGGAGAGGAGTCTTCTGGTTTACCTGATGAGGAGAGATTCTCCTCATCTTTGTCATCTATTTGGCAAAAGATTCAGGATAATCTAAAGAGCATGAGTGAGAGATATAAGCGTGTGGCGGATAAGAGACGTGTGCCTGGTCCGGACCTGAATGTTGGTGATCTGGTGTGGTTGTCTACTAAGAATATCAAATTGAAGGTTCCCTCTTGGAAGTTGGGTCCTAAGTTTATTGGGCCTTACAAAATCTTGTCCGTCATCAATCCCGTTGCCTACCGTCTTGATCTTCCTCAGACTTGGAAGATCCATAATGTTTTTCATAAGTCCCTATTAAAACCTTATATCCAACCCATTGTACCCTCCTCTTTGCCTCCTCCTCCGATTGTGGTTGATGGTAATCTTGATTTTCAGGTCTCTAGGATTGTAGATTCTTGTGTTGTCCGCGGTTCTCTCCAGTAACTCGTTCATTGGGAGGGTTATGGTCCTGAGGAGAGGATGTGGGTCCCAGTGACGGACATTAAGGCCACTCGTCTCATCAGGGCTTTCCATAGGTCCCATCCTGAGAAGGTGGGCTCTGAGTGTCCGGACAGAAAATGAAAAACAAAAAAATTTTAGTGGCAATTCTGGAGGAGCTGCTCAGCCCATGACACTGTAGCGTGTCTTTAGTTAGGGGAGCAGCCCGACCGCATGTGGACCGCAGTAATCGACTAACCCCAGCAAAATATGCATACAATGGAGGATATCGACGCGGTCCACATGCACCACAAGAGCAAACTACACAGAATGTAGCAATCATAGAGAACACACAGAGAGAATGCACCAAACAGATAAAACACTGACTATGCTGGCAAGACATTTTTGCTGGGCAATTGTGGGGAGCTTGGCTGTGAGCTGAATTATATCATCCCCAGACCGTGTTCACACCATAGTCAGAGCAGTGGTTAGGACCCCTTGCTATGCTGAGAAACCGTGACGTGGTGCATGTGGGCTCCGATATCTCCATGACTGGAACATATTGGCAAAAGTCTCAGCTTTTAATACCTTTATTTATGTCTTGCCAGCATAGTCAGTGTTTTATCTGTTTGGTGCATTCTCTCTGTGTGTTCTCTATGATTGCTACATTCTGTGTAGTTTGCTCTTGTGGTGCATGTGGACCGCGTCGATATCCTCCATTGTATGCATATTTTGCTGGGGTTAGTCGATTACTGCGGTCCACATGCGGTCGGGCTGCTCCCCTAACTAAAGACACGCTACAGTGTCATGGGCTGAGCAGCTCCTCCAGAATTGCCACTAAAATTTTTTTGTTTTTCATTTTCTGTCTTGTTAGATTTGAGTGTGTTTGCCTTTATTTGGCACTCTAGCACTTTTTTGCACCTGGTAACCTCCCTCACATGGTCTGGTGTGGGTGTGGCTCACGGCCTGGCTTCATCCACATTGTACAACCACAGCATTTATGCTGGGCAATTGTGGGGAGCTTGGCTGTGAGCTGAATTATATCATCCCCAGACCGTGTTCACACCATAGTCAGAGCAGTGGTTAGGACCCCTTGCTATGCTGAGAAACCGTGACGTGGTGCATGTGGGCTCCGATATCTCCATGACTGGAACATATTGGCAAAAGTCTCAGCTTTTAATACCTTTATTTATGTCTTGCCAGCATAGTCAGTGTTTTATCTGTTTGGTGCATTCTCTCTGTGTGTTCTCTGAGTGTCCGGAGTCTACTCGTAGAAGGAGGGGTACTGTCACCGCCAGACATTTGAGAAGCTCTGACAGACATTCTTCAGAACCTCCTGCTTGAGGTTCTTTTGTTTTGCTTTCGTTTTGTCATCTCGTTTCCCTCTCTCAGCTGTCATCTAGTTGCACTGATTGCATCCCTTTAAATCCCCTCCCATACTGCATCACTTTGCGGTTTATACAACTTCCTGGAGTGTGTACATGCTGGATGCTTCAACTTATGCTTCTACAGATAAGTCTGTTCATTAATTTGTGTTTTCCTTTTTGCTTGATCCTAGGTGACCCTGACTCCCTCCGTATTAAGTGTAGGGAGCCGGTGGTCGTGTCCCCTCACTATTATAGGGTGTTCAGGTGTCATACAGTCGAGGCACGAGGGCATGCAATTTTCTATCATAGAGATCTTTGCATGGGCTGAGAAGACAGGGAGAGTTTCAGGGATTAAATAGGGGTCTCCCTTTTGTTCCTTAGTTTCGGCTCAAGCCAGTCGGATCCTTATTTGTAACTTCTTGTTTTCTGTTACACCATCCGTGACAGCTGGTTATAGCCTGCATTTGTGGGCGGGGCTGCCCACAATATAATTCCGAGCGACCTCTCCCTGTGGACAGTCACTTCTTGCCTCCTCCTCCAGTTGGTTCTGTCACTTCCGGGTCGCCAGTG
Organism: Bufo gargarizans; assembly: GCF_014858855.1. NCBI lineage: Eukaryota > Metazoa > Chordata > Amphibia > Anura > Bufonidae > Bufo > Bufo gargarizans. Next base: position 4,636,322 of record NC_058090.1, on the reverse strand, counting down.
CTCCCAGCCTACGTCACTTTCGCGGTAAGTTACGGTGCGGCCGGGGGCTGCGTCCATCCGTCATGATGAGCTGTGCTCGGCCGGGGCATCCTCCATCTTTTGGCTCCTGAGAAGCCTCATCGCAGCGGTGCGTTTTTCTTTTTTCTGTTCAGGGCTTTTTCAGGTAGCGGCAGCCGCGGCGCTTTGGGTAGGGCTGTCCGCTCCCGCTGGGATCGGCTTGCGGATTTCCCTGTCATAAGCAGCACTGCTCTGTGGCCACATCATTACGTCGAACGAAGTGAACGCCATATGTATTGTGTGGGTTGTGTTTTTTTTTCTGCTTTACATCATTGGGCTGCAGGATGCCGGTGGCACCAGAGGTGGCCCATAGCATGGGTTGGGTCTGCAGCTTTGCTCCGGGTGGACTGTGGCCCATCCCATGCTCTGGGCCTGGGCTTAAGGGAGAGGTGCTGCCGTGCACATAAGGGAGTTCTCCAGTCACCTGGAGAGCGGCGTCTGCTCTGGGCCTGGGCTTAAGGGGGAGGTGCTGCTGTGCACATAAGGGAGTTCTCCAGTCACCTGGAGAGCGGCGTCTACGCTTGGCTGACACACATGCCGGGGGGCTGGATCTCCCTTAACCGGGTCCTTACCTTCCTAGGTTAGGGTGCTATGTCCTGTTTCTGAAATGTACCACATTTCGGGCTCAGGAATTAATTTATGAGCTTGTGGTCTATACCTAGGTGCTGATAATTTTTTTCAAAAATAAACAGGGCTCCAGCACCGTCTGATATCCAGTCTCCCGTTCAGTCAAATAGCTGCGCAACAGCTTCCTGAAGTTCATCAGGAATCACGCATATGTCATTTGTCTGTCTTCCCAGCTTCTGGTCTCAATCTCATACATCATCTGTTGTCTCCCTGGATCGCCCAGGTACACGCTGCCCCTGTCATCCTGGATCGCCCAGGTTCGCTCTGTTTCTGTCATCCTGGATCGCCCAGGCACACGGTGCCTCTGTCATCCTGGATCGCCCAGGCTCGCTCTGTTTTTTGTCATCCTGGATCACCCAAGCTCACTCTGTTTTTCTGTCATCCTGGATCGCCCAGGCTCGCTCTGTTTCTGTCATCCTGGATCGCCCAGGCTCGCTCTGTTTTTTTGTCATCCTGGATCGCCCAGGCTCGCTCTGTTTTTCTGTCATCCTGGATCGCCCAGTCTCGCTCTGTTTCTGTCATCCTGGATCGCCCAGGCCCTCGCTGCGTCTGTCACCCTGGATCACCCAGGCTTGCTCTGTTTCTGTCATCCTGGATCGCTCAGGTTCGCTCTGTTTTTCTGTCATCCTGGATCGCCCAGGCTCGGTCTGTTTCTGTCATCCTGGATCGCTCAGGCTTGCTCTGTTTTTTTCTGTCATCCTGGATCGCCCAGGCTCTCTCTGTCTCTGTCATCTTGGATCGCCCAGGCCCATGCTGCCTCTGTCATCCTGGTTCGTCGGCCCACGTTCCGCCTAGGCCTTCCTGAGCACCTCAGGTCCACTTAGACGGTCACTTCCACCAGTCTGTTTTCCACCTGCGCCTCCAGGGTTGATTTTCTGCCCGATTCGCCTGGGAATTCTGGTTGGCCAGTGCCCACCTGAATCGCTCAGGTCCACGTACTGGCTGTCTTTTTTCCTAGAATACTCAGACGTCGCCATCAGGGTCCATCTTATTTTTCACCTTATACCTGTCCGGTGCCTTTCCTGAATCACTCCGGACATTTAACAGCCTGGCACCTGCCTGAACCACTCAGGCCCATGTTACCATCATGTCGTTCGGGTCACCTTTTCTGTCACGGCACGTACACGTCCAGAATCGCCCAGGGTCAGGTACTTCAACAGAGTCACTCAGGGCGTCACTCGATTCACTCCAGTCCATTTGGCTTTGTCACCAGAATAATTTTGGTTCCTCTAGTCACCAAATCACCCGACCCTATCCTCGGCACATTTCGGCCCCCCTTTTCCCGGCACTCCTCATCTTCAGGTCGGGTCCTCCCTCTTGTTCTTTTTTCCGCCACTCTCGTCATTCCTTGCTCCCCGTCCACAGTCCTTCGTTCCCTCTTCTTCTTTCTCTTCCCGGCTCTCCTAAAGCGGTGTTATTCATAGCTACCTACTCTTGTGTTCACAGGTGCTTTGTTCATTGTCTGTACTGCCTCCAGTACCTCCTTGTGGCGAGTGCCAGTCCTGTTGTTGGAATCACCAGTTCTGCGCGATTAGGGTAGGATAATGTTTCCTTCACGTTTCTTTCCTCATTTTTATGCCGGTTCTATCTTTCAAAAAAAATTAAAAATCCCTTTTACTTATTGGCTTTTCCTTTACAGGTGCAAGATGTCCCAACCATCCGATATTGAGGACAACTTCTCGGGTCCCGGGTCATCGGTTTCTGGGCACGCCGGTAGCCTGTCGCTAAGGCGTTGGACCATCCCCAAACTTGTTGCAGAACTGAATAAGAGGGGTATTCCCCATCCGGCTTCTGCTTGGAAGGCGGAGCTCTACCGCCTTCTGAGGACAGATTCGGGGAGCTGCAATTCGCAGTCCTCCCTCTCCTCTATTCAGTAGTTGTCACTGAACCAGCTGCAAGCCACCATCAGCGGCTTGGTCGGTTCTTTGGCGGATGTCCAATCCAGGGTATCCGAGCTAGAGTCACGTGCCCTGGGGGATTCCACAGCTGCGGTCATGACAGTTGTTCCCTCGACCTCTCAAGTACCAGCGTTAGGTACGCCCAACGCTAGTCCAGTTGTGGCCCCAGCCCACTTCGTCCCTGAGACTATTAAGAAGGACATTCTAGCTGGGAAGGATGTCAACCTGGCATCCATCCTGATAGCTTCCCAAGATGTGGCCGAAAATAAAGTCATCAATTGTGGGGAGGTTGCAGTGCTACTTATGGTGAAAGATGCCCGCCTGAATAGAAAACTTTCTTTTCCGGAATTTGTGTTGGTATTCAGACTTTATCGCGATGTAGTCTGCTCAGCCCATCCTCTCAGACGGGAGGAACTAGACATGTATATTTACCGTCTGAGGGATCTGGGATATAAGTATGGCGGATCCAATTTTTACGATTACCATCGTTCTTTCTCCGCCAAAGCTGCGGCAGCCCTGGTCCAATTTCAGTTCGTTACTAACTGGGCGAATTTGGACATGGAGCTCTTTTTCCGGCACTTTGCCGGGCTAAGAGCTCCTACCTGCGCGACGTGCCAGTCCATCTCGCACACGGCGGACTGGTGCCCTATGTTGGCCACCCCGGGTCTTGACCGGGCCCTCCCGTGTTCCTCCAGCCAAAGAAGCCAGCCGACCGTGGACAAGTTGGGCAGGCCTATCGTGTTCCTTGGGCAGAGCCAGGTCTGTAATAATTTTAATGCAGGAGGGTGCGGTTTTGGTAGCTGCAGAGCCTTGCACATCTGTTCCCTGTGCTTTAGGGCTCACCCCCATTCTTCCTGCCCTAAAAAATCTTCAAAATCCTGACTAGCCGACATTAACGTTGAGTTATTGGCTGTCCTCTTACAGGAGCACCCGGAACAGTAGTTAGTTCAGTTCCTCCTTTTAGGATTTACGAGGGGTTTCCACACGGGGTTGATCGCCCTCCCTCTGGAGTCCTAGGAGGGGAAAAATCTGCAGTCAGCCATACAGGATCCGGGCGCAGTTGACAGTCTATTGTTAGCAGAGGTCCATAAAGGGTTCCTCTTGGGCCCATTTGACGTAATCCCGTTTGATACCTGGAGGATTAGCCCAATTGGGTTAGTCTCTAAGCAGTCTTCAAAATAAAAAAGGCTAATTTACAACCTGTCTGTGTCCCATATGTCCTCTACACCCAGCTTGAATTCCTTGATTCCATCAGAGGAGTTCGCAATGTCTTACTCCACCATAGAGGAAGCGATTAAGTTCATTTGGCAGTCAGGGAGAGGGGCCCTGCTTGCCAAAGCCGATATAGCAGACGCCTTTAAGCTGCTTCCCATTGCACCTCAACTCTGGGGATTTTATGGCTTCAAGTGGGCCCATAGGTATTATTTTGCCAATAGACTCACCTTTGGCTCCAAGAGCAGCCCTTGGTTATTCGACTAGTTCGCGGGCGCCCTGCACTGGAATTTGGGTCATCACGGGGGTTTGGATATGGTCCTTTACTATCTCGACGACTACTTAATCGTCCAAAGCCCCCGGGGTGATTCCTCCTGGCTGGATATCCTGCTCCAGCTGTTCTCCAGTCTCCAGGTTCCAGTCACTACTTCCAAGACTGAGGGCCCTAGCACAAGGGTCAATTTCCTAGGTATTGTGTTGGATACCGTCCGCATGGAGGCAAGTCTGCCGGAGGCGAAGTTATCCAAGATCAGGACTGCAGTCTCCGCCGCTGCCTCATCCAGGGTTCTTACCAAACTGGAGTTGCAGTCCCTCCTGGGTTCTTTGAATTTCGCCTCCCGGATCATGCCCCAGGGTAGATCCTTCGTGTCTAGGCTCCTCAATCTTCTCCCCTCGGCCCAAGACCAAGATTCCCCCGTCCATCTTGACAACCAAGCTGTTGCGGATCTGCTCATGTGGCACTCCTTCCTGACTTCCTGGAACGGCATTTCCCTTTTCGTGCCCACTCCGAATGCCTCTTCGCCGAGGATCCATTCCGATGCTGCCCCCTCCTGAGGGTTTGCGGCCATTTTCCATCCGCATTGGCTGGTTGGCAATTGGCTGGTTGGCAATTGGCCGGCGGAATTTTTCCTTGATAGCGAGCCCCTCAAATCTTCCCCTCTCCTGGAACTGTATCCTCTGGTGGCGGCCGCCCAGGTTTGGGGCCCCCTCTGGGCCAACAAACCCGTGGTGTTTGTGTCACAGCTGAGGATGGGGAAAACCCTCAGCCGTGCGATGCCCTGAGATGTTAAGGCTGCTCGGCCAGGACGACAGAATAGGGAGCAGGTCACCTCCTAACACAACCCTAAACCGTCCCTAACTCCTAGCTGCATGGGCCGACCTTGAAGGTAGGAGGGCCCATGCCCAGGAACCTCGGATCCCTACTCACCCTCCGACCGGTCCCTGAACTAGGCGTGAGGGTAAGACAACTTGTTCCTTCTGGACGTGGAGGAACAGGAGTCTTACTGGCCAAGCTGCAAGGAATGGGGAACAAATGCAACATACAGATATGGCAGGTGTACTAAAGCAGATTCAAGCCTACCTGCCACAGCCACGCTGACTGGAACCCGTGCATGACAACTGATGTCCACAAAACACTAAGGGACACAGCACACAACACATATCACACAGGTAACCAGGACATCTATACACTGCAAAGAATAGGCATGACACACAAACACATCCACAGAACATCGTGTATAAAAATATATAACAATAATTTATGACCACAAGGGTGGCCCCCACTGGCAGGTGTAATTACCAGGAGGGTGTCTCCAGCCAAGCATGGCTGAAGAACCCCTCAGCTACTGAACTCCAAAGAGGCTTTATAGCCCAAAGTGGCCACACCCACACAGACACACAAGGAGAGGGAATTAACCCTTCCAACACTTACAGGGAGTAAAACCACTTAAAGGGGAAGTGTCCAAATGCACATCACACTGCGGCTGTTACCGCTGGCAACGACATGGGTGGCAACCATGTCCTGGGAGTCAGCCAGAAGGCCGAGACACTGCCACCACATGTACATCATACCAAACGTTGCCACGGGCAGCCACAGTGAAGGGAAGTGTCACAGTGCACACCTAACATAAGACCAAGTGCACACCAGACATACAAATTGCATAACATAAACACACACCTAACAGAGAGGTTGCTAGGTGTAACCGCATGCCATTGCAGAAAGCTGCCTAGCACGAGCTCAGGCTGCTATACTGCGACAATACAACACTTGTTGCCCGCGGCAACCACAAGTGAGGCAGCACACTAGCGGCCCTCACCTGTGGTTGAACAGCCAAACCAAAACCGCAGGCAACCGCATGCAGATCAGGACTCACGACCATGACCATGGCCGCGACAGTTTGTTACGGATAGTCTAGTATTCTCCAAGGGTAGGGCCAAATCTCCAAGGATTATGTCCCTCCTTCGCAGGTTGGTTTGGCTTTCTCTGCGGCACAACTTCCATATCTTCCCTTCCCACATTGCGGGGCGGGGGCTGAGAATGTGCCGGCTGACGCCTTGTCCCGATTTAACTTCACCATCTTCTTCCAGGCAATGCCAGACGCAGACCCGGTGGGCACGCCCGTTCCCCCGTTCAGCCTCCTGACCATGGACTAAGGCAACTGGTGGCATCCGCAAAGAAGTTGGTCCAAGGATCTTTAGCCAAGAACACCGCCAGGAATTATCTTACGGGATACGAGGCGTTCCGGCGCTTCATGCTCAGCCACCCGCAGAACGGCCAAGACGAAGTTACCTTTCTCATGGCGTTCATCACCCACTGCCATTTCTACTTGCATCTCATAACACTATCAAGGGGTATTTAGCAGGGGTTCAGCATTACAGATTACTTGATGATCCTTCTTGCCAATCCATCATGTCTAACTGAGCTGTCAGGGCCACCCTTAGGGGCATACAAAAAAACAGTGCAGACCCAGTGGCGCGCAGACAGACAGTTTCTGGTGAGTTATTACGGGGTTTGTCCCTAGCTCTAGATGGTTCCCCCTTTGGGCACCCAGCAAGCCTCATCATCAAAGCTGCAATGTATCTCGGGTTTTATGGATTTCTAAGGCCAGGGGAATTTACTTGTAGTGCTATAACACGCTCCACCCTTCTTAAACGCCATCTCGTTCAGCAGGGTGGCCAGTTTTCTTTATTTCTCCCATTTTCCAAGACTAGTCAAGTAGGTCCTCCCGTCGAGATCAAGTTCTTCCCCACATCAAGCATGTTGTCCTCCTGGTCGGTAGATGCGCTTAAAGCCTTTTCTAGTATTAGGCTTTTGGTACAAACTGATGTCTCTCTACCTTTTATTGTTGAGGTGGATGCTTCTGAGGTGGGTGTGGGTGCAGTCTTATCTCAGGGTCCCTCTCCTGCCAAATGGCGACCCTGTGCCTTTTCTCAAGGAAACTCTCCTCTGCAGAGAGAAATTACGATGTGGGATATAGGGAGTTGTTGGTGTCACGGCTGGCGGTGGGGGAAACCCCCAGCCGTGCGGTACCCGTAGATGTTGGGTCGCTGCAAGGCCAGGACCACAGGATCAGGGAGCAGGTCACCTCCTAAAGTCTCCCTGATCTGACCCTAACTCCTAACCTGCATGGGCCGACCTTTAGGGTAGGAGGACCCATGCGCTGGAACCTCGGGTCCCTACTATCCCTCCGCAGGTCCCTAGGCTAGGAGCTGGATAGACTACCTGTTCCTCCAGAACACGGAGGAACAGGAGCCTAGAAAGGCCAAGCTGGTAAATAAGGGGAAACCAATACACCTTATGGCAGTGGCAGGTATGTGGAACTACTACCTCACCTACCTGCCATAAACACACAGCCCGGAACCCATGCAAAAGTGCTGTCTGTCTAACAACCACAGAAAAGACAACAGCACACAACATACATCACACGGGGAACCAGGGAACCATAAGGTGCAACAAACCAGCAACCACATACACATAAACATAACATCAGACAAGGTAACAAAGGTTTTACTAACAAGGTTTTATGACCAGAAGGATGGTCCTCACCAGGCAGATGGAGGAGACAGGAGGCTGCTCCAGCCAGAATGGCTGAGAGCAACCTACTGAAGCCTGCAAGAGACTCAGGCTATATAGGCCAAAAGGCCACACCCACCAGTCAACCACACCCAGTGACAACACACACACTGGGAAGGGAGTTAACCCTTCCTACACCACAGAAGGGAAAACACCAACTAAAAGGGGAATAGCACACACACTCACTCACCTGTCACCGCTGGCAACGGCATGCGTGGCCACCGTGTCCTGCAGAACAACCAGCAGGCAGAGACCCTGCCACCACATGCACAACACCAGACGTTGCCGCGGACAACCACAGGTGAAGGGAGGTGTCCAAGTGCATACAACCTCGTGCACAACAAACAGACCAGGAAGTGCACACAAACACAGACGAAGGACGTGCACACCAAAACACGATGCCAAGGGCAACCGCACGCATGCCTGTTATTCGCGGCAACCGCACCTGAGGCAAACCACTAAGTGCCCCCAGCTGCGGTTGCGACAACACCAGACTGCGGATAACTGCATGCGGCTCCCAAGGAGTCACGACCATGACCAGGGGTCGTGACACTCCCTCCCCTCAAAGCCCCCCCCAACCGAAAAGGGAAGCTGGTGGGACCAAACAACAGGGAGGGGGGGAGGGGCAATGCCTGATAACCACCAGTGTCTCCCTCCAGAGCTGCCGCCAACGGACCTGGACCGTACACAACAGTCCCAGGTCGCCAGCCAACAGAGCAGACTGGAAGAGAGAACACTGGAGGCACTGCCAGATAGATGCCCGTATCTCCCCCCGGAACTGCCGCCAACAGACCTGGACCGTACACAACAGTCCCCAGGTCGCCAGCCAACAAAGCAGTCCGGAGGAGGAACACAGGACACCAGACCGATGCCCGTATCTCCCCCCAGAACTGCCGCCAACAGACCAGACCGTACACAACAGTCCCCAGGTCGCCAGCCAACAAAGCAGTCTGGAGGAGGAAAACAGGACACCGCGTCCAACTCAGGAGGACGTTCCTACTCCAGGTCGCTGCCAGCAGACACTCCCCAACCAGCACACCTGCCGGAACACCGAAGGAATGCTGCCAGCAGACGACCAGAGATAGGAACCCTGAGAGGGACGAGGGGTCACCAACACGGACACGGTTAGCAAGGTGGCGGGGAAAAGCCACCAACCGCGCCGTTAACGGTGAACCCCGTAACGCTCTCCCTCCGGAGAACGCGCATGCACCCCAACGGTCAATGGATGCATGCTTCACCCTCTTTCGAGGGAAGACCAGGTGAGGTGCCAGTTCTGGTCATACTGTCACGGCTGGCGGTGGGGGAAACCCCCAGCCGTGCGGTACCCGTAGATGTATGTTGTGTGCTGTTGTCTTTTCTGTGGTTGTTAGACAGACAGCACTTTTGCATGGGTTCCGGGCTGTGTGTTTATGGCAGGTAGGTGAGGTAGTAGTTCCACATACCTGCCACTGCCATAAGGTGTATTGGTTTCCCCTTATTTACCAGCTTGGCCTTTCTAGGCTCCTGTTCCTCCGTGTTCTGGAGGAACAGGTAGTCTATCCAGCTCCTAGCCTAGGGACCTGCGGAGGGATAGTAGGGACCCGAGGTTCCAGCGCATGGGTCCTCCTACCCTAAAGGTCGGCCCATGCAGGTTAGGAGTTAGGGTCAGATCAGGGAGACTTTAGGAGGTGACCTGCTCCCTGATCCTGTGGTCCTGGCCTTGCAGCGACCCAACATCTACGGGTACCGCACGGCTGGGGGTTTCCCCCACCGCCAGCCGTGACAGTATGACCAGAAGGATGGTCCTCACCAGGCAGATGGAGGAGACAGGAGGCTGCTCCAGCCAGCATGGCTGAGAGCAACCTACTGAAGCCTGCAAGAGACTCAGGCTATATAGGCCAAAAGGCCACACCCACCAGTCAACCACACCCAGTGACAACACACACACTGGGAAGGGAGTTAACCCTTCCTACACCACAGAAGGGAAAACACCAACTAAAAGGGGAATAGCACACACACTCACTCACCTGTCACCGCTGGCAACGGCATGCGTGGCCACCGTGTCCTGCAGAACAACCAGCAGGCAGAGACCCTGCCACCACATGCACAACACCAGACGTTGCCGCGGACAACCACAGGTGAAGGGAGGTGTCCAAGTGCATACAACCTCGTGCACAACAAACAGACCAGGAAGTGCACACAAACACAGACGAAGGACGTGCACACCAAAACACGATGCCAAGGGCAACCGCACGCATGCCTGTTATTCGCGGCAACCGCACCTGAGGCAAACCACTAAGTGCCCCCAGCTGCGGTTGCGACAACACCAGACCGCGGATAACTGCATGCGGCTCCCAAGGAGTCACGACCATGACCAGGGGTCGTGACAGTTGGCCATCAAATTAGCCTTTAAGGAATGGCGCCATTGGCTAGAGGGAGCCAGACACCCTATTACCGTGTTTACCGAACATAAGAATCTGGCCTACTTTGAATCGGCCAAGCATCTGAACCCGAGACAGGCCAGATGGTCTTTGTTCTTTTCTAGGTTTAATTTTGTTGTTACGTTCCTGTCACAACCAGACATCTGAGAAGCTCTGACAGATGCCTTTCAGAACCTCCTCCTTGAGCTTTCTTTGCTTTGGTTTTCAGTTCCTCATCTCGTTAGCCTCTCTCAGCTGTCTTGTAGTTGGACTGATTGCATCCCTTTAAATTCCTCCCCATAATGCAGTAGTGTGCGGTTTATACAACTTCCTGGAGTGTGTGTGCATGCTGATCCTATTCCCCAGTCTTCTACAAGATAAGTGCTGTACATTCATTTGTGATTTTCTGTTTGCTGGATCCCAGGTGACCCTGACTCCCTCCGTGTCTAGTGTAGGGAGCTGGTGGTCGTGTCCCCTCACTATTGTAGGGTGTTCAGGTGTCATATAGTCGAGGTACGAGGATATGCGATCATCCACCATTGGGGTGTTCGCATAGGCTGAGCAGTCAGGGAGAGTGCCAGGTCTTATGCAGGGGTCTCCCTTTTGTTCCTTAGCTTTGGATCCAGTGAGTCATATATTCATTTTGCATTGTCTTGTTTCCTGTACACCTTTCCGTGACAGTTCCACCATGGGGTTAAAAATGTGAAGGCGGATGCCCTGTCACGTTGTTTTCCGGGAGGGGGGAACTTTGAAGACCCGGGTCCCATTTTGGCTGAAGGGGTGGTTGCCTCTGCTCTTTATCCTGATTTGGAGGCAGAGGTTCAGACAGCCCAGACAGAGGCTCCTGATCTTTGTCCTCCTGGGAGGTTGTTTGTGCCTCTCGCTTTACGACACAAGGTTTTTAAGGAGCACCACGATACTGTCCTTGCTGGGCACCCGGGGAGTAGAGCCACAGTGGATCTCATTGCTCGGAAATTTTGGTGGCCGGCTCTTTGTAAGACGGTTAAGGGTTTTGTGGCAACCTGTGAGACCTGCGCTCGTGCCAAGGTCCCTCATTCACGGCCATCGGGTTCTCTCCTCCCTATACCCATTCCTTCCCGTTCTTGGACGCATCTGTCCATGGACTTTATTACGGACATGCCTCGTTCCTCGGGGAAGACTGTGATTCTGGCGGTAGTGGACTGTTTTAGCAAAATGGTGCATTTCATCCCCTTTTCCTGGGTTACCCAATGCTAAGACGCTGGCGCAAGTGTTTGATGATCACATTGTTAAATTGCATGGCATTCCTTCAGACATCGTTTCTGATAGGGGCACGCAATTTGTTTCCAGATTCTGGAAGGCCTTCTGTTCTCGCTTGGGGGTTCGGTTGTCGTTTTCTTCTGCTTTTCACCCGCAGTCGAATGGTCAGACCGAAAGCGTCAATCAAAATCTGGAGACATATCTGTGCTGTTTTGTGGTGGAGAATCAGGAGGATTGGTATTCTTTTTTGTCCCTTGCTGAGTTTGCCTTAAATAACCATCGCCAGGAGTCCTCTGATAAGTCACCATTTTTGGGTGCATATGGGTTTCATCCGCAGTTTGAGACATTCTCTGGAGAGTGGTCTTCTGGTTTACCTGATGAGGAGAGATTTTCCTCATCTTTGTCATTTATTTGGCAAAAGATTCAGGGTAATCTGAAGAGAATGAGTGAGATATATAAGCGTGTGACGGATAAGAGACGTGTCCCTGGTCCAGACCTGAATGTGGGTGATCTACAAAGAATATCATTAAAACCTTTTGTCCAGTAAAATTACTCGCTGCCTCTACCTTCTCACCTAGACCCAGACCTCCCCAACTGCTATGGTCTTCTGACAGCTCCAACAAATTGGCCCCCTTTATATTTTGACGACTGGCCTACCCCTTCTTATTGTCTTAGGGACTTTGCTCATCTAACGTCACCATACCAGATGCAGTGATACTGCCTTGCCCATATATATGTGATCCAGGACATGTGTTTTTTGATTATTGTTTATTTTTTGTTTGTTTGTTTGAATGCCTTTATGCATTATAGCCTTTCCAGATGTATCAGCCATATGATGTACAGGGAAGTAACATTGTCTTGTGTGATGTTATATTGTTGTGCTGTATGTACACAAACTGGAATGTATACCCTGTACAAACTTGTCTTGCCTCAATAAACAAAGATTTGAAAGAAAGAAAGAAAACCTTTTGTCCAACCCACTGTACACTCCTCTTTGCCTCCTCCTCTGATTTTTGTTGATGGTAATCTTGAATTTCAGGTCTCTAGGATTGTGGATTCTCGCATTATCCGCGGTTCTCTTCAGTACCTCGTTCATGGGAGGGTTATGGTCCGGAAGAGAGGATGTGGGTCCCAGTGGCGAACATTAAGGCCACTCGTCTCATCAAGGCTTTCCATAGGTCTCATCCTGAGAAGGTGGGCTCTGAGTGTCCAGAGTCCACCTGTAGAGGGAGGGGTACTGTCACCGCCAGTTCTGTGAGAAGGTCTGGCAGACGTTCTACTCTACCTCTTGTATGACGTTCTTTGTTTTGGTTTCACTTTCTCATCTCCTTTCCTTCTGGCAGGTGTCACTTATTTAGACTAATCGTCTTCCTTTATATTCCCTCCCATACTGCCTCACTTTGTGGTTTATACTACTTCTTGGATGAAGTGTTCACTGCTGGAGGCTGCTGCTGCTGTTCAGATAAGTATTTTTCCTTTATTTGAGTTTCCTTGCTGGCTTGATTGTAGGTGACCCTGACTCCGTCCGTATTAAGTGCAGGGAGCCGGTGGTCGTGTCCCCTCACTATTATAGGGTTTTCAGGTGTCACACAATCTTAGGTACGTGGGCATGCAATCGTCTACCATTGAGACCCTTGCATGTGCATAGCAGTCAGGGAGAGCTCTTAAGGATTTATAGGGCTCGCCTATATGCTCCTTAGTTTGGGATCAAGCCAGTCGGTCGCTGATTTATAAGTTCCAGCTATCTGCAACTTCATCCGGACTGTGTTTCAACCGCTGCAACTCTCTCTCCTAATTGATTTAAGTCATACTTAAAATCCTTAAGCTCCTGGATTAGTGTGTCCAAGGCATCTGCCAACAGCTGGCGCATGAAAGATCTGGAGACCGGGAGGTGTTCTTCTGAGGTAGAAGCTGCCACTTTGCTACCTTCTCCTTCTTCTGAGTCTGTAGCTTCTTGTTGTTGCACGGGTTTTGGAGTCGGCGCCATTTTGTCTCCTTTGATGTAAATCTTTTCTGTCGTCATCTTTTCCATTTGGTCCAGACAACTTCTTTCAGCCACGCCTTGTCTCTGCAGAGTGTGACACACAGACATCATAGCTTCTTCACATTTCTATCATTATCCACTAACCTTGAGTCCCAACAGTGTTATCATGCTGCTTGCTGTGCTCCCCAATACCCCCATATACCATCCTGAAGAAATATTAGTGCCCCCCCCATAGTAATAGTGCTCCTCAAAGTCCCATCAATAGTAATTCCCTTCTAGAATGCCCTCATTAGTAATACTGCCCCCTACAGTGACCCCAACCGTTATAATGCTCCACAAGAGTCATTAGTAGAAGAGCCTTCCAGTATTAATAATGAACCTACAGAGCCCCAAGTAGAAATAAGGTCCACCAATTGTTCCCCCAATGGTAATAAAGCCCTCTACAGGCCGCTCAGTAGTAATAAGGCCCCCCATAGTGCTCTTAATAGTAATAAGGTGGATCTATAAGTTACTCATATAGTAGTAACTCCAGTAGTAATAAGAACACTTAATGTCCTCTGTATTTAACCACTTAAGGACCACAGGTTTATACCCCCCTAGTGACCAGGCCCTTTTTTACAAATCGGCACTCCACAACTTTAGCGGTTTATTGCTCGGTCATGCAACTTACCACCCAAATTAATTTTACCTCCTTTTCTTCTCACTAATAGAGCTTTCATTTAGTGGTATTTCATTGCTGCTGACATTTTTACTTTTTTTGTTATTAATCGAAATTTAACGATTTTTTTGCAAAAAGATTACATTTTTCACTTTCAGTTGTAAAATTTTGCAAAAAAAACCGACATCCATATATAAATTTTTCGCTAAATTTATTGTGCTACATGTCTTTGATAAAAAAAAAATGTTTGGGTAAAAAAAAAAAATGGTTTGGGTAAAAGTTATAGCGTTTACAAACTATGGTACAAAAATGTGAATTTCCGCTTTTTGAAGCAGCTCTGACTTTCTGAGCACCTGTCATGTTTCCTGAGGTTCAACAATGCCCAGACAGTACAAACACCCCACAAATGACCCCATTTCGGAAAGTAGACACCCTAAGGTATTCGCTGATGGGCATAGTGAGTTCATAGAACTTTAAATTTTTTGTCACAAGTTAGCGGAAAATGATGATTTATTATTATTATTTATTTTTTTCTTACAAAGTCTCATATTACACTAACTTGTGACAAAAAATAAAAACTTCCATGAACTCACTATGCCCATCACGAAATACCTTGGGGTGTCTTCTTTCCAAAATGGGGTCACTTGTGGGGTAGTTATACTGCCCTGGCATTCTAGGGGCCCTAATGTGTGGTTAGTAGTTTGAAATCAAAATGTGTAAAAAATGGCCTGTGAAATCCGAAAGGTGCACTTTGGAATATGTGCCCCTTTGCCCACCTAGGCGGCAAGAAAGTGACACACATCTGGTATCGCCGTACTCAGGAGAAGTTGGGGAATGTGTTTTGGGGTGTCATTTTACATATACCCATGCTGGGTGAGAGAAATATCTTGGCAAAAGACAACTTTTCCCATTTTTTTATACACAGTTGGCATTTGACCAAGATATTTATATCACCCAGCATGGGTATATGTAAAATGACACCCCAAAACACATTGCCCAACTTCTCCTGAGTACGGCGATACCAGATGTGTGACACTTTTTTGCAGCCTAGGTGGGCAAAGGGGCCCACATTCCAAAGAGCACCTTTAGGATTTCACCGGCCATTTTTTACAGATTTTGATTTCAAACTACTTCGCACACATTAGGGCCCCTAAATTGCCAGGGCAGTATAACTACCACCCCAAGGTATTCCGTGAGGGGCATGGCGAGTTCCTGGAATTTTTTATTTTTTGTCACAAGTTAGTGGAATATGAGACTTTGTAAGGAAAAAAAAAATCAAAAAAAATCATCATTTTCCGCTAACTTGTGACAAAAAATAAAAAATTCTAGGAACTCGCCATGCCCCTCACGGAATACCTTGGGGTTTCTTCTTTCCAAAATGGGGTCACTTGTGGGGTAGTTATACTGCCCTGGCATTCTAGGGGCCCTAATGTGTGGTAATTAGTTTGAAATCAAAATGTGTAAAAAAGGACCTGTGAAATCTGAAAGGTGCTCTTTGGAATGTGTGCCCCTTTGCCCACCTAGGCGGCAAAAAAGTGACACACATCTGGTATCGCCGTACTCAGGAGAATTTGGGGAATGTGTTTTGGGGTGTCATTTTACATATACCCATGCTGGGTGAGAGAAATATCTCGGCAAAAGACAACTTTTCCCATTTTTTTATACAAAGTTGGCATCTGACCAAGATATTTTTCTCACCCAGCATGGGTATATGTAAAATGAGACCCCAAAACACATTCCCCAACTTCTCCTGAGTACGGCGATACCACATGTGTGACACTTTTTTGCAGCCTAGATGCGCAAAGCGGCCCAAATTCCTTTTAGGAGGGCATTTTTAGACATTTGGATCCCAGACTTCTTCTCACGCTTTCGGGCCCCTAACATGCCAGGGCAGTATAAATACCCCACATGTGACCCCATTTTGGAAAGAAGACACCCTAAGGTATTCCGTGAGGGGCATGGCGAGTTCCTAGAATTTTTTTTTTTTTGCCACAAGTTAGCGGAAATTGATTTTTTTTTGTATTTTGTCACAAAGTCTCCCTTTCCGCTAACTTTGGACAAAAATTTCAATCTTTCATGGACTCAATATGCCCCTCATGGAATACCTTGGGGTGTCTTCGTTCCGGAATGGGGTCACATGTGGGGTACTTATACTGCCCTGGCATTTTAGGGGCCCTACAGCGTCAGAAGAAGTCTGGAATATAAATGTCTAAAAAAATTTACGCATTTGGATTCCGTGAGGGGTATGGTGAGTTCATGTGAGATTTTATTTTTTGACACAAGTTAGTGGAAATATGAGACTTTGTAAGAAAAAAACAAAACAAACAAAAAATTTCCGCTAACTTGTGCCCAAAAAAATGTCTAAATGGAGCCTTACAGGGGGTGATCAATGACAGGGGGGTGATCAGGGAATCTATATGGGATGATCACCCCCCTGTCATTGATCACCCCCCTGTCATTGATCACCCCCCTGTAAGGCTCCATTCAGACGTCCGTATGATTTTTCCTGATCCACTGATACATGGATCGGATCCGCAAAACACATGCGGACGTCTGAATGGAGCCTTACAAGGGGGTGATCAATGACAGAGAGGTGATCACCCAAATAGACTCCCTGATCACCTCCGTCATTGATCACCCCCCTGTAAGGCTCCATTCAGACGTCCGTATGATTTTTTACGGATCCACGGATACATGGATCGGATACGAAAAACACATGCGGACGTCTGAATGGAGCCTTCCAGGGGGGTGATCAATGACAGAGGGGTGATCACCCATATAGACTCCCTGATCACCTCCGTCATTGATCACCCCCCCTGTAAGGCTCCATTCAGACGTCCGTATGATTTTTTACGGATTCACGGATACATGGATCGGATCCGCAAAACACATGCGGACGTCTGAATGGAGCCTTACAGGGGGGTGATCAATGACGGAGGTGATCAGGGAGTCTATATGGGTGATCAACCCTCTGTCATTGATCACCCCCCTGTGAGGCTCCATTCAGACGTCCGCATGTGTTTTGCGGATCCGATCCGTGGATCCGTAAAAAATCATACGGACGTCTGAATGGAGCCTTACAGGGGGGTGATCAATGACAGGGGGGTGATCAATGACAGGGGGTGATCAGGGAGTGTATATGGGGGGATCACCCCCCCTGTCACTGATCACCCCCCTGTAAGGCTCCATTCAGATGTCCGTATGTGTTTTGCGGATCCGATCCATGTATCCGTGGATCCGTAAAAATTATACGGACGTCTGAATGGAGCCTTACGGGGGGGTGATCAATGACAGGGGGGTGATCAATGACAGGGGGTGATCAGGAAGTCTATATGGGTGATCACCCCTCTGTAAGGCTCCATTCAGACGTCCGCATGTGTTTTGCGGATCCGATCCATGTATCCGTGGATCCGTAAAAATCATACGGACGTCTGAATGGAGCCTTACAGGGGGGTGATCAATGACAGGGGGGTGATCAATGACAGGGAAGTGATCAGGAAGTCTATATGCGTGATCACCCCCTTGTCATTGATCACCCCCCTGTAAGGCTCCATTCAGACGTCCGTATGCGTTTTGCGGATCCGATCCATGTATCCGTGGATCCGTAAAAATCATACGGACGTCTGAATGGAGCCTTACAGGGGGGTGATCAATGACGGAGGTGATCAGGGAGTCTATATGGGTGATCACTCCTCTGTCATTGATCACCCCCTGTAAGGCTCCATTCAGACATCCGTATGCGTTTTGCGGATCCGATTCATGTATCCGTGGATCCGTAAAAATCATACGGACCTCTGAATGGAGCCTTACAGGGGGGTGATCAATGACAGGGGGGTGATCAATGACAGGGGGGGGGTGATCAGGGAGTCTATATGGGCTGATCAGTGGTTTATAAAGGGTTAATAAGTGACAGGGGGGGTGTAGTGTAGTGTAGTGGTGTTTGGTGCTACTTTACACAGCTACCTGAGTCCTCTGGTGGTCGATCCTAACAAAAGGGACCACCAGAGGACCAGGTAGCAGGTATATTAGACGCTGTTATCAAAACAGCGTCTAATATACCTGTTAGGGGTTAAAAAAAATCACATCTCCAGCCTGCCAGCCCATCAATTTTGTGTCGATCCACCTATACTGGATCGACACAAAATTGATGGGCTGCTCTCTCACTTTAGGCCAAACTTGCTTTAAAAAAGCCCAGGAAGACCGCAAGATGCATCCAGTGCTCCGTCAGGCTTCCCGATGATTATGCTAAGAAACTTTGCAAGGATTGTATTGCCAAGTTGGTGAGAGAAGAACAACCCTCAATTATGCAGGAATTTAAAACTATGATACAGGAGGAAGTTAGATCTTCTCTAGCCTCCCTCCGTGAGGATACTCTGGGGGCTCACCCACCCAAACGGCCCAGAATGGCGGACATCTCCTTCTCAGACTCTGAGTATTTGAAGGGCGAGGCCTCATCCTCCAAAAAGGAGGACGAAGAGTACCCCCTATCAGAGGGCGAGATCGTCGAGAACTCTAAAAAATTCTTCTTCACTCCTAGCGAGATGAGTGACCTTCTAAAGGCGGTCAGGGATACAATGGGGGTGGAGTACATCCAGCAACCCCACACAGTTTAGGAAGAGATGTTTGGGGGATTGAAGGTCTGACGCTCCCGTGTATTCCCCATAAATGAAAACATTAAGGAGATGGTGATGGATGAATGGGCCCATCCAGAAAAGAAACTAGGTATTTCCAAAGAATTCAGGAACCACCTTGTATTTGACCCGTCAGACTCTAGGATCTTTGACGAGGTTCCCAGAATTGACGTCCAGGTGGCCAAAGTTAATTAAAAAAAACTTGCTACCATTCAAGGACTCCTGTCAGTTAAAAGACACCATGGAAAGGAAGGCAGACAGTCTATTAAAAAAATCCTGGGAGGCAGCTATGTTCAGTGTTAAGACCAACATAGCTGCTACTTCAGTCGGCAGGTCTATGTACCTGTGGCTGAATGAGTTAGAAAATCATCTAATTAACAAGACATCCAGGGAACAAATACTAGACTCTATTCCCTTGTTAAAATCCGGCACGGGGTTCCTAGCAGACGCCTCCGCCGAGACAATTAGATTCTCGGCCAAGGACGCGGCTTTGTCCAATGCTGCCTGGGGGCACTTTGGATGAAATCTGGGTCAGGCAACATCTCTTCCAAAATGAAGCTGTGCTCTATAGCCTTCTTGGGCGAATACATGTTTGGTCCTGTATTGGACAAGATCCTCGAGAAGGCTACTGATAGAAAGAAAGGGTTCCCTGAAGATAAAACCCCTAAAAAGAAACCCTTCTTTCGTAATCAATACTCCCAAAATAGCTCCTTTCGTGGTAAAGGTAAATTCGGATGTTGGCATTACCCAAGAGGGGGGAAAAGTAGAGGGTACCTCCTAACTCCCCAGAACAAAGGCGGTGAGAAACAGTGATGCCAGGATAGGGGGAAGACTATCCCAATTTTTTGCCCAGTGGCAGCAGACTTCTCCCAACCCCTGGGCGCAAAAACTTATCAAGAACGGCTACAGGATAGAGTTATCATCCTCCCCTCCGAATGTATTTCTGATATTTCACCATTCTTCCCCATTTCAGCAGAACCAAATTTGGAAGGAGGTCCAGAATCTTCTGGACTTAGGAGTAGTTGTTCCTGTTCCCGAGCTTCAACGGGGGCAGGGATTCTACTCCAACCTTTTCTTAGTAAAAAAAAAGCTAGGGGGTTCCTTCTGCATGATTATAAACCTCAAGAGGTTAAACAAATTCGCAGTTTACAAAAGGTTCAAGATGGAATCCCTAAACTCTACCATTCCTTTAATTAAAAAAGACGCTTTCCTTTGTACAATCGACCTGAAGGACGCATATTATCATGTTCCTATTCACATCCAGTCTTAGAGGCTCCTGCGTTTTGCATTGAAGGATCACAGGGGCTCTGTTCACCAATTCCAGTTCGTGGCTCTCCCCTTCGGGCTGGCCTCAGCCCCAAGGATTTTCACAATACTGGTGGTAGAGATGGTTGCCTCCCTGAGGTCTCAGGGGGTGACTGTCGTTCCTTACCTAGATTACTTTTTGCTGATTTCAGACATGGTGGATCAGTCTATAGCATATCAAGAGACCTTCTGTGCCCTTCTGACAGCCCTAGGTTGGGTGATAAACCTAAAAAAGTCCTCCCTGGTTCCAGATACCAGGGTAAAATTCCTAGGGGTATTGCTGGATTTGGTAAAACAAACAACCTTTCTTCCAGCAGAAAGAATTCAGAACCTTCAGACATCAATCAGGGCCTTCCTAGGACGTCACTCCTTCTCTTTCAGAGAAACAATGAGCCTTTTAGGTCAAATGACAGCCTGCATTTTAGCAGTCCCTTGGTGCCAGGTCCATTACAGGGCCCTTCAGTCCTGGTTTCTAAGAAGATGTGCAGAGAAGTGAAGAAAAGTCAGACCATTCTCGGTGGCGCTGGTGCAGGAAGAACTTATAACTCAAAAGGTACCAGTAAAGGTAATCTTTTTATTAAAGACGGTCTACGCGTTTCGGGGGCAGAACATCCCCCTTCATCAGGACAATAAAAATTATTATAATAATAATTTTTATTGTCCTGATGAAGGGGCATGTTCTGCCCCCGAAACGCATAGACCGTCTTTAATAAAAAGATTACCTTTACTGGTACCTTTTGAGTTATAAGTTCTTCCTGCACCAGCGCCACTGAGAATGGTCTGACTTTTCTTCACTTCTCTGCACATATTTTGTCCTGATAACCACAACTACTGCAAGGGATACAGACGAGGGGCAGCAGACGCAGTCTTCTCTTCTCCCGTAAACTGGACGGGTAATCATCCAGAAAAGCGATTCGGAGGCGTTGTGACCCTTCACAACCCCATCTGTTAAGCATAATCAGTGGTTTTGTGCCTATACCTAGTGCTGTAAGGTTCTTCTCTTCTCTTTTTTGACCCTTTTAGGTTTCTAAGAAGATGAGACAAACATCTGTCCTTTCTGGACAAAAAGATCCTGATCCCGGGCCACATAAAATCTTCAGTCCGGTGGTGGCTTCAAACAAAAAATCTAAAAAAGGGCATGGTCTGGCTCGAGACCCCAGCAGTGCAGGTTCAGACAGATGCCAGCGCAAAAGGATGGGGCGCAAAAATATACTCCGACCTGTACCAGGGAGACTGGTCTCTGAAATTTACAGCTCAGTCCTCAAATTACAGGGAGCTCAGGGCAGTTTAGGAGACAATATGAGCAGCTGCTCCAAAACTAAAGAACCAACATATAAAAATCTATTCAGACAATGTAACGACC
Organism: Bufo gargarizans; assembly: GCF_014858855.1. Classification (NCBI taxonomy): domain Eukaryota; kingdom Metazoa; phylum Chordata; class Amphibia; order Anura; family Bufonidae; genus Bufo; species Bufo gargarizans. The sequence continues at coordinate 4,615,096 of NC_058090.1, read as the reverse complement.
GTGTCCTACCTCAAACATCAGGGGGACACACGGTCTCAAAAACTAGAAAGTCTGTCCAGAAGAATCTTCCTTTGGGGGGAAAAAAATTTAAAATCAATATCTGCGATTCATTTAAAAGGAAGCCTAAACAACGCTGCGGACTTCCTCAGCAGGACCACTATAGACCAGGGGGAATGGTCTCTAAACATCAACATCTTCAATCTAATTGTCCAAAGATGGGGCCTCCCACTGGTAGATCTATTTGCTTCAAGAAAAAACGCAACAGTATCAACCTTTTGCTCCCTAAACCCGAGGGACAGGCCTTTAGCGATCGACGCCTTCTCCCTGCACTGGAACTGGGATCTTGCATATGCCTTTCCTCCGTTCCCGTTAATCCCAAGGGTTCTCCAAAAAATCTGGGACAAGGCCAGAATAATCCTGGTCACCCCGTACTGGCCCAAGAGAAGCTGGTTCTCGATCCTAACCAACCTCTCCCCACAGGAAGCATTCATTCTCCCAATGAGGAAAAATATCCTGATCCAGGGGCCGGTTCTCCATCTACATCCAGAAATCTTCAACCTCTCGGCTTGGATCCTGAGTCCGACCTTCTGAGACGCAGAGGTCTCTCAGAGGGTGTGATATCTAGGTGAAGAAGCCCCAGACCAGACTAAACCAAATATACAGAGAATCCTGGACTTCCTGCAAAAAGGACTAGAGTCAGGGTTAAGTCCAGGGCCGGTGCAAGGATTTTTGCCGCCCTAGGCAAGATAAAAATTGACGCCCCCCCCCCCCCCGCCTTATCAGATGATCTGCCCATATCATGTTCCACCCCTTTCTCAGCTTTTAAATTAAAAGAACTGCTATGTTTCCCTTAATGTTAATCCAGCTTCTTGTAGCTGTCTCTTTTTGTGGAACGGAATTGCGGACCCATACATTTCTATGGGGCCGCACGACATGCGGCCCCAATCCGGAATTGCGGACCCAGATCTGCAATTCCGATCCTGAAAAAAATAGAACATGTCCTATTCTTCTCCGCAATAGCGGACAAGAATAGGCATATTCTTAGTGCCGGCAATGTGCGGTCCACAAAATGCGGAACGCACATTGCCGCTGTCCTCCCTTGTCACTCTAATTATTCCCCCTCCTTGTCACTCTCATTATCCCCTCATTATTCCCCCCTCCCTTGTCACTCTCATTATTCCCCCCCTCCCTTGTCACTTTCATTATCCCCCCCCCTTGTCACTCTCATTATTCCCCCCCTTGTCACTCTCATTATTCCCCCCTCCCTTGTCACTCTCATTATTCCCCCCCTGTCACTCTCATTATTCCCCCCTCCCTTGTCACTCTCATTATTCCCCCCTCCCTTGTCACTCTCATTATTCCCCCCCTCCCTTGTCACTCTCATTATTCCCCCCCTTCCTTGTCACTCTCATTATTCCCCCCCTTCCTTGTCACTCTCATTATTCCCCCCTCCCTTGTCACTCTCATTATTCCCCCCTCCCTTGTCACTCTCATTATTCCCCCCTTCCTTGTCACTCTCATTATTCCCCCCCTCCCTTGTCACTCTCATTCTCCCCCCCCTCCCTTGTCACTCTCATTCTCCCCCTTGCTTGTCACTCTCTTCCCCCCCCCCTCACCTCTAGTGTAGCGTGGCTGAGCTTTGTTCGGTCTGCGGTACAGGAGCATTTGTTTCCTGTACCCAGCCGGACTGAAAGGAAGTGCACACTAAGTGAGTTAATCCAGCTTCTTGTAGCTGTCTCTTTTGTGGAACGGAATTGCGGACCCATACATTTCTATGGGGCCGCACGACATGCGGCCCCGATCCGGAATTGCGGACCCGGATCCGCAATTCCGATCCTGAAAAAAATAGAACATGTCCTATTCTTGTCCGCAATAGCGGACAAGAATAGGCATATTCTTAGTGCCGGCAATGTGCGGTCCGCAAAATGCGGAACGCACATTGCCGCTGTCCTCCCTTGTCACTCTCATTATTCCCCCTCCTTGTCACTCTCATTATCCCCCCCTCCCTTGTCACTCTCATTATTCCCCCCCTCCCTTGTCACTCTCATTATTCCCCCCCTCCCTTGTCACCCTTGTCACTCTCATTATTCCCCCCCCTCCCTTGTCACTCTCATTATTCCCCCCCCTTGTCACTCTCATTATTCCCCCCCTTGTCACTCTCATTATTCCCCCCCTTGTCACTCTCATTATTCCCCCCCTTGTCACTCTCATTATCCCCCCCGTCACTCTCATTATTCCCCCCCTCCCTTGTCACTCTCATTATTCCCCCCCTCCCTTGTCACTCTCATTATTCCCCCCCTCCCTTGTCACTCTCATTATCCCCCCCCCTTGTCACTCTCATTCTCCCCCTTGCTTGTCACTCTCTTCTCCCCCCCTCACCTCTAGTGTAGCGTGGCCGAGCTCTGTTCGGTCCGCGGTACAGAAGCATTTGTTTCCTGTACCCGGCCGGACTGAAAGGAAGTGCACACTAAGTGAGCAATTCCTGTCAGTCTGGCCGGGTACAGGAAACAAAAGCTCCTGTACCGCGGACCGAACAGAGCTCGGCCACGCTACATTAACAACAGCACAGAGCAGACACAGCAGGCAGGATTCTTTAGAGCGGCAAGCGCTCAGCCTCAGCCGCTCAGGCGGCGCAACATGAGGGGCGCCGCCGGCCGGCCGGCTGCCCGAACTTATATAACCAACTTTTTTTTTTAAACCGCAACGGGCGCCCCCTGCTAAATTGCACCCTAGGCGACTGCCTAATTCACCTTACTGGTGGTGCCGGCCCTGGTTAAGTCCATCTACCCTTAGAGTCCAGGTCTCAGCTATTAGCGCTTTTTTCGATTCTGAATTAGCCAGCCATAGATAGATCCAAAGATTCCTGAGGTCTGCAGCCAGACTAAGACCATCTCTCAAATCAAGGGTGCCTACCTTGTCCTTAGGGGACTCACAGGTCTGCCTTACGAACCCTTGGACTCGGGTTCCCTAAAGCATCTTTCTCAGAAGGTGGCTTTTCTTGTAGCTATAACATCAGCAAAAAGACTGTGCAAGATCCAGGCATTGTCAATAAGACAACCATACCTCACAACCCAGGAAGATCGAATTACCTGGCGTTTTTGCCAAAAGTAGTAACAGACTTCCATAGAAACCAGTAGATCGTTCTTCCCTCTTTTTGTGAGAATCCTAAAAATTCTGGGGAGGAACGATTCCATACCCTGGTCGTCAAACGAACAGTACTAAAATACCTAGAGGTCACTAGGGACCTGAGAAAGGTGGACAATTTACTAGTACTCTTCTGTGGTAAAAATAAAGGGAAGGCAGCTTCCCGATCTACCATTGCCAGATGGGTAAAAGAGGCTATTACAGACTGCTACAAGATCGAAGGCATCAGTTGTCCAGACATCATTTGGGCTCACTCCACGAGAGCCATATCTGCCTCATTCGCTAAAAAGGCAGGAGCTTCCCTAATTCAGTTGTGCCGGGCCGCAACCTGGTCCAGTGTAAACACTTTCATTAAACATTATAGACTCGACTTATCCAGGTCTTCCGACCTGGCCTTTGGTCGCAGGGTCCTACAGGACGTTGCCCCACTCTAAGACGTATATAATCTGTTTTGTCTCTATAGGCTGTCATGGTGGTGAAGTGGAAAGCCGGAGTTAGACTTACCAGTAATTCATTTTCCACGAGTCCACCATGACGCCATGATATCCCACCCAGAAAATTATTATAATGACTTGGTATGAGTTAATAAAAAAAATATATATATATATGGAGTAAATATATCACCCGTAGGGGATATAAGACATAAGCGCTGGTACACAATCAAATTCAGCTAGTCCTAGGAAGTTGGCACTATGCTTGGTGCCAATCTGAATAATCAGATGATTTTGCTGCACAAGTTGGTTGTATCAGAGTGTGGATAACTGTCGTAGTAGGTCAGGATGTATAATCAATGGCTGGGAGTGAGCGGACAGTGTGTAATATAAAGGTATTGACACTGGGAATAAAGCGGCAAGTGAGAGGTGAATACTGGTATAATCACTATCCTGGGTACCTTGTTGGTTCTTTCTCTAAGAAGTTCCTTATGTCGGTGTTCTATTGTGTTGTTCCTTCTGCATTCTTCTTGTTGCTTCCGTGGGGATGTTGGTATCCTTTCAAGGCCCGGCATGGTAGGCTCGGTGCGGGTCTGGTCCTCTGGAAGCGATTCATCGACGACATTGTTTTTATCTGGCAAGGGGACACCATATCCCTTGACAGCTTTTTAACTAATTTAAATAAAAATGATTTTTATCTACAATTTACCTCATCTTACGACAAAGTACAGATAAACTTCCTTGATCTGAACATATTTGTCGAAAATGGGAAATTACACACGAAAACATACCATAAACCAACAGACACTAATGGATTCATTCCCCTGGACAGCTGCCACTTACCCATATGGCTCAATAACATTCCCTATAGCCAATACATACGAGCACGTAGAAATGCACCACCAATACCAACTACCAAGAAGAGGCGAACATGCTAAATATTAAATTCACAGAAAAAGGTTACAAACTAGAAAAATTAATCCCTATCACCAAAACTGTAGAAACCTGGACCGCCATACCCTATTAGAGGGAAAAAAACCTAGGGAAAAAGAAAAAGAAGAAAAAAACGACCCTGAGAACCATGATGATATCAAAATCCCCATCATAACAACATACAGCGTAGGGGTCAAAAACTTCAAAAGAATCATATATAAATATTGGGATATTTTAAAGTATGATAACATTATTGGTAATAAGATCCCCAATAACCCCACCTTTATCTTCAAAAAAGCTCCAAACTTGGCCAATTTGGTGGCCCCCTCCATCAAGAATGACACAGTAAATCCGAAAACATGTGCCAAGAAGGGTTTTTACCCCTGTAGATTGTGTATTAATTGCAAAATCCTGAAGCATCAGGTAAAACCAATATTTCAAATAGACACCCCACAAGAAAAATATACGATAAAGGATTACATTACCTGCCACACCAAGGGAGTCATCTATTACATCAAGTGCCCATGTGGTAAAATGTATGTGGGGTGAACTAAAAGAGAACTAAGAGTTAGAATAAGAGAACATGTCAATAACATTAACAAGAAATCAGAGAATCACCCATTATCACGTCACTATACAGAATTCCACCAGGGGAAATTTTTCGGATCTTGCTTTGGGGGCATAGAAAGAGTGAAGCAAGATAGGAGGGGAGGCGACTACATTAAAATTATGTCCAGAACCAAGAGCAAGTGGATCTTTAGATGCAACAGCCTAGCCCCTAATGGACTAAACCAGGAAATAGAATTGTTTGCTTTTCCTTAATAAATAACCATCAACAAACATATATATAAAAAATAAACAACACATTGTTGGTGTTCTAAAATCTAGCCGTTGCTTTGTACTACTATTTAGTAATGAATATTGCACTAATAATCATATAAACAAACGTATAATAGACTACACAATCCATGAGGAAACCAATCGCACCCAGCATATCCAGTACAGATTGACCGGCACTTCTTTCACTCCAAAAACAGTGTTTATCCGTTGCCATGGGAAACCAGACGAGCTATTTAACCCTCCAACGCACAACAAGCAGACTAACCCTGACGAAGGAGCCCGCTTTGGCTCCGAAACGCGTAGGTTACAGTCTTTTGCCCCACGGAGGCCACCATACTCGTATCAGGTGACGTCACCGCAAGCGGTTTCCCGGGTAACGGACCAAGCTCCCTCGCGATGCGCGTGCTTCCGGCCGGGGCCGCGCTGCTGCTGATAGGAGAGCAAGAAGAACGCCGGGACTTGAAAGGATACCAACATCCCCACGGAAGCAACAAGAAGAATGCAGAAGGAACAACACAATAGAACACCGACATAAGGAACTTCTTAGAGAAAGAACCAACAAGGTACCCAGGATAGTGATTATACCAGTATTCACCTCTCACTTGCCGCTTTATTCCCAGTGTCAATACCTTTATATTACACACTGTCCGCTCACTCCCAGCCATTGATTATACATCCTGACCTACTACGACAGTTATCCACACTCTGATACAACCAACTTGTGCAGCAAAATCATCTGATTATTCAGATTGGCACCAAGCATAGTGCCAACTTCCTAGGACTAGCTGAATTTGATTGTGTACCAGCGCTTATGTCTTATATCCCCTACGGGTGATATATTTACTCCATATACACTTTATTAGGGAGAACAATAGCTCCTCAAAGACATCAAGCAGCAGGATCTCCCCACCCAGGTAGACTCACACATATCTATTCAATAGGAGCGCAGGGGGGTCTCTATATTTTCAATTAAAAAAAAACAACAACAAAAAACAACTTTTGAGTTGTTTCACTTCTTAACCGGTGGTTGTGGCATTATAATCTGGAACTTACTGGTAAATTGTGGTGGGAGGGGTTCTTTTAACATATCTCTGTTCCTGCCCCTACAGAGGTCAGGGGTCAATTTCTCTGGGCCGTCATGGTGGATTCTTGGAAAATGAATTACCGGTAAGTCTAATTCTGGCTTTCCCTCACTCCGCATTAGAGTCCCATGTAAATAACATCACACCATCTCTCTAGCCACCTCTAATATACAGTCCCATGTAAATAACATCCCATCTCTATCTACAGTCCCCTCCAAAATACAGTCCCATGTAACTAACATCCCTTCCCTTCAGCCCCTCCATATACAGTCCTACATAAATAACATCACCCCTTCCCCAGCCTTCCTTCAACATATAGTCCCATGTAAATAATATCACTCTCTCCCCAGCTGCCTCCAACATGCAATCCCATGTAAACATCACTCCCTCAACATTCAGTCCACAGTTAAATAACCACAACTCCTAGCATTCCTCTGCCTTGCACACTCATAATCTACCCCTTCATTTACCTCTTCTCATGTGGCAGACCTCACCACAGCCTCTTCCCCAGGATTTTTCCTCAACTTCTTACAGGTCCTCAACCACTGCCTTTTGCACTGATCACATGGACTGCGAACACGGGTCCTTCAGCTCTTTCAGTGCATTAGATTAAATTGTATTGCCATCCTGAAGAGGTCAATACAGTTGTATCTATCTGGCAGGCAGTACATTCGGGGCCTGTGACAAAATAAGGACCGAGACAAAACATCTGGGGCCCCTGCACAGCACCCAAAACCCATTCCAATTAAATCTGCCCTCCAAAAACCATTTGGCACTCCTTCCCTTCTGAGCCCTGCCGTGTGCCCATATAGATGTTTATCACACCACATGGGTAAACTACAGAATCATAGTAATCAAAATAGAGATTTGTTTTGTTGTTTACTCCCTTCTGTGTTACAGGGAAATAAAATAGATTAAAATTGCAAAAGAGGCAACATTTTGAAATTTTACCTCCATATTCCTTTGATTCTTGTGAAACAACTAAAGGGTTAACAAAGTTTGTAAAATCAGTTTGGAATAATATGAGTGGAGACATGGTGTCTGAAAATTATCCAAGTGAAATCTGCCCTCCCAAAACCATATGGTGCTTCTTCCCTTCTGAGCCCTGCCGTGTTCCCATACAGCAGTTTACAACCACATTTTGGGTGTTTCTGTAAGCTGCAGAATCAGGGTATTAACCCCTTCTACCCCGGGCCCGTTTTCACCTTCCTACCCAGGCCATTTTTTGCAAATCTGACATGTGTCACTTTATGTGGTAATAACTTTGGAACGCTTTTATTTATCCAAGCTATTCTGAGAATGTTTTCTCGTGACACATTGTACTTCATGCCAGTCATTTATTTAGTTTATTTACGTATTTTCAAAATTTCAATTTCTCTGCTTTTAAAACAGAAAGTGATACCTCATAAAATATTACTTAACATTCCCCATATGTTTACTTCATGTTTGCATCATTTTGTAAAAGTCATTTTATTTTTTGGGGACGTTAGAAGGCTTCGAATTTTAGAATTTTTTTAAAAAATTCCAAAACCCACTTTTTAAGGACCAGTTCAGGTCTGAAGTCACTTTGTGGGGCTTACATAATAGAAACCCCCCATAAATGACCCCATTGTAGAAACTACACCCCTCAAGTTACTGAAAACTGATTCTACAAACTTTTTTTAACCCTTTAGGTGTTCCACAAAAATTTAAGGAAAATGGAGATGAAATTTCTAAATTTCACTTTTTTGGCAGATTTTCCATTTTAATCCATTTTTTCTTTAACACATCAAGGGTTAACAGCCAAACAAAACTCAATATTTATTACTCTGATTCTGAGATTTACAGAAAACTGATGTAAGGGCGCACGGCAGGGCACAGAAGGAAAGGACTGCCGCATGGTTTTTGGAAGGCAGATTTTGCTGGACTGGTTTTTAGACACCATGTCCCATTTGAAGCCCCCCTGATGCACCCCTACAGTAGAAACTCCCAAAAGTGACCCCATTTTGGAAACTAGGGGACAAGATGACCGTTATATTGGTACTATTTTGAGGTACATATTATTTTTAATCGCTCTATATTACGTTTTATGTGAGGCAAGGTATACAAAAGATGGCTGTTTTGGCACTTTTTATTTTTTATTTTTTACAACGTTCATCTGAAAGGTTAGATCATGCGGTATTTTTATAGCGCAGGTTGTTACGGGCGCGGTAATATCAAATTTGTCTACTTTGTTTGTTTGTTTCATTTTACATAATAAAGCATTTTAGAAAAAAAAAAAGTTTTTGTGTCTCCATTTTCTGAACACCATATATTTTTTTTTTCTGCCAATCGTCTTGCGCAGGGGCTAATTTTCTGCAGGAAAAGTTGACGTTTTTATTGGTACCATTTTTGGGTACATATGATTTTTTGATCATTCATTATTATACTTTATGAGGCAAGGTGACCCAAAAAATTGGTTGCTTTGGCACAGTTTTTATTTATTTATCTTTACAGCAGTCACCTGAGGGGTTAGGTCACATCATATTTTTAAAGAGCAGGACGTTACGGACGTGACAATACCTAATATGTATACTTTTTCCTATTTATTTAAGTTTTGCACAATAATAGCATTTTTGAAACAAAAAAAAAGATGTTTTAGGTCCCTTGCAGACGAGCCTGTCCGGAGGTCCGGATGCGTTGCGTCTGCGATCAGAGAAAATCGTGCAAGTAGGTACGCAATTGCAGTTAGTTTTGACTGCGATTGCGTTACAATGTTCAGTTTTTATGACGCGGGTGCAATGCGTTTTGCACAGGCGTGATAAAAAACTGACTGTGGTACCCAGACCCGAACCCGGACTTCTTCACTGAAGTTCGAGTTTGGAATCGGTGGTCTGTATATTTTATTATTTTCCATTATAACATGGTTATAATGTAAAATAATAGCATTCTTTAATTCAGAATGCTAAGTAAAAGGTCCATTGTGGGGTTAAAAAAATAAAATAAAATTGAACTCATTCACTTGATCGCGCAGCTGGGCTCGTCTTCTTTCTTCTTGCAGGACCTGGCTGCAAAAGGACCTTTGGTAATGTCATCGTTCTCACCATGTGGTGAGCGCGGTGACACCAGCACAGGTCCTGCTGAATGAAGCTAGAAGAACCTTCTATAATCATTCAGCAGGACCTGCGCTGACATCACTGCGCTCACAATGTGGTGAGCGCGATGAAGTCACCAAAGGTCCTTTTCCAGAGGTATAGTTTCTAAAATGGAGTCACTTCTGGATGTTTTCAATTATGTAAGCCTAATGACAAAAATGACTTAATAACTGAATTGGTCCTTTAAAAATTCAGATTTACAAATTCTCTTGAAAATTTTAAAAATTGCTTCTAAAATTCTAAGCCTTCTTGACATTTACAAATGAATGCCAACATAAAGTAGGCTTATGGTAAATGTTAAGTGATAACTGTCTTAAAGGGTTTCTACCACTTCAGTTTGACCAAATTAGCTTTCAGACACTAGCGATCTGCTAGTGTCTGATCTCCATAATCATGCAATTCTTAGACCTGTGTGTGGAGCCGTTTCATTAAAAAACTAACTTTTATTCCTATGCAAATGAGCCTCTAGGTGCTATGGGGGCGTCTTTTCAGCACCTAGAGGCTCGGTCTACTCACACTGTATGCCCGCCCATCTCGTCTTGAATGCCTGCCTCCATCACAGCCATCGGACGAATTCACGCGCCTGCGCCGTTCACTTCTGTCATCGGCGCAGACGCAGTGAGTGAAGGCCGCTCTCCTGATGCCGGCTATCTCACTGTGACGTAGTCGGCGCAGGCTCAGTGAGGAATCCGGCACCAGGAGCGATTTTTTTTTAACCCCTAACAGGTATATTAGACGCTGTTTAGATAACATGCGTCTAATATACCTGCTACCTGGTCCTCTGGTGGTCCCTTTTGCTTGGATCGACCACCAGAGAACACTGGTAGCTGTGTAATAAGTAGCACCAAACACCACTACACTAAACCCCCCCCCTGTCACTTATTAACCCCTGATCACCCCTGATCACCCCATATAGACTCCCTGATCACCCCCCTGTCATTGATCACCCCCCTGTAAGGCTCCATTCAGACGTCCGTATGATTTTTACGGATACATGGATTGGAGCCGCAAAACACATACGGACGTCTGAATGGAGCCTTACAGGGTGGTGATCAATGACAGGGGGGTGATCACCCATATAGACTCCCTGATCACCCCCCTGTCATTGATCACCTCCCTGTCATTGATCACCCCGCTGTAATGCTCCATTCAGACATCCGTATGATTTTTACGGATCCACGGATACATGGATCGGATCCGCAAAACACATACGGACGTCTGAATGGAGCCTTACAGGGGGGTGATCAATGACAGGGGGGTGATCAGGGAGTCTATATGGGTGATCACCCCCTTGTCATTGATCACCCCCCTGTAAGGCTCCATTCAGACGTCCGTATGTGTTTTGCGGATCCGATCCATGTATCCGTGGATCCGTAAAAATCATACGGACGTCTGAATGGAGCCTTTCAGGGGGGTGATCACCCCATATAGACTCCCTGATCACCCCCTGTCATTGATTACCCACCTGTCATTGATCACCCCCCTGTAAGGCTCCATTCAGACATTTTTTGGGCACCACAAGTTAGCGGAAATTGTTTTTTAGTTTTTGTTTTTTCTTACTAAGTCTCATATTCCACTAACTTATGTCAAAAAATAAAATCTCACATGAACTCACCATACCCCTCACGGAATCCAAATGCGTAAATTTTTAGACATTTATATTCCAGACTTCTTCTCACGCTTTAGGGCCCCTAAAATGCCAGGGCAGTATAAATACCCCACATGTGACCCCATTTCGGAAAGAAGACACCCCAAGGTATTCTGTGAGGGGCATATTGAGTCCATTAATGATTGACATTTTTGTCCCAAGTTAGCGGAAAGGGAGACTTTGTGAGAAAATACAAAAAAAAATCAATTTCCGCTAACTTGTGCCAAAAAAAAAAAATTCTATGAACTCGCCATGCCCCTCATTGAATACCTTGGGGTGTCTTCTTTCCAAAATGGGGTCACATGTGGGGTATTTATACTGCCCTGGCATTTTAGGGGCCCAAAAGCGTGAGAAGAAGTCTGGAATCCAAATGTCTAAAAAATGCCCTCATAAAAGGAATTTGGGCCCCTTTGCTAGGCTGCAAAAAGGTGTCACACATGTGGTATCGCCATATTCAGGAGAAGTTGGGAAATGTGTTTTGGGGTGTCATTTTACTTATACCCATGCCGGGTGAGATAAATATCTTGGTCAAATGCCAACTTTGTATAAAAAAAATGGGAAAAGTTGTCTTTTGCCGAGATATTTCTCTCACCCAGCATGGGTATATGTAAAAAGACACCCCAAAACACATTGCCCAACTTCTCCTGAGTACGGCGATACCAGATGTGTGACACTTTTTTGCAGCCTAGGTGGGTAAAGGGGCCCACATTCCAAAGAGCACCTTTAGGATTTCACCGGTCATTTTTTACACATTTTGATTTCAAACTACTTACCACACATTAGGGCCCCTAGAATGCCAGGGCAGTAGAACTACCCCACAAGTGACCCCATTTTGGAAAGAAGACACCCCAAAGTATTCCGTGAGGGGCATGGCGAGTTCCTAGAATTTTTTATTTTTTGTCACAAGTTAGCGGAAAATGATGATTTTTTTTTCTTACAAAGTCTCATATTCCACTAACTTGTGACAAAAAATAAAAAATTCTAGGAACTTGCCATGCCCCTCACGGAATACCTTGGGGTGTCTTCTTTCCAAAATGGCGTCACTTGTGGGGTAGTTATACTGCCCTGGCAATTTAGGGGCCCTAATGTGTGCGAAGTAGTTTGAAATCAAAATCTGTAAAAAATGGCCGGTGAAATCCGAAAGGTGCTCTTTGGAATGTTGGCCCCTTTGCTCACCTAGACTGCAAAAAAGTGTCACACATCTGGTATCGCCGTACTCAGGAGAAGTTGGGGAATGTGTTTTGGGGTGTCATTTTACATATACCCATGCTGGGTGAGATAAATATCTTGGTCAAATGCCAACTTTGTATAAAAAATGGGAAAAGTTGTCTTTTGCCAAGATATTTCAGCCAGATCAGGTTTATTTATAAATTAATTAATGAATTAATTTTGAAAAACGACTTATCGAGTGCCGTGGTTTCTATATATATTCTGATTGACCCCTTCCACTGAGCACCGAACACCATACCCAGGAGTGCCATCCACTATAATTAACACTGTCAGAAGAGGACACCTGTCACACCTGTGTCAGTTGTTAGAAGGTCTGTAAGACTGACTGCACATGAGTGATCTGACAGTCTCTTTTGGTTTCACTTTGTTTGTGAGTTGCTGGTATGTTAAGGCCTCTTTCACACTTGCGTTGTCCGGATCCGGCGTGTACTCCACTTGCCGGAATTACACGCCGGATCCGGAAAAACGCAAGTGTACTGAAAGCATTTGAAGACGGATCCGTCTTCAAAATGCTTTCAGTGTTACTATGGCACCCAGGACGCTATTAAAGTCCTGGTTGCCATAGTAGTAGTGGGGAGCGGGGGAGCAGCATACTTACCATCCGTGCGGCTCCCGGGGCGCTCCAGAGTGACGTCAGAGCGCCCCAGGCGCATGGATGACGTGTCCATGCGATCACGTGATCCATGCGCTTGGGGCGCCCTGACGTCACTCTGGAGCGCCCCGGGAGCCGCACGGATGGTAAGTATGCTGCTCCCCGCTCCCCGCTACACTTTACCATGGCTGCCAGGACTTTAGCGTCCCGGCAGCCATAGTAACCATTGAGAAAAAGCTAAACGTCGCATCCGGCAATGCGCCGAAACGACGTTTAGCTTAAGGCCGGATCCGGATCAATGCCTTTCAATGGGCATTCATTCCGGATCCGGCCTTGCGGCAAGTGTTCCGGATTTTTGGCCGGAGCAAAAAGCGCAGCATGCTGCGCTATTTGCTGCGGCCAAAAAACGTTCCGTTCCGGAACTGAAGACATCCTGATGCATCCTGAAGGACGGACTGTCCATTCAGAATGCATTAGGAAAATCCAGATCAGTATTCTTCCGGCATAGAGCCCCGACGACGGAACTCTATGCCGGAAGACTATAACGCAGGTGTGAAAGAGCCCTAAGATGGCCTTGCGGTTCGCCCGGCGGTCGTTTCGCGGCGAACTTTGTGTGTTCGCGATTCGCCGAACATGCAAACATATGGAGATATTCGCGCCCGCCATATTCTTTTACATTGTCAAGAACTTTGACCCATGACACATCCATCAGGTGGTACAGGACAGCCAATTGAGATGTTTCAGCACATGGACATACCCCCTACCTTATAAATAAACCTGATCTGGCCGGCATTTTACATTTCAGTGTTTTGCCAGTGTAGGGAGAGTTTGCTGTGTGGAGCAGGGACAGACTGTTAGGGACACCAAACGCTAGCTAATAGGGCCACAAAAGCCCTTTTAATGACTGGTATAGGTGTGCTATCGATAGGTGTGATACACAGAGGGGTGCAATATACTTATAATATACTTTTAGAATGAGTCAAAAACACATAGATCTATATAGTGATCACCTGGAAGTCCTGGGCCTATGGGCTAGGGGCTTACTAGGGACACTTTTTTTATAGGGTAAGGTTCCAGATGGGGTCGCTCTTATATGGGCAGGTGGTCTGTGGTTAGGCTATCAGGGCCAGAATAGCACCCCCCCTGTAGGGCAATATCAGGGACAGTTCTTTGCCACCCTGTCCTTCAATACCACATCATCATCTAGCTCAGAGATATATGTTTTTTGCTTTCCCTCCGGGATTCATGGATGTGCACTGGAACCCCCCGGATTATGGTAGGACATATGGTTTCTGATTTGGTGCTGCCGAGCACCTGATTTAGTTCCACGAGCACTTGTTATTGCCTACCACATTTATGTTTTTTGCTTAACTTTAATAATTCCGCACCTGTGCTTCCATTTCCGCAAAAATATAGAACATGTCCTATTCTTGTCCACAATTGCAGACAAGATTAGGCATTTTCTATTATAGTGCCGGCGATGTGCGGTCTGCAAATTGCGGAATGCACATTGCCGGTGTCCGTGTTTTGCGGATCCGCAAAACACTTACGGACGTGTGAATGGGCCCTCATAGTAACATTATTAAAAGTTACGTTTTATCTTTATGTATATTCTAATGGATTGCCTTCCTTGTACAATGTTATAATATACTTTCTATGTTAAAAAGTATATTATAGTGTATTTGTATTGTGCGGCAGTTGTGTGGGTTCTGCTGCGATACTGCAGGTATATAGAGGGACAAGCGTTAGTGGAACAAATAATTTCTACTGGTGTGATATACCAGTCGCCCCCCAAAAAAACTTATTTGAAGCGGGGTGTTATATACCAATATACTTTCTTTATAGTGCATTTGGGTACTGAATAGTGCATTTGCGCATGCGCGTACGCGAAAATTATATTGCCGATATTTTGCATTGAAAAAAATTATGAATGGAGATCGCAAATTCGAATAATACATCTGGTATGTCAATCTCCATGTTGTGGGACTATTTGTGCACTTCTAGTAATTATTTCTTGGCTGCAAATATAAGCTGAAGATTTTTCAGGTTCGCCTGCCATTAAAATGAATGGGACCTGCCGCGAACTTGAGGTTCGCGAACATTTGATCGTGTACCCGCGATCTCGTTTGCGAACCGTGCCGGCAGATGTTCGTCCATCACTACTGGTGTGTCCACACCTCCTGTTCAGGTGTGGTTCATGTGACCTTTACCTCTCCCTATTTTGTCTCACTTTACCCATCACTCCTTGCTCTGGATAACTTCATTTGGTTTTGGAAGAGCTGGAGTGTGGTTCTTGTTGAAGTCCAGTTCATCCATCATCCTCAGAAGTTAAGTGTTCTGCTTGTTGTGTTTTGTATTCCCCCCCTATGGTTGTTTACTAGGCCTCAGCGAGACGCTGGTTCTTTCACCAGGGAAGGAACGGGTTGTCTCTGCCCTATCATTACCTTTAGGGCATCCGTGGGTTACCAGGGTTTTCCAGGTTCTTGTGTATAGGCGTATCTACCATCGAGAGGTGCCCATACGGATAGGAGTTAGGGCCAGGAGCAGGGTTTTATAGGTGGTGACCATTTTCCTTCCCTAGTGGTGAGGCCTAGTGTCTTTCCTCTTCCTTCTTGTTGTCTTTTGGTGTTCTCCCCTACTACATCCATGACATTATCCAGAGCCCATACCGCCATTTTTTGTTCTGATCTGTGCAGCTATGGATACTATGTCTGCACTGGTTGAACAGCTGCAGAATCTGACTTTGGAGGTATCAGACCTCCGCGCGACGGTTTGCAGATTCAGAGTCCACAGGCTGCTGGTTCCGGTGGTGGGTCCCAGGCCTGCCCTGAACCGAAGGTGGCTCTCCCAGACAGGTTTTCCGGGGGTAGTGACAATTTTATCCGGCTCAGGGAGTCATGTAAATTATACTTTAGGCTGCGTCCATACTCTTTTGGGGATGAGTGTCAACGTGTGAGTATGATTATTTTGTTGCTTAAAGAGGACGCCCAATCTTAGGCTTTTTCTCTGCCGACCAGATCACCGTCCCGTTGGTAGATGAATTCTTTATAGCCCTGGGTCTTATCTACCCGGATCGGATCTCTCAAGCCGAGACCAAGTTACGGGGTTTGCGGCAGGGAAAATGTTCCACGAAGACCTATTGCTCTGAATTTAGGAGATGGACTATCGATACAGAGTGGAACGATCCTGCACTCCGTAGCCAATTCTGTCAGGGTCTCTCTGAGAGACTGCAGGACGTGTTGGCTTTTCATGAAAATCCTGAGTCATTGGAAGCAGCTATGTCCCTTGCTGTACGTCTTGATAGACGCCTGAGGGAGAGATCTAGGGGTCCTCACCTTCAGGACGTACTGTCCAACAAGGGTACTGCTTCCTTTGACACTTATGTTGGAGAGACACTAGTGGTTGCTCCTTGTGATGAGCCTATGCAGTTAGGAGGAGCTACTCCTGGAACTACTGGCAAAAGCTTGGGTCATGTGAAAGGAGTCTGCTTTTGTTGTGGCAAGAAGGGACATTTTGTGAATATTTGTCCGTACTTGCAGCATCAAGGTGTAAACAAAAAGAAAAAGACGTTTAATCCCCCAATTACTATTGGTGGTGTGGGTGGGGAGCAAGAAAATCTACTTTTGTCTTTTACTGGTAGTATTCGTTTTCTCCTGTCTGCCGAGGTGGCGCATTCATGGGTTGACTACTAATGTGCTAAAGAAAAGTATTACTGTCTTTGCAATTGACTCAGCACCTCTCACCCCAAAATGCCTGTCGCAGGTAGTGAATGACATTCATTTAAGAGTGGGTGATTTTCATCAGGAATCTATCTCCTGTTATGTGTTGGAGGGTCTGACTGCTCCGTTGGTGTTGGGTCTACCATGGTTAAGCAAACATAACCCTAACATCGACTGGCAAGCAAGACAGATTCTCGATTGGAGTGATTTTTTCATGGACAACTGTCTTAATGTATCGTTCTCTATGGTTACCACTAAACCTGTTCCCTCGTTCATTTCTGAATTTTCTGATGTGTTCTCTGAGAGTGGTATTCAGGAGTTGCCTCCACACTGGGAGTATGACTGTCCCGTCAATCTTATTCCCAAAGCTAAATTGCCCAAATCTCGGTTGTATAGTCTTTCGGAACCTGAAATAAAGGCCATGTGAGAGTATATCACCGAGAGTTTGGCAAAGGGACATATTAGACCATCCAGGTCCCCAGTGGCTGCTGGATTTTTCTTTGTAAAGAAAAAGGATGGTACCCTGAGGCCATGTCTGGACTTACGTGAGCTCAATCGTATTACCGTCCGTGATCCTTACCCCCTTCCTTTGATTTTGGGTTTGTTTAGTCAGATTGTCGGTGCCAAGGTGTTCTCTAAATTGGATCTGAGGGGGGCATATCATTTGGTAAGGATCAAGGAGGGGGATGAGTGGAAGACCGCATAGAATACCCCTGAGGGTCATTTTGAAAACCTGGTCATGCCCTTTGAGTTAACCAATGCTCCTGCGGTTTTTCAACACTTTGTCAATGATATTTTTCATCATCTGATAGGGAGGTTTGTAGTTGTATACATTGATGACATACTAATTTATTCGCCTAATATGGAGACTCATCAGGATCATGTGAGACAGGTGTTACAGATCCTAAGAGAGAATAAGTTGTATGCTAAGATGGAAAAGTGTGTATTTGCTGTACAGGAAGTGCAATTTCTGGGTTCGCTGCTCTATTTGTCATGTTTTTGTATGGGTCCCGAGAAGCTCCGTGCCGTGTTAGACTGGGATCGACCCGAAAATCTGAAGGCGCTTATGTGTTTTTTGGGGTTTACCAACTACTGGATATAAAATTAAAATTAGTTGTGCACACCTCATATGGGAGCATATGTTTGTATATATATATATATATATACACAGAATTTCCTCGTGTGTGGTATTCAATATTTATTCGTATATGGTATTTAATCTTTGTTATACATATAAAACAGTCTATTTAGATATTATATATCATCACCGGTATTGAGAATATTTTTCAATATATAATGGTCACAGTATAATATAGGATTTAGTGTTCCCTAGAATAATAATAAAGTGTTGTGCCAACAAAATTGGTATATGTGAATAATCACGTAACTTAAAGTGCAAGAATGTGTACCTTTCAGGTATAATATATAAAAATTATAAAAAGTGTTACAATTCAGCGGTTCAGCAATACTTCCGCTGTACTGTAAAGAACAACAATGAAGTGCATAGATCTAACTACAATAAAGTGTTGCAGTTCAGCGGTTCGGCAACAGTTCCGCTGTACTGTAAAGGACAATTGAAATATTTTCTCTTCCAGCGATAGTTTGAAACACAATAATATATAAAATACAATATTAAATATGATATTCAAATATAGTTTAAAATGCAGAACCACAATCTGTTATATTTCATCCGGCAAATCGGCAAGTCACAAGGTGTTCGAGGAACATCACTGTACGGTGCATGCACTGTATGGTGCTTGCTGGGCACCCTGGGAGCAGATCAACTAGTTTTGATTCTAGTGGTTGCCGATCGTTTTAGTAAAATGGCACACTTTATTGCATTACCTAGTCTACCCAATGCTAAAACTCTTGCACAGGTGTTTGTCGACAACATCGTAAAACTACATGGCATTCCGTCTGATGTGGTGTCCGATAGAGGGACTCAGTTTGTTTCCAGATTCCGTAATGTGTTCTGTACTCGTTTGGTTGTACAATTGTCATTCTCTTCAGCTTTTCATCCTCAGTCGAACGGACGGAGTGCACTAATCAGAATCTGGAGACATACTTGAGGTTTTTTGTTTCAGAGAGTCAGGAAGAGTGGTCTTCATTTTTTTATTTTTTTATTGTCTATTTATTTTTATTGAAATAGTAGAGATAAATAAGGACAAGTTAACATCACTTATCCCTGCTCACAAAGTGGTAAATAATCACAGATTAACACTTCTTATCATTGTTCACAGAGTACAGAAGAACATACGAGCAAATAAAAACACAATTGAACCGTAGCATATTCAATCATTGAAAATATGGATGGAAAATAATAAAGGCGATATTAGCCACCATCTAAACATACAGAATTCCATATGTCTAAGGTATATAGTCTGTCAACTAGCCATCTATTCCCTCACATAAAAAAGAAGAGAGGGACAGGAGTAAAAAATAAATAAATAAAAATTAGGCAGTAAGAGAACGACAGGGGTATCGACAAACACACGACACATAAGGAAAGGTAATCAGAACTAGGCACCATAGACTCTACATACTTGGCTCATGAAAGTCATCCCATAACTGCCAGGTTTTGTTAAACCTATCTATACTGTTAGTCAAACTAGCTGATAGGTATTCCATTCTCCTGACCTCAATATAATTTGTGAAAAGGTCGAGCTGCGTAGGCGAGATTGTTTTCTTCCAGAATCTCGCTATAAGGCATCTGGCTGCAGTCAAAATGTGTAAGGTTAAAAGCAAAAAATGTTTCTTCAATGACACCGGTGGCATATTTAATAAATAAAAAAAGGTATCAAGTGGGATATGATATTAAGAAGACCGAAAAGAACCTCCTGTACCATTTGCCAAAAAGGCAGAATCAAAGGGCATTCCAAGAAAATATGTATATGAGATCCTTCACCCGTAACACATCTCCAACATCTATCCGAGATATTAGGGTTAAGGTGTCTCAGTATTTTTGGGGTGTGGTACCAAAACATTAGTATCTTATAGGAATTTTCCCTATGCGTAATACAATAGGAGTAGAGTTGAGCGAACACCTGGATGTTCGGGTTCGAGAAGTTCGGCCGAACATCCCGGAAATGTTCGGGTTCGGGATCCGAACCCGATCCGAACTTCGTCCCGAACCCGAACCCCATTGAAGTCAATGGGGACCCGAACTTTTCGGCACTAAAAAGGCTGTAAAACAGCCCAGGAAAGAGCTAGAGGGCTGCAAAAGGCAGCAACATGTAGGTAAATCCCCTGCAAACAAATGTGGATAGGGAAATGAATTAAAATTAAAATTAAATAAATAAAAATTAACCAAAATCAATTGGAGAGAGGTTCCATAGCAGAGAATCTGGCTTCCCGTCACCCACCACTGGAACAGTCCATTCTCAGATATTTAGGCCCCGGCACCCAGGCAGAGGAGAGAGGTCCCGTAACAGAGAATCTGTCTTCATGTCAGCAGAGAATTAGTCTGCATGTCATAGCAGAGAATGAGGCTTCACGTCAGCCACCACTGCAACAGTCCATTGGCATATATTTAGGCCTAGCACACAGGCAGAGGAGAGAGGTCCCGTAACAGACAATCTGGCTTCATGTCAGCAGAGAATTAGTCTGCATGTCATAGCAGAGAATCAGGCTTCATGTCAGCCACCACTGCAACAGTCCATTGGCATATATTTAGGCCCAGCACCCAGGCAGAGGAGGGAGGTCCCGTAACAGAGAATCTGTCTTCATGTCAGCAGAGAATCAGTCTGCATGTCATAGCAGAGAATGAGGCTTCACGTCACCCACCACTGCAACAGTCCATTGGCATATATTTAGGCCTAGCACACAGGCAGAGCAGAGAGGTCCCGTAACAGACAATCTGGCTTCATGTCAGCAGAGAATCAGTCTGCATGTCATAGCAGAGAATCAGGCTTCACGTCAGCCACCACTGCAACAGTCCATTGGCATATATTTAGGCCTAGCACACAGGCAGAGCAGAGAGGTCCCGTAACAGACAATCTGGCTTCATGTCAGCAGAGAATCAGTCTGCATGTCATAGCAGAGAATGAGGCTTCACGTCAGCCACCACTGCAACAGTCCATTGGCATATATTTAGGCCCAGCACCCAGGCAGAGGAGGGAGGTCCCGTAACAGAGAATCTGTCTTCATGTCAGCAGAGAATCAGTCTGCATGTCATAGCAGAGAATGAGGCTTCACGTCAGCCACCACTGCAACAGTCCATTGGCATATATTTAGGCCTAGCACACAGGCAGAGCAGAGAGGTCCCGTAACAGACAATCTGGCTTCATGTCAGCAGAGAATCAGTCTGCATGTCATAGCAGAGAATGAGGCTTCACGTCAGCCACCACTGCAACAGTCCATTGGCATATATTTAGGCCTAGCACACAGGCAGAGCAGAGAGGTCCCGTAACAGACAATCTGGCTTCATGTCAGCAGAGAATCAGTCTGCATGTCATAGCAGAGAATCAGGCTTCACGTCAGCCACCACTGCAACAGTCCATTGTCATAAATTTAGGCCCAGCACCCAGGCAGAGGAGAGAGGTCCCGTAACAGACAATCTGGCTTCATGTCAGCAGAGAATTAGTCTGCATGTCATAGCAGAGAATCAGGCTTCATGTCAGCCACCACTGCAACAGTCCATTGGCATATATTTAGGCCCAGCACCCAGGCAGAGGAGGGAGGTCCCGTAACAGAGAATCTGTCTTCATGTCAGCAGAGAATCAGTCTGCATGTCATAGCAGAGAATGAGGCTTCACGTCACCCACCACTGCAACAGTCCATTGGCATATATTTAGGCCTAGCACACAGGCAGAGCAGAGAGGTCCCGTAACAGACAATCTGGCTTCATGTCAGCAGAGAATCAGTCTGCATGTCATAGCAGAGAATCAGGCTTCACGTCAGCCACCACTGCAACAGTCCATTGGCATATATTTAGGCCTAGCACACAGGCAGAGCAGAGAGGTCCCGTAACAGACAATCTGGCTTCATGTCAGCAGAGAATCAGTCTGCATGTCATAGCAGAGAATGAGGCTTCACGTCAGCCACCACTGCAACAGTCCATTGGCATATATTTAGGCCCAGCACCCAGGCAGAGGAGGGAGGTCCCGTAACAGAGAATCTGTCTTCATGTCAGCAGAGAATCAGTCTGCATGTCATAGCAGAGAATGAGGCTTCACGTCACCCACCACTGCAACAGTCCATTGGCATATATTTAGGCCTAGCACACAGGCAGAGCAGAGAGGTCCCGTAACAGACAATCTGGCTTCATGTCAGCAGAGAATCAGTCTGCATGTCATAGCAGAGAATCAGGCTTCACGTCAAACACCACTGCAACAGTCCATTGTCATAAATTTAGGCCCAGCACCCAGGCAGAGGAGAGAGGTCCCGTAACAGACAATCTGGCTTCATGTCAGCAGAGAATTAGTCTGCATGTCATAGCAGAGAATCAGGCTTCATGTCAGCCACCACTGCAACAGTCCATTGGCATATATTTAGGCCCAGCACCCAGGCAGAGGAGGGAGGTCCCGTAACAGAGAATCTGTCTTCATGTCAGCAGAGAATCAGTCTGCATGTCATAGCAGAGAATGAGGCTTCACGTCAGCCACCACTGCAACAGTCCATTGGCATATATTTAGGCCTAGCACACAGGCAGAGGAGAGGTTCATTCAACTTTGGGTAGCCTCGCAATATAATGGTAAAATGAAAATAAAAATAGGATTGAATGAGGAAGTGCCCTGGAGTCCAATAATATATGGTTATGGGGAGGTAGTTAATGTCTAATCTGGACAAGGGACGGACAGGTCCTGTGGGATCCATGCCTGGTTCATTTTTATGAACGTCAGCTTGTCCACATTGGCTGTAGACAGGCGGCTGCGTTTGTCTGTAATGACGCCCCCTGCCGTGCTGAATACACGTTCAGACAAAACGCTGGCTGCCGGGCAGGCCAGCACCTCCAAGGCATAAAAGGCTAGCTCTGGCCACGTGGACAATTTAGAGACCCAGAAGTTGAATGGGGCCGAACCATCAGTCAGTACGTGGAGGGGTGTGCACACGTACTGTTCCACCATGTTAGTGAAATGTTGCCTCCTGCTAACACGTTGCGTATCAGGTGGTGGTGCAGTTAGCTGTGGCGTGTTGACAAAAGTTTTCCACATCTCTGCCATGCTAACCCTGCCCTCAGAGGAGCTGGCCGTGACACAGCTGCCTTGGCGACCTCTTGCTCCTCCTCTGCCTTGGCCTTGGGCTTCCACTTGTTCCCCTGTGACATTTGGGAATGCTCTCAGTAGCGCGTCTACCAACGTGCGCTTGTACTCGCGCATCTTCCTATCACGCTCCAGTGCAGGAAGTAAGGTGGGCACATTGTCTTTGTAGCGTGGATCCAGCAGGGTGGCAACCCAGTAGTCCGCACAGGTTAAAATGTGGGCAACTCTGCTGTCGTTGCGCAGGCACTGCAGCATGTAGTCGCTCATGTGTGCCAGGCTGCCCAGGGGTAAGGACAAGCTGTCCTCTGTGGGAGGCGTATCGTCATCGTCCTGCCTTTCCCCCCAGCCACGCACCAGTGATGGACCCGAGCTGCGTTGGGTGCCACCCCGCTGTGACCATGCTTCATCCTCATCCTCCTCCACCTCCTCCTCATCCTCGTCCTCCTCGTCCTCCAGTAGTGGGCCCTGGCTGGCCACATTTGTACCTGGCCTCTGCTGTTGCCAAAAACCTCCCTCTGAGTCACTTCGAAGAGACTGGCCTGAAAGTGCTAAAAATGACCCCTCTTCCTCCTCCTCCTCCTCCTCCTCCTGGGCCACCTCCTCTTCCATCATCGCCCTAAGTGTTTTCTCAAGGAGACATAGAAGTGGTATTGTAACGCTGATAACGGTGTCATCGCCACTGGCCATGTTGGTGGAGTACTCGAAACAGCGCAACAGGGCACACAGGTCTCGCATGGAGGCCCAGTCATTGGTGGTGAAGTGGTGCTGTTCTGTAGTGCGACTGACCCGTGCGTGCTGCAGCTGAAACTCCACTATGGCCTGCTGCTGCTCGCACAGTCTGTCCAGCATGTGCAAGGTGGAGTTCCACCTGGTGGGCACGTCGCATATGAGGCGGTGAGCGGGAAGGCCGAAGTTACGCTGTAGCGCAGACAGGCGAGCAGCAGCAGGATGTGAACGCCGGAAGCGCGAACAGACGGCCCGCACTTTATGCAGCAGCTCTGACATGTCGGGGTAGTTGTGAATGAACTTCTGCACCACCAAATTCAGCACATGCGCCAAGCAAGGGATGTGCGTCAAATTGGCTAGTCCCAGAGCTGCAACGAGATTTCGCCCATTATCACACACCACCAGGCCGGGCTTGAGGCTCACCGGCAGCAACCACTCGTCGGTCTGTTGTTCTATACCCCGCCACAACTCCTGTGCGGTGTGGGGCCTGTCCCCCAAACATATGAGTTTCAGAATGGCCTGCTGACGTTTACCCCGGGCTGTGCTGAAGTTGGTGGTGAAGGTGTGTGGCTGACTGGATGAGCAGGTGGAAGAAGAGGAGGAGGAAGCCGAGAAGGAGGAGGTGGCAACAGGAGGCAAAGAATGTTGCCCTGCGATCCTTGGCGGCGGAAGGACGTGCGCCAAACAGCTCTCCGCCTGGGGCCCAGCTGCCACTACATTTACCCAGTGTGCAGTTAGGGAGATATAGCGTCCCTGGCCGTGCTTACTGGTCCACGTATCTGTGGTTAGGTGGACCTTGCTACAGATGGCGTTGCGCAGTGCACACTTGATTTTATCGGATACTTGGTTGTGCAGGGAAGGCACGGCTCTCTTGGAGAAGTAGTGCCGGCTGGGAACAACATACTGTGGGACAGCAAGCGACATGAGCTGTTTGAAGCTGTCTGTGTCCACCAGCCTAAATGACAGCATTTCATAGGCCAGTAGTTTAGAAATGCTGGCATTCAGGGCCAGGGATCGAGGGTGGCTAGGTGGGAATTTACGCTTTCTATCAAATGTTTGTGAGATGGAGAGCTGAACGCTGGCGTGTGACATGGTTGAGACGCTTGGTGACGGAGGTGGTGGTGGTGGTGTTGGTGGTACATCCCCTGTTTGCTGGGCGGCAGGTGCCAACGTTCCTCCAGAGGCGGAGGAAGAGGCCGAGGCGGCAGCAGCAGAATAGGCCGAGGCGGCAGCAGCAGAAGAGGTAGCAGGGGGAGCCTGAGTGACTTCCTTGGTTTTAAGGTGTTTACTCCACTGCAGTTCATGCTTTGCATGCAGGTGCCTGGTCATGCAGGTTGTGCTCAGGTTCAGAACGTTAATGCCTCGCTTCAGGCTCTGATGGCACAGCGTGCAAACCACTCGGGTCTTGTCGTCAGCACATTGTTTGAAGAAGTGCCATGCCAGGGAACTCCTTGAAGCTGCCTTTGGGGTGCTCGGTCCCAGATGGCGGCGGTCAGTAGCAGGCGGAGTCTCTTGGCGGCGGGTGTTCTGCTTTTGCCCACTGCTCCCTCTTTTGCTACGCTGTTGGCTCGGTCTCACCACTGCCTCTTCCTCCGAACTGTGAAAGTCAGTGGCACGACCTTCATTCCATGTGGGGTCTAGGACCTCATCGTCCCCTGCATCGTCTTCCACCCAGTCTTGATCCCTGACCTCCTGTTCAGTCTGCACACTGCAGAAAGACGCAGCAGTTGGCACCTGTGTTTCGTCATCATCAGAGACATGCTGAGGTGGTATTCCCATGTCCTCATCATCAGGAAACATAAGTGGTTGTGCGTCAGTGCATTCTATGTCTTTCACCGCTGGGGAAGGGCTAGGTGGATGCCCTTGGGAAACCCTGCCAGCGGAGTCTTCAAACAGCATAAGAGACTGCTGCATAACTTGAGGCTGAGACAGTTTCCCTGGTATGCATGGGGGTGATGTGACAGACTGATGGGGTTGGTTTTCAGGCGCCATCTGTGCGCTTTCTGCAGAAGACTGGGTGGGAGATAATGTGAACGTGCTGGATCCACTGTCGGCCACCCAATTGACTAATGCCTGTACCTGCTCAGGCCTTACCATCCTTAGAACGGCATTGGGCCCCACCATATATCGCTGTAAATTCTGGCGGCTACTGGGACCTGAGGTAGTTGGTACACTAGGACGTGTGGATGTGGCAGAACGGCCACGTCCTCTCCCAGCACCAGAGGGTCCACTAACACCACCACGACCATGTCCACGTCCGCGTCCCTTACTAGATGTTTTTCTCATTGTTATGGTTCACCACAACAACAAATATATTATTTGGCCCAATGTATTGTATTCAAATTCAGCGGGATATAAATTTGAGGCCTAGTATTTAGGCGCTGGGTGACCGGTATGGATTTAGTGACAGAATTAGACTTGGAAATGCACAGAAGCGTGTGTGTGAAGTTATTCTGAATGACCCTATGTGCACCTTCAATATGATCTACCCTTTTAGGGATAGATTTCAAATAGCTCTGATATAGCAGAAACGACTAAATTATGAAATTGCTAAATTGGGAATTGTATTTCAACCCAGAACAAAAAATGTGCTTTGACGGACACTAAATAACTTTCCCAGCCACAACAGGACAGCGGTAACGAGAGATTTAGCGGGATATAAATTTGAGGCCTAGTATTTAGGCGCTGGGTGACAGGTATGGGTTTAGTGACAGAATTAGATTTGGAAATGCACAGTAGCGGGTGTGTGAAGTTATTCTGAATGACCCTATGTGCACCTTGAATATTATATACCCTTTTAGGGATAGATTTCAAATAGCTCTGATATAGCAGAAACCACTAAATTATGAAATTGCTAAATTGGGAATTGTATTTCAACCCAGAACAAGAAATGTGCTTGAACGGACACTAAATAACTCGCCCAGCTACAGCACTAAGGACAGATTTAGCGGGATATAAATTTGAGGCCTAGTATTTAGGCGCTGGGTGACAGGTATGGGTTTAGTGCCAGAATTAGACTTGGAAATACACAGTAGCGGGTGTGTGTGAAGTTATTCTGAATGACCCAATGTGCACCTTGAATATTATATACCCTTTTAGGGATAGATTTCAAATAGCTCTGATATAGCAGAAACCACTAAATTATGAAATTGCTAAATTGGGAATTGTATTTCAACCCAGAACAAGAAATGTGCTTGAACGGACACTAAATAACTCGCCCAGCTACAGCACTAGGGACAGATTTAGCTGGATATAAATTTGAGGCCTAGTATTTAGGCGCTGGGTGACAGGTATGGGTTTAGTGCCAGAATTAGACTTGGAAATACACAGTAGCGGGTGTGTGTGAAGTTATTCTGAATGACCCAATGTGCACCTTGAATATTATATACCCTTTTAGGGATAGATTTCAAATAGCTCTGATATAGCAGAAACCACTAAATTATGAAATTGCTAAATTGGGAATTGTATTTCAACCCAGAACAAGAAATGTGCTTGAACGGACACTAAATAACTCGCCCAGCTACAGCACTAAGGACAGATTTAGCGGGATATAAATTTGAGGCCTAGTATTTAGGCGCTGGGTGACAGGTATGGGTTTAGTGACAGAATTAGACTTGGAAATGCACAGTAGCGGGTGTGTGTGAAGTTATTCTGAATGACCCTATGTGCACCTTGAATATTATATACCCTTTTAGGGATAGATTTCAAATAGCTCTGATATAGCAGAAACCACTAAATTATGAAATTGCTAAATTGGGAATTGTATTTCAACCCAGAACAAGAAATGTGCTTGAACGGACACTAAATAACTCGCCCAGCTACAGCACTAGGGACAGATTTAGCGGGATATAAATTTGAGGCCTAGTATTTAGGCGCTGGGTGACAGGTATGGGTTTAGTGCCAGAATTAGACTTGGAAATACACAGTAGCGGGTGTGTGTGAAGTTATTCTGAATGACCCAATGTGCACCTTGAATATTATATACCCTTTTAGGGATAGATTTCAAATAGCTCTGATATAGCAGAAACCACTAAATTATGAAATTGCTAAATTGGGAATTGTATTTCAACCCAGAACAAGAAATGTGCTTGAACGGACACTAAATAACTCGCCCAGCTACAGCACTAAGGACAGATTTAGCGGGATATAAATTTGAGGCCTAGTATTTAGGCGCTGGGTGACAGGTATGGGTTTAGTGCCAGAATTAGACTTGGAAATACACAGTAGCGGGTGTGTGTGAAGTTATTCTGAATGACCCAATGTGCACCTTGAATATTATATACCCTTTTAGGGATAGATTTCAAATAGCTCTGATATAGCAGAAACCACTAAATTATGAAATTGCTAAATTGGGAATTGTATTTCAACCCAGAACAAGAAATGTGCTTGAACGGACACTAAATAACTCGCCCAGCTACAGCACTAAGGACAGATTTAGCGGGATATAAATTTGAGGCCTAGTATTTAGGCGCTGGGTGACAGGTATGGGTTTAGTGCCAGAATTAGACTTGGAAATACACAGTAGCGGGTGTGTGTGAAGTTATTCTGAATGACCCAATGTGCACCTTGAATATTATATACCCTTTTAGGGATAGATTTCAAATAGCTCTGATATAGCAGAAACCACTAAATTATGAAATTGCTAAATTGGGAATTGTATTTCAACCCAGAACAAGAAATGTGCTTGAACGGACACTAAATAACTCGCCCAGCTACAGCACTAGGGACAGATTTAGCTGGATATAAATTTGAGGCCTAGTATTTAGGCGCTGGGTGACAGGTATGGGTTTAGTGCCAGAATTAGACTTGGAAATACACAGTAGCGGGTGTGTGTGAAGTTATTCTGAATGACCCAATGTGCACCTTGAATATTATATACCCTTTTAGGGATAGATTTCAAATAGCTCTGATATAGCAGAAACCACTAAATTATGAAATTGCTAAATTGGGAATTGTATTTCAACCCAGAACAAGAAATGTGCTTGAACGGACACTAAATAACTCGCCCAGCTACAGCACTAAGGACAGATTTAGCGGGATATAAATTTGAGGCCTAGTATTTAGGCGCTGGGTGACAGGTATGGGTTTAGTGCCAGAATTAGACTTGGAAATACACAGTAGCGGGTGTGTGTGAAGTTATTCTGAATGACCCAATGTGCACCTTGAATATTATATACCCTTTTAGGGATAGATTTCAAATAGCTCTGATATAGCAGAAACCACTAAATTATGAAATTGCTAAATTGGGAATTGTATTTCAACCCAGAACAAGAAATGTGCTTGAACGGACACTAAATAACTCGCCCAGCTACAGCACTAGGGACAGATTTAGCGGGATATAAATTTGAGGCCTAGTATTTAGGCGCTGGGTGACAGGTATGGGTTTAGTGCCAGAATTAGACTTGGAAATACACAGTAGCGGGTGTGTGTGAAGTTATTCTGAATGACCCAATGTGCACCTTGAATATTATATACCCTTTTAGGGATAGATTTCAAATAGCTCTGATATAGCAGAAACCACTAAATTATGAAATTGCTAAATTGGGAATTGTATTTCAACCCAGAACAAGAAATGTGCTTGAACGGACACTAAATAACTCGCCCAGCTACAGCACTAAGGACAGATTTAGCGGGATATAAATTTGAGGCCTAGTATTTAGGCGCTGGGTGACAGGTATGGGTTTAGTGCCAGAATTAGACTTGGAAATACACAGTAGCGGGTGTGTGTGAAGTTATTCTGAATGACCCAATGTGCACCTTGAATATTATATACCCTTTTAGGGATAGATTTCAAATAGCTCTGATATAGCAGAAACCACTAAATTATGAAATTGCTAAATTGGGAATTGTATTTCAACCCAGAACAAGAAATGTGCTTGAACGGACACTAAATAACTCGCCCAGCTACAGCACTAGGGACAGATTTAGCGGGATATAAATTTGAGGCCTAGTATTTAGGCGCTGGGTGACAGGTATGGGTTTAGTGCCAGAATTAGACTTGGAAATACACAGTAGCGGGTGTGTGTGAAGTTATTCTGAATGACCCAATGTGCACCTTGAATATTATATACCCTTTTAGGGATAGATTTCAAATAGCTCTGATATAGCAGAAACCACTAAATTATGAAATTGCTAAATTGGGAATTGTATTTCAACCCAGAACAAGAAATGTGCTTGAACGGACACTAAATAACTCGCCCAGCTACAGCACTAGGGACAGATTTAGCTGGATATAAATTTGAGGCCTAGTATTTAGGCGCTGGGTGACAGGTATGGGTTTAGTGCCAGAATTAGACTTGGAAATACACAGTAGCGGGTGTGTGTGAAGTTATTCTGAATGACCCAATGTGCACCTTGAATATTATATACCCTTTTAGGGATAGATTTCAAATAGCTCTGATATAGCAGAAACCACTAAATTATGAAATTGCTAAATTGGGAATTGTATTTCAACCCAGAACAAGAAATGTGCTTGAACGGACACTAAATAACTCGCCCAGCTACAGCACTAAGGACAGATTTAGCGGGATATAAATTTGAGGCCTAGTATTTAGGCGCTGGGTGACCGGTATGGATTTAGTGACAGAATTAGACTGGGATATGGCCAAAAAATAAACAGACTATTGCTGGTTAAATGCACTTGGTGTGACAGCTTCACCCTGATGTAGGCTTTAGCCAAAAAACAACCACACCATTGAGGGTTAAATGCACTTGGTGACAGGCGCAGCTTGCCCCTGATTTAGTATATGGCCAAAAAATGAACAGACTATTGCTGGTTAAATGCACTTGGTGTGACAGCTTCACCCTGATGTAGGCTTTAGCCAAAAAACAACCACACCATTGAGGGTTAAATGCACTTGGTGACAGGCGCAGCTTGCCCCTGATTTTGTATATGGCCAAAAAATGAACAGACTATTGCTGGTTAAATGCACTTGGTGTGACAGCTTCACCCTGATGTAGGCTTTAGCCAAAAAACAACCACACCATTGAGGGTTAAATGCACTTGGTCGCAGCTTGTGCTGGCGCACCACAAGACACAAAATGGCCGCCGATCACCCCAGAAAAATGTGACTGACAAACGGTCTGGGCAGCCTAAAAACAGTGAGCAATTGAGGATCAGCAGCTCAATGATCCACAGCTGCAGATCGATCAGTTAATCAAGTCCTTTGGAGGAGTTAATCTGCCTAATCTCGCCCTACTGTCGCAGCCGCAACCTCTCCCTACGCTAATCAGAGCAGAGTGACGGGCGGCGCTATGTGACTCCAGCTTAAATAGAGGCTGGGTCACATGGTGCTCTGGCCAATCACAGCCATGCCAATAGTAGGCATGGCTGTGATGGCCTCTTGGGGCAAGTAGTATGACGCTTGTTGATTGGCTGCTTTGCAGCCTTTCAAAAAGCGCCAAGAAAGCGTCACAAAAGCGCGAAGAAAGCGACGAACACCGAACCCGGACTTTTACGAAAATGTCCGGGTTCGGGTCCGTGTCACGGACACCCCAAAATTCGGTACGAACCCGAACTATACAGTTCGAGTTCGCTCATCCCTAAATAGGAGGTCTTTGCTGTCCTATCCCATATCAGCCCCCATTCTGCAGATGAAACGGGATGGTCAAGGATCAATTCCCATTTAGTCATATAAGAGTGCTTTATAGTTGAGGACGACAAAATACAATATATCTCTGATATGAGACCCTAGTAGTGTTTGATAGTTTCCATAGTTTCTCGAATGATGAGGGGATAGAAACACTTGAAGACTTAAAGAGGGCAAAAAACAAATGTTGTAGTTGTAGATATTGGTATCCAGAGGATTAATTAGACTGAGTACATAGTCTGCTCAGCATGCATGCTGGTACTTGTAGCCCCTGGATTCAATGAAGACTATTTTGGCTCCACATAGACATAAATCAAGGGGGTACAGCATGCATGTGGGACCTGCACTTCCTGGATTCATGGTCGCTGTTATGGCACCCAACAGGTGAGCTTTAGTGTTAGGACCCTTCTTATAGAGGTCGCCTTGGCGTTCGGCAGAAGGGCTCAAATGATTTTGTACAAAATGTATTTGCTAAGCATCTCTAAGTTATTAGCATAGCATTCGCAATGTAATATACCTTTGTACTCTACTTTTGGTTTGTAGAGTGCTGTTGTACCATGTGTTTGTCAGATGTATATTTGCAGCCACATCAGCAACGTGCACCTGCGCATTGGGATGTGCTGACCCCCCCCCTTTTTGTGTAACAATCTAGAGTAGGCATATAGATTAGCCCAGGCTGGAAGTCTTCTAAGATGTGTGGCCCAATAATATCTCGTAATATCTGGAGCTGCTAGACCCCCCTGAGATTTAAGTGCCGTAAGAGTTGCGCACGCTATCCGATGCCTCTTCCCATTCCATATGAACTTCAGCATACCTGCTTGAAAGGCCCGTAAGTCCTTTAGAGGGACAGGGACTGGAAGGGTTTCAAACAAATATAGTAGCTTAGGCAAAATGGTCATCTTGACCGCTGCTATGCGACCTAATAGGGATATGGGGAGAGGCATCCATTTGTTCAAAAGGGCCCTAAGTTCACGAAACATGTTTGGGAAGTTTTGAACATACAGTGAACCATAGGTCGGGGTTAGATTGATCCCAAGATAGCGTAGTGTTGTGTCTTGCCACCGAAAACGGAAATTGGCTTTTAGCTTGTTTAAACTATCAGGGGGGTAATTAAGAGGTAGAGCTTCCGTCTTTGCAGTATTGACCTTGTATCCCGATAGCCTACCATAGGTCTCCAAAAAGCTAAAGAGATTAGGAAGTGAAATATGTGAGTTTGTCAATGTAAGCAGAATATCGTTGGCAAACAAGGACAATTTAAACTCCACCTTATTCACCATCACCCCATGGATGTCAGAGTGCGCCCTAATGGCCGCTGCAAGGGGCTCAATACAGAGGACAAAAATTAAAGGGGACAGTGTACATCCCTGACGCGTATCGTTGTATATGGGAAAGGTCAAAGAATGGGCATGGGACATTTTCACTGTAGCCGTGGGCTGGGCATATAGGACTTTCACAGCAGTAAGGAATGGACCAGTTATGCCAAAGGCCCCCAGGGCAGAGAACATAAACGGCCAATTTAAGCGATCAAACGCTTTTTCAGCGTCAAGACTAAGCAATAAGGCTGTGTCATTGTGTTTGTTAACGATCTCTATTAAATCAATAGTCCGCCTGGTATTGTCTCCTTCCTGTCGGTCCCTGACAAAGCCCACCTGATCTTTGTGTATTAAATAGGGAAGCCAGATAGAGAGTCGGTTAGATAGAATTTTGGTGAATATTTTGAGATCCGAATTAAGAAGGGCTATGGGCCTATAATTGGCGCATTCTAATGGGTCTTTTCCAGGTTTTGGAATTACTGTTATATATGAGTGTGAAAGTGAGGAAGGTATTGGGGAGCCCTGTAAAAAGGAGTTATACAGTAATAACATTTGGGGTAGCAGGATATCTGAGAAGGTTTTATAATACACGTATAGCAGACCATCAGGTCCAGGGAACTGTTATTAGGAAGTTGCTTCAGCACCTCTTGTAACTCCTCTGTCGTAATAGGAGCATTCAATGAGGAGATAGCCTCATCTGACAGCTTAGGGAGATTACATTGCGACAAGAAGGTATCAAAAAGGCGCTGACGCTTCTCCCGATCAGATGGTGTCTGTTGTGGGATAGAGTAAAGTGATTTGTTGAACTTTTGAAATAATTCTGAGATAGCCTCAGGTTCATATATCAATGTTCCATCAGCTGCCCTCATAGCCGTTGGGTTACCCACCATGCTAACAAGCCAAAAGGGTGTGAGATTTATTGCCCCATGCATAAAATCTTTGCCTCGAATATAATAAAAGCTTTTCAGTCTTATGGCACATTATGTCCCGCAGTCTGGCCCTAAGAACCACTATACGGCGGAGCAAATGCAGTGAGCGGCGCAAGTCCAACTTATTTTCCAAGTCTCTAAGTTGTGCAGTAAGAATGGCCTGTTGTTGGTTATGATCCTTTTTAAGCCTAGAACCCATAGCAATACAATTACCCCTGAAAACCGCCTTATGCGCTTCCCATAACGTGGAAATCGAGGACAGAAGAAAGAAGACTGATCTAGAGTGAAATATTCTACTATACTATCTCGGAGTTCCTGCCTAAGTGGCAAATTATTTAAAAAGGTCTTGTTCAAGCGCCAATGACATATTCTCGTGTGATAGCCTGAAGTTCTAAGGGTAATAGTAATTGAAGCATGATCCGACCATGTAATATGGCCTAAGTCAGCATCACCTAGCATTCGAAGGACTGGGACATTTCCAAAGAAATAGTCGATTCGAGAGTGGGTGCTATGTGGGTGGGAAAAAAAAGTGTATGACTTTACAGAGGGATAATTGACCCTCGAAAGGTCGTAAAACGCAATAACGTCAGATGAGATGATATTTCAGATTTACATGCACTCCTGACTTCAGCAATTAACACTTTGAAGTCTGCCTTGGTGGGCAGATGCTGCAGTGTCTGGTGGAGAAGCGCAGAGGATTGCGTGGAAAGGCACGGATCCCTCCTCTCCCTCATCCATAGAATCTGACAAATGATCCCAGGCAACAGCGTCTCCTTCCCCTGACCTGTGGCGACTTGACTCACTGAGGTCCCCAGGGGGCTCATTCCAATCCCGACGTCGCTGCGATGGTGTAGCTGACTGTCTGGTGTGCTTGGGTGCCGGCTTAGGTGGCATAATGATGGCGCACTTGGCCATGTGTTCTGACCTTATAACGGTCTCAGCAGAATCTTCTATGGGGCACCCAGAGAGTCTGGGAGTGAATACCCTCGCTGAGGGTGAAAGGGCAGTAGATATATGTCTCTGGGAGAGGTCGTTCTTCTCCCTTTGAAGCGTGAGGCCTCTTAGCGATGCTGCGGGTCCGCACTCACCAGAAGCAGAGGACACAGGCGCTGTGAACGTCTTCTCCAAAGGACGCCAGAGGTAAGCATCCAGCGTGTTATTCGCTTTAATGGGAGCCTGGGAGCTACTAGGGTGCTTAGGGTGCAGTCTTCTTCCCATGTGCTGCATTAGAGAAGCATAAGAGTCTCCTTTTCAAAGTACAGGCGGCGGAGCTCGGTGTTCAAGCAGGCCATTCCTGCAGACGTCCAGGCCACGCTCCCCGTGGTCTTCATTTTTGTTGTTAGCTGAGTTTGCTATAAATAACCGTAGACAGGAATCCATGGATAAGTCGCCGTTTTGGGGGGCATATGGGTTCCGGCATTCCTGAGGAGGAACAATTTTCCTCTTCTTTGTCTTCTATTTAGCAGAAAATCTAAAATAACCTGAAAAAGATGGGCAACAGGTATAAGCGTGCCAGTTCACATTATATGGCGTTTTGAGTGTAGGACCGCGCTGCTTCACTCTCCATCAAGGGGTATCCTCTCACAATGGGATTCTTCCGCACTTTCTAAATGCAGTGACATACGACTCTTCACAACCGCTTTTTTATATGGTATAACCTTTAAAGGGATGTGCGTAATAGTGAAGTACCACCACAAGAGGTTAAAGATGTACAATTTATTATACTCACAAGAGAAATAGTATAAAAAGCCTTAAAACATCGCTGTATAGCCTTATGTTCATACCCGACCCGGGTTTCGCTTGACACTTCGTCTGGGGCGAACAAACTACTAAATTCTGGGCTGTCTAATATATCCAACGAAACTCCGCCCTTTTTCTCAACAGGTTAAAATCATTAGATAATCACTTAGAACATTGCATTTAAAGATCGCATTAAAGATTGCATAAAAAAATCGCATCAAATAATCGCATATGCACAGTACAAGCTCAGATCAGATAAATAATCTCCACATAATTTCACATTAAGGATTCGCTATGTGAATCCAACAATCTCATGCCGGAACTATCCTATGAAAACGAACCAACTTATTCAGAATCCTTGCAAACATCACATATCTCTTCATTCATAAAATGGGACTTAGTCACATGGTAGCTCCCCACCAATTGGAGGTCTTCCAATCACAGCTAACTACAACACAGGAGAAGTAGGATGTCAGAATAGGCTGACTTCTTCTTACAAACATATGTGGTCAGTGCGCCCTCGTATCTTTGGGATACGGGAGCGTGATTAATCTCATAAAGAACTTTGGCCACATTAAAGATGCCGGCAAATTCTGGCTAGCTACTGTGGACGTTACATCGGTGTACACCAGCATTCCGTCCACTCTTAGATTGAGAGCTGTCAAAGCTGCATTGGATAATGATGAATTAATGCCAGAGCAACAGGGACAATTTATCCTTGACAGTGTGGAGTTCTGTTTAAAAAATATTTTTTTTTGTTCAAGGGACAGTATTATTTGCAGCAGACTGGGACAGAGATGGGGGCGAAATTCCCCCCCAGTTATACAAATATTTTTATAAATTTATGGGAGGAAGAATATATCAAACCTATCTTGTCCAAATTGACATCAGGTGGAATATTGGTTGTCTGGAGGAGGTACATAGATGACTGCTTGCTTTTTTGGGAAGGAGAAAGACGAGGGATTGGAGGCCCTTATGGAAACATTAAATAGCAACAACTGGAACATCAAATTCACAAGCACCATCAGCAATGTATCCATTGACTTCCTGGATTTAACCATCTATGTTGAGCAGGACTTACTAAAAACATTATTTTAATTTTTTTTAAACTGACGTCAATGGGTACATTACCACTTTCATCTGCCACTATACCCCCTGGATTAAGAGTGTTCCTAAGGGGCAGTTTACTAGAATCAGCCGGAATTGTACAAAAGATGTTGTATACGAAGAACAGAGTAAAATCATACAAGACCATTTTGCAGATAAGGGGTACAACATTGAAGATCTTAATCAAAGTAAGAAAAAAGTAGATATAGATAGAAGGTTGGGCAAAAAAGATAGAGTGCATTTGAAGAAAGAGAAGGATTTTTGCTTCACATTCCTCGCTCAGTACAATATGGGAGCTGGAGTCATAAAAAATGCTATTCACAAGAATTGGTGCATTTAAAAAAAAAATAAATCCCATTTTGGGAAGTGTTATACCTAAACAACCTGATATCATCTATAAGAGAGCCCCCAATATGCGCAGCCATCTGGTTCATAGTGTTATACAGGATAAAAAAGAAAATAAACACAAGCCACAATTCATAGGGTGTGGTTTCTGCCTACCATGCAAAAATAGAATTACAACTGATAAGGAGCGGTGCACACAGACCTTTGTATCGACAGTCAAGGGTAACTGTCATAAAATCAATGGGGAAATAACCTGTGAAAAAGAAGGTGTTATTTACCTGTTAGAATGCCCTTGCGGGCTGCAGTATGTCGGGTGCACCACCCGCAAATTAAAGATAAGAATACAGGAACACATAAGGAACATAAAAAAGGGTCTTGAAACCCACAGTGTGTCATTACACTTTAATAAGGTACACCAAAGAAATCCCAAAGGTTTAAAGTTCATGGGCATAGAACTGGTGAAACCATACTGGCGGGGTGGAGATCAGATTGCTAGAATTATCAAACACGAGGTTGAATGGATCTACAAGCTGGCCACCCTACAGCCAGGTGGCTTAAATGTAGAATTCCACCTCAAGCCTTGCCTGGTATAGTACTTACAGAAGGTTGTGGCTAGTGATGAGCGGCAGGGGTCATATTCGGATTCGCGATATTTCGCGAATATTTTGTAGAATATTA
The DNA here is from genome assembly GCF_014858855.1 of Bufo gargarizans. Taxonomy (NCBI): domain Eukaryota; kingdom Metazoa; phylum Chordata; class Amphibia; order Anura; family Bufonidae; genus Bufo; species Bufo gargarizans. The sequence goes on along the minus strand of NC_058090.1, from coordinate 4,577,737 downwards.
GTCGAATATTCGCAAATTCGCGATTTATTTTTTCTTGAAAAATCGGCAAGGTAATGATTGTAATATGTAATATGCGAATTTTCATAATTCGAATTTTCGGATTAGAATTTTTTATTGCGAATTTTTTAACTTACAACTATTAGACAAAGAAGATTATAGCACTATATTAGCTAAATTGCTCTATATCCGTTTTTTTCGAATATTCGCTATATTGCTATATATTCTTGTTTTAGAATATTACAAATATTCGAAAAAACAAAGTTATAGCAATATAGTGAATATTCGAAAAAAACGAATATAGAGCAATTTAGCTAATATAGTGCTATAATCTTCTTTGTCTAATAGTTGTAAATTTTTTCTCATCTGAAGTTCAGATTGGAAAAAAATTACAACTATAAAAAAAAGATTATAGCACTATATTAGCTAAATTGCTCTATATTAGTTTTTTTTCGAATATTCACTATATTGCTATAACTTCGTTTTTTCGAATATTTGTAATATTCTAAAACAAGAATATATAGCAATATAGCGAATATTCGAAAAAAACGGATATAGAGCAAAATTCGCAAACACTACTACTCCTAAAGTCAAGTATATTGCAGCCTTCTTATTGGCCCACAAGCTAGAAGCAATTTCGAATATTCGATTGTTTTTTTTATTCAATTTTTTTTTAATCAGTACACATGATCCATGTGTACTGATTAAAAAAATAAAATAAAAAAAAGGCAAAAAAATTTGAATATTCGAAATTACGAATATATATAACTATATTCAAAATATTAGCGAATTTTCGAAGTACCTATATTCGCGATAAAAATTCGAAATTTGAATATTCGTGATCAACACTAGTTGCAGCATACAGGGTTGAACATCCTACTTGTCCTGTGTTGTAGTTAGCTGTGATTGGAAGACCTCCAATTGGTGGGGAGCTACCGTATGACTAAGTCCAATTTTCTGAATGAAGAGATATGTGATGTTTGGAAGGATTCTGAATAAGTTGGTTCGTTCTCATAGGATAGTTCCGGCATGAGATTGTTGGATTCACATAGCGAATCATTAATGTGAAATTATGTGGAGATTATTTATCTGATCTGAGCTTGTACTATGCATATGCGATTATTTGATGCGATTTTTTTATGCGATCTTTAATGCAATCTTTTAATGCAATGTTTTAAGTGATTGTCTAATGATTTTAACCTGTTGAGAAAAAGGGCGGAGTTTCGTTGGATATATTAGACAGCCCAGAATTTAGTAGTTTGTTCGCCCCAGACAAAGTGTCAAGCGAAACCCGGGTCAGGTATGAACATACGGCTATACAGCGATGTTTTAAGGCTTTTTATACTATTTCTCTTGTGAGTATAATAAATTGTACATCTTTAACCTCTTGTGGCGGTACTTCACTATTACGCACATCCCTTTAAAGGTTATACCATCTACCAGGAGGGTAAAAGCGGTTGTGAAGAGTCGTATGTCACTGCATTTAGAAAGTGCGAAAGAATCCCATTGTGAGAGGATACCCCTTGATGGAGAGTGAAGCAGCGCGGTCCTACACTCAAAACGCTATATAATGTGAACTGGCCCATATCACTACAGGACCTGCAGCGCATCGAAGGAAGGCAACGTATTTTGAGACATTTTCTTTCTATTTTTATATTGCAAATTGCGACCAAATTCAGCAAGTGAGCTATTAGTTAGACCTCAGATATACCTCTCAGAGAGATCATAAAGTGCTTAAATAACTTAAAGCGAGAGTACAGATACTCAAGAGAGAAATATATCCACCATTTTATGTTGAATGACAAGATTGAACAGTTGAACCGCCATCTTATGCATACTGCCATTTTATGATATCTTTTTAACACGTGTTATGTACATGGACTATCTGCTGCGGAGGCGGCAGTGTTATATATGAAGAAAAGTTGAAGTTAATAAAGAAGTTATTTCAAGCATTTGTTGTGCTCCTTAAACCTACTGTTTCCATAGAACGGCGCTAGAGGAATCAAAGAGTAACAGACAGTCTGGTTAGACTAAAAGTCAGAGAGATCAGAATTCTTCTAATGCCACAGCACAAAAAGCACTTCATAGTGCTGCGCCTGCCACAGTAGAACTATTACCCTCAGAGGGCGAAGGGATAGCGCTCCTCAACTTGCACAGTAAAGAGCACATTAGAGCAGCAGAGCGCCAGCATATACTGCCGCGCAGCAACTGTTCCCTGAGTGAGCAAGCAAAGACACCTCAGCGGAGCTACCATAGAGGCCATGCAAAATGTGCATTAGTCAAACTGCAACCGACTGTTAAAGTGGCAGAATGGCAAAGGCAAAATAGTCAGAGAAAGAGCGCTAACCCTCCTGCGATCTCTAGAGAGAGGAAGAGACGCATGGTGGGATGCCAAAGTCCAGAGCTAGAGTGCCCGCACCACTATGCGCGTAGAGACCACGTACTCCAGCCAGCTAGTTTCCCGCCACTAGTCCCAAAGCCTGCACCAGAGTATCCAAGCCAGCGCATCGCAAGTCAGCACAGAGCATCGCAAGTCAGCCCAAGCATCGCAACACATCAAGAAAAGACACGTCTCCTTTAAGACTGACATTTGCTCCTGCTCTTCAGAATAAGGTCAGAGCTTTCCTTTTATTACTTATGATTGCATATAGGCTTTGGGATAAAGAGACATTTTCGTGTTTAGGAATAAAGTAAAACAAAGGACAGTTTGTATTACACGGACTCTAAAGTATTTAAACTGAAAGTCATTTATTGCCTGCATCTATTGCTATTGCATTTAAAGTGAAAGTCATTTATTTCTGCATTTGTCAGTATTGCATTTAAAGTGAAAGGTTCTTTAATATTCGTATTAATTGTTATAGCATTTAAAGTAAAATGTCTGAACCTGATATTACTATGCCACTGTTAGAGGATGCAAAGATAGATAGAGTAGAGGGGGAAGAGCAAGAGAACCTGTCTGAGTTAGGAGAGTCTGGAGAGCATTAGTCTTGCCTCAAACCAATATAGCCCAAGCAGATGAACTAAGACGTTCATCACGTGCCAGAAAACTGACCCCAAAGATGCTGGAAAATTTGGAGCAAGAAGAAGCATTAAAAGGAAAAAAGTTCGCCAGTATGTATGAGAAGTGGAAATTATACATTAAAGGCATTTGTGGAAAGTTAAAACAAGAAATTATAAAAGGGAACTTTAGTGATATGGTAGAGAGACGGTAGAAGAATCTGAATCAGAGCTTATGCAGCATTTGTCAACCTGCGGTCGCTTATGACACCTTCCCAGGACATTGTAAGGAACATGGACACATGCACTACGGTCACTAAAGATTTAGTAAAGCTTATGACAGAACTATCATCTGCAGAAAACTATGATGAAGTTAAAGCAAGTAGGAGAATGAACGAGCTCTTTATGAGAGACTATGCTAGGACCTTAGGTGGAACCACAATTACAAGTGGGACTTCCTTCGCTAGCAGAAGTGCCGCCCTCTTATCAGAGTCCTCAAGTACTTCAGCCAAAAGGAAGGAATTAGCTGAACAACTTGCTGTCAAGAGAGCAGATATTAAGATGGAAGATGCCATCGAGGCGCAGCGCCATTTGGTGGCTGAAAAGGAAGCTGAAATCGAGGCACAGAGCCAACAGATGAAAAGTCTGGAAAGGCAAAAAGAAGTTAAGATCATAGAAGCCAAACTTAGAGTACACAAAGAGGATATGAATCAGGTAGCCTGAGGTTCAAATCTGTACTAAGTGAAGAAACGGACTCCTATTTTCCTCCGTACGCCCAGGAGAATGGAAGGAAATCTCCAGCACTTAGTGAGGAAATAAGTCATTATCCTTCCATCCCTGCTCAGAAAGACAAAGAGAGACCTAGTCCAGTGTTAGGAAAAAAGGTGTGTGTACTTACCTTCTATCTCTAGTGGAAAAAATGAAGAAGAGGACTCCCCTAATTCAGAACTAAATGAGAAAATAGAACTGCATGATTCTATTCCTAGATGTCACTGCAACAGTCAGGAGGATGTTACAACCATTGTCCCAGCAAGACCACAGAGAACAGTCCTCGCTAGACCTCTCGTTCCGGAACCTACTGTATTTTCAGGATATGTACTGAAGTTCATAGAGTGGAAGTCAAGCTTTGAAATGATCATTGAGCATCATTGCTTCAGTCCAGTCAACAAGTTATTCTACCTTCAGAGATATGTTGGTGGAGAAGCCAAGGGAGTTCTTAAAAGGTAACTTCTGTAGAAGAGACGAAGAAGCCTACAAGCAAGCTTGGGAAAAATTAAATGCAAGATATGGTCAAATTGCTTTTAGAGAGAAACTTAATAACTGTCCTAATATAGGTCCTAAAGAACACTTCAGACTCCAAAAGTATGGTGACTTCCTGCAAGCATGAAGCAATGCCATCCCACATGTTCAAGGACTGGAAGTACTGAACGACTATCTAGAAAACCACAGGATGCTAACTAAGCTACCTGAAGAAGTGGCTTCTAGATGGAATCGCTATGTGACTAAACATTTAGATCTAGGTAAGAACTTCCCAAGTTTCAAAGAGTTCTCTGAGTTTGTTAATGAGAAAGCACGGATAGCATGTAATACACTCATATACCACTCCATACACAAGTGCGAACAATTGAAGGAGAAGTCCCCAGATGAAAAGAAAAGGTTTGTACTTGAGAACCAACTGTGTTTCGGTTGTCTAAGAAAAGGCCATGTTACTAAGGAGTGTAAGAAAAAGCCCACATGCAGCATTTGCAAAGGACGCCATCCTACTCCACTACATGAAGAACGTCTAAAGAAAGATAAATCCTCAATACCTAAAGATACTGAGGAAGGAAAGAAAGTATTGGTATTCTCTTTGCAGAGTGAGGGAAGGAGAAAGCAACAGCACATCAATGGTTGTACCAGTTTGCTTTTCAAATCCTAAAAGGAGGAACGAGAAGGTATACGCCTAGGCACTACTGGATGCCCAGAGTGATATCACCTTCATTGATCAACAAATCTGCAAGAAATTACAAGTGGCTACAGAACTAGTGAAGCTCAAACTCACCACAATGATGGGAAGAGACACATTAGTGAACAGTCAAAGGGTCAAGGGACTGAGATTTAGAGGACTTCCAGCTTATACAAAAGACGATATATCTCTAGATCGAGATCACATACCTACCTGTGAAACAGCCAATGAATGGGAGCACCTATCTGAAATATCCCTGCTGAAGGAGTTTGGTGTTGGACTGTTGATAGGCTACGATTGTCCCGAAGCCTTGGTACCACATAAGGTGATCACAGGAGGAAAGGGTGAACCCTATGCTGTTCAAACTGATCTAGGATGGGGTGTTGTTGGAGGAAAACAGCAAACTCAAGACAGGTGACAGGATTGTGTCATCGAATATCTGTCCAAGAGTTACCAACTGTAAGTCCAGCAAAAGTAATCAAGATCCTTGAATCCGACTTTGCAGACATAAGTTCTAAAGTAAAGAGTGTATCCCAAGAAGACATAAAGTTCGTACACACTCTATAAGAAAGTATTCAGCAGAATCAACAAGGTCATATTGAAATGCCCTTACCTTTTAGAGAACGACCTCGTCTGCCAAATAACAGAAATCTTGAGTAAGATTGAAATGTTTTAAGAAAAGGATGGGAAAAGATCCCAAACTCAAGAATGATTATTTGAAATTCATGGAAAGCATCCTTGAAGAAGGTCAACCTAACCTAAAGAAGGAGAAGTGTGGTAAATCCCACATCAAGGTGTTTACCACTCAAAGAAACCAGATAAGATTAGACTAATGTTTGATTGCTCGGCAAAGTATGATGATGTTGCACTGAATGATCATCTACTAAAAGGACCAGATCTTACAAACACTCTATAAAATGCCTGTATTCCCCACATAGTCCGCTAGGTGGCAGCCTACGCCTACCACAACCACACATATGCTTGGGGTTACACTTCAACTCCCCACAGGAGCTATGTTCAGTTTAAGTTTTGTTCCTTTTTATCATAGTAAGTGTTTTTACTATCATATCTATCATCCGCCAAAGAACATTAGCATCCCTAGAAGGAAAATAATGGATGACAAGGATATTATGCGTTTTTACACAATGTCAAGTTTACTTGTTAATGGTGAGAGAGTTGAGAAAAATGAGAACTCCAGGAAGAGGATAAGTGAGAGGCACAGGAGGTTGGATGAACCATATGTCACCCTGGGTCTAAATCCATGTATGCTTTATGCTAACTTGTTCATATATATGAATGGCTACGATTAATATGTGTTCTTTTAATGTACGGGGTATGAACGCGCCTACTAAGAGGAACCAAATATGTCATATGCTTAACAAACAAAAAGCAAAGGTCTTGCTCTTGCAAGAGACCCATTTCCAGAAGGGACATATCCCGCGCTTGGGACACTTGGTATATAATCAGTGGTTCCTTAGTGTAGCCCCAGATTCTGTCTCCAAAGGTGAAAGCATTGCACTGCATATACAGCTCCCTCTGGAGGTGCGTTCGATCCATGCAGATAATGAAGGTAGATACATCTTTATTGTACACGGGAGCGATGCGTGAGAGCGTCGACGTGGGACGCTAGGGCTCCGCCCCCCCGCCTCTCCTGCACGCCGGCCGCTGGCCGCTCGTACCACCGCCTGGAATGCCTGACTGCCGCAGCCCACGCTAGTGTGCCGTCCATCGCAGCCCATGCGCTGAAGTTGTGGCCGACTTGATTGTTGCCCTGATTGCCTCAGAGTTTGATGCTGGAAACCGGACCCGGACCTCTGTCCCTGGTAGACCTGAGCCGCTGGACGGTGAGCGGTGAGCGGTGAGCTATCGCAGCACTTGTGCTATGGGAGGAGAAAAAAAAAACGCTGGTGGGACGAAGGTCGGTGGGGCCAGAGTACAGGGGCACTAACCATCAGTGCTAAAGGGGAGCTCTGGTTGACATTCGCTTGCTAAAACTAAAATCCTGGCACTCACAGAGTTGATATCCGGGGGGGCACTTTCTCAGTCCCTGAGGTCCTGTTCTATTGATTTCTACCGACCCCTATTGACACTTACTGATTCTTAAGCGGCGATGTCAGCCCCGCTTGTAACATCTGAAGAGCGGCCATTTCAGTTATCTGGGACTGGAAAATTTAAGGAGGACTATCCACAGGTTCTTGTGGTAATGTTAGGTATCCCTGTTAAGTACCCCTGAGAATGCAGCTGACAGCAGGTTAAGTCCGCTATCGTGGATGTGGCTGTGACGATGGGGGTGCAGATCGAAGCTGCTGTAGAATAATGGAAGTAAACCCTGCACTGAGATATCTGGAGGCCCTTATTGAGGGTGGATTGTGCCAGTGTGAACTGTATTGAAGTTAAAAAGAAGAAAAAAAGAAAAAAAAAAAGAGAGCGGGGGAGGGTGTTTGGGATGTGGAGTGTAACGCTTAATAATTCTAATAACCCCGATTGAAATCCCTATCCCCCCCTCAAGTTATCTAACTGTATCATATCTCTCTGAATTAACCAACTAACTGACTATATCCCTTATATGTCTGGATCCCGACCCTCAACCCTCTAAGAAGCCTCTCTTTCTTTGGCTGGATCCTGCTGATATTACGGACCTTTTTTTTTTTCTTTTTTTTTTTCCTCTTTGAACTAACCTTTGTATCTAACTATGGATGTAATTTATTGACTGTATTGGGTTTTATGTGATTAATTAAAAATAAAAGAGAGAAAAAAGGGAAGAAGAAGAAGGGGAGAGGAAGAGGGGAGGAAAGGGGGTGGGAGGGAGAGGGGGTAGAAAGGAAAGAAATAGATTAAAAAAAGGAAAGAAACAGGGGGAAAAGGGAAAAAAAAGGGAAAAAAGGGAAGAATTTAGAGGGGGGAAGGAAAGGAAAAGGAAAAAAAAGATAAAGGTGAAAGAGGGCTAAGAAAAGAGGGAAGAGATATTAAAATGCCACCAAAAAAAAGGGAAGAACAGCGTGGCCCCATGGGGGGTACTACTAGGCGATCAGCAGGAAGGCTTGAAAGTGGGTCTAAACAAGCGGGTCTAAATAAGTACCTGGTCCCGAATTCACCTGGGCTTAGATCCCACTGTCTCAAGGATGGAAAATTTAATGGGTAATTTAGTAACCCAGCTTGGGGCAGTGCAGACGGACGTTATGGTTATCAGAGCCGAGATGGAAAAAGTAAGACAGCGTTTACAAGAGATGGAAAAAAGGATTCCCACCCTAGAGAAATCTGTGCAGAAATTAGAGAAGGAGGTGGCTCACTTAAAACAAACAAATGTTAAGATGGAACAAAAATTGGTAGATCAGGAGGACAGATCAAGAAGGGCTAACATAAGATGTGTGGGGGTCCCAGAGAGAGCGGAGGGAGGAAACTGTACGGAATTTATGGAAAAATGGTTGAGGGAAAATAGCAAAGTAGGTACTCTTTCTCCCTTATTTACTATTGAAAGAGCACACAGGGTCCCCACAAAAAATAGGGTGCCAGGGGATTACCCCAGACCTATACTGGTGAAATGTTTACTATCTAAGGATCGAGATGGAATACTTTTTGATGCAAGAACCTCAGAAAAATATTATATACAGGGTGTAAAGATCAAACTTTTTCCAGACTACTCATTTAGTACTAACGCACAAAGAAGAGAATTTATATCCGTTAAAAAAAGATTAAGAGAGGCCAGTATAAAGTATAGCTTACTTTTTCCGGCAAAATTAAGGGTGGAATATAACGGCAAGATTTCCTTTTTTCAGACTCCGGAGGAAGTCAGTGACTGGGCGGATGGAGAGGGCCTTTGAGGCTGGTGGGGGAGGGGGGGTGAAGGGAGTCATGCTAAGTTATGGAGTCGCCCGGACTGCTGGACAGCAGAAGGGGGGACTATGTAGAGGGGGGGTATATAGGGGGGGTGGGGACCGGGACGTGGAGAAAACCTTTTTGTTTTTTTTTGTTTTTTTCCTCCTCCCCCTCTGTTAGATGGTCAGGATCCTTTCGTTGAATGTGAGGGGGCTCCGTGAGAGGGTTAAAAGATATGCTATCCTTGAGTGGATGAAGAGGTTTCTGCCAGCCATCATCTGCCTCCAGGAGACACATTTGGATAAGGAATCAGTAAGATGGTTGGAGAGGGGATGGGTGGTGGCGGGATATCATTCTATATACACCACTTATTCTAGAGGGGTTTCAATTTTGATACATAATAAGATTAAATTTGAATTTGTGGCATGCGAGACCGATGACCATGGTAGATACCTCTTTTTACACTGCTTTGTGGATGGGATTAAAACTGTAATTGCAAATATATATATTCCACCACCATATAAACCAGATGTTCTGTATCAACTATATAAATTTATGTTGAATAAACAGGAATGTATATTGATTGCGGTAGGGGACTACAACGCGGTTATGGATCCACTCAGGGATAGGACATCTAGCAGAGGGGGGGGAGCACAAAATGTAGATTTATGTAAAGTAGCCCATGAATTTAACTGGGTAGATGTTTGGAGGGTTCAACACCCGGATGAAATTAGATATTCCTGTTACTCAAAAACACACCAAACTTGGTCGAGAATAGATATGACTTTTGGAAATAAAAATTTAATGTCCCTAAATAGGATCACGACAAAATATATACCCATGGCCTTGTCAGACCATAATGCAATGATAGTCGAACTGGATCTGAATAAGGACAATACTCCGCCAATGTTTAAGTTCAACTCCCATTGGCTATCATTGATTTCAGATAAAGAGAGCATAACTGAGGAATTAAAACATTTTTTTATGGAAAATAACGGGTCTGCCAGTAGACTAGTGGTCTGGGACACTTTCAAGGCATTCTTGAGGGGAGTATTGTTCAAAAAGGTAAACCATTGGAAAAAAAGAACCAGAGAGAACGGGAAGGCATTGGAGAAAAAACTGCAAGAGGCAGGAATGGCAAGTATGAGATACCCTACTGCACTAAATAAGAGAGCTTGGGAGGAAGAACAGGAAAAGATGAAGATTTATCAATTAGAGAAAGGTAGGAAAGAATTGTTCTTTCAAGGTATCCAACTAGCCTCGGAGGGCGAAAAGGTCGGTAAAATATTAGCAAATATAGTGAGAAATCAAAAAGGGAAATCATGGATAGGTGCAATTAAAGATAAAACGGGTAAATTAACCACCACACCCGAAGGTATTAAAAAAGTGTTCTGGGAATACTTTACAGAGCTATATAAGTCTAGGGTACAATACTCAAAACAAGAGCTAGATTCATACCTGGATAAGATCGCCTTTAATAGGATATCTAAGCCCCAAAAAGAATATCTGGAAAAAGAAATAACGGTAGCAGAAATAAATCTGGTTTTGGGGAAGGTTAAAGCTGAGAAGGCACCAGGTGGGGATGGGCTTCCCTTTGAAATATATAAAATCTTCTCCCAGGTGCTAGTACCAGAATTAAAGATAACACTGGATGAGGCCCGAAAATTAGGTGACCTACCGAACTCTATGAAGGAAGCAACTATTACGTTAATTCCAAAAAAGGGAAAAGAACAAACAGATCCCGGTTCATACAGGCCAATATCCCTGTTGAATACGGATGTTAAAATTCTGGCAAAAGTTTTAGCTGATAGGTAGAGTTGAGCGAACACCTGGATGTTCGGGTTCGAGAAGTTCGGCCGAACATCCCGGAAATGTTCGGGTTCGGGATCCGAACCCGATCCGAACTTCGTCCCGAACCCGAACCCCATTGAAGTCAATGGGGACCCGAACTTTTCGGCACTAAAAAGGCTGTAAAACAGCCCAGGAAAGAGCTAGAGGGCTGCAAAAGGCAGCAACATGTAGGTAAATCCCCTGCAAACAAATGTGGATAGGGAAATGAATTAAAATAAAAATTAAATAAATAAAAATTAACCAAAATCAATTGGAGAGAGGTTCCATAGCAGAGAATCTGGCTTCCCGTCACCCACCACTGGAACAGTCCATTCTCAGATATTTAGGCCCCGGCACCCAGGCAGAGGAGAGAGGTCCCGTAACAGACAATCTGGCTTCATGTCAGCAGAGAATTAGTCTGCATGTCATAGCAGAGAATGAGGCTTCACGTCAGCCACCACTGCAACAGTCCATTGGCATATATTTAGGCCCAGCACCCAGGCAGAGGAGAGAGGTCCCGTAACAGACAATCTGGCTTCATGTCAGCAGAGAATCAGTCTGCATGTCATAGCAGAGAATCAGGCTTCACGTCACCCACCACTGCAACAGTCCATTGTCATAAATTTAGGCCCAGCACTAGTGTTGAGCGGCATGTCCCATATTCGAATTCGCGAAATTTTGTGAATATTCGAAAGAATATTCGTAAAATATTCGCGATTATTCAAATTCGTTATTATTTCGCATATGCGATAATTCGAATTTTCGCATCGCATAATACATATATTTTATGCAAAATTCACATGTGCGCTAATGAAATCGCCTTACGAAGATTCGCAACTCAATTCAATCACTAATGTATGAATGCAATGCCCTTTGCCTCTGTTCTGGGACAAGTGTAGATATTCGCATGTGCGCTAATAAAATCGCCTTACGAAGATTCGCACCTCAATCACTTTCTAGGGAATGTGAGACTTTTGGGAATCAATCGAGATACAGTGGGGGGTGATGACAGTAGTTGACAGAGTACAGATCAATGTAATCTGTAAGGTGGAAAGTAAAATAAAAAATACGAATTTTCGTTAATCGAATTTTACGAAGTTCTACGTATTCGCGAATATGGTGCTATACTATATGAATGCACAGGCCTTTGCCTCTCTGTTCTGGGGACAAGTGTAGATATTTGCATTTGCGTTAATAAAATCGCCTTACGAAGATTCGCAGCTCAATTCAATCACTAATGTATGAATGCAAAGCCCTTTGCCTCTGTTCTGGGACAAGTGTAGATATTCGCATGTGCGCTAATAAAATCGCCTTACGAAGATTCGCAACTCAATTCACTAATGTATGAATGCAAAGCCCTTTGCCTCTGTTCTGGGACGTGCCGATATTCGCATGTGCGCTAATAAAATCGCCTTACGAAGATTCGCGCCTCAATCACTTTCTAGGCAATGTGAGTAAGATCTGAGCTGTTGGACCTTTGGGAAACAATCAATTATATGTGTACTGTAATTTTGTGGGGGGGGGGGGGGAAAACAAAAAACGAATATTCGTTTTTACGAATATATAGCACTATATTCGAAATATTCGCGAAATCGCGAAGTTGCGATATTCGCGAAAAAAATTTGCTTTTCGAATATTCGCGCTCAACACTACCCAGCACCCAGGCAGAGGAGAGAGGTCCCGTAACAGACAATCTGGCTTCATGTCAGCAGAGAATCAGTCTGCATGTCATAGCAGAGAATGAGGCTTCACGTCAGCCACCACTGCAACAGTCCATTGGCATATATTTAGGCCCAGCACCCAGGCAGAGGAGGGAGGTCCCGTAACAGAGAATCTGTCTTCATGTCAGCAGAGAATTAGTCTGCATGTCATAGCAGAGAATGAGGCTTCACGTCAGCCACCACTGCAACAGTCCATTGGCATATATTTAGGCCCAGCACACACACAGGCAGAGGAGAGAGGTCCCGTAACAGAGAATCTGGCTTCATGTCAGCAGAGAATTAGTCTGCATGTCATAGCAGAGAATGAGGCTTCACGTCAGCCACCACTGCAACAGTCCATTGGCATATATTTAGGCCCAGCACACACACAGGCAGAGGAGAGAGGTCCCGTAACAGAGAATCTGGCTTCATGTCAGCAGAGAATCAGTCTGCATGTCATAGCAGAGAATGAGGCTTCACGTCAGCCACCACTGCAACAGTCCATTGGCATATATTTAGGCCCAGCACCCAGGCAGAGGAGGGAGGTCCCGTAACAGAGAATCTGTCTTCATGTCAGCAGAGAATTAGTCTGCATGTCATAGCAGAGAATGAGGCTTCACGTCAGCCACCACTGCAACAGTCCATTGGCATATATTTAGGCCCAGCACCCAGGCAGAGGAGGGAGGTCCCGTAACAGAGAATCTGTCTTCATGTCAGCAGAGAATTAGTCTGCATGTCATAGCAGAGAATGAGGCTTCACGTCAGCCACCACTGCAACAGTCCATTGGCATATATTTAGGCCCAGCACACACACAGGCAGAGGAGAGAGGTCCCGTAACAGAGAATCTGGCTTCATGTCAGCAGAGAATCAGTCTGCATGTCATAGCAGAGAATGAGGCTTCACGTCAGCCACCACTGCAACAGTCCATTGGCATATATTTAGGCCCAGCACACACACAGGCAGAGGAGAGAGGTCCCGTAACAGAGGATCTGGCTTCATGTCAGCAGAGAATCAGTCTGCATGTCATAGCAGAGAATGAGGCTTCACGTCAGCCACCACTGCAACAGTCCATTGTCATAAATTTAGGCCCAGCACCCAGGCAGAGGAGAGAGGTCCCGTAAAAGAGGATCTGGCTTCATGTCAGCAGAGAATCAGTCTGCATGTCATAGCAGAGAATGAGGCTTCACGTCACCCACCACTGCAACAGTCCATTGGCATATATTTAGGCCTAGCACACAGGCAGAGCAGAGAGGTCCCGTAACAGACAATCTGGCTTCATGACAGCAGAGAATCAGTCTGCATGTCATAGCAGAGAATGAGGCTTCACGTCAGCCACCACTGCAACAGTCCATTGGCATATATTTAGGCCCAGCACCCAGGCAGAGGAGGGAGGTCCCGTAACAGACAATCTGGCTTCATGTCAGCAGAGAATCAGTCTGCATGTCATAGCAGAGAATGAGGCTTCACGTCAGCCACCACTGCAACAGTCCATTGGCATATATTTAGGCCCAGCACACACACAGGCAGAGGAGAGAGGTCCCGTAACAGAGGATCTGGCTTCATGTCAGCAGAGAATCAGTCTGCATGTCATAGCAGAGAATCAGGCTTCATGTCAGCCACCACTGCAACAGTCCATTGGCATATATTTAGGCCTAGCACACAGGCAGAGGAGAGGTTCATTCAACTTTGGGTAGCATCGCAATATAATGGTAAAATGAAAATAAAAATAGGATTGAATGAGGAAGTGCCCTGGAGTCCAATAATATATGGTTATGGGGAGGTAGTTAATGTCTAATCTGGACAAGGGACGGACAGGTCCTGTGGGATCCATGCCTGGTTCATTTTTATGAACGTCAGCTTGTCCACATTGGCTGTAGACAGGCGGCTGCGTTTGTCTGTAATGACGCCCCCTGCCGTGCTGAATACACGTTCAGACAAAACGCTGGCTGCCGGGCAGGCCAGCACCTCCAAGGCATAAAAGGCTAGCTCTGGCCACGTGGACAATTTAGAGACCCAGAAGTTGAATGGGGCCGAACCATCAGTCAGTACGTGGAGGGGTGTGCACACGTACTGTTCCACCATGTTAGTGAAATGTTGCCTCCTGCTAACACGTTGCGTATCAGGTGGTGGTGCAGTTAGCTGTGGCGTGTTGACAAAAGTTTTCCACATCTCTGCCATGCTAACCCTGCCCTCAGAGGAGCTGGCCGTGACACAGCTGCCTTGGCGACCTCTTGCTCCTCCTCTGCCTTGGCCTTGGGCTTCCACTTGTTCCCCTGTGACATTTGGGAATGCTCTCAGTAGCGCGTCTACCAACGTGCGCTTGTACTCGCGCATCTTCCTATCACGCTCCAGTGCAGGAAGTAAGGTGGGCACATTGTCTTTGTAGCGTGGATCCAGCAGGGTGGCAACCCAGTAGTCCGCACAGGTTAAAATGTGGGCAACTCTGCTGTCGTTGCGCAGGCACTGCAGCATGTAGTCGCTCATGTGTGCCAGGCTGCCCAGGGATAAGGACAAGCTGTCCTCTGTGGGAGGCGTATCGTCATCGTCCTGCCTTTCCCCCCAGCCACGCACCAGTGATGGACCCGAGCTGCGTTGGGTGCCACCCCGCTGTGACCATGCTTCATCCTCATCCTCCTCCACCTCCTCCTCATCCTCGTCCTCCTCGTCCTCCAGTAGTGGGCCCTGGCTGGCCACATTTGTACCTGGCCTCTGCTGTTGCCAAAAACCTCCCTCTGAGTCACTTCGAAGAGACTGGCCTGAAAGTGCTAAAAATGACCCCTCTTCCTCCTCCTCCTCCTCCTCCTCCTGGGCCACCTCCTCTTCCATCATCGCCCTAAGTGTTTTCTCAAGGAGACATAGAAGTGGTATTGTAACGCTGATAACGGTGTCATCGCCACTGGCCATGTTGGTGGAGTACTCGAAACAGCGCAACAGGGCACACAGGTCTCGCATGGAGGCCCAGTCATTGGTGGTGAAGTGGTGCTGTTCTGTAGTGCGACTGACCCGTGCGTGCTGCAGCTGAAACTCCACTATGGCCTGCTGCTGCTCGCACAGTCTGTCCAGCATGTGCAAGGTGGAGTTCCACCTGGTGGGCACGTCGCATATGAGGCGGTGAGCGGGAAGGCCGAAGTTACGCTGTAGCGCAGACAGGCGAGCAGCAGCAGGATGTGAACGCCGGAAGCGCGAACAGACGGCCCGCACTTTATGCAGCAGCTCTGACATGTCGGGGTAGTTGTGAATGAACTTCTGCACCACCAAATTCAGCACATGCGCCAAGCAAGGGATGTGCGTCAAATTGGCTAGTCCCAGAGCTGCAACGAGATTTCGCCCATTATCACACACCACCAGGCCGGGCTTGAGGCTCACCGGCAGCAACCACTCGTCGGTCTGTTGTTCTATACCCCGCCACAACTCCTGTGCGGTGTGGGGCCTGTCCCCCAAACATATGAGTTTCAGAATGGCCTGCTGACGTTTACCCCGGGCTGTGCTGAAGTTGGTGGTGAAGGTGTGTGGCTGACTGGATGAGCAGGTGGAAGAAGAGGAGGAGGAAGCCGAGAAGGAGGAGGTGGCAACAGGAGGCAAAGAATGTTGCCCTGCGATCCTTGGCGGCGGAAGGACGTGCGCCAAACAGCTCTCCGCCTGGGGCCCAGCTGCCACTACATTTACCCAGTGTGCAGTTAGGGAGATATAGCGTCCCTGGCCGTGCTTACTGGTCCACGTATCTGTGGTTAGGTGGACCTTGCCACAGATGGCGTTGCGCAGTGCACACTTGATTTTATCGGATACTTGGTTGTGCAGGGAAGGCACGGCTCTCTTGGAGAAGTAGTGCCGGCTGGGAACAACATACTGTGGGACAGCAAGCGACATGAGCTGTTTGAAGCTGTCTGTGTCCACCAGCCTAAATGACAGCATTTCATAGGCCAGTAGTTTAGAAATGCTGGCATTCAGGGCCAGGGATCGAGGGTGGCTAGGTGGGAATTTACGCTTTCTATCAAATGTTTGTGAGATGGAGAGCTGAACGCTGGCGTGTGACATGGTTGAGACGCTTGGTGACGGAGGTGGTGGTGGTGGTGTTGGTGGTACATCCCCTGTTTGCTGGGCGGCAGGTGCCAACGTTCCTCCAGAGGCGGAGGAAGAGGCCGAGGCGGCAGCAGCAGAATAGGCCGAGGCGGCAGCAGCAGAAGAGGTAGCAGGGGGAGCCTGAGTGACTTCCTTGGTTTTAAGGTGTTTACTCCACTGCAGTTCATGCTTTGCATGCAGGTGCCTGGTCATGCAGGTTGTGCTCAGGTTCAGAACGTTAATGCCTCGCTTCAGGCTCTGATGGCACAGCGTGCAAACCACTCGGGTCTTGTCGTCAGCACATTGTTTGAAGAAGTGCCATGCCAGGGAACTCCTTGAAGCTGCCTTTGGGGTGCTCGGTCCCAGATGGCGGCGGTCAGTAGCAGGCGGAGTCTCTTGGCGGCGGGTGTTCTGCTTTTGCCCACTGCTCCCTCTTTTGCTACGCTGTTGGCTCGGTCTCACCACTGCCTCTTCCTCTGAACTGTGAAAGTCAGTGGCACGACCTTCATTCCATGTGGGGTCTAGGACCTCATCGTCCCCTGCATCGTCTTCCACCCAGTCTTGATCCCTGACCTCCTGTTCAGTCTGCACACTGCAGAAAGACGCAGCAGTTGGCACCTGTGTTTCGTCATCATCAGAGACATGCTGAGGTGGTATTCCCATGTCCTCATCATCAGGAAACATAAGTGGTTGTGCGTCAGTGCATTCTATGTCTTTCACCGCTGGGGAAGGGCTAGGTGGATGCCCTTGGGAAACCCTGCCAGCGGAGTCTTCAAACAGCATAAGAGACTGCTGCATAACTTGAGGCTGAGACAGTTTCCCTGGTATGCATGGGGGTGATGTGACAGACTGATGGGGTTGGTTTTCAGGCGCCATCTGTGCGCTTTCTGCAGAAGACTGGGTGGGAGATAATGTGAACGTGCTGGATCCACTGTCGGCCACCCAATTGACTAATGCCTGTACCTGCTCAGGCCTTACCATCCTTAGAACGGCATTGGGCCCCACCATATATCGCTGTAAATTCTGGCGGCTACTGGGACCTGAGGTAGTTGGTACACTAGGACGTGTGGATGTGGCAGAACGGCCACGTCCTCTCCCAGCACCAGAGGGTCCACTAACACCACCACGACCATGTCCACGTCCGCGTCCCTTACTAGATGTTTTTCTCATTGTTATGGTTCACCACAACAACAAATATATTATTTGGCCCAATGTATTGTATTCAAATTCAGCGGGATATAAATTTGAGGCCTAGTATTTAGGCGCTGGGTGACCGGTATGGATTTAGTGACAGAATTAGACTTGGAAATGCACAGAAGCGTGTGTGTGAAGTTATTCTGAATGACCCTATGTGCACCTTGAATATTATATACCCTTTTAGGGATAGATTTCAAATAGCTCTGATATAGCAGAAACCACTAAATTATGAAATTGCTAAATTGGGAATTGTATTTCAACCCAGAACAAGAAATGTGCTTGAACGGACACTAAATAACTCGCCCAGCTACAGCACTAAGGACAGATTTAGCGGGATATAAATTTGAGGCCTAGTATTTAGGCGCTGGGTGACAGGTATGGGTTTAGTGCCAGAATTAGACTTGGAAATACACAGTAGCGGGTGTGTGTGAAGTTATTCTGAATGACCCAATGTGCACCTTGAATATTATATACCCTTTTAGGGATAGATTTCAAATAGCTCTGATATAGCAGAAACCACTAAATTATGAAATTGCTAAATTGGGAATTGTATTTCAACCCAGAACAAGAAATGTGCTTGAACGGACACTAAATAACTCGCCCATCTACAGCACTAGGGACAGATTTAGCTGGATATAAATTTGAGGCCTAGTATTTAGGCGCTGGGTGACCGGTATGGATTTAGTGACAGAATTAGACTTGGAAATGCACAGAAGCGTGTGTGTGAAGTTATTCTGAATGACCCTATGTGCACCTTGAATATTATATACCCTTTTAGGGATAGATTTTAAATAGCTCTGATATAGCAGAAACCACTAAATTATGAAATTGCTAAATTGGGAATTGTATTTCAACCCAGAACAAGAAATGTGCTTGAACGGACACTAAATAACTCGCCCAGCTACAGCACTAAGGACAGATTTAGCGGGATATAAATTTGAGGCCTAGTATTTAGGCGCTGGGTGACAGGTATGGGTTTAGTGCCAGAATTAGACTTGGAAATACACAGTAGCGGGTGTGTGTGAAGTTATTCTGAATGACCCAATGTGCACCTTGAATATTATATACCCTTTTAGGGATAGATTTCAAATAGCTCTGATATAGCAGAAACCACTAAATTATGAAATTGCTAAATTGGGAATTGTATTTCAACCCAGAACAAGAAATGTGCTTGAACGGACACTAAATAACTCGCCCAGCTACAGCACTAAGGACAGATTTAGCGGGATATAAATTTGAGACCTAGTATTTAGGCGCTGGGTGACAGGTATGGGTTTAGTGCCAGAATTAGACTTGGAAATACACAGTAGCGGGTGTGTGTGAAGTTATTCTGAATGACCCAATGTGCACCTTGAATATTATATACCCTTTTAGGGATAGATTTCAAATAGCTCTGATATAGCAGAAACCACTAAATTATGAAATTGCTAAATTGGGAATTGTATTTCAACCCAGAACAAGAAATGTGCTTGAACGGACACTAAATAACTCGCCCAGCTACAGCACTAAGGACAGATTTAGCGGGATATAAATTTGAGGCCTAGTATTTAGGCGCTGGGTGACAGGTATGGGTTTAGTGCCAGAATTAGACTTGGAAATACACAGTAGCGGGTGTGTGTGAAGTTATTCTGAATGACCCAATGTGCACCTTGAATATTATATACCCTTTTAGGGATAGATTTCAAATAGCTCTGATATAGCAGAAACCACTAAATTATGAAATTGCTAAATTGGGAATTGTACTTCAACCCAGAACAAAAAATGTGCTTTGACGGACACTAAATATCTTTCCAAGCAACAACAGTACAGCGGTAACGAGAGATTTAGCAGGATATAAATTTGAGGCCTAGTATTTAGGCGCTGGGTGACAGGTATGGGTTTAGTGACAGAATTAGACTTGGAAATACACAGTAGCGGGTGTGTGTGAAGTTATTCTGAATGACCCAATGTGCACCTTGAATATTATATACCCTTTTAGGGATAGATTTCAAATAGCTCTGATATAGCAGAAACCACTAAATTATGAAATTGCTAAATTGGGAATTGTACTTCAACCCAGAACAAAAAATGTGCTTTGACGGACACTAAATATCTTTCCAAGCAACAACAGTACAGCGGTAACGAGAGATTTAGCAGGATATAAATTTGAGGCCTAGTATTTAGGCGCTGGGTGACAGGTATGGGTTTAGTGACAGAATTAGACTTGGAAATACACAGTAGCGGGTGTGTGTGAAGTTATTCTGAATGACCCAATGTGCACCTTGAATATTATATACCCTTTTAGGGATAGATTTCAAATAGCTCTGATATAGCAGAAACCACTAAATTATGAAATTGCTAAATTGGGAATTGTACTTCAACCCAGAACAAAAAATGTGCTTTGACGGACACTAAATAACTTTCCCAGCTACAACAGGACAGCGGTAACGAGAGATTTAGCGGGATATAAATTTGAGGCCTAGTATTTAGGCGCTGGGTGACAGGTATGGGTTTAGTGACAGAATTAGACTTGGAAATACACAGTAGCGGGTGTGTGTGAAGTTATTCTGAATGACCCTATGTGCACCTTCAATATGATCTACCCTTTTAGGGATAGATTTCAAATAGCTCTGATATAGCAGAAACCACTAAATTATGAAATTGCTAAATTGGGAATTGTATTTCAACCCAGAAGAAAAAATGTGCTTTGACGGACACTAAATAACTTTCCCAGCTACAACAGGACAGCGGTAACGAGAGATTTAGCAGGATATAAATTTGAGGCCTAGTATTTAGGCGCTGGGTGACAGGTATGGGTTTAGTGACAGAATTAGACTTGAAAATACACAGTAGCGGGTGTGTGTGAAGTTATTCTGAATGACCCAATGTGCACCTTGAATATTATATACCCTTTTAGGGATAGATTTCAAATAGCTCTGATATAGCAGAAACCACTAAATTATGAAATTGCTAAATTGGGAATTGTACTTCAACCCAGAACAAAAAATGTGCTTTGACGGACACTAAATAACTTTCCCAGCTACAACAGGACAGCGGTAACGAGAGATTTAGCGGGATATAAATTTGAGGCCTAGTATTTAGGCGCTGGGTGACAGGTATGGGTTTAGTGACAGAATTAGACTTGGAAATACACAGTAGCGGGTGTGTGTGAAGTTATTCTGAATGACCCTATGTGCACCTTCAATATGATCTACCCTTTTAGGGATAGATTTCAAATAGCTCTGATATAGCAGAAACCACTAAATTATGAAATTGCTAAATTGGGAATTGTATTTCAACCCAGAACAAAAAATGTGCTTTGACGGACACTAAATAACTTTCCCAGCTACAACAGGACAGCGGTAACGAGAGATTTAGCAGGATATAAATTTGAGGCCTAGTATTTAGGCGCTGGGTGACAGGTATGGGTTTAGTGACAGAATTAGACTTGAAAATACACAGTAGCGGGTGTGTGTGAAGTTATTCTGAATGACCCAATGTGCACCTTGAATATTATATACCCTTTTAGGGATAGATTTCAAATAGCTCTGATATAGCAGAAACCACTAAATTATGAAATTGCTAAATTGGGAATTGTACTTCAACCCAGAACAAAAAATGTGCTTTGACGGACACTAAATAACTTTCCCAGCTACAACAGGACAGCGGTAACGAGAGATTTAGCAGGATATAAATTTGAGGCCTAGTATTTAGGCGCTGGGTGACAGGTATGGGTTTAGTGACAGAATTAGACTTGAAAATACACAGTAGCGGGTGTGTGTGAAGTTATTCTGAATGACCCAATGTGCACCTTGAATATTATATACCCTTTTAGGGATAGATTTCAAATAGCTCTGATATAGCAGAAACCACTAAATTATGAAATTGCTAAATTGGGAATTGTACTTCAACCCAGAACAAAAAATGTGCTTTGACGGACACTAAATAACTTTCCCAGCTACAACAGGACAGCGGTAACGAGAGATTTAGCGGGATATAAATTTGAGGCCTAGTATTTAGGCGCTGGGTGACCGGTATGGATTTAGTGACAGAATTAGACTGGGATATGGCCAAAAAATAACCACACTATTGCTGGTTAAATGCACTTGGTGACGGGCGCAGCTTGCCCCTGATGTAGTATATGGCCAAAAAATGAACAGACTATTGCTGGTTAAATGCACTTGGTGTCACAGCTTGACCAACCACACTACTGAGGGTTAAATGCACTTGGTGACGGGCGCAGCTTGCCCCTGATGTAGTATATGGCCAAAAAATAAACAGACTATTGCTGGTTAAATGCACTTGGTGTGACAGCTTCACCCTGATGTAGGCTTTAGCCAGAAAACAACCACACCATTGAGGGTTAAATGCACTTGGTGACAGGCGCAGCTTGCCCCTGATTTTGTATATGGCCAAAAAATGAACAGACTATTGCTGGTTAAATGCACTTGGTGTGACAGCTTCACCCTGATGTAGGCTTTAGCCAAAAAACAACCACACCATTGAGGGTTAAATGCACTTGGTGACAGGCGCAGCTTGCCCCTGATTTTGTATATGGCCAAAAAATGAACAGACTATTGCTGGTTAAATGCACTTGGTGTGACAGCTTCACCCTGATGTAGGCTTTAGCCAAAAAACAACCACACCATTGAGGGTTAAATGCACTTGGTGACAGGCGCAGCTTGCCCCTGATTTTGTATATGGCCAAAAAATGAACAGACTATTGCTGGTTAAATGCACTTGGTGTGACAGCTTCACCCTGATGTAGGCTTTAGCCAAAAAACAACCACACCATTGAGGGTTAAATGCACTTGGTGACAGGCGCAGCTTGCCCCTGATTTTGTATATGGCCAAAAAATGAACAGACTATTGCTGGTTAAATGCACTTGGTGTGACAGCTTCACCCTGATGTAGGCTTTAGCCAAAAAACAACCACACCATTGAGGGTTAAATGCACTTGGTCGCAGCTTGTGCTGGCGCACCACAAGACACAAAATGGCCGACGATCACCCCAGAAAAATGTGACTGACAAACGGTCTGGGCAGCCTAAAAACAGTGAGCAATTGAGGATCAGCAGCTCAATGATCCACAGCTGCAGATCGATCAGTTAATCAAGTCCTTTGGAGGAGTTAATCTGCCTAATCTCGCCCTACTGTCGCAGCCGCAACCTCTCCCTACGCTAATCAGAGCAGAGTGACGGGCGGCGCTATGTGACTCCAGCTTAAATAGAGGCTGGGTCACATGGTGCTCTGGCCAATCACAGCCATGCCAATAGTAGGCATGGCTGTGATGGCCTCTTGGGGCAAGTAGTATGACGCTTGTTGATTGGCTGCTTTGCAGCCTTTCAAAAAGCGCCAAGAAAGCGTCACAAAAGCGCGAAGAAAGCGACGAACACCGAACCCGAACCCGGACTTTTACGAAAATGTCCGGGTTCGGGTCCGTGTCACGGACACCCCAAAATTCGGTACGAACCCGAACTATACAGTTCGAGTTCGCTCATCCCTACTGATAGGCTTTCAAGGGTTATCAAAGGGATAATAAATAAAGATCAGACAGGATTTATACCTGGCAGAACAATATACTCTAATATAAGAAGGATATTCCTTAATATTGAAGCTAATAGATTGGACACAGGGGAGAAAGCGATACTCTCACTGGATGCCCAAAAGGCATTTGATTGTATTGAATGGGACTATTTATGGGCAGTGTTAAGGAGATTCGGTATAGGGGAGGGATTTATAGGGTGGATTCAGTTAATATATCTAAATCCCAGTGCTAGAGTGGTGGTGGATAGGAGCTTGTCCCTGCCTTTTGCCCTATTCTGTGGCACAAGGCAGGGATGCCCTCTCTCCCCACTGCTATTTGCTATGGCAATTGAACCTTTGGCAAATATAATAAGAAACGATAGGGAGATTAAAGGTTTTCAATATGCGGGTGGAGAAGAAAAGCTGTTAATGTATGCGGATAATATTTTACTTTTTTTGCATAACACTGGGGATCAGTTTCATAGAGTGATAGAGATAATAGATAAGTTTGGGTTCTTTTCTGGTTTAAAGATAAATTGGGGGAAATCACATATGTTACTATTAGGAGATAGACAATTACAAGGAGACACACGGGTGCATGTTCTTAAAAAACATGAAAATTTTAAATATCTCGGTGTACAAATCTCCGGAAATATAGAAGAGTATGAAAAATTAAATGTCCTCCCCCTAATAAAAGAATTAAGAACTAAAATACATATATGGAAAAAACTGCCAATGTCAATCCAAGGTAGGGTAAATCTAATAAAAATGGTCCTTCTCCCAAAGATACTCTATATATTGCAAAATGCTCCAGTGAGAATATCGCAGACTACCTTTAAATTACTAGATAGACTAATGGGGGACCTCATGTGGAAAGGTGCGATCCCTCGGATAAAGAAGGAAGTCCTCCAGCTCCCAGTGCAGGAGGGAGGTTTAGCGGTCCCTAATTTGTTTCTTTACTACTTAATAATTCAATACGGGAATATAAAGGGTAGCTTAGATAGTCAAGTGGGTAGGCAAGAATTAAATAGATGGGGTTGGAAAGAGGGAGGAAATCACTTAGAGGTGTTGGAGTCAGGTTTTTTGGGGAAAAAAAATTTAGATAATAGAATATTAAACTTAATAGAATACGTATGGGGGGAAATTAAGAAGATATTGGAGATTAAAGGGTTCTTGAAATACACACCGATATGGAAAAATCTTAATTTAAAAGAATTAGAAACAATAAGGGACTATATAGATTGGGAGAAAAAAGGAATGAAATATCTAGATCAGATCTTTGAGGAAGATAAGCTGAAAGACTTCAACACAATTGCGTTGGAATTTGGGATCTCCCATATTGATACGTATAAATATCTCCAACTTAGGAATGCACTGCGGACAGTGGCACAGGAGGACAGGTATAGAAGGGAAAAATCAGACAGGTTGGATAAGTTCATTATAGTAGGGGAAGGAGCAGGAACAACAGCAAGGAGATACAGGTTTTTGATGGACGGAAAGAGAAAAAAAATTACAATGCTAGCTCTAGGAAAATGGGAAAAAGATCTAGGCTCCCTTACAGAAGAAAATTGGAGAGATGCCCTTAGAAATTATGCTACAATCTCAGATAGGGGCTCACATAAGATCTCACAATTTTTTATAGTGCACAGATTACATCGATCTCCATGGATGTTGAAAAGAATGGGAGTGAAAGCAACAGATAAGTGTCCAAAATGTGGGGAGGAGAGAGCAGATTTAATATATTGTTTTTGGAGATGTCCCAAGCTCCATAGATATTGGACAGAAATAATGGAAACTATATTTTTGCTCTTGAAAGTCCGGCTGCCCAATGATCCCATAATTTGTATTCTAGGGGTAACTGAACATTTGAAGTTAAACAAAAAAACACGACTGGTTTTGAATAAAATATTATTTTAGGCCAGATTGCTCATACTCAGGCAATGGATAAAAGTAGATTTACCGACAGTGGGACAATGGAGAAAAATGATAGATAATTTAATTAAAGAAGAACGAGTGATGGAGAATTATATAAAAAGGTCAATAAATCTCGACCAAGTGTGGAAAAATTGGTTACTTTAGTGTTGGAGGATGTTTTTTTTTTTTTTTTTTTTTTCTCACGTCCCCACGTGGAGGGAGGGGGGGAAACGGGAGAAGGTAGGGAAAGAAAAAGGAACTGTATTTATTGATTGTGAATGGTTGATCTGTGCTTATCTGATTTTTATGGATCTGTTCCTTGTGTGAAATTCAAATAAAGACTAATAAAAAAATAAAAAAAATAAAAAGATACATCTTTATTAAAGGGGTAATAGGCTCACAGATACTGTATATACCTTTGGCAATATATACGCGCCAAACAAGTCGCAGGCACCCTGGATAAGATCAGCATTAATTGAGTTCCAAAAATTCGCTGAAGGCATAACCATTTTAGGGGGCGACCTGAATGTAGCAATGTTTTCAGAGGTTGACACGTCTGTGGGTACATCATCCTTATCACAAACAGCTCTTAGACACATACATAATAACATTGCTAAGGCGGGACTAGTGCATGGTTGGAGAGCAATGCACCCTAAAGAGAAAGAATTCACATATTATTCACTGGCTCACAAAACTAGATTATATTTTTGTGTCCACCTCATTGTTGCCGTATTGCAGTGGTACGTCCATTGGGTCATTGACCTTATCAGATCACGCTCCTATATTTTTACAATTCTCCCTAAAAAACTCTCCCAGAAGGGAGATGATATGGAGACCTAATGGAACTCTTATGCACAACCCTGAGAATGTACAGCAATTAGAAAAAAAGATAAAGGAGTATTTTACACTCAATGGCTCAGTAGACATATGTAATATGGGAAGCGCACAAAGTGGTGATGAGAGGTCATTTTATATCACTTGGCACACATACAGTATAAAGAAAGAAAGAGAAGCTGAAGTTTTACAACTACAAACACGAATACCCGACCTAGAGTCACTACATAAAAGACACCTTAATTCAGACGTATTACACTATCTGGACACTCTACGTACACAGCTGAAAAAACTTACTAAACGAGAGAACAGCTAAGATATACCTATCAGCCAAATTTAAATATTATGCACATGGAGACAAGGCTACAAAGTTTGTTATCACAGTTAAAATAGAGGAAGGTTAACTGTTATATAGATAACATCCAATCTTCCTCTGCTCAACTGCTTTTCCGTACTGACCAGATAGCCAAACAATTCACTGAATACTATACCCAACTCTATAACATCAGGAAAGATCCTATAGCACAGGGAGGCTCAACCTGCGGCCCTCCAGCTGTTGTAAAACTACAACTCCCATGATGCCCTTCTGTAGGATGATAGTTGTAGGCTGTCAAGGAATGATGGGAGTTGTAGTTTTCCAACAGCTGGAGGGCCGCAGGTTGAGCATGCCTGCTATAGCACAAGAGGAAGAAATAAGGATTAGCACTATGGATAATTGGCTTCCCTCTCTTAATTTGCTCACTTTAAACACAGAACAATCACAGACATTATCTAAACCTTTCACCTTAGTCAAGATACAAAAAGCGCTACAATCTTTACCACTCCACAAGAGCCCAGGTCCAGACGGCCTGTCCATGATATATAATTTATAGCACTTTAAAGGAAACCTTGTTACCTGAACTGCTCTGGGTGTGTAATTCTCTTTAGAAGGGAAAACCTCTCCACCCACACATGCCGGCAGCACAGATCACTGTCATACCGAAGGAAGGAAAAGACCCCCATCTTGCTCCAGCTTTCGGCCAATTTCATTGCTTAACAATGACTTAAAACTTAGATTGCAACCCCTACTCCCACAACTTATACACATGGAACAGGTAGGCTTTGTAAAAGGACGGGAAGGGAGGGTGAATAATAGTCGAGTTGTTAACATCATCCAATATGCGCATAACACTTTCACGCCTCTAGTCCTTCTCGGTACAGATGCCGAGAAGGCATTTGACAGAGTAGACTGGACTTATCTGATGAGAGCTATAAAGTGTTTTCAAATTCCCGATGGATTTATTGAAGTGGTAATGGCAATGTATAGAGATCCCAGTGCCCGTATCCTAGTAAACAATACTTTATCACCTTCCTTTTCAATTAGCAACGGGACTAGGCAGGGGTGCCCACTCTCGCCGCTATTATTTATCCTTTCCATGGAACCGCTCCTACAAGCTTTTAGGCTTAACCCAAAGATACAGGTGATAACGGTTCAAAAACAAGTCCATACCCAACGATTTACTCCAGATCATCACTAACCCTATAGATGCTTTCCCAGAAATACACGCAATGCTTTAAAATTTTGGGGTATTCTCGAACTTTAAAGTAAATTTCTCCAAGTCCCAATTATTGAATATCACTTTACAGTCATGTGAAAAAATTAGGACACCCTTTGAAAGCATGTGGTTTTTTGTAACATTTTTAATAAAAGGTTATTTCATCTCCGTTTCAACAATACAGAGAGATTAAAGTAATCCAACTAAACAAAGAAAACTGAAGAAAAGTCTTTTCAAGATCTTCTGTAAATGTCATTCTACAAAAATGCCTATTCTAACTGAGGAAAAAGATAGGACACCCTTGCCCCTAATAGCGAGTGTTACCTCCTTTGGCTGAAATAACTGCAGTGAGACGGTTCTTGTAGCCATCTACCAGTCTTCGACATCGGTCTGAGGAAATTTTACCCCACTCCTCAATGCAGAACTTTTTCAGCTGTGAGATGTTTGAGGGGTTTCTTGCACGTACAGCCCTTTTCAAGTCACCCCACAGCATCTCAATGGGATTCAAATCTGGACTTTGACTTGGCCATTCCAGGACTCTCCATTTCTTCTTTTTCAGCCAATCTTTGGTTGATTTACTAGTATGTTTTGGGTCATTGTCATGTTGCATGGTCCAGTTCCGCTTCAGCTTTAATTTTCTAATCGATGGTCTCACATGTTCTTCAAGCACCTTCTGATACACAGTAGAATTCATCGTGGATTCTATGATGGTGAGCTGACCAGGTCCTGCTGCAGCAAAGTAGCCCCAAACCATGACACTTCCACCTCCATGCTTCACAGTTGGTATGAGGTTCTTTTCTTGGAATGCTGTGTTTGGTTTACGCCAAACATGTCCTCTGCTGTTGTGTCCAAATAATTCAATTTTGGACTCATCTGTCCAAAGAACATTATTCCAGAAGTCCTGGTCTTTGTCAACTTTATCTCTGGCAAATGTCAGTCTGGCCTCGATGTTTCTCTTGGAAAGCAAAGGTTTCCTCCTTGCACACCTCCCATGCAAGTTAAACTTGTACAGTCTCTTTCTGATTGTAGAGGCATGTACTTCTACATCAACAGTAGCCAGAGCCTGCTGTAGTTCTCGAGATGACACTTTAGGGTTTTTGGAGACCTCTTTTAGCATCTTGCGGTCTGCTCTTGGGGTGAACTTGCTGGGGCGACCAGTCCTGGGCATGTTGGCAGTTGTTTTGAAAGCCCTCCACTTGTAGACTATCTTCCGGACAGTGGAATGGCTGATTTCAAAATCTTTTGAGATCTTTTTAAATCCCTTCCCAGACTCATAGGCTGCTACAATCTTTTTTCTGAAGTCCTCTGACAGCTCTTTTGCTCTCACCATGGTGCTCACTCTCACTTCAACAGTCAGGAGCACACCAAACTAAATGTCTGAGGTTTAAATAGGGCAAGCCTCATTCAACATGCAGAGTAACGATCTACTAATTATGTGCACCTGGTGTGATATACCTGTGTGAGATCTGAGCCAATTTAAGAGGGAATACATGTGAGGGTGTCCTATCTTTTTCCTCAGTTAGAATAGGCATTTTTGTAGAATGACATTTACAGAAGATCTTGAAAAGACTTTTCTTCAGTTTTCTTTGTTTAGTTGGATTACTTTAATCTCTCTGTATTGTTGAAACGGAGATGAAATAACCTTTTATTAAAAATGTTACAAAAAACCACATGCTTTCAAAGGGTGTCCTAATTTTTTCACATGACTGTATATCTACAAACACAGAAATTACTTGAGGGTCTCGCCACATTCACATGGGCATCACGAAGTATCTCGTTTCTAGGCATAAATCTCCCACCTCATCTGTCAACGTTGTATCTAGAAAACTACAAATCTCTCCCACATTCCATAAACACCCTCATTAAATCATGGGATATACCATTCACCTCATGATTCGGACGTAGGACACTCATCAAAACAGTACTACTTCCGAAAATTATATATCTATTACAAGTCCTGCCAATAGCATTACCTAGATCCTTTTTTGTAGAACTGAAGAAAATATTAACACATTTTCTATGGAGTGGAGACCTAGGATGCTATTTGCACAAACTGTTGAATC
The DNA here is from genome assembly GCF_014858855.1 of Bufo gargarizans. Taxonomy (NCBI): domain Eukaryota; kingdom Metazoa; phylum Chordata; class Amphibia; order Anura; family Bufonidae; genus Bufo; species Bufo gargarizans. Next base: position 4,548,345 of record NC_058090.1, on the reverse strand, counting down.
AAGTGCTGCGGCCTAGGGGTCCCAGATTTTTACCTATACTACAATGCCATGCAAGGACTTAGAGTTTTGGAATGGATAAGAAACCCACAAAATAGACTTGACATACTTATGGAGCAATCTATGACAAGGGTACCATTAAGATCGTTGGTCTTAGCTAAGGCTACTTTCACACTAGCGTTCGGAGCGGGTCCGTCTGATGTTTCATCAGACGGATCCGCTCCTATAATGCAGACGTTTGCATCCGTTCAGAACGGATCCGTCTGCATTATAACTTAGAAAAATTTCTAAGTGTGAAAGTAGCCTGAGCGGATCCGTTCAGACTTTACATTGAAAGTCAATGGGGAACGGATCCGCTTGAAGATTGAGCCATATGGTGTCATCTTCAAGTGGATCCGTCCCCATTGACTTCCATTATAAGTCTGGACGGATCCGCTCGCCTCCGCACGGCCAGGCGGACACCCGAACGCTGCTTGCAGAGTTCAGGTGTCCGCTCACTGAGCGGAGCGGAGGCTGAGCTCTGGCAGGCGGATGCATTCTCAGTGGATCCGCCTCCACTGAGAATGCATTAGGGCCAGACGGCTGCGTTCAGGGCCGCTTGTGAGCCCCTTCAAACGGAACTCACGAGCGGACACCTGAACGCAGGTGTGAAAGTAGCCTAAAAGGCATAGAATAGATATGATGAGAAATGTTGAGAACCCAAAGACCCAGAACACTATCAAAGTGTGATGTTCTGGCCTGGCAGACATTCTAACCACTAGCCCACTAACCCCACTACTACAGATCACAGATGTAATGTGGGGATCTCTTAAGGAATTTAGAGCATCATTAAATGAGGCATGTAACAAGAATAACATGGCTATATGGGATATTATAAGTGCAAACACTGAAACTTTGAACTCCCCTTCTCAAGGTCTGTTCCTCCCTGACTTCACACAATTTCACAACTCACATCTTTTGAATTATCTAAAAAACTAGAGATTCAAACAGATGTGAACCCTACATGCTTAGAAAAATTAGCATTAAGCGCTAAAGAACCAGTAACGAAATTATCAAAGCTTTACAACTCTCTTTTAGCAAAGGATCTGACACATAAACCCTCATTTATCTCTCAGTGGGAGAAAGACCTGCAATTAACATTCACAGGGGAAGATGTGAAAACCCTCCTGTCACATACTCCAAAAAATTCTAGGTGCGTACACCTTCAAGAAAATTATTACAAAATGCTTGTTAGGTGGTATTATACCCCAGAAAAAAAATACACAAAATGTACCCTACTTCTTTCCCAATTTGTTGGAGATGGTTTGGGGAAGTGGGTACCTTCATGCACATCTGGTGGGATTGTCCGGCTATTATACCATTCTGGACCTCAATTTGTGAGGTACTAACCAAATTGCACAAATGGAATATAATATGAGTACCACAATTGTGCCTTCTAGGTTTAAAGTATGGATTGCATCGGTCGGGGTAGATTATATCAGCAACTACTTGCTGCTGCAAGGCTTCCAGTTGCAGCAAAATGGAAGTCTTCTAGCCCTCCAAAAGTAGCGCAATGGTTGACAAAATGCGATCAGATATTCCAAATGGAACAACTTGCTCATTGGGACGCAAACACCTCGTATAAATTTGAGAAGATTTGGGGCCATTGGAAAATGTTTAGAACACAAACCCAACCATCCTAATTTTTGAGACCTCTACTTATGTATACTCTCCTTTCTCTCACCATACAGTTTTGTTACTTATAGAAAATTATGTTTTCAACAATGTATGTAATATAGTGATGCAGAATTGATAAACTGTATGTAATACATTGATGTTCACTGTTTGAACATACGAATGTCATTTATTATATCTTTATGCAATGAATATGTCAAATGTACACTTTCCCTGCATCATTACAGAAACTTCATTAATAAAATGTTTGAAAAACCAGAAATGCCATAAATGTGGATGTAAACTGCTGTTCGGGTACTCTGCAGGGTTCAAAAGGGAAAGACTGCTATTTGGCTTTTGCAGCTCAGATGGATTATTAGGTATTGATCACTCGATATTAAGCATTTTGTAAGGCGAGGTGACAAAAAATTACTGTTCTGGCACAGTTTTTATTTATTTATTTTTACAGCATTCACCTGACCGGGTAGGTCATGTGATATTTTTATAGGGCAGGTTGCTTCGGACGCGGCAATACATAATATGCCTATTATTTTTTATTTTCGTTAAGTTTTACAAAGTAAAAGCATTTTTGACAAGAAAAATCTTTTTTTGTTGCCATTTTCTGAGAGCCATATTTATTTTTTTACTTTTTGAGCGATGGTCTTATTTTTTGCGGTATGAGCTGATGTTTTGATTAGTACCATTTTGGGAAACATTACTTTTTGAGATAATGTCACTGTGGTATTACACTTTTTGTGAGGCATGGTGACCAAAAAATGGCTGTTTTGGCACAGTTTTTACTTTTATTTTTTTACAGCATTCACGCAACGGGGAAGATTATGTGATATTTTTATAGAGCAGGTTCTATTTTTCTAGCAATGTTTTTGTATGAGGGCTCATTTTTTGCAGGATGAGGTGACTTTTATTGGTACGACTTTTAGATACATTTGACTTTTTGATCACTCAATATTTGCAAGGTGATCAAAAAATTGCTGTTCTACTACCATTTTATTTAATTATTTTTTACAGCATTCACTGGACAATTCTCACCCCCACACAGCAAAGGTTTCCCAGCAATGACTCCACCAGATAGCAACAATTCCTTGGCCCACCTGGTTGCCATATTTATTGCCAATTGGCCATTTTAAGGACCATCTAGGATGCCAGCTTTGGCAATATAAGAGTGTGCTGGATCTACAGGCCCAGCTGCAACATCTATTGGTAAATGTAACATAGTAACATAGTAACATAGCCAATTTTCCCCACTTTAGTAGAATAAAAATTCCTTCCCGACTCCAATCAGGCACTCAGACTAACTCTTTAGATCAACAACCCCTCTCTAGTAGCTATAGCCTGTAATATTATTACACTCCAGAAATACATCCAGGCCCCTCTTGAATTCCTTTATTGTACTCACCATCACCACCTCCTCAGGCAGAGAGTTCCAGAGTCTCACTGCTCTTACCATAAAGAATTCTCTTCTATGTTTGTGTACAAACCTTCTTTTCTCCAGATGCAGAGGATGTCCCCTCGTCACAGTCACAGTCCTAGGGGTAAATATATGATGAGATAGATCTCTGTACTGACCCCTGATATATTTATACATATTAATTAGATCTCCCCTCAGTCGTCTTTTTTCTAAAGTGAATAACCCTAATTTTGATAATCTTTCAGGGTACTGTAGTTGCCCCATCCCTTTTCCATGTCAGTGTTACCGAGTGTTTTACCATTTAGTATGTATGAGTGACTTGCATTATTCCTTCCCATGTGCATAACTTTACATTTGTCAGTGTTAAACCTCATCTGCCACTTATCTGTGTCCCAAAATACCATATGGAAACTGTATGCCTCAATGCCCAACAATATCTCATTTTATATGCAAGCTAGAGGTGGCCTAACAGGCAGGGAAGGATTGGGAACTCAAAGTAGCCCTGGAAAAAAGCGTAAAAGTGGCCCCATGTTATAGGCGGGGCCAAAATAGTAGGAGGCAGGGCCAAGCCAAGTAGGCAGGGTCAGCAAACCATTAGATGTGGTTTATACAGCATATCTCCCAACTTTGGAAGTTAAAGTGGCCCTGGAAAAAGTACTAAAAGTGGCCCCGCTTTGTAGTTGGGTCCAAATTGATGGAATGCAGGGCTAACTCAAGTAGGTGGGTCCAGCAATACCATATTGTGGCACATTATGCCACCCCAACAGAGCCCAATACCACAGTCCATCACAAAATACTGCTGCCAGCAGCACAAAATACATCCCCATCAAAATACATCTCCGTAAGGAGAGCTCAGGTGGCCCGCTGGGCATCAGCCCACCAGGAAGTTTCCCTGTCTATGGCCAATCTGCTCCTGCTAAAAGAGCACTAGAGCCTCCTTTCAATTGTACGGTTTTACCAATAAACTTACAATTTTGCTCAAATATTGTAATATCACTTACATATATCATAGCATTCACATAGAAAGTTTCAGTCCATTCCAACAACTTCTTCTTGGTGTGTTATTTTTTTTGTGTATTTTTGCAGATGACATCCAAGTTACCATATGTTAAACAGACAGCAGGGGGCACACCTATAAATTTAATGAAAGAGTGCAGGCCTTGGTATCAAAAGACAACCATGAACACAATCAGATAAAGAAATACCACAACTATCACACTGATTAAAAACATCAATTCATGGGAAAAAAAAACACTAGTGGGAAAAATCATGTACATAATGCATCCAGTGCCACCACCTGGCAGTAAATATGAATAAGTATGAAAAATGTAACATGCATATACACAAATCCATCTAATGATATACTTTATCAGAAAGACAGTGGTGGTACACGGGGAATGAATACCCACATGGGGGAAAAAACCCTCACGCGTATCGCCAGAGCATATACTAGCTTCCTCAGAGGTCCATGTGAATGTTCATTTGCGTTTCGGTATTATATATCTTATTGGATTAGTCATCTATCAATCACAGCTGTGGTCAATTACATTAAACAGTCAAGAAGGGGAGGGGATAGGGAAGGCATACGTGGGTAATACCTGGGTTTTCCCCGGTGCATGGTCTAGGCGCGGATGATGGCGCCGGTAAAGACCGGCGTGTTGGAAAAGCAAACGCGCATGCGCAAGATGGCGCCCGGGCGGAAGTTGAAGCCGTGATGCGTTCCAAAGGGCGGAAACACATCACGGCCTCATAAGCCTGTGATTCCGCTATGTTAACATGATATGTGAGTTCATGAATTCACAGTAATGATATAAATATAGTGCCAAAACATGATTAAATACTCAAATAATAACAACTGAAATAAAATTAATAATCTAAACAGTTGAAACCAATCCATAATCCTTTATGGAATAAAGAAATACATAAGTGAAATGTACAATCCATAAATACAATACATAATTGAGTACATAAATAAATGAATATATAAACAAAATAACAAAAATTCACTATCATGATTAGAACATTAGAACATGAATTTATTTCCTCCATTTTTATTATTATTATTGTTCCTTTCTATTATAAATATTGAAGCTTATTATTTTGTGTCTATTTCTCATTCCTTTCTTAATAAACCGTTCCTTTACTTGATTTATTGCCTAATTATTAGTCTGTTTGTCATTATTTATGAAATATGTTTTCTCAATGAACCATAGGGATGACGGGCCATGCACCGGGGAGAAAGGACAAGGAAGGCCAGAGAGCAAGCGCAGGGTGGAAGGAAAGCAAATCAGTATGTATACAAGGAAAATATAGATAATATACTATATATAAAAGGGGGGAAAAGAATCCATCAAAATAATAATATATTTTAATACATATTAGTGAAACATCAACTATACAAAAGAAGGTATGATAAGCCTTAAAAATGTGTAAAGTGCTACGTGCCATCCTGTGCAAAAAATGCAAAAAAGTGCAAAAAGTGATAAGGTCCAATCAGACATGTAGATCCTCCAGCCATGTGTCTCTAAGCTTTTAAATCTAAAACAAAAACAAAAACCAAACACAAATAAAATTAGTGATTGGTGATTCCTAGACCTAATCTGTTACTTTCCCTTGGGTTACTCTCAGAGTAGGACTCTACGTATAGAAACCAGTGAAGGTGAGTTCCTCATTAAGGCCCAATGGAACCTGTGAACCCAGATTAAATATCCCCCTTGATTCAGAACAGAGCAGTCTCTGAGAGACTTGTGTGCCCCTAATGTTGGCGTGAATTAGATCCAGTCCTACAACCCTCAGATCATCATACCTACCTTCATGGCAGTCCAGAAAATGAGCCGCCACCGATGTTAGAGGTTTGTCCCCTTTGCTTCTATCTCGTGCTGCCAACCAAATGTTGGATGTATGCTGTTGTACTCTCTTCCTCAACTCCTGCATGGTCTGACCCACATATATCCTGTTACAGGGGCACAATAAAACATAAACTGTATTCCTGGAGCGACAGTTGACATAATCTTTCAGTTCAATTCTGCGATTGTCCCAATGGGTAAAGTTGTCAGAGTTCAACATAAATTGACAAATGTTACAATGGCCACAGGGATATAAGCCTTTCAAGGTACCACCACTCCCCGTACTCCCTCCTGGGCGTTGGAAATGGCTGCGCACTAATGTGTCCTTCTAAATTGGGGGCCCTCCGCGCTATAATCCTTGGTTCATTGTCGACATATGGAGCAAGTTTGCCATCTGATGCGAGTAAAAACCAGTGGGTATTTAAGATTCTATAGCGGCCCGTCCACTGGTTATTATATTTAGTAATCACTCGTATTTTATTATCCCGTGACTTGATCCTTGGTTTAAACAAGTCCTCGGTTAGATTCCTTTAGCTTAATCAGCTAAATTAGTGCAATTACGTCGTAAGCGCATGAACTGGCCCCTAGGTATACCTTTCTTCAAATGAGTCAGGTGGAAGCTTGCATAATGAAGTATGCTATTGGTTGCAGTACTTTTTCGGAAAAGAGATGTCACAATTTGAGAGTCCTTCAACCCAATTCGGAGATCCAAAAAATCAACCTCCAATTCAGAGATTTTGTGTGTCAGGAATATGTTAAGCGGGTTCTCGTTGAGATAGCCAATAAATTGCTCACAGTCCTCCCTTGATCCCTGCCAAAAGAAAATAATGTTGTCAATATAACGATACCAGCCCACCACATGATATTTAAACTGGTCCAAAGGGTATACGTGTGGCCTCCCACCAACCTAGAAATAGGTTGGCATAAGAGGGCGCACACCGTGCCCCCATGGCTGTACCAGAGACTTGTATGTAGAATGTACGGTCAAAAACAAAGTAATTGTGAGTCAACACAAATTCCAGTAGACTCACCAGAAAGGTGTGGTGGGCTGGATCGCCAGTGGCAGAGTTGGACAAAAAGGACTTAGCAGCAGCTACCCCATCGCTATGGGAGATATTGGAGTAAAGTGACTCAACATCACATGTAACCATCAAGGTGCCAGGCGGCAGAACAATGTCTTTTAATTCCTGTATTAGATGCATAGAGTCACTGATGTATGATTTAAGGCCCAAAACAAAAGACTGTAGAAAAAAATCAAAATATATACAAGCCTGTTCAAATAGGCCCCCAATACCCGCCACAATTGGGCAGCCAGGTGGGTTAACTAGGTTTATATGGACCTAAGGTAGCATGTAAAATGTAGGTGTAATAGGGCAACCAACGTTCAAAAATTTTAGTTCCCGCTTAGTGATGATCCTCATGCCAAAGGCCCTTTTTAGAAGCTGATCCAGTTTTTTCTTAAACGTGATGGTGGAATCTGATGGAATAGGGGTGTAGAAAGTTCTGTTACCCAATTGACGTTTGTCTTCATTCATATACATCCCCATATCCCACAATACCACGTTTCCACCTTTATCCGCTTCTTTGATTACAAAGGATTTATTTTGTTGTAGTTGTCGAATAATATTGAACTCTGTCGCAGCCATGTTCCTACCCCTAATGGTATTATTCGTCAATTTCCGGACCTCTTGTAGGACTGCTTGAAAAAATAAGTTGATATTAGGAAACATACTCAGGGATGGCGTAATAGTAGAGGGTTTGGATAGATTAAAGGGTCTCCTACCTATGCCAGTCTAATTTTCTCTAAGCAGGTCCACCAGGTCCAGGAAGACTCCACGTTCATCCTCCTCAGGTTCCTGTAATAGTGTCGGTTGGGCATAAAGTAGTTTGAAGCACAATTGACTACAAAATAAATATACATCTTTAACAAACTCAAATTTGTCCAAAGTACTCATTGGAGAAAAGGACAATCCTTTCTGCAAAACCAGTTTTTCTTTCTCTGATAACACATAGGGGGAAAGATTTATAACCTGAAGTGATCCATTTCACTGTGATTCTACCTGAAAGCCAGTTTTCTCTCATAATCACTTCTATCTAGACTTTGTCCTTATCATATTGCACCATTTTAGATTCTAGTTCCACAAGCCTCAATTTAGTCCGATGTAAAAGTTCTTGATCATGTGTAATTAGCATATCAATGAGAATTCTAGAACATTGTAAAAGTACCTGTTCCCATGTCTCCTTGAACTCCGCAGTAACTTCTGAGGCCGGGAATTTTTGCACCCTCAAACCCCTTGGTTTAATGGAACATTTGAGGTACTCCTCCAGACTTTTGATATTCCACCAAACACGTGTATAAAGTTTGTGGGTGTCAATAATCTCTAAGATCAGTGATCTGAAGTCACCACCTGTACCAATATCACCGCCCTCATGGAACACCGCAGACTGCGAGGTCCATGACGCCTCCCTAGCCTCCAAACTGAATGCTATAGTACTGACCACAGAGTTATGGGTGCCTCAACCCAAGAAAAGCAAGGGGGAACAACGTCCCCAGCAAGTAGTAACACAATTTAAACAAACAGCAGGGGGCACACCTACATACATATTGTACTTCATGACACTGTTAAAATGAAGTAAAAAAAAATCATTTTTATTTATAAAAAAATACCAAATTTACCAAAAATGTTTTAAAAAATGCACATTTCCAAGTTTTAATTTCTCTACTTCTATAATACATAGTAATAATAGTTATTATTTTACATTCCCCATATGTCTACTTCATGTTTGGATCATTTTGGGAATGATTATTTTTTGGGGATGTTACAAGGCTTAGAAGTTTAGAAGCAAATCTTGAAATTTTTCAGAAATTTTCAAAAACCCAATTTTTAGGGACCAGTTCAGGTCTGAAGTCACTTTGCGAGACTTACATAATAGAAACCACCCCAAAATGACCCCATTCTATAAACTACACCCCTCAAGGTATTCAAAACTGATTTTACAAACTTTGTTAACCCTTTAGGTGTTCCACAAGAATTAATGGAAAATAGAGATACAATTAGAAAATTTCACTTTTTTGGCAGATTTTCCATTTTAATATTTTTTTTTTCCAGTTAAAAAGCGAGGATTAACAGCCAAACAAAACTCAATATTTATGGCCCTGATTCTGTAGTTTACAGAAACACCCCATATGTGGTCGCAAACAGCTGTACGGGCACACGGCAGGGCGCAGAAGGAAAGGAATGCCATAAGGTTTTTGGAAGGCAGATTTTGCTGGAATGGTTTTTTTTGACACAATGTCCCATTTGAAGCCCCCCTTATGCACCTCTAGAGTAGAAACTCCAAAAAAGTGGCCCCATTTTAGAAACTACGGGATAGGGTGGCAGTATTTTTGGTACTAGTTTAGGGTACATATGATTTTTGGTTGCTCTATATTACACTTTTTGTGAGGCAAGATAACAAGAAATAGCTGTTTTGGCACCATTTTTATGTTTTGTTATTTACAACATTCATCTGACAGGTTAGATCATGTGATATTTTTATAGACCAGGTTGTCATGGATGCGGCAATACCTAATATGTATACTTTTTTTATTTATATAAGTTTTAAACAATGATTTCATTTTTGAAGCAAAAAAATCATGTTTTAGTGTTTCCATGGTCTAAGAGCCATCATTTTTTCAGTTTTTGGGCGATTACCTTGGATAGGGAAGGATTTTTGCGGGATGAGATGACGGTTTTATTGGCACTATTTTGGGGTGCGTGTGACTTTTTGATCGCTTGCTATTACACTTTTTGTGATGTAAGGTGACCAAAAATTGTTTATTTAGCACATTTTTTTTTTTTACGGTGTTCATCTGAAAGGTTTGGTTATGTGATATTTTTATAGAGCCAGTCAATATGAACGCGGCGATACAAAATATGTATACTTTTTTTTATTTATGTAAGTTTTACACAATAACAGGTTTTTTCAAACAAAAAAAATGATGTTTTAGTGTCTCCATATTCTGAGCCATAGTTTTTTCATTTTTTTGGCGATTGTCGCAGGTAGAGGCTCATTTTTGCGGGATGAGGTGACGGTTAGATTGGTACTATTTTGGTGGCCAAACGCCTTCTTGATCGCTTGCTGTTGTACTTTTTGTGATGTAAGGTGACAAAAAAATGGTTTATTTAGCACAGTTTTTATTTTTTATTTTTTACGGTGTTCATCTGAGGGGTTAGGTCTGTGATATGTTTATAGAGCCGGTCGATACGGACGCGATGATACCTAATATGTATACTTTTTTTTTTCTCCCCTATTTTTTACCAATTTTTTTTAAATGTATTTGGGGAAAATTACGTTTTTGTTTATTTTTACTTGAAATGTAAAATTTTGGGGGGAATTTTTTTTTTCTACTTTTGTTTTCACATAATTTTTTGTCCCACTTTGGGACTTGAACTTTGGGGGGTATATTCCTTTACAATGCATTCCAATACTTCTGTATTGGAATGCATTGGCTGTATGAGTAATACTATGTGTATTACTCATACAGCTTCCGGGGCCTGTGAGATCCAGGGGGCTGGATCTCACAGGCTCTTCACCGGAAGGCAGCACGATGCCTTCCTTAGACATTGCGCTGCCTTCCATGCCATCGGGTCCCCCCTACAGCCGCATGGGGACCCGATGGCACCGCCGCACAGCCGCAGCAACCGCAGGTAAAGCCGCAAACCGCAGGTCTGAATTGACCTGCGGTTTGCGGCGATCGCCGATACGGGGGGGGGGGTCACATGACTCCCCCCCGGCGTTGTGACAGGATGCCCGCTGAAAGAAAGCATCCTGTTCCGATTAACCCCCTGCCGTGCCGATTAACCCCCGCCACAGTCAAGAAGGGGGGAGGCAAGGGAGGCGTCATGGACCTCGCAGGCTTCTGCGGTGTTCCATGAGGGCGGTGATATCGATACAGGTGGTGACTTTAGATCACTGATCTTAGAGATTATTGACACCTACAAGCTTTATACACGTGTTTGGTGGAATATCAAAAGTCTGGAGGAGTACCTCAAATGTTCCATTATACCAAGGGGTTTGAGGATGCTAAAATTCCCGGCCTGGGAAGTTACTGCGCAGTTCAAGGAGACATGGGAGCTGGGACTTTTACAATGTTCTAGAATTCTCATTGATATGCTAATTACACATGATCAAGAACTTTTACATCGGACTAAATTGAGGCTTGCGGAACTAGAATCCAAAATGGTGCAATATGATAAGGAGAAAGTTGAAATATTTTATGTTAGACTTAAGGAGACACTGGAGAATTTTGATAAGGAGATTCTGGTGGGCAAAAAATCAATTTCATCGGGATAGAAGTGATTTTGAGAGAAAACAGGCTTTCAGGTGGAAACACAGTTGTAATACACGGGCACCTACAAAGGGCAACCACCCAAATGATACAACAACGAAGTATACTGCTAATATCTCTGCTAATACAAATGGTGAAATTTATTTTTTATCCGAAAACAGCGAAGACAGCGAACTCGGAGGGGATTATGTAAATCCCAGAAAAAGGGGACCCCAACTCTGCAAGGGCAACAGCCATCCACCAACCCACAGGAAGCGGATGTAGGAGTGGAACAATCACAGGGAAATGGATCACTTCAGGTTATAAATCTTTCCCCCTATGTGTTATCAGAGAAAGAAAAACTGGTTTTGCAGAAAGGATTGTCCTTTTCTCCAATGAGTACTTTGGACAAATTTGAGTTTGTTAAAGATGTATATTTATTTTGTAGGCAATTGTGCTTCAAACTACTTTATGCCTAACCGACACTATTACAGGAACTTGCAGAGGATGAACGTGGAGTCTTCCTGGACCTGGTGGACCTGCTTAGAGAAAATGAGACTGGCATAGGTAGGAGACCCTTTAATCTATCCAAACCCTTTACTATTACGCCATCCCTGAGCATGTTTCCTAATATCAGCTTATTTTTTCAAGCAGTCCTACAAGAGGTCCGGAATTTGACAAATAACACCATTAGGGGTAGGAACATGGCCGCGACAGAGTTCAATATTATTCGACAACTACAACAAAATAAATCCTTTGTATTTAAAGAAGCAGATAAAGGTGGGAACGTGGTATTGTGGGATATGGGGATGTATATGAATGAAGCCAAACGTCAATTGTTACCGAGTGTTTTACCATTTAGTATTTACGGGTGACTTGCATTATTCCTTCCCATGTGCATAACTTTACATTTGTCAGTGTTAAACCTCATCTGCCACTTATCTGCCCAAGCCTCCAATCTATCCAGATCTCTCTGTAGTAGTGTACTGTCCTCTTCATTGTTAATTACTTTACACAGTTTAGTGTCATCTGCGAAAATTGATATTTTACTGTGCAAGCCTTCTACAAGATCATTAATAAATATATTGAAGAGAATAGGGCCCAATACTGACCCCTGAGGTACCCCGCTAGTGACAGTGACCCAATCTGAGTGTGTACCGTTAATAACCACCCTCTGTTTTCTATCACTCAGCCAGTTACTTACCCACATGCAGACGTTTTCTCCCAGTCCGAGCATTCTCATTTTATATACTAACCGTTTATGTGGTAGTGTCAAATGCTTTGGAGAAGTCCAGATATACGACATCCATTGATTCACCTCTGTCAAGTCTAGAACTTACCTCCTTATAGAAACTGATTAAATTAGTTTGGCATGACCGATCCCTCATGTAGCCATGCTGATATGGCGTTATTTGCTTATTTCTGTTGAGATGCTCTAACATAGTATCTCTCAGAAAACCTTCAAACAGTTTACCCACAACAGATGTTAAACTTACCGGCCTATAGTTTCCAGGCTCGGTTTTTGGACCCTTTTTGAATATTGGCACCACATTTGCTATGCGCCAATCCTGTGGGACATTTCCTGTCAGTATAGAGTCCGCAAATATCAGAAATAAGGGTCTGGCTATGACATTACTTAATTCCCTTAGGATACGGGGGTGTATGCCATCTGGTCCTGGCTATTTGTCTATTTTAATCTTTTTAAGTCGCTGATGTACTTCTTCCTGGGTCAGACAGGACACTTTTAATGGGGAATTTATTTTTACATTCAGCATTTCATCTGACAGTTTATTTTCCTCAGTAAATACATTTGAGAAAAAAATATTTAACAGCTTTGCTTTCTCCTAGTCGCTCTCTGTGACTCCCCCCTCATTACTCTTTAAAGGGCTAACACCTTCAGATTTATAGTTTTTAACATTTATATAATTGAAGAACATTTTAGGGTTAGTTTTACTCTTTGGCAATTAATCTCTTGCTCTCTAGTTTGGCCGCTTTTATTTGTTTTTTACATGTTCAATTTTTATACTTAGAGTTTTTCCATGCTTCCCTGCTACCCTCCTGTTTTAGTGATTTATTTGCTTTCTTTTTGTCATTTATTGCTTTCTTTACAGTTCTGTTTATCCACATTGGTTTCTTTTTGTTCCTTAACCTTTTATTCCCATACGGTATGTACCTCTCACAATGAGATTTTAGGATGCTTTTAAAGATATCCCATTTTGTGGCTGTATTTTTATTTTTGAGGACTTTGTCCCAGTTAGTTAGGCCTATGGCCTCTCTTAGTTGGCTAAATTTAGCTTTTTTGAAGTTTGGTATTTTTGTTCCTCCCTGTAGAAACACTCTTTTAAATGATAATTGGAAGGTTATTACTTTATGGTCACTATTTCCCAGGTGTCCCCCAACCTGCAAGTCTGTTGTTCTGTCAGGCCTATTGGTTAATACTAAGTCCCTCTAGTCGGGTCCTGAACCAGTTGGGAGAGGTAATTGTCTTTGGTTATTGCCAAGAACCTGTTTCCTTTCCTAAAAAAAAAAAATGGCGAATCGCACAGTTTTTCTTTTCTTTTTTTTCTTTTACAGTGTTCACCGCATAAGAGAGATTTTTTTTATATTTTGGACTTTTTGGACGTGGCGATATGTAATATTTTATTTATATATTGTTTATATATTTTATATGTAAAATTGGGAAAGGGAGCGATATATACTATTTTGGTGTATTTTTTTAAACTTTTTTTTTTACAGTTTATTTAATAATATTTCCCCTTTTAGGGGTAGAACCTAGGATCTTTTAATCCCTTGTCCTATTCACCCTAATAGATCTCTATTAGGGTGAATAGGATCTTACACTCTCCCTGCTGCCCTGTGCTCTGTGCACACAGCAGCAGGGAGCTGACCATGGCAGCTGGGGCTTCAGTAGCGTCCTTGCTGCCATAGTAACCGATCGAAGCCCCAGGATTGCACTGCAGGGGCTCCGATCACAACTGCCATTGCCACCAATGAGAGGAGGTGAGGGGACTCTGTGGACACAGCCACCAACGATTTTAATACTGTGGGGGGGGGCGCACAGCCGGCGGCAGAAACACATTGCTGGCACTCGACCTCTGACAGGGCGCTGCGTTAATTGCCGTGGATCGCAGCACCCTGTCAGAGGCAGGGTGCCGGCAATGTGTTTCTGCCCCTTGTATTTGTAATGTATTTAACGTTAGTTTTCATTGGTGGCGCAGTGGCCACAGCCCCTCCCCTCCTCCTCCCCTCTGCGCACACATTGGTGGCAGCAGCACAGGGGGAGGAAGAGACTGCTTCCTTTTCCCCGTGCTGCTGAGGGAACATGGCCGCGCTGAGAGCAGCGCGCTCATGTTCTCTGATACTGGGCTGTGCAGTAGCACAGCCTAGTATCGATAAAAGGCAAATCCCAGTATCGTATTGATACCGGGACAAAAGTATCGACTGGGTATCGAAAGTTCGATACCCGAAATAACCCTAGTTCGGCCAAACTTTTCTATTTTTTTGCACAGCAGACGAGCTCAAATATTTTCTGGTTTGTTTCGGACAAACCTGTTAAAACAGCGCTTAGCGCCATTTTAATGCACATGTTGGCGGGAAAAAAGCACTAGGGAGGATGAAGTATGGGTCTCACATGAGAGGAAGTGGGTGGGAGAGCTTGCCCTGATTGGCTCTCAGGCTGACAGACAGCCTGGATGAGTCAATCAATGCTGCAGCAGGCAGGGAAGTGCCCTAGCAGAACAAGCAGAACGCCATGCTGTGCTGGGCTGTGAATGAGGGTGGTTGGGTCTTACAGTGTCTGCCAGAAAACGATCTTAGGGAGTAAAGGACAGTCCGAAATCAATAAGGAACAGTCATAAATCAATCAAACTTGTATCATGCTGCCAGGAAGAATGAAGGGAAAGGGTAGTATTACAAATAAGAATTGTGTGTGTAGAATAGGGACAAGCAGAGAAGCTGACAGCCAGAGAGTGAGAAGACAGGAGCTGTGACTGCTGGCTGTGCCTCCTAGCAGAACTGCAGCTGCTGCAGTGTGGCCCTCAAAAGCAGCTATCTGCAAGAAAATGCTTTTATTTTATTTCCCCCATTATCACAGAAATCCTTTTTTTTTGGGGGGGGGGGGGGGTTTCAATTTAATTAAGCAGCATATATATATGATTACTGCAGCAATGCACAAGGTATAGCAGCAGGGTCAAGTCTCAATCATCTGTTTCCGTTTATTCAGTTTCCTACACGGTCAAAAGTAATTTTTTGAGGGGTTAAATTTCAATAAGCAGCATATATATATATATACATTTGTGGTCGAGGCTAAATACGAGACTAGGGCAGAGTGCCTGCCTGGAACCTAACCGGCTGGGGTGTGCCTGGAGCCGGGTATGAGAGTAGCCTAAAAGGGGGCAAAAATGACAACAATAGTTAAGGTGTAAGACTTTATTACCTTATAACACCAAAGACCGAAAAGCCAGCGAAATCTCCACCTGCGGGTTAGGTATGTACCTGGCGAAGCAAGACGAACGCCATCTCCCCATCTTCCGGATGACATGGGCGGGGACCCCCCGCCGGGAAGCCGCGGAGGCGGCACCAATGCGGAAGGAATGACCGGATATCGTTCCTGAGTCTAATCCCAAGCCAGCCGCCACCGTGCGGATGTGGCCGATGAATTGCGCCGTGGTGAGAGCTCCCTTCAGATGGGGTAGCAGAGGGCTGTGAGGTGGCTCCTCCCGGAGGGCGAGGATGAGCCGGTCAAATACCCGTATCGGACACCATTCATTGCTAGTGGGAAAGAACTGGACCTCCACCGGGGGGCCAGTTTGACTGGTTTTGGTGGTAATTATCTTCAGCGCGTAATGGTCAATCCCCCTCACCAGCTGCTCTCTGTGCAGGCTGCACTGTCCCGCCGAACCGCACGTGAACTCGCCCGGCCTAAGGAAGCCATAAAATGCTAAGTACATGGCAGCTTTGATGACCAAGCTGGGAAAGGGCCCAAAAGGAGCACTATCCAGGGCTGAAGATAATTTCCGGAACATTTCCCCCGTGATGCCCTGTCTGCGGGACGGGGCATTGGGCCCGCCCTTCTGGACCCCTCGCAAGGTGGCCTTGACCGCATGTGCAGAAAGAATGGACCCGCCCCCCGGATTGCGGAGCATGGTGTGGTGTTGCACGCCCGCTAGGTACAACTTAATGGTGTTGTAGGAGAGGTGTAACTGGTGGTGACAATGGGCGATGAAGGCCATGACGTAGGGAATGTCTTCCAGGCCAGCCTGCGGGTGCAGGCGTGAGAACTCCTGGAAGGTTCTTAGGCCTGAAAGGTAGTTCCTGGCCGTGTTGGGGGCAAGGGACTGCTGCGCCAGGTCCCTTGCTGACGCGATGAGTACGCTTAGTCCATTGTCAGGGAACTGAAGGGCGGGGTGGGAAATCTGCGTGGCTCGGCCTCCGGCATTACCTGGAAGAAAAGTTCGAAATTAAACCTGGACAGCGCGTCGGCTGCTATATTTTTCTCCCCGGGATGTGGCTACAATGCACGTGGAAGTTATGTGACAGGGCCAGCCAAACTAGCTGGCGCAACAGCGCCATGATTTTGGGGGACTTGGCCCTGCCCTTGGCCAATATGTCGACCAAGGCCTGGTTATCTGTCACAAACATCACCGGCAAGTTGGCCCAGAGGTGGCCCCAAGCCTGAGCTGCTGCCACAATGGGGTATAACTCCAACAAAGAGGAGGTGCGGATGGATTCAGCCTCCTCTAAGATGGCGCTGGGCCACCGGTCTGCTAGCCACTGGGGACCCCAAATGGCAGCGTAGCCGCAAGATGCCGCTGCGTCTGAAAAAATAGTCGGGCAGGAGGAAGACCAAGGTGACACGAAAAAGGAGACACCGTTCCACCGGGACAGGAACAGCTTCCACATAGCCAGGTCCGCCATGGCCTGGCCGTCCAAACGGATGACGCTGTCCTGTTCGGGTGCCGAGGGAAGAAGCTGGAGTAGCCTTGACACGAAGGTTCTCCCCTGGGGCATAATCCTGGAGGCAAAGTTGAGCCGCCCCAGAAGAGACTGCAGCTCGACTCTAGTGAGGCATCCCGTGGCTGCCGCATGGGAAATGACCTCCCGACACTGAGCGAGTTTCTCCTCTGGTAGGCTGGCTTGCAACAGAACTGAATCCAGGATGATGCCCAAGAAAGATACCCTCGTGGCCGGACCCTCAGTCTTAGCCTCCGCAACTGGAACAGCCAGACTGGCAAACAATTCGAGGAGGATGGAAAGTATGCCGGACCCGCTTTGTGGATCCTCGACAACAAGAAAATCGTCGAGGTAGTGAAAGACCGACCGGAGGCCCCCGTGATGGATCAGGATCCAATGTAGCGCCTTGGCCAGCTGGTCGAATAACCACGGGCTACTCTTGGATCCAAACGTGAGCCTGTTGGCGAAAAAATACTGGCCGGCCCACTCAATACCGTAGAACTGCCATAACTGCGGCAGTATGGGAAGGAGTTTAAATGCATCTGCAATGTCAACTTTTGCCAGCCAAGCGCCCCTACCATGCGACAGGATTGCCTGGATGGCGTCGTCCACCGAGGAATATCGCATGGAAAATTCTTCTGAGGGGATCAGAGAATTGAGGCTTGGAACACCGGACACATATGGGGCGGACAGATCATAAATCAATCTTTTTTTATTGGTGTTTTTCTTTGCTACCAGGCCGATGGGGTTAATGCGCCATGAGGAAAATGGAATGCATGGGAATGGGCCTATGAGGAATCCCTTGGATACCTCCGACTGGAGCAATTCGCTGGTTGCCGGTGGGTCCAGGGTGGCGGACAGCAGATTCTTGCCCTCCCAGGGCACCTGTGGCAGAGCGATGAGCCCTGTGTGGAACCCCTTGCGGAAGCCTGCCAACAAGAACGCCACGAAGTTCTGATCGTGGTGGTCGCGAAGGAGCGCCGCCAAGAGGTCCACGTTGATGTCCGCTAGTCAGGAACTCTTGGAAGACTTCTTTGGGCAGGCGGACCGTGGGTGGGCCCTGAAGCACAGGGAGCAGACATGGAGCGATCGGCAGCTGGCATAAGAGCACCCCCCTGAATTAAAGTTATTGCAGACCTGGCTCTTCCCCAGGTAGACAATGGGTCTGCTGAGCTTGTCTGTGGAGGGGTTGGCAGGAAATGATCCAGAGGTCCCCGGGATGGGCCTGTCCTGAGACGGGTGCGCGGTATTGGGGCACCATTCAGAGGAGTGGAAAATCGACTGACATGTCGCACAGTTGGGAGCCCTGAGGCCAGCGAAGTGACGGCAGAAAAGCTCGGTATCAATCAAGGACCAGCTGGTGACATACTGGAACTGGGCCAGGGCTGCCGCCTGCCTTAGCCGCAAAGGAACGGTGGTAGTCATAGAAGGCCGACCCACCGTATTTGTGCCCCAAGTCAGTGACTAGGTACAAATAGCTGTCCAGCTCCTCCCTTCTCTCTGGCTGCGCGGTGCAAACGATGTCCCTGAAGAGGCTGAAGGCCAGGACAAATTCCGGGATGGACAACTTGCGGTTGAGCCGTGAATCCTTGGCCCGAAGGACCACCGACACATCACCACAGTTGATGACCCGGTTTTCGGGCACATCTTGAGCGGCAATGAGGATTGATGCCAAATTGACATCTTTCCCCGCCAGGATGTCTCTTTTAAGGTTGTCAGGGATGAAGTGAGAGGGGGACACCTGTGGAATGGGTCTTGGCGTACCTGTAGCCAGCCAGCCTGATGTAGATGGGGTCATCAGTGGAAGGGGAGCCGGGGGTACCACGGGTGGCCGGCCTTCAAGCTCCGAAACTCTAGCCCGAACGTCCGCTACCGAGTCCACCAGGGAATTCAGGGTTGCCTGCAGCTGCACCAGGGACAACTGGATGGCCGACGCCTCCGGTTGCACGGCCGTGGTGCTAGGGCTGGTCATAAGCAGTTTATACAACTCTGCCTTTCTAGCGGTGGCCGGGTGTGGAATGCCCCTCCGGTTTAACTCGGCCAATAGCTTCGGGATGGTCCAGCTCCGAAGGGACGAGGGACCCGCTTGGCTTGATGCGATCGAGCCGGAGATGGAAAGGCCGTCCTCCATATCCGAGGCTCGAGACATGGCAGAGCAGCTAAAAAATATAAGGCATGACAACGTAAAGGGAGAAAAGAAAAAGAAAAGAGAGGAAAAAAAAAAAAAAGAAGGTGATGACGTACTTGGAGATTAAATTGGTGCACGACAGAGAGACACGTACCGGTAACGGAATTCGCAAGACGGTTCCGACGAACCTGGCCTAGCCGAACAGACGAAGGTAATTAACGCGTGGTTATGATTTGATTGGGACCGAGGTGGTGCCGGCACGAACTTACCTGAACAGGACCGAAAAAGGAACGGAGAACTGGGAACAAAAACTCCTGTAAATAAAGCAACAGGCGAAACATTGGAGAGTGCAGAGGCCATGGGTGTCCCTCAACCTGCGGAACCAGGCGAACTGGCCAGGCTGGGGCTCACCCTAAGGCCAAGCGACCATCCGAGCGCATCGGATTGGACACCTGACCGAAGAGAGCCGCCTGGGCGAACCAGGCGGTTTGACAGGAGAGAAGGCGCGTAGCCCTGAAAATAGAGGCTGCGCGTAGCAGCGGCCCGCGAAGGGCAGTGGTAAGCCATGAACTTCGGATTTACGGACAGCAAGAATGCCCAGGGGAGAAGCCGAAGATGGCCGCCTAGGGAGACCTGCAGTCGAAGGACAGGTGCGTGAACCCGTATGTAAGACAAGAAACGTGAAGACCCGGGCGTACCAGGAGTGAGCCGAGCCCTGGGCGTACCAGGGAAGGAGGGGGCGCCACCAACCGTGACCGGCCACCCGACTGTAACCGGCAGACCACGACTTGGTGACCTGACAAACATGATGGCCTGGGCGAACCAGGGAACCAAGACCCCTCGGATGTGACCCGATGGCCGAAGTGGGAAGGAGCCAGACCGGTCCCCACGTGGACCCCCGAATTTAAAATAATTTATTTTAATTCATTTCCTGTATGGCGGGTTTTCAGTACATCTAATTTCCCTTTTTTTTATATACTATATGGCGGGTTTTCCAATAAACTAATTTTCCTCCTTTTTTTTAATTTTTTTTACTATATGGCGGGTTTCCATTAACCCCTTAAGGACTCAGCCCTATTTCACCTTAAGGACTTGGCCATTTTTTGCAAATCTGACCAGTGTCCCTTTAAGTGCTCATAACTTTAAAACACTTTGACTTATCCAGGCCATTCTGAGATTGTTTTTTCGTCACATATTGTACTTCATGACACTGGTAAAATGAAGTCAAAAAAATTATTTTTTTTGCATAAAAAAATACCTAATTTACAAAAAATTTGAAAAATTTGCAAATTTCAAAGTTTCAGTATCTCTACTTCTGTAATACATAGTAATACCCCCAAAAATTGTGATGACTTTACATTCCCCATATGTCTACTTCAGGTTGGAATTCTTTTGGGAATGATATTTTATTTTTTGGGGATGTTACAAGGTTTAGAACTTTAGAAGCAAATATTGAAATTTTTCAGAAATTTACAAAAACCCAATTTTTAGGGACCACTACAGCTCTGAAGTCACTTTGCGAGGCTTACATAATAGAAACCACCCAAAAATGACCCCATTCTATAAACTACACCCCTCAAGGTATTCAAAACTGATTTTACAAACTTTGTTAACCCTTTAGGTGTTGCACAAGAGTTATTGGCAAATGGGGATGAAATTTGAGAATTTCATTTTTTTGCCTAATTTTCCATTTTAACCCATTTTTTCCACTAACAAAGCAAGGGTTAACAGCCAAACAAGACTGTATCTTTATTTCCCTGACTCTGCCGTTTACAGAAACACCCCATATGTGGCCGTAAACTACTGTACGGCCACACAGCGGGGCGTAGAGTGAAAGGTGCGCCGTTTGGTTTTTGGAAGCCAGATTTTGCTGGACTGGTTTTTTGACACCATGTCCCATTTGAAGCCCCCTGATGCACCCCTAGAGTAGAAACTCCCTAAAAGTGACCCCATCTAAGAAACTACACCCCTCAAGGTATTCAAAACTGATTTTAAAAACTTTGTTAACCCTTTAGGTGTTGCACAAGATATAATGGAAAATAGAGATACAATTTCAAAATTTCACTTTTTTGGCAGATTTTCCATTTTAATATATTTTTTCAAGTAACAAGCAAGGGTTAACAGCCAAACAAAACTCATTATTTATGGCCCTAATTCTGTAGTTTACAGAAACACCCCATATGTGGTCGTAAACTGCTGTACGGGCACACGGCAGGGCGCAGAAGGAAAGGAATGCCATACGGTTTTTGGAAGGCAGATTTTGCTGGACTGTTTTTTTTTACACCATGTCCCATTTGAAGCCCCCCTGATGCACCCCTAGAGTAGAAACTCCAAAAAAGTTACCCCATTTTAGAAACTACGGGATAAGGTGGCAGTTTTCTTGGTACTAGTTTAGGGTACATATGATTTTTGGTTGCTCTATATTACACTTTTTGTGCGGCAAGGTAACAAGAAATAGCTTTTTTGGCACCGTTTTTTTTTTTGTTATTTACAACATTCATCTGAAAGGTTAGATCATGTGGTAATTTTATAGAGCAGGTTGTCACGGACGCGGCGATACCTAATATGTATACTTTTTTTTTATTTATGTAAGTTTTACACAATGATTTCATTGTTAAAACAAAAAAAGTTTTAGTTTCTCCATAGTCTAAGAGCCATAGTTTTTTCAGTTTGTGGGCGATTATCTTATGTAGGGTCTCATTTTTTGCGGGATGAGATGGCTGTTTTATTGGCACTATTTTGGGGTGCATATGACTTTTTGATCGCTTGCTATTGCACTTTTTGTGACGTAAGATGACAAAAAATTGCTTTTTTTAAACCGTTTTTATTTTTATTTTTTTACGGTGGTCACCTGAGGGGTTAACTCATGGGATATTTTTATAGAGCCGGTCGATACGGACACGGCGATACCTAATATGTATACTTTTTTTTATTTATGTAAGTTTTACACAATGATTTAATTTTTGAAACAAAAAAAATGATGTTTTAGTGTTTCCAGTAGTCTAAGAGCCATAGTTTTTTCAGTTTTTGGGCGATAATCTTGGGTAGGGTCTCATTTTTTGCAGGATGAGATGCCGGTTTGATTGGCACTATTTTGGCGTACATGCGACTTTTTTGATCACTTTTATTACCTTTTTTGGGAAGTAAGGTGGGCAAAATTTAAATTTTCTCATAGTTTTTATTTTTTTATTTTTATGGCGTTCACCGTGCGGGGAAAGTAACATGACCGTTTTATAGATCAGGTCGTTACGGACGCGGCGATACCAAACATGTGTAGGGAATTTTATTTTTTTCATTTTTAATTAGTGATAAATGTGTTTTTTTATTTTCACTTTTTTTTCACTTTTTCTTACTTTTTTTTTGACCCAGACCCACTTGGTTCTTGAAAATCCAGTGGGTCTGGTGTCTGCATAATACAGTACTGAACCTATATAGGGTTCTGTACTGTATTTTACTTACACTGAACAGATCTATGCTTTCAGCACAGATCTGTTCAGCACCATGGACAGCAGGACGCCTGAGCAGGCGTCCTGTTGCCATGGGAACCTTCCCCGTCTGCCACAACTTCGCAGACGGGGAAGGGTAAGGACTGGGGCTTCGGGGGGCTGTCTGGGGGCTCTCTCCCTCTCCCATCGGGGGGCTGCAAAGGCACAGCAGCCCCCCGATGGGAGAGGGAGGGAGCCGCATCTTACTGTTAACTCTTTCCATACAGCGGTCCGTACGGACCGCTGTATGGAAAGGGTTAAACGGCTGACATCCATTCACAGATGTCAGCCGTTTATACCAGGGTGCCAGCAATGTGCTGGCACCCTGGTATACCCACTAGAAGCCAACGATTATTCGGCGGGAGGCTGGCGGGGGATCGCAATCCCGCCTGCTGCACCGCCCACAACACCCCCCCCCCTGCACCTCCCACCAGGCTAAAATCATGCAGGGGTGCAGGGGGGGTGATCACTATAGATTTGTGGCACACTAAAGTTTCTGATCGCCGCGGTCAGGGACCGCGGCGATCAGAAACAGCAGAAATAGCAACAAACCGCAGGTCTGAATTGACCTGCGGTTTGCTGCGATCGCCGATACGGGGGGGTCATATGACCCCCCCAGGCGTTGTGACAGGATGCCGGCTGAATGATTTCAGCCGGCATCCTGTGCGGATTAACCCCTGGGGCGCCACAATCTCAATTTAAACTCATGACGTACCGGTACGTCATGGGTCCTTAAGGACTCGGGAAACATGCCGTACCGGTACGTCATGGGTCCCTATGGGGTTAAATGTAAAAAAAAATATTTTTATTTTTTTTTACTATATGGCGGGTTTGTCTGTGAATCCATTTAACTTCCCTTTTTTTTTTTTTTTTTTGCGGACTATGGCAGGTTTACCCCGAAACATACCTTAATGTCATTCCCCCCTTGGGGTTGTTTTTTTTTTTTTTTGCGCATGCATTTATTTAATGGACAATTGATTCTTGATAATTGATTCTTGACACCTCCTCCCTCCCCTCCCCGTCCGGCCCGGCCGCCCGTGATCCCACGCCCGGCGTGGAACGCAAGCTCACCATGCAGCCAGGGCGACGGGGAAGGGGAGGGTGACGTCATTGTGGGCGACGGAAGAGGAGTGCGTTCCAGCCTGGAACGCACGCCCGTGTGCACCGGCTGCCATGCCGGACTTGAGGCGTCGCCGCTTGGTAAGCTGAACCGGCCCTCCCCCCCCAACGATCGGGGAGACACCGTTGGGCCGGTAGATCAAGCAAATGCCGGAAGCCAGCGGAGCGGTGAGGACCGGCCCCCGGAAGTGCGTGCGTTCCACCCTGGAACGCACGTCCCCGTGCGCCGTGCCGGGAACAGGAATGCCGGCCAGACCTGCGAGCCACCCACACCTAACCCCCCCCCCCCCCCGGCCCGGGTGAGTCGGACCGGCTGCCGGGTACGTCCCCTGATTCCGTATACCAGGAACCCAGGGAGACGAGCGGAGGGGGGGAGGGCTGGCCGGAAGCCCGAGCGCTCCACGCTGGAACGCACCGGCCGCATGAGGTGGAGGGAGGGCGCCAGACCTCCTCAGCTCTTGCCCTGCGAAAGAGCCCCATACTTACCACCAGGAGACACGAACTCAGCGAGAGGCGACCGTAGGTACCAGGGAACACACCAACACTAACCAGTGGATCACACAAGAACCGGAACGCCCACTGTGATGAGGTAGGTGGGGGTTTAAGAAGGCTCAAGCCCCTCCCACAAATGCAGGCTGACCTTCAGCCTTACCAACATATATATATATATATATATATATAATAACTGCAGCAATACACAAGGTTTAGCAACAATCTACCTTTGAGTGTTAACGTGAAACTCAGTTTTCGTTTATTCGGTTTTCACGCGGTTAAAATTTTTTTTTTTTTTTGAGGGGTTCAATTTAATTGCGCAGCATATATACGTGATTACTGCAGCAACACACAGGGTAGTGCACAACATTATCTGAGAGGCCCGAGAATGTCAGGGCTACGGAAGGGTTACAAACAAAAGACCCAGAGCCAGACTGGGGCTAGTAGCAGCACCAACTAGCCAGAAGTAGTAGTAGTAGTAGTAGACCACAGTTGTCCCTGCTGGTTTTGGAAAGGTGCAACATTATGGTTGAGGATAAAGAGGATGAGATTGTGGATTGGATGGCTCCCTCCTCCTCTCAGCCACAGCAGTATGACGTGGAGACAGTGGTCACAGCGTTCCTCCTGCTCCTCCTTGCAGCCCAAAGAAGGCTTTCAGAGCAGTCAACGTTTGTACTGCCCTGAGGAGGAGGTGGAGCAGGAGGCTGCCGACCGCAAGCCACCATTTTGGTGGTGGTAGTAGTGGCCCCCAGTAGCTGCGGTATTGGCATTGGGGGCATCGACAGTGGCTGTCGGGGAAGACCAGGGGAAGGAAAGCACCATGATATCCCACAGTCTGATAGAAGCAAAAGGAAGAGTGAGGAATCCAATGACGATTGTGTGCTGGACAGGACCTGGGAGCCAGATCAGGGTGCTGAGGAGGAGGCAACATCAGAAGAGGAGAGTGATGGCGGCAGCAATAAAGAGCAGAGGCCACGTACCTCCCAAAGAATAGCCAGGACCATGTCTGCTTCGGGATCTGGTGATGCCGCTGCCGCTGTGGGTGGATTAGGCCCAAAACGTTGCCTCTACCTCCATGGTATAAACAAAAGCATTGCCTTGTGTAAGCTCTGCAAGAGCAAAATAAGACGTGGACAGACGAACACAAATGTAGGCACCACAGCTTTATTGAACCTCATGAAGCGGCATCACCCCATCCCGTGGGCAAAGAGGGTGGGGAGCCAAACACCGCAGCAGGAGTTCCTTCCTTCTCCCAGTCCTTCTTGCGGGGGAAGTATGGTGTCTTTCACATTGTCATCATCCCATTCCGCTTCTCCTGCTCAGATTCCATCTCCACTCCATCATCAGCCATCGATAACGGAATGCGTGGCCAGGAAACAACTCTACACACCCAGCAATCGAATGAAGCTCAAGCTTAATTCCCACCTGGTCAAAGTTTTTGCTATACCATTTAGTCGAGTCTGCAGCTATTAGGGAGTTAATGGTGTGCGCTCAGCCTCATTGGAAGACTCCTAGCCAGCATTATTTCTCCCAAAAAGCCATCCCTGTCTTGTACTCTCACATGGCAGACAATGTAGGCCGCTCACTGAGTCTTGCTGTGCGGCAAGGTTCACAACACGGTGGACACCTGGAATGGCACTTACGGGCAGGGACAGTACATGTCTTTCAAAGCTCACTGGGTCAATGTTTTTTCTGGTGAGGCAGCACCCCAGCAATGAGGTCAGGTCCTTTTGACCCCCCATGATTGTGTCGGCCTGGCTCCCACACCAGGCACTTATCCACCTCCTCCATGGACACGTTCCCATCCCCAACAGTAGCATGGCACTGTAACGGCGGCTGCTGTGTGCCGCTGTTCCCCTGCTTACTGCCGCATTCTCGGGTGCCGTGTTCGGCGGTGATCTGCGGCCGGTGCTTCCCATTCACCAATGCAGTCCTGGGCCCTGTCTGTGTAGGTGCTGTTGTTCTGGGATCCGCTCCACAGTTTACTCTCAGCCATGGCCACAGCATGCTCGCTTCTTGTTTCCTGCAGCACTTTCTTAAGTGCTGGCGCGCTTCACTTCCTGGTCTTTATGGGTTTGGTCATCTGACCTCGCTGACCTTTCCTAGCCCTCCTCAGCATATATAAGTGGCTCAGCCCCCTTCCCAGATGCCTCAGTGTCAAGGTCCTTGTGTCCTGCTAAGGTTCCTGGGTTCAGCTTGTGTTCCTGACTCATATCTGTATTCCTGGACTCTGCTACCTGTTATATCCCTACCTGCTTGCCTTGACTCTCCTGTTGCCGTCATGGATTGCCTGACCTGTACCTGTGGCGCCTGCCCTGACCTTTTGCCTGTCTGACTACGCCTTTGCCTCATCCTTCAGTCCTGCACCTCTGGTACCTTTCTCAAGTACCTCCTGGACCAGCTGCCTTGTTTGCTTATCCTCCTCAGGAGGTAGCGACCTGCTTGGTGTTCCCCTCGGAAAAGTCTATCCCCAACATCAGGGGTACTGTGAAGATCCAGGGGTTCACTTAGACAACGCCCATAGAGGAGGTGGGACACATGGCACAGTGGGTTCACACCCGCTGGTTGGTGACAGGCACAGGGTGACTCACACTAAACCTCCTTCCTATCCTGTGCCAGGTTCAAGCCTTGACGCACAGAGTAGGAGCTGATTAGCCTAGGATAAAGTAGCCACACCGGCAAGCAGTTGCTCAAATACATCAAGCAGCAAACATCCCACTTTCTATACAGAGGACTGGGATAACTCCAGATAGGATCTTGAAGCATACAATATGCATGTGTATTAAGAAATCACCAATAATAAATAAAATAAAAAAAGGACTCTCTTATCTATCTCCGTCCCCAGCTCCTCCCCCCATACCCTAATCCAATTTCCATCTTAATCAGTTTTTTGAGAGAGTCCTTTTTTTTTTTTTTTTTTGTGTGGGATGGGGATGGGGATGGGAAAACTATAAATTGTGATGTAGATTTGGTGATATACAATTCTGCAAAGATAGATGTATTGATTTTATATGTAGCTACGATATGTATGTCCTTTTTGTATTTTAAAGAAAAAAGAAAAAAAAAAAAAAGAAATCACCAATAATAATCTTTATCAAGCAGTAACCCGGCCAAATACAACTGGGCAACATGGTCAGTGATAATGGGAGCACTCTGGCCACTCTGAACCTGGGGAAATAATGCATGCTCCATCAACCTAGTGGTGCAGCATTTTCCAAATAAGTACACTGGCTTGCTCAACGTGCTGGCAAAGTCCAGGAGACAGTCCAAGCACTTCAGCCCATCTTATGTGGCGACGAACGCTCTCCTGGACCCAGGGCAAGTTTTAGACAAAATGTGGCCCTGGGCAAAATCAAAAGAGGGGGCCCACATCTTGTAATAATGTGCTAAAAACCACAGTCCGACATCTGACACATCGATGATCAGCTGTTTGAGGAGACTGCTGTTCACTGCTGCTGTCCCATAGACCTACAGCAGCAGAGCAGAAAGAGAGAAGGGAGACAGCACTGCGCACACCGTCTCCTCAAACAGCTGATCTTCGGGAGAGCCGGGTGTCAAACCCCACCAATCTAATATTGATCGAAGTCCAAATCAGACAGTTCGCAATCCTCGTATTTAGGGAGCATTCACACGACCGTGTTTTTCTTCCGCGTCCGTTCCGCAATCTTTGCTGACAATGCACGGACCCATTCATTTCTATGGGTCCGCAAAAATTGCGGAATGCCTTTCATTGTCATCCGTTTGCTGTCCGTTCCGTGTGTCCGTTGCTTTTATTTTAGAACATGTCCTATACTTGGCCACAAATTGCGGTCCGTGGCCCCATAGAAAGTCATTGGGTCCGCGATGCAGACCAAAGATTTATCTGTGGCTTGTGTTGCTGCGTCCTGATGCATGCGGTCCCAATGACATCACCACTCCTGCTTCGGGTCTCACGTAATGATGTCATTATGCGAGACCCAGAGCAGGAGGTTGCAGTGATGTAATTGCAGCTTCTTGTGCTGTTCTAACGTCTCACAGACTTGAGGCCTAGCAGCCTGAGGCTTGTGAAGTTGGACCGACATGAGTGTGCCCCCCTTTAGGGTTCATTCACACGTCCGCAAAATGGGTCCACATCTGTTCCGCAATTTTGCGGAATGGGTGCGGACCCATTCAATTTCAATGGGGCCGGAATGTGCTGTCCACATCTGCATTTGCGGATCCGCACTTCCGTTCCGCAAAAAAATCTAACATGTCCTATTCTTGTCCTCAATTGCGACATTTTCTATGAGAGTGCCAGCGATGTGCGGTCCGCAAAATGCGGAATGCACATTGCCGGTGTCCGTGTTTTGCGGATCCGCAAAACACATACGGACGTGTGAATGGACCCTTATGGGTAGCGAAGTGGCACCCTAGGCAGATGACTACCCTCCCCTATCCATGGTCCCGACCCTAATTCAGACCACATTACTGCAGGAGGTATAACAGGAGAGGACTATAACTCCCAGCATGTCTAAGCCATTATAATGTAATACCAGAGCACATTGCAGGGAGACGTATAAGAGGATGGGACTACAACTCCCAGCATGTCTAAGCCATTATTATGTAATATCAGAGTACATTACAAGGGGAGGTATACAACTCCCAGCATATCCAGGGTGTTGTAATGTACCCTGATATTATGTAATAATGGCCTTGACATGCTGAGAGTTGTAGTCCTCTCCTCACACATCTTCTTGTAATGCACTCTGATATTACATAACAGGAGGTATAAGAGGAGAGGACTACAACTCCCAGCATTTCTCTGGCACTTACATTGAATCCATACTTCTTCACATGCATGGCTGGTCTTTTTCTTCTTCATTACTTTACTGCACTGCTGAGCTCCGCCTCCTGTTCTGGTCACATGATGATGAGGTCATCACAGGTCCTTGATCTTCTCTTCTCTGCTGAGCTCTGCCTCCTGCATCTGACATTATGGCAGGTCCTGTCAGCACTAGGGTAATGATTTATGTAAGGGAGAGAACCTTACACTGTAAAGTGCAGCTGTTCAGCTGTCCACCCGTTTGCTTCCTCGGACGTTCAGCAGCACTGAAGCAGGGGCCCCTTAGACAATGGGGGCCCTTGGCAATTTCCCAGTTTGCCCCCCCTAACGCCGGCCCTGCCTGGACCTGCAGCGACAGAACAGCCTGCTGCTACACTGCTTAATCCGCAACGTCCCAACTCGTTGGAATCCAACATTGCACATGCTCGAGCATCTGTACAAGCAGTGGAACTCCTTGAACGATTTTGTCATGCACAGCCTCAGCAGCAGAGAGGAATCCCAGAAAACACCCCAAAACACCAATATCCCCATAAAAGTTACATCCCCTGATAACCTCGATCTGGGTGAACAACCTATCCAAAAATCACCCAGATTGGTTCAGGGGTTCAGGAATTTCCTGGAAGTCTTATTTTTGCCCCACCGTGCACATGGACACATGCCCCAAATAGTTCCAGTAAAAAGTCCACGGGGCAGAAACAGAGCCTTAGAAATCCAATATGCCCAAATAGTGTCCCAGGGGCCATAGTCACAGGGCAAGAGGCTGGCAAGCAGGCCTCTCCAACTCCCAGTGACAAAGGTGCTTTCGTCACAAAGCCTGTTGAGGGAAGAGTCATATTTAAATATATATGTATGTATGCCGTGACATATATACATATATATATTAGCCCTTGTATATGGGCTCCTCCAGGTGGATTCTGTGGATGTGCACAGAGATGTATGTAGGCCCCCTTGGCAACATGCATCTCTGTGTATACGTATTGATGGAAGATATATGTGATGTGCCCCCTTTATGATATATATATATATGTGTGTGCCCCCTTGACATGTGCCCCTTTAATATATATGCCCCTTGATACACATGGTCCCCCTTGTTAATGCCCCCTGTACATATATCATGCCCCCATATGTAATGTCCGTTCCTATATGCCTATGGATGTGCCCCAAGCATCTATAGGCATATATGGCCGGAATCATGCCGCTTGCTGGAGGGGGGAGGAGACCGACAGTTGGACAATCGTGTCCAGCGTCGGCCTCTACAAAGGACAGAGGATCAATAGATCCTCTGCCCTTTGTCACCATCTCCGGCCGCGCCGGAGATGATGCTCCTAACAGAGACATGGGAACAAAGAGTTCCCATGCCCCTGCGAGTGGCTGACCTCCGGCGCTGTAATTACAGCGCCGGAGGTAAGCATCCGCTTCACAGGCGGGAGGATCAA
Source organism: Bufo gargarizans (assembly GCF_014858855.1). NCBI lineage: Eukaryota > Metazoa > Chordata > Amphibia > Anura > Bufonidae > Bufo > Bufo gargarizans. The sequence continues at coordinate 4,517,696 of NC_058090.1, read as the reverse complement.
AGGATCCCCCCCCTGGAAGCGCGCTCCGAGATCCTCGGGCCGGCGCGGTGACGTCATATCACCGCGCCGGCCCACGTATTGAGGCCGGCGGTGCGCATGCGCACGGCGCGAATAGAAAGACTGCGAGCGGGCGCCGCCAAGTTTAAATAGACCGGCGGCGCCCCGCTCAGCAGTCAGGTAAGTAGACCAGAAAGAAACATCATCCCCTGGACTGACGAGCCCCCCTGGACGGACGAGCCCCCCCTGGACAACGAGCATTAAACCCTAAGTATCCTGCTATATACCCCCCTGCTTCTATATACCCCCCTGCTTCTATATACCCCCCTGCTGCCATCCATATATTCCCCTGCATTCCCCTAATTAACCCCTTATACCACCAACGATCCCTTGCATTATCCCCTTACCCTCTGTGTTCCCCTATAGCCCCTGTTTCCCCCCCTTAACCTTTGGCAACCCTTATCTTCCCCTGCCCTGAGCCTAATCCCCCTGTGTTCCCCCAGAATCCCTCCTATTCCCCGCTTCCCTGGTACCCCTGATACCCTTTTCCGGCTGCCCTGCTTACCCCAGCAGCAGTGTCTGTATTTACCCCTTGTTCCCCATAGGGAAAGTATATTGACAGGATTGGGTGGGCCTCTGGTAAAGGGTATGTATGTGTATTATAGTTAGATACTGGGGAAGAATTGGGACTGGGTTAGCGTAGTCAGAACCGTGATAGTATATTGTATTAGTGTGTGTATTTGTGTTGTAGTGCGCGGTTATAACAATATATATCTATCCACTTGTTATAGATATATATAGTTATAAACATAATAATTCCTTTAATGTTGTAAAATATCGCCGTAATAATTAGTGTGTTGTTGGCATTGTATTACTAATGTATTATTAATAAATACTGTGTCATTTATACCAATTGTGTAATGTGTGATTACTAGGGGTAGTCAGTAAGGCGCGTGCAGCTAGTTTAGTGATTAGTGTAGGGCAATCAGTAGTGATTTGTTATTCATTAAGGCTTAAATAGGCGGAGTCATCATAAGACGATTACGCCTATTTATGAATATTAATTATCGAGATTTGCATAAATATCAATAATTAATATCCCCTTTAACATTGGCGAGCCAGGCCCACTGCTGTGAGTTTGTATCTGTGGTTGGTTTTGGAACGGAAAAACCGCTTACGCTGTGAACTAATCAGGTGGGAAGGACGCGGTCAGTGGATCTGAGCGTCCATAGCCTGCAAGTTCGGACAGGTAAGAGCGGGTTTTTCTCGATCAGAACCGGACACAGAGCAAACTCTACAGCAGAGAATCTAAAATCTTTCCTGATCTTTGTGTACTAATATTTTCTGATTCCCTTACACGCCAACTGGAGAGGAGTCATCACAACACGACTGAAGAGAGAACCATCATCGTTGAAACAGAAGTCGTCTAGCTGAACGGGAGAAGGCGTTCCGAATATTGAAGGACCTCCTCCACGCAGCAACACAAGTATCAACGACACCAATGAAGATGGCCTCTCATCAAAAAGTGAGTATGAACTTCACCACACTGCAACACCTCAGCAAACATAGCACATACAACCCCATCATCCCCACCACTTACAAATCCACTGAGCTGCTATGGTCCACTTTATTGGACCAGGCATACGCTCACGATAAACTGTGCATTAATCGTAGTGTGTTCAAAAAAACAAAAAAAACGACTCCAAATGCCTTTGAGGATATCATTTGGAAGCCAGAACATCTAGAAACACTTAACAGCACAACAAAGGCAGAGGAAGTTTCCAACATGGCAAACTTTCACTGCAATTGTTGTGTTGAGAACATTAAACAGTTGCACACATTACAAACACAACTACAAGAGAAGTCCCAGTGTACGGCCGAGAGGGGCAGAGATATTTGCGTGTTAGAGTCTAGACTCTCGGACAAGGAGAGTTTCTACTCTGACATGGACAAGGAACTGCTCAGACTGTACACTGAGATAAATCAGTTCAGGAACAATACGGTATCCATGGATAGCATGATTGTTCAACTTCGAGAGGACCTGGCTGCAAAAACGCAAACCATTGCGGATTTGCAGCAGGTCATCTCGAATCTGTCACGGCCTGGTACTAACAGCATGTTGCCCACGAAACAGGTTTGTGTTTCGGGAACGGCACATGGGGAGACAGCGGCGACAGCGCCAATATCTTCCACGGATCAAACACCCGAGGCAGTAGACACCAGGGGACAGGTGGAACGGACGCTACCTTTTACCCAAACACCCAGGGAGAATAGGGGTAGCAACCGATTCCAGGAACAGGACAACGATTGGAGAGAGGAAAGTGGTTGGCCATTTACCACTTCCAATCCGCCAACGCGTCCGGAAAGACAGGAAGATTTTTATCCTAACCATTCCAGTATGGAAAGGATAAACTTCCTGTTACGGATCTGCAAGGAGATCCCAAAATATGATCCCATTGTAGATCCGTTTACTTCATGTGATATCTTCGAGGGTCACTGTAACAAGTATTCAGTGGCTCACGGATGCTGCTATAATTATTGAGCAGTGCAGACAGGATACACTGCTCAATAAGAAATTCGTCAAAGTGACGGAGCGTGCGCCTGTACCTGATATATCTCAAGATGATCGGGTACAGCACACAAAGGGTTATTCAACTATTCGCCCCATGGCCCCGCCATTGGAAAGGATAGGAAGCATTCAATGCTTCCTATGTTTACAATACGGGCACATAAAGAGGAATTGTCCACAATGGTCACGTAATAACCGGACAAATCCTGAGAGAACGGGCAATAATAACGGTTTCAAGATGAAACCTAATTATGCCAAAGCAGTGGGGGAATATCTGGGACATTCACAGGTCCAGACACCAAAACGTGTGGCTGTTGTGAATGACCCTGCGCGTTTAGGAAGGAGTGTGGAATCCCTGGAATCCACACTAAGGGTCCATAACAAGAACCCACAAGTGGCAGTATGTACCTCACAGGTACCTACTGGGAGTCTGGTAGAAATTGATTGAAGATCAGGGATCCCTAAAGAACTGGCGCCAGTATGTCCTATCATACTGGATTCTTCAGGGAGACCCCACATAAAAGCCAAAATCAAAAATCAGGACGCCGAAATCATGCTGGACACTGGTGCGGAAATTTCCATTACCAATGTCAAACATGATTTACATCCCAACAGCCCTCAGTGTGTGGTGATCGGATTTGATCACCAACAAGGGGGGGTGAAGGCCCACAGAATAGAAGAAGTAATTGTCCAGATTACCACTCACACGACCCTTAGGATCCCCATGTGGTATTACCCCGGTTCTGACAACATTATTGGAACCGACGTAATGACACAAAATGGGTGGATCCTAGATCTGGCAAATAGTATTGTGTGGAAGGGTCCCAGACAATCCAAGGTATTTGTCATCCAACGCCAGTTTCTGGGACCACCATTGCCAACAATAGATGACTCTACTGAAGTACTTGAACACAAATGGCCTGAGATCTCGCATAATCCAGATCTTGAGCCTATTGTGTATGAGTACCCCGATCTGTGGGCCCAGGGAAAAAACGATTGTGGCAGACTGATTGGAGTTCAGGTGGACATACAAGGTCCCGACCCTCCACCTCAACGCCAATACCGCTTTCCGCCAGAAGCCACCCATTCAATTTTGGACACTGTCCAAGAATTGAAAACTAAGGGGGTGGTCATAGAGGGCAATTCTAAATGCAACAATGCCCTCTGGCCAGTAAAGAAAAAGGACACCAATGCATGGAGGCTCACCATAGATCTCCGGGTCCTCAACAAGTACACCCCAATGTCCGCTCCAGTGGTGGCACAGACTCCCGACATCATGGCCAGAATAAGCGGCAAAAGTCGCATATTCTCAACCATAGATGTTGCCAATGGGTTCTTCTCTATTGAACTCACTGAAAACTGTAGGTACAAATTTGCCTTTACAGTAGGGGACAAACAGTACATGTTTGGTGTACTCCCCCAGGGATTCCACAGTAGTCCCACGTATTTTCACCAGGCATTGGCGGCCGTTCTGAGCGTATTTTCACGGCCGGGATGCCTTCTGCAATACGTGGATGACCTGCTCTTACAAACAGAAACCATAGAAGAACACTTGGTTCTGTTAAAAGAGCTATTGGGACTCCTGGCCAAGTCAGGACTCAAGCTGAGTCCCCACAAGGCAAATTTGGCCAGAACGGAGGTGACTTTTCTTGGAGTCCAAATTTCTTTTGGAGCCAAAGGGATCATGGCAGCCAGAGTGGAAGCCATGGTAAAGTTACCTAGGCCGGGCACTCTACAGGATTTAAGAAATCTCCTGGGAGTTGCTAATTTCATGAGGGAGTTCATAGAGGATTTTGCTGCCAAAGCAAAACCCCTCTATGAACTCCTCAGAGGAGAAGACCCTTCAATCAAAGGTTGGTCTGATGCACAGGAAGAGGCCTTTTCTACTTTGAAAAGGGACCTCTCCTCTGCCCCTGTATTGGCTACCCCCCATCCTGAAGGGGAAATAGCCATACAGGCGCATGCAGGGACGGAGTCTATCTCAGCGGTCCTCCTACAGCAGATAGGGTATGACACTAGACCGCTGGGATACTTCTCCAGGTTACTTTCGCCTGTTGAACGAGGGTTCGATGAGTGTGCCAAACTGGCAGCCATACACTATGCCGTCAAAACCACTGAGCATATTGTAGGCTTCAGGCCCCTCACTTTGCAGACTCCACACTCTCCATTGGCCCTCCTGCTCCGTGATACACTCCCTTGAGTCTCCCAACAGAGATTTGGGAGGTGGATTATGGATCTCAGTGGCCGGAGCCTACAGGTGAACCACAAAGCCAAGTATGTTCTGTCCCAGTTACTGAACCTAACTGGCACCGAACATGACTGTGGCCATCCAGCGCACATCAACGCGCCACAAATTTACAGGACTGATAAACATCCAGAAGACAGAGTCATCTTTGTTGATGGCTCTCGATTTTTCATGGATGGGACCTATGTCACAGGTTTTGCTGTGCTGGATGAGACCACAGGTACCCAGAATCTTGTCAAGTTACCAGGTCACATGTCGGCACAGCGGGCGGAACTGGAGGCAGTCAAGAAAGCCTTACTTCTTCAACCCCCAGGGAAACGAACTATATATAGCGACAGTTGATATGTAGTTCGTTCTCTCACCCTGCACCTGGACACATGGAAAAGACGAGGATTTGTGGATAGCCAAAACAAACCTCTGGCTCATTTGTCGGTCCTGAAAGAACTTTGGGAATGGGGCATGGCACACCCGGCGGAAGCAGCCATCATAAAAATCCCTGCGCATCAGAAAGGGGATGAGCCTTTGACGCTAGGTAACAACAAGGCGGATGAATTGGCCAAACTAGCGGCAGTATCTGGGATCCTTCAGGAAACAGACACTGAGCCGCTACCGGCCTACCACATTGCAGTTCGTACCAACCTGAGTAAAGGCCCGGTGTTATTTGAGGAGGAACAAGCAAAAGACCCTCTTCTAATGACACACCTCACATCTCCTCAGCATCCCTGGTCAAGACAGCAAGGGATCCTGTGTTATGATACCGGTACACAACAACTTCCTCTTCCCGTGGTTCCACAGCATCTGCAAGCAGAACTGACCAGATTGAACCACCAACTGTTTGGACACCTGGGCCGGGATAAACTCTTGTCTCTCCTGAGAGACAAATTATACTGGCCGGGAATGTCCAACACAGTAGAGGAAGTAACACAACAGTGCCTGGTATGTGCTCAGGTTAACCCAAGGGCGTCAGCCCTGAAGCCGGTGTTGCAGCGAGTCCCTCCTGCAGATGGTCCATGGTCCGCACTACAAATAGATTTTATAGGACCTTTACCAACAGGAAGTCGTAACTATCGTTATGCACTGGTGGTAGTGGATGTTTTCTCTAAATGGGTAGAAGCCATCCCCACGGTTAACGATTCGGCTACAACCACTGCCCGTGTTCTCTGGGAACAAGTTCTGTCACGATGGGGTATCCCCAGATTGATAGAGTCAGACAGAGGGACCCATTTCACGGGTAAGGTAATGAAAGCGCTTTGTGGTCTTTTAGACATAAAGCAAAGATTTCATGTGCCTTACCACCCTCAGTCAGCGGGCATCGTGGAGCGGATGAACCGGACCATAAAAACACGACTTTCTAAAGCACTACTGGAGAAAGGTTCCTCATGGGTAACCTCTCTGCCAGCCGTGCTAATGGGAATCCGAGCTACCGAGGCTACCAGTACCGGTATCACCCCGTTCGAACTAATGACCGGACGCAAAATGCCCCTATGCCTGCCCAATGAACCCCTGGTGTCAGAACCGGTGAAGAACGCCATCGCCAGAGACCTATTTCTCCAACAGGTACAACTAAACCTGAAGGAGTTATTGCCTCATGCAGCAATACGGCTACACAGACCGTATCTACAGGGGGAAACACCAATGCCCTCTGTAGGAGAACTGGTGATGGTGAAAATCTTCCGTCGGGTCGGCCCCTGGGATGCAAACTGGGAAGGATCCTATCAGGTCCTTGAAGTAATGGGTGACACCATGCTAAAGGTGCAAAGGCCGATGACGACCAAGAAAAAGTCACGTAGGCGGCAGGGAGTTTTATGGATCCATATCGACCAGGCCAAGGCCACCCGAGCCTCCCCAACTCAATAACAGGAACCCTCACAGAGTTGGGTGACCGGGGGGGGGGGTGTATTGGTGGGTCGAGGGTGGATCCATGAAACTAATTACACACACATTGAATTAACAGATCACAGGAGGGAGACTCACCAAGGCTACGACTAGCCTGAAAAGATATAGAGATCCTCTGAACATGGCATATCCCCAACTTGTGGCACTGGTGGTAAGCATGATGATGGCGGGCTCAACCTCTTCGGGGGAGGGCCTGGGAGTTAATAAACCCGGCCTTTTAATGGTGGAATGTTTGGAGGGCAAAATCTTGAAACCATACGAGAACTTTTCCTTTATACCAGGACAGTGGTATCTGTATGGTTTCCAGAGGGAGAGTTTTGCCCAAGGTGTAATTCAACATTATACCCCTGTGGAGAATGTGTCTGCCATACAACATGATTTACATGCCCTCTGCCTCAAAGAATTCAGACATTTTCGGGACTCTGACCCTACTCCTATGAGATCCTTAAGATGGGTGTCTAGGGACCCTCACTTGCATCCTTACAAACAAGTGGAAGCCAACACTACCACAGTGTTGTGTACCAAGCAGCGGGTTCTGAGTCCCGAGGATGTCACGGGTGCAGAATATAGTGGCTGGTATATCCTTAAAGCTACCTTCATAAGGAGGGATAGCCAAGATGGGCTGAGGGTAAGGACATATTTTGACAGACCCATTCCGGTAAAGGGCACCCTAAAAGCTTATTGTATGTTAAGAGATTCCCAGATGATTATCACTAGGGAATCCAGTTATGTTCAGGGACATGTGTCCACAGATTACATACGAACCAGTATAATGATGCTAAAGTTAAACTGCAGTAACTCTGGCCAGGTCCTATGGAATGACCAGAGTGGTCCGGTAAAACTGGAAGGCTTTTACCGAGCCACCATTTTAAAAGTACGGACAGATGCCAAGGATCTCAGGTATGCTCAGTTAAAGGGATCTCCATCCATACGGTCTTTTATGATCACCATCATGAGAGACAATTGTGTTCAGGAGGTGACTGGATATTATTTCATCACCTATGCCCACTGGGAACAAGATACCCAGATGGTAACCTTGGACACTAATCCCTGGAGATGGGATTTGGTGTGCAATGGAGTGGATACCCCTACAGTGGATGTATGGATGGACGGTACCCCTATGAATGAGGAATACCGGGGTAGGTATGTGTCTTCCGATTGGAAAGACCCCAGTAGCAGGGATATTAACTTTGACATCAATATAGATGGTTCGTTTAGATGGCCTTTTTGCGAGGCAGTAGATGAAGGGTGCTGGACCTTTACACAATGGGTCTATCTGTCTAAATCCAAACCCGTAGGAAAACTAGTGCTACAGGTTGGAGAAAGTGACCAATGGTATCCGTTCAAAGGTAGAGGGCAAGTTTGTGTAACCGTGGTGAGGATCCCCTATGAAGCAACAGGTCTCCAACCTGTAAAAATGCATTTAGACTCTTGCTAACGCCCCTATCCATCAATTGGCAGATCCTATAGCTCCTCAACTGTCATCCCCATGGAAGATCATCACGGGGACAAAATTCGTCCTATTTACTTGGAGAATTTCCGTAGATGACTTCCGAGTCGACCAATGGGATCACAGATGTGGGGAGTTTGTGAGGAACCAAATTGACATGATAAGAGGTTGGATAGAGGCGGGGCAAGAGGTAAGAAAGGATGATCTCATACACAGGAATCAAAGGGGAAGAAGAGATCTGATAGCCATGGGACTAGGCGGAGGTGCATTGGGAGTAGGCGCCCTGAACACTATGGACATGGAAGTCCTGAGAGGTAAACTTGGGGATGTTGCGCGACACGCCGGAGAAGGATTCGAGACCCAGCTTGATGTAAACCACGTCTTAGAGGGTTTGCAGCATTCGCACATAGATGCCACTACCTCTCTATCTTCTGCTTTACGTGAGAAGTTTAGAAGGTTAGTTGTGGGTCTCTTGGAAGAACAGGATAGAGCTCAGCTCGCTCTGGCGTGTACGCAAGTCCAGAGTGAACTCTCAGGCAACCTTAAACATATTGTATCATCGTTGTACGGCGGCCACTTTCCATTTAACCTCCGCCAACGGATAAGTCCTCTTATATCTCCTTTTGCAGCCAATCACACCAACTGGTGGGTAGTACAGTGGCACGGCTGTAGGAATCTCACTTGCACTGCTTCGTCATTGGCTCCTGTATCTGGCCATCTTAGACAAGGTTACAGTGCAATTAACTTAGGGATTGTCATAAACAACCGGACGGTGCTTCATCCTCAGCTCCCCGCGGGCGTTCTAACCTATGAGAGAGGCCATCCTTATCTGTTAGACACAGAGGGATGTTGGAAGAAAGAGGATGCTATCCTCTGTCAAGGTAGTCAGGATCGGGTGTTAAGACACCAATGTTGGAGCACCGAGGGGTCCTGTGAGATGAAGGCCAGCCCAATACCCTCTTCCCTTAAATACTTGGGACAGGGGTATTGGTGCTGGTACCAAAGGCAAAACATGTCTTATACAATCTATGGAACTAACTGCACTGAGAGAGGAGTACTCCTCCCTGGAGCGTATTGCACCCTTAGCCCCGTCCTAGGTTTAGATGTCGCAGAGATACAAGGAAGAACACCAATCACCCCGGAGAAAAGACTCGACATCCGCCCCGACGTACCCGTGAGACTCCAGAAAATTCCTCTTGGCTTTGGGGTAGAACTCAAACATCTCCTGCTGGACTTCAGCCAAGAAGACAAAATACTTAAGAATCTTCTAGAAACAGGCCACCATCCAACTGACGCACGACAAGAATAAAATTACGGCAATCACAACCGCGTTGGACAAAGACTCCAAGATCTCCTGGTGGAAAAGTCTGTTCGGCTACAGTCCAAAGGCAACATCCTTCTTCAACCTATTGATTCATCCGGTGATAGTTCTTCTGGTTCTGGTAATAGTCATGTACACGGGACTGTGTCTAATCTACAGGAGGGTCAAGAGACTTGCGGACCAGCTAAACCAGAACCAGACAGAACTTCACAAAGTTAATCGCAGGAGGCTCAGGACTTAGCTCCAACAAAGTCCTGAAGCCAGAGATCGCATGGACATACGGTTTCCTATGAAGGTCGGGATGAAAATCCAAAAGCCATCCTGTGACCTCATAACATTGTGTGTATGCATACACGTATTGTAGTAGATTTTCGTAGGAGGATTCGGGGTATAATCATAGACCACCCTGTGACCTCATATATTGTGTATAGATTTACATTGATTATTTGCATGTGAGTTCCTATGTACCCATGGACACTCTAGGTGCAAATGGGCGACAGCCATACTACAATATGGCTGGACGCACGTGTGCATCCTATAGTCATTTCCCCAAGGACACAAGGGTCTGTTAACTACCAGTGTCTTGGGAGATATAGAGAGTAAGGCCAGGTGGCATGAGTCTCTATGGGTACACACTGAATTGTATTGGGAGGGATATGACATGTTTGTGTGAGTGGGGTAGAGTAGATTCCCTAGGGTCAGGCCCCTCATCACTAAGGTATTTGCCGCTTCAATATCGACAATGGTGATTTTTTGTAAGGGTTGGACTGAATGATGGTAGTGCGGGGTTCCTTCCCGCAGGAAAAATTTGGGTACTATGACATCACCTCTCACTAGAAAATCTGACCTGCCTTGTAAAAACCTATGTATCTGTCCCGGAGAGAACCTCTCCAACAACTGAGTCTTCAATTAAAATGAAAGTCATTAAAAGGTCAGCCTACAGCCATCCGTACCCCATAGGGAGGTGCTACATTTATTACCGGCACTAACATTGGGGGTAACGGACGCCAGAAGAACAACACTGGCAAAGAGAGAGAATACGGTCGCTGAATGGAGTGATCTAAAGACTGCAAGGGTGAAGCCATTCCGGAGTCAGGAATAGACTACGTTGGGAGTGGCTGACACCTGAAGATCATAGGATACCAAGAAAGTTATCCAAGGAGAAGGACATGGGGTACTCGGGGGATGGAGATGTTTTAATGAGAGGCAGGATGGAGCACGATGGGTGATGTCTAGGTACCTAAGAGTCAGATCACTTTAGTCCTCCCGGAAATGTCACCAAGGGTAGATAGAAGAGGCAAATGCAGCCCAACCCTTCCCCCAAAATGTTTATTGTCGTATTCCCGACAACAGGGGGATTGTTGAGGGAAGAGTCATATTTAAATATATATGTATATATGCCGTGACATATATGCATATATATTTAAATATATATGTATGTATGCCGTGACATATATACATATATATATTAGCCCTTGTATATGGGCTCCTCCAGGTGGATTCTGTGGATGTGCACAGAGATGTATGTAGGCCCCCTTTGGCGACATGCACACACCCTTGACATGTGCCCCTTTAATATATATGCCCCTTGATACACATGGTCCCCCTTGTTAATGCCCCCTGTACATATATCATGCCCCCATATGTAATGTCCGTTCCTATATGCCTATGGATGTGCCCCAAGCATCTATAGGCATATATGGCCGGAATCATGCCGCTTGCTGGAGGGGGGAGGAGACCGACAGTTGGACAATCGTGTCCAGCGTCGGCCTCTACAAAGGACAGAGGATCAATAGATCCTCTGCCCTTTGTCACCATCTCCGGCCGCGCCGGAGATGATGCTCCTAACAGAGACATGGGAACAAAGAGTTCCCATGCCCCTGCGAGTGGCTGACCTCCGGCGCTGTAATTACAGCGCCGGAGGTAAGCGTCCGCTTCACAGGCGGGAGGATCAAAGGATCCCCCCCTGGAAGCGCGCTCCGAGATCCTCGGGCCGGCGCGGTGACGTCATATCACCGCGCCGGCCCCCCACGTATTGAGGCCGGCGGTGCGCATGCGCACGGCGCGAATAGAAAGACTGCGAGCGGGCGCCGCCAAGTTTAAATAGACCGGCGGCGCCCCGCTCAGCAGTCAGGTAAGTAGACCAGAAAGAAACATCATCCCCTGGACTGACGAGCCCCCCTGGACGGACGAGCCCCCCCTGGACAACGAGCATTAAACCCTAAGTATCCTGCTATATACCCCCCTGCTTCTATATACCCCCCTGCTTCTATATACCCCCCTGCTGCCATCCATATATTCCCCTGCATTCCCCTAATTAACCCCTTATACCACCAACGATCCCTTGCATTATCCCCTTACCCTCTGTGTTCCCCTATAGCCCCTGTTTCCCCCCCTTAACCTTTGGCAACCCTTATCTTCCCCTGCCCTGAGCCTAATCCCCCTGTGTTCCCCCAGAATCCCTCCTATTCCCCGCTTCCCTGGTACCCCTGATACCCTTTTCCGGCTGCCCTGCTTACCCCAGCAGCAGTGTCTGTATTTACCCCTTGTTCCCCATAGGGAAAGTATATTGACAGGATTGGGTGGGCCTCTGGTAAAGGGTATGTATGTGTATTATAGTTAGATACTGGGGAAGAATTGGGACTGGGTTAGCGTAGTCAGAACCGTGATAGTATATTGTATTAGTGTGTGTATTTGTGTTGTAGTGCGCGGTTATAACAATATATATCTATCCACTTGTTATAGATATATATAGTTATAAACATAATAATTCCTTTAATGTTGTAAAATATCGCCGTAATAATTAGTGTGTTGTTGGCATTGTATTACTAATGTATTATTAATAAATACTGTGTCATTTATACCAATTGTGTAATGTGTGATTACTAGGGGTAGTCAGTAAGGCGCGTGCAGCTAGTTTAGTGATTAGTGTAGGGCAATCAGTAGTGATTTGTTATTCATTAAGGCTTAAATAGGCGGAGTCATCATAAGACGATTACGCCTATTTATGAATATTAATTATCGAGATTTGCATAAATATCAATAATTAATATCCCCTTTAACAAAGCCCTAATGCAGTTTATGCATTTTCCGGACAATTCCCAAGTCCCCTCCAGAACTGACCCAGCCTACGACTTATTGACCCCTTATTTCCCTCCTTAGGGATTTACTCTTAAAATGATATACCCCTGATAAAAATCTATCTGTCGATGAATCCCTTTTTTGTTTTAGGCCTCTTTCACACTTGCGTTGTCCGGATCCGGCGTGTACTCCACTTGCCGTAATTACACGCCGGATCCGGAAAAACGCAAGTGTACTGAAAGCATTTGAAGACGGATCCGTCTTCAAAATGCTTTCAGTGTTACTATGGCACCCAGGACGCTATTAAAGTCCTGGTTGCCATAGTAGTAGTGGGGAGCGGGGGAGCAGCATACTTACCATCCGTGTGGCTCCCGGGGCGCTCCAGAATGACGTCAGAGGGCCCCATGCGCATGGATGACGTGTCCATGCGATCACGTGATCCATGCGCTTGGGGCGCCCTGACGTCACTCTGGAGCGCCCCGGGAGCCGCACGGATGGTAAGTATGCTGCTCCCCGCTCCCCACTGCACTTTACCATGGCTGTCAGGACTTTAGCGTCCCGGCAGCCATGGTAACCATTGAGAAAAAGCTAAACGTCGCATCCGGCAATGCGCCGAAACAACGTTTAGCTTAAGGCCGGATCCGGATCAATGCCTTTCAATGGGCATTCATTCCGGATCCGGGCTTGCGGCAAGTGTTCCGGATTTTTGGCCGGAGCAAAAAGCGCAGCATGCTGCGCTATTTGCTGCGGCCAAAAAACGTTCCGTTCCGGAACGGAAGACATCCTGATGCATCCTGAAGGACGGACTGTCCATTCAGAATGCATTAGGAAAATCCTGATCAGTATTCTTCCGGCATAGAGCCCCGACGACGGAACTCTATGCCGGAAGACTATAACGCAGATGTGAAAGAGCCCTTAAAAGCCGCCTTTCCTTCCGTCAGTTTATTCCATCCAAGCGTGCCAGATATGGGGTAAAATTATACAAGGTGTGCGAGAGCACAACCGGCTACACCTGCGGTCTGTCTGCATATGAGGGCAGAGACTCCCAACTTAACCCCCCAGGCTGCCCTGAAATTAGTGGAACATCGGGAAAAATTGTGTGAGATCTATTGGCGTCATTCTTACACAAAGGGTACCATGCGTACACTGATAATTTTTATACCAGTATACCCCTTTTTAAATCCCTCCATGCTGCAAACACAGGGGCTTGTGGGACAGTCCGTAAAAATTTAGTGGGATACCCACAACCGCTGGTGTCCAAGAGTTTGGAGAGAGGAACAGCCTTTGTCCTTGCAAGTGACCAGCTGCTTGCAGTGAAGTAGAAGGACAGGAAGGATGTCTATATGCTGACCACCGTGCACGCAGACACCACAGTAGCAGTTAGGGAGAGGGGGGCTACTGCGGACAAACACAAACCGGTCTGTGTGACAGACTATAATAAATTTATGGGAGGTGTAGACCTCTCGGACCAGGCGCTTCAACCCTACCTGGTGAAGCGAAAAAACAGGGCCTGGTATAAAAAGGTAGCAATCTACCTCATTCAGATTGCTACCTATAATAGTTTTGTTTTATTTAAAAAGTCCCAAGGAACCCTCAACTTCCTTGAGCTCCAGGAGAAGGTGGTTGAGAGTCTCCTGTTTGAGTCCCCCGCACCTGGGCAAGCCTTTGAAACTGAGGAGGTTCGAAGGCTTTCAGAACGCCACTTCCCTCACCCCGTCCCTGCCACTGCCAATAAGACATATCCTCAGAAACTATGCCAGGTGTGTAGCAAACATGGAAAAAGGAGGGACACCCGATTTTACTGCCCCAGTTGCCCATCACAACCAGGACTCTGCAATTACCCCTGTTTTGAGACGTACCATACGGTTGCTAATTATAAATTTTATTTAATACCAAAAAGGGTGGGTGAGTGGGGGACCTTTTCAGGAAGTCAATTTATTCTCATTTACTGTTTAGATTGTGGGCTCTCCAGGGAAGGAGGGATCCTTTTGGGATGGGTTTGGGAGCAAATTATTTTTTCAGACATTGGAACAAATTTTACCTTTTCTTATTTTATTTTTTATTTTCCAAATTTAATTTTTTATGACTATGTCCTGCCACACAAAGCTGTTAATTCCATTCACATTACTGTATCATGATATTGGCATGATATTTTTTTTGATTGAGTTGTTTCTCATCAGTACAGTAAGGGCTTTATTAAGATTTTCTTTTAGTTTTTTTGTGGACACCCCACAACACGTTTAGAAATACTGACATCATTTTGGGAATTAGTGATCCATTACTTTTCTTACAGACGGTTCTGGACATTGTCCTTTCATATATTCTGTAGGTGACTGGTTGATTGTGTGCATAGCGGTTTCTACCTTGCCATGCAGGGGCCTGTTATGGTGCACCGCGTCACTTAGCCCGTTCGTCTATCATATTGGGATTGATAGGGCTAAAGAGACGTTGTACGACCAGTTACTGTCCTTGAATGCCAGCTTGTCATTACAGCCCTATCGGTGTTCTTGTATCTTGAGAACAAACTGGAATTTGCAACATAGTTGGAGACATTTTGCCCTGTTGTCTTTTTAAAATGGGGTCATTAATAAGGGTTTTCTATCATTTTGCAGCTCAACGCCATTACATGTGTGCAATGGGGCCTGAACAATTTTCAGTTTATTATCTGAAAGGCCCCGGGTGCTCCTTTATGTTTGGGCCCTGCCGTGTGTCAAGACATAAGGTTAGGGCCACAATGGGGATATTTCTGAAGACAGAAGAAATGGGATGATACATTTTGGGATGTACTTCTTCATTTTCATGTGCTCTGTAAAAACAAATCTGTCTTTAAATTGACACTTTTGTGTAAAAAAATGAAACAGATTTTTTTTCCGCCTGCTTAGCATTCATTTCTACAAACAACTACGGGGTCTAAAAGCTCACTACACCCCTAGATGAATACTTTAGGGGGTATAGTTTTCAAAATGGGGTCATTTATGAGGATTTTTTTATTGTTTTGGCAGCTCAACGCCATTACAAGTGTGCAATGCGGCCTAAAACATTTTCAAGCAAATTTTGTGTTCTGAAAGCCACTTTATGTATGGGCCCTGATATGTGTCAAGACATAAGATTAGGGCCACAATGGGGATATTTCTGAAGACAGGAGAAATGGGATGATACATTTTGGGATGTAGTTCTTCATTTTCATGTGCTCTGTAAAAACAAATCTGTCTTTAACTTGACACTTTTGTGTAAAAAAATGAAAAAGATATTTTTTTCGCCTGCTTAGCATTAATTTCTACAAAAAACTACGGGGTCTGAAAGCTCACTACACCCCTAGATGAATACTTTAGGGGGTATAGTTTTCAAAATGGGGTCATTTATGAGGATTTTTTATTGTTTTTGCAGCTCAACGCCATTACAAGTGTGCAATGCGGCCTAAAACATTTTCAAGTAAATTTTGTGTTCTGAAAGCCACTTTATGTATGGGCCCTGACGTGTGTCAACATAAGATTAGGGCCACAATGGGGGTATTTATGAAAACAGGAGAAATGGGGTGATACATTTTGGGGTGTACTTCATTTTCATGTGCTTTGTAGAAATTGACAATTTTGTGTAAAAAAAAAAAGTATATATATTCTTTTCACCTTCTTAGCATTAATTACTATTAAAAACTAGGGGGTCAAAAAACTAATTACACCCATAGATGAATACATTAAGGGGTCACTTTT
This sequence comes from Bufo gargarizans, assembly GCF_014858855.1. Taxonomy (NCBI): domain Eukaryota; kingdom Metazoa; phylum Chordata; class Amphibia; order Anura; family Bufonidae; genus Bufo; species Bufo gargarizans. The sequence continues at coordinate 4,501,427 of NC_058090.1, read as the reverse complement.
GGGGAAGTTATATTATTCTGACACTTATAAGCCTCTGCAAACTTGGCTTGTTGCAGGAAAAAATATGTACTTCATAAATTTTAAAAGGAATGTAAAATGGTAAATCTCCTAAATAAAAAAAAGTTAAAGTTTTTTGTAAGTGCAGCCAAAATAAAGTAAAGTAAAGTAAAGATGTGGAAATATTTTTCTGATAAAAAATATTGAATAGTATTTATGTATGTGAAATATTGCAGTTGAAAATAGGAAAATATGCCAATTGTTAAAAATTTTCATAGATTTTTAAGTTTTTTAATAAAGATAAATAAAGATGAGTCAATACTTTATAAGACTACCTTTTGCTGCATTTACAGCTGTAAATATTTTGCACATCTAGAGGCTGACATTTTTGCCCATTCTTCTTTGCAAATTGGCTTAAAGAGGTTGTCCGGTCCCAAAATCTAAATTTTTCTATGTGCTCCTAACACCCCTCACCATGCATACATATGCCCCCAATACCTTTTTTTCATGTCTGAGCTTTCCCTTTTCCCTGGAAGACATCAGACTATCCTGGCACATCTGTTTACTTTCTCCCCTTCTTGTTTTGTTGAATACATAACTTTATTTATACACAAGCCTGGCTGCACTGCACAGTGATGAGTCACAGGCTGGACACGCCCCCACACTGCTCTGCCTGCAGCAGCTACACTCACTACAACTCCTGTGTCCATCTTCCTACACCCAGACATGAATCTACTTCTCACTCAGTGTCTAAATTCCATCACTGACTGTCCACAGGCTCTTCCCTCATGTGTATCTAATGCTATCCTGTGTGATATAGCCTGCTGAGCTGTGTATCTAATCCTATCACTGACAGTCCACAGGCTCTTCCCCCACTAACTCCAGAGTGTGATAAACATCTGGAATCAGCAAGCGTATCCAATCACATCTGTCCTATCCTGTATGTGTGCCTGATACACATCCTGTTGTGTGCGATACTGCCTGCTGAAGTGTTTATCTAATCACATCTACTATGATACTGCCTGCTGAAATGTGTATCTAATCCCATCTTCTATGATACTGCCTGCTGAAGTGTATATCTAATCCCATCTACTATGATACTGCCTGCTGAAGTGTTTATCGAATCCCATCTTCTATGATACAGCGTACTAAAATGTGTATCTAATCCCATTTTATATGATACTGCCTGCTGAGCTGTGTATCTAATCACATTTTGTATGACACAGCCTGCTGAGTGGTGTTTCTAAGCCTACCTTGTATGATCCTGCCTGCTGAGCTGTTTATCTAAACCCTTATGCACACGACCGTATCCATTTTGCGATCCACAATTTTGGCCGTCCGATTGAGTTCTATGGATTTGAGGTCCTCATTTTGAAGACCAGAATAGGACATGTTCCGTCTTTACTGGAACTGATATATGGATGTAAAAAACACACTGATGACGTCCCTGTGCTTTCCACATCCGTGTGTCAGTTCTGCGACAGATAGAACATGTCCTATTCTGGTCCTCATAATGTAGATCTAAAACCCATAGAACTCAATGGGACTGCAAAAAAATGTGAATTGTACACGGACAGTAACCATATTTAGTGGATCCGCGACTTGCAGACCGCAAAACAGATACGGTTCTGTGCACGAGCCCTATAACTTATACTCAGCGCCCATAACAGTGACATCCACAGTGCCCCCATAACAGTGACATCCACAGTGCCCCTATAACAGTGACATCCACAGTGCCCCATAACAGTGCCATCCAGTGCCCCTAGTGCCATCCAATGCCCCCTTGTGCCATTCATTGCCCCATGTGCCATCAATTGACCCCCTTGTGCCATCCAGTTCCCCTATTGAGCCAACCATTGCCCCCGTGTGCCATCCAGTGCCCCCTTGTGCCATCCTGTTACCCTATTGAGCCATCCATTGCCCCATTGTGTCAACCATTGCTCCCTTGTGCCATTAATTGACCCCTTTGTGCCATCCAGTTCCCCTATTGTGCCAACCATTGCCCCCTTGTGCCATCCAGTGCTCCACTTGTGCCATCCAGTGCCCCACTTGTGCCATCAATTGACCCTCTTGTGCCATCCAGTTCCCCTATTGTGCCATCCATGCCATTGCTATCCATTGCCCCATATACCTAATATGTCTATTTTTTTAATTTATTTTACTTTAACACAATAAAAGAATTTTAGTTATAAAAACATATTCCAGTGATGCGTGAAAATCAAGGCTCATCTGAACAGCCCCATTGAAGTGAATAGGTCCGGATTTAGTGCTGGTGTAATGCATTCACCTCACGCATTGCATCCGCACGGAATTCTTGCCCGGGTGAAAGGGTATAAGGCTCCATTCAGACGTCCATGGAATAGGTCCGCATCCGTTCCGCAATTATCCGGAACGGGTGCGTACCCATTCATTCTCTATGGAGCCGGAAGAGATGCGGAGAGCACACGATCTTCCGGTCCGCGGCTCCGCAAGAAAATAGAGCAATTGCGGACAAGAATAGGCATTTCCGCAATTTGCGGATCTGCAATGCACTATAGACATCTGAATGGAGCCTAAGGGCTCATGCAGATGGCCGTTGCTTGTCTGCAATATATGGGCACTGACTGTGTGCTCACCATATCACGGATGCGGACGCATTCACTTGTATGGGTCCGCAATCCAAAAGGAGCAGTGTGGAACGGAGGCACTGAACCCCATGGAAGCACTATTGAGCACTTCTGTGGGTTTCTCTTCGTGCACCACAAAAAAAAATTGAAGATGTTCTATTTTTTTGCAGTGCGGACGGATCATGGACCCATTCAATGGGTCTGGATCCATCTGTGGCAACCGCATTGGATGGTGCCCGTGCATTGGGTACCGCAAATTGCAGCCCCCAATGCACGGAACGGTCGGCATACGTTTGTGTGCATGAGCCCTAAGTGTGCCAGGAGACCTGCTTAACTCTCATAAATTATCAGAAAACACCTGAAAGTAGTCACTGTTACCAGCTCTGTATATAGAGACAGCAGGGACATGGAGATAATGTGTTCTCTGCAATCAAAGTAAAAATGTAAATAAGAAATAGAATGAAATCTGGAAAAAAAAAATTAAACATGCAAGTAAAAAAGTGGATTTCTTAAATCACCCAAACACGTAATGGCATTGAGTGTTGGGTGAATAAAGTAACCCACTTGTTTCACTGAAGTCAGAATGCTGCCTTTCTTCCATAATTTTAGACATAGACGGATAGATAGATGGATAGATAGATGATAGGAGAAATACAGATGATAAATATATATGTCTGGGCAGCTCAGCAGGGGGCCTTGGGCAATTGCCCTGTTTGCCCCCCCCCTCCCCCCCTCCCCCAACACCTAGCAATACAAATGCACACCACACTTTTCAGATTTTTAATTATTAATAATTTTAAAAACCATGTATCATTTTCTTTTCACTTCATACACACTTGCTATTTTGTGTTGGTCTATCAAATAAAATCCCCATAAAATACATTTAAGTTGATAGACTGGATCCCTCCTGAGATTTCAGGTCGTCTGATATAAGGACATTATTAGTAGCTGTATTTACATCCAGTAATATGTCTCCAGGACCCTCCATATAGTTCCCACAATTTCCAGGATCTGTTACATTCCCTCCAGCGGTCCTGACTTTTACATTTTTCTTTGTTGACACAGGCAAGTACTTCTGTGTCAGTGGGAGGATTTTGGTTACTGTGGAGATAGTTACTTGTCCCTAGTTGTCCAGCTAAATTAGTATGTATGTATAAGAGAAAATTAGATAGTTCTGCATGTACAGTTTCTTGAATTTGAGAGAGATCTACATCATAAAGCTGTTTATCATCTCTTCCAGTATCATCACCTCCCTCCATCTCTGGATCACACAGGTCATCTATGTGTGGTTCCTGTAAGACAGTCAGTGGATCAGTCATGTTACAGAGCTCCTCAATGTGTCTCATTTTCCTGGATAGCACATCCTTCTTTATTTCCAGCTCCTGCATCAGAGTAGAAAGCATGAGTGACACCTGTTCTTCCTGCCTGGAGATCTCACTCAGGACCCTCTTTTCTAGGTTGTCCAGTCGTCTCCTGGTGTCCGTAAACAGAGCAGTGACTTTTTGTGCATCACCAGTTTCTTTTTCTTGAGTTTTTCTCCAGCGTTTCTCCAGGTTCTGGACTTCTTTCTCAGTCTCCTCTCTCTTTCTGGTCAGTTTCTGAAGAATATGTGTTACTTTCTTCTTCTTCTCAGAGGCCTCATCCAGCATCTGCCACCGGTGTCCTTGATGTTCTCCAACCAAACTGCAGGACACACAGATACAAGTAGCATCCTCAGTGCAGTAATATTCCAGGATCTTCTTATGGACAGAACATTTCCTGTTCTCCAGGGAAGTGCAGGGATTCAGTTAAGACGTGTTCTGGTGACTTGCTGTGAACTCTCAGGTGGTTATCACAAAGAGAAGCCTCACAAGTGCAGACAGGATTTAACAGCAAGTACAGGAGAATGAATACAGGTAGAATGAATACAGCTCAGTGCCCTTCTGTGGTGTCGGAATGGAGAGAAATTGCTGAATAATGTTACACAGAGTTATGTTTCTTTGCAGTGAAGGACGTTTATAAAAGTGTGCTCTGCACTGAGGACAGGTATAAACTCCAGACTCGTTCTGTGTACTCAGCGCACGATCGATACAGACCCGGCAGAAGTTGTGTCCACATCTCAGCATTGCAGGATCTGTGTAAGTGTGCAGACAGATGGAGCAGTCCAGTTCCTTACTGAAATCAGCAGACGCCATGGCTGGAAGAGTGAAATGAAATTCTTTGACAATTCAAAAACGGAGGGGCGGATTCACACTTGCACTTGCACCTACATGGCAAAGCTTGAAGAAGAGCTATATAATAATTCACTACAAATAAACCACCTGTGGTAAAAATGCATTATAAAGCTATCAATCCTTTAACCTCTTAAAGACCATATCTGTTTGGGCTTTCAAAGGGTTGTCCAAGATTAGCAAAAATCTCAAACAAGACGTAAAATTGCTTAAAATACCAAATGATGTTATACTCCTTTCTCAGTGCTGTTCGGGTCCTGCTGCCTCTGAGGTGCTGTGCACAGTGAGATGCAGGTATGTGGCATCTGAAGGCTGCAGCCAATCACTGTCCTCAGGCACAAGACCACTGAGGACAGTGATTGGCTGTAGTAGTCATGTGCTTTATACCAGCATGTCACTGTGCACGCCAATGCAGCGGAAGCAGGACCGGGAGGAACGATGCTGGAGAAAGAAGTGAGTATAACATCATTTGTTATTTTAAACAATTGTAGAGCTTGTCAAGGTTTTCAATGTGAGTGAGGAGAGAGGGAGGTGTTTTTTTTTTCTTAAACATTAAATGTTGGTACTCCTGGGGCACCAAGGGAGAAGAAGCTTTATATATATATACCTGGCAATTTGCCTTCTTTGCCTAGGGCATCACAATAAATCGCAGAGGCCATGACTGTGAGTACCACAACTTGTACATACAATGGAGCAGAGGAGTTTGCCTGCTGTGAGGGAGATCCACCCTTTTGGTTGCATTGTATTATCTAAAATATATACTCCACATCTGGATGCTTATGTCAGAATCAGCTAGTAAAGTACAGAGATATATGTAACTAAAAATGGTACCAATGAAAACACACATGCACATGATCTAAACCATCAGATGAACACCATAAAAAAATTATAAAAATTATGCCAAAACAGCTATTTTGTTACTCGCCTCCCAAAAAGCATATCAAGTCATCAATAAGTCTTATGTTCCCCAAAATGGTACCGATAAAATGTATAGTCTGTCCTGCAAAAGTCAAGCCCTCAGACATCTACATTGGCAGAGAAAGTTAAAATATTTTGAATGTTAGTATATAGCGATGCAAAATATACAGATTTTTAGTAAAAAGTGATTTTATTATGCAAAAGTACTAAAACATGAAAAAAATATATAATTTTATACTAGATCATCAGTTTAAAAAAACTGAAGAACCCCTTTAATCTTCTAAGCATAGTATAAATATAGCTGGTTCCTACATCGCCCTGAATATTGTAGGCTTAGGTGAGGCCCAGGAGAGGCAGTTCTGTTAGTGTTAGGTACCCATCTGCAGAAGACACCTTGACGCTGGTGGATGGGCCCAACACACGTTTGATCAAAAATGTGCGCAAAGAACTTCTATTTTTCATGTATAGTCTATACAGAATTTTACCATATCTTAACTACACTCTATTAGGATGAAATGGGTCTGACATTGTTTAGACCATTTTAGTACAATGCGCAAAATTTATTAAGAGGTACTCGCAGCTTAATAATTTTGTGGCATCTTTGTCTGTCCATATACAAGAAATCAGATATCAGGCAATTCTGATGTAAGGATTAGTAAGGCTTCTTGCACATGAACGTATTGGTTCCATTCCATGAATTGGGGACCGCAATTTGCAGTTTCCAATGCACGGGCAACATCCGTGCGGCAGCCAGGACGGATCCAGACCCATTCAACTTGAAAGGGTCCGTGATCCGTCCGTTCCGCAAAAGATAGAACAAGTTCAATATTTTTGCGGAACGGAACACCACGGAAGCACTCCGTAGAGCTTTCGTGGGGTTCCGTTCCATGCTTCCTTTCCATTCCGCTCCGCATCTCCGGATTTGCGGACCCATTCAAGTGAACGGGTCCACATCCGTGATGCGGAAGGCACACAGCTGGTGACCTGTGTATTGCGGAACCGCTGTATGTGGCCTGGAATATAGCCGCGGAACGAATATGTTCATGTGCAAGAGGCCTAAACCTGTTGATCTGTCTGAGGCCTCAACTATTTTTATTCTCACTTCTGAAAGCGGCTAAAGATTTGAAAAGTCGTAAATTATGTGACTTTGTTTACACCATAAACGCAGCTTTTACTCCAGAACAGAGCTCTAACACCTTTAATAAGTTCATTCCTATGTGTCCCTTTTTTACAAAACAAAATATGGAGCATCCAGTATTTTATACAGTTCACACCGTCCACAAGGTGAGAACTGCACATGAACAATCCATCTGTGCACTTAGGATAGACTCAGTTGGGGCGTGGTATATAATGAACTACAAATTGTAACACTGAAACAATAAAATGCCAAAATAAAGATTCAGGCGCCTTTAATTATCAACATTGATTTTTATTACCCCCCCCATTTTCAGTAAAAAAAAATGATTCAAACTGGCAAATACATCAAGTAGATTTCATGTAAATGAAATATTGCTGACCCAAATAATATAATTATAATAATTAATAATTGACCCAGAGACAATTATAAATTAACCTTTAAAGGCATACACAAGGGGGCAGTTACATAGTTCCAGAATTCTGGCCTCAAAAAGTCGGAAAATAGGTTTTTTGTAAGTTTGTAGGCAGGTTGCACTAAATGTTTGCAACTTGTTTGCACTCCAGTTAGGAAAGTGGTTAGGAACCCAGGCGTGGTTAGCTATGTTAATTAGTTTAACTCCAGTTTTACTGCAATTTTATTTTTTTTAAGTCGTAAACTTGCTCCAGTAGTCGGTGTAGAAAAACGAGTAGTATTACTAGATGAAAGTATTAGGTTTTGTGTGATCTGTGTGTGCCATGTGTCTCCGATGTGGCAAAATGCGTGGCAAAATTAAAAGTAAAATGCATTTCCTCCATTTGAATTTTCATTTCCAACTCCAGTGTGGGTAATATGTGCCAAAAAGAAATTTAAAATTAAATAGCCTTTGGCTTTTTAAATTTCAACTTTGTCAATTAATTATCATCTCCCCATAGTGCTATTTTCCAATCAAAATTATAAATCGAATGAAAAAACGAAAATGAAACTTAAAAATGTCATTTAAGATTTCAATTTCTTCTCTTGAATCCAAAATCCACTCCCTGAATCCAATAGATGGTGCTGTCCCTGTGAGGAAAATGGCACAAAGGGACACATTGGGTCATTTATTAAGACCGGGGTGTTGACATCAGTCTTAACCACTTCAGCCCCGCTAGCTGAAACCCCCTTCATGACCAGAGCACTTTTTACACTTCGGCACTACACTCCTTTCACCGTTTATCGCTCGGTCATGCAACTTACCACCCAAATGAATTTTACCTCCTTTTCTTCTCACTAATGGAGCTTTCATTTGGTGGTATTTTATTGCTGCTGACATTTTTACTTTTTTTGTTATTAATCAAAATGTAACGATTTTTTTTGCAAAAAAATGACATTTTTCACTTTCAGCTGTAAAATTTTGCAAAAAAAACGACATCCATATATAAATTTTTCGCCAAATTTATTGTTCTACATGTCTTTGATAAAAAAAAATGTTTGGGCAAAAAAAAAAATGGTTTGGGTAAAAGTTATAGCATTTACAAACTATGGTACAAAAATGTGAATTTCCGCTTTTTGAAGCAGCTCTGACTTTCTGAGCACCTGTCATGATTCCTGAGGTTCTACAATGCCCAGACAGTAGAAAACCCCCACAAATGACCCCATTTCGGAAAGTAGACACCCTAAGGTATTCGCTGATGGGCATAGTGAGTTCATAGAACTTTTTATTTTTTGTCACAAGTTAGCGGAAAATGATGATGATTTTTTATTTTTTTTTTTCTTACAAAGTCTCATATTCCACTAACTTGCGACAAAAAATAAAAAATTCTAGGAACTCACCATGCCCCTCACAGAATACCTTGGGGTGTCTTCTTTCCAAAATGGGGTCACTTGTGGGGTAGTTATACTGCCCTGGCAATTTAGGGGCCCAAATGTGTGAGAAGAACTTTGCAATCAAAATGTGTAAAAAATGACCGGTGAAATCCAAAGGTGCACTTTGGAATATGTGCCCCTTTGCCCACCTTGGCAGCAAAAAAGTGTCACACATCTGGTATCGCCGTACTCAGGAGAAGTTGGGGAATGTGTTTTGGGGTGTCATTTTACATATACCCATGCTGGGTGAGAAAAATATCTTGGTCAAATGCCAACTTTGTATAAAAAAATGGGAAAAGTTGTCTTTTGCCAAGATATTTCTCTCATCCAGCATGGGTATATGTAAAATGACACCCCAAAACACATTCCCCAACTTCTCCTGAGTACGGCGATACCAGATGTGTCACACTTTTTTGCTGCCAAGGTGGGCAAAGGGGCACATATTCCAAAGTGCACCTTTCAGATTTTGCAGGCCATTTTTTACACATTTTGATTGCAAGGTACTTCTCACACATTTGGGCCCCTAAATTGCCAGGGCAGTATAACTACGCCACAAGTGACCCCATTTTGGAAAGAAGACACCCCAAGGTATTCCGTGAGGGGCATGGCGAGTTCCTAGAATTTATTTATTTTTGTCACAAGTTAGCGGAAAATGATGATTTTTTTTTTTTCTCTTTTTTCCTTACAAAGTCTCATATTCCACTAACTTGCGACAAAAAATAAAAAATTCTAGGAACTCGCCATGCCCCTCACGGAATACCTTGGGGTGTCTTCTTTCCAAAATGGGGTCACTTGTGGCGTAGTTATACTGCCCTGGCAATTTAGGGGCCCATATGTGTGAGAAGTACTTTGCAATCAAAATCTGTAAAAAATGACCGGTGAAATCCGAAAGGTGCACTTTGGAATATGTGCCCCTTTGCCCACCTTGGCATCAAAAAAGTGTCACACATCTGGTATCGCCGTACTCAGGAGAAGTTGGGGAATGTGTTTTTGGGTGTCATTTTACATATACCCATGCTGGGTGAGAGAAATATCTTGGCAAAAGACAACTTTTTCACATTTTTTTATACAAAGTTGGCATTTGACCAAGATATTTTCTCACCCAGCATGGGTATATGTAAAATGAACCCCAAAACACATCCCCACTTCTCCTGCGTACGGCGATACCAGATGTGTCACACTTTTTTTTGCAGCCTAGATGCGCAAAGGTGCCCAAATTCCTTTTAGGAGGGCATTTTTAGACATTTGGATCCCAGACTTCTTCTCACACTTTAGGGCCCCCTAAAAGCCAGGGCAGTATAAATACACCACATGTGACCCCACTTTGGAAAGAAGACACCCCAAGGTATCCAATGAGGGGCCTGGCAAGTTCATAGAATTATTTTTTTTTCGCATAAGTTAGCGGAAATTGATTTTTTTTTTTGTTTTTTCTCACAAAGTCTCACTTTCCGCTAACTTAGGACAAAAATTTAAATCTTTCATGGACTCAATATGCCCCTCAGCAAATACCTTGGGGTGTCTTCTTTCCAAAATGGGGTCAGTTGTGGGGTGTTTGTACTGCCCTGGCATTTGAGGGTCTCCGCAATCATTACATGTATGGCCAGCATTAGGAGTTTCTGCTATTCTCCTTATATTGAGCATACAGGTAATGAGATTTTTTTTTTCCGTTCAGCCTCTGGGCTGAAAGAAAAAAATGAACGGCACAGATTTCTTCATTCGCATCGATCAATGTGGATGAAAAAATCTCTGCCAAAAAAAAAAAATGGAGGGGAAAGGCGTCTGCCAGGACATAGGAGCTCCGCCCTACATCCATACCCACTTAGCTCGTATGCCCTGGCAAACCAGATTTCTCCATTCACATCAATCGATGTGGATGAATAAATCATTGCCGGGATTTTTTTTTATTTATTTTTTTCATATATATATATATACAAAGTGTTTGCCAAAGCATAGGAACGCCGCCTCCTCCTTAGCTCGTATGCCTCGGCAAACATATCTGTTACTGCAGAGGAGAAAATCCCGTCTTGCAGCGCCGCATACACCGACTTGCGTGTAATCTGACAGCAGCGCAATGCTTCTGTCAGAATGCACATCGGTGCTGCAGCTGGTCGATCGGTTGGTCCACCTGGAAGGTAAAAAGACAAAAAAAAAAAAAAAGAAAAAACCAGGCCGCAACGCAATAATTTTATTAACTTTGCAACAGAACATGTAACTTTAACTTTTTAACTGAACATTAACCTTTTTGCTTACTGGTGTTTTTTTTTTTTGTTTTTTTTGTTTTTTTACCTTTATAGAACAAACCTCTCCTTCCCCATGGGTCAATGTGCAAAGCGCAAATCGCCCAAAGATGTGGCGAAGTGCGTTATGCACTTTGTCCCATGTGAAAGGAGACGTTTGCAGCAGCAGTGAGTGAATGGGCCCTAATAGCCCTGTGTGCCTATCCTGGTGAGATGATCCCTATGCTAATAGTGTACCTGTGAGTGGTACTTCCGGAAACACTCTCCAAAGCATAGGGCAGGGTGGTCAGGACAGTCAGGACAGAAATAGCGGGTGTCACGCCTTATTCCACTCCTGCTACAGACACGACATCTTTTTCGGGGTGACGGTTGGGTTGAGGTACCAGGAACGACATTGGGGAAATGTCGCTCGTGTAGACGGCTAACTACACTGGTGGATGGGGCCACGGAACCTCCTGGGTACAGGAGGTTCTCGATGATCTCTTCCTGAAATTTGAGGAAGGATCCAGTTCTCCCAGCCTTACTGTAGAGAACAAAACTATTGTACAGAGCCAATTGAATTAAATATACAGACACCTTCTTATACCAGCGTCTGGTTCTGCGGGAAACTAAATACGGAGACAACATCTGGTCATTGAAGTCCACCCCTCCCATGTGGAGGTTATAGTCGTGGACTGAGAGGGGCTTTTCAATGACACGGGTTGCTCGCTCAATTTGTATTGTCGTGTCTGCGTGAATGGAGGAGAGCATGTAAACGTCACGCTTGTCTCTCCATTTCACCGCGAGCAGTTCTTCGTTACACAGTGCGGCCCTCTGCCCCCTTGCAAGACGGGTGGTAACGAGCCGTTGGGGGAAGCCCGCGCGACTAGTTCGCGCGGTACCACAGGCGCCAATCCGTTCTAGAAACAAATGCCTAAAGAGGGCCACACTTGTGTAAAAATTGTCCACATAAAGATGGTACCCCTTGCCGAATAAGGGTGACACCAAGTCCCAAACTGTCTTCCCACTGCTCCCCAGGTAGTCAGGGCAACCGACCGGCTCCAGGGTCTGATCTTTTCCCTCATAGATCCGAAATTTGTGGGTATAGCCTGTGGCCCTTTCACAGAGCTTATACAATTTGACCCCATACCGGGCGCGCTTGCTTGGGATGTATTGTTTGAAGCCAAGGCGCCCGGTAAAATGTATCAGGGACTCGTCTACGCAGATGTTTTGCTCTGGGGTATAAATATCTGCAAATTTCTGGTTGAAATGGTCTATGAGGGGCCGAATTTTGTGGAGCCGGTCAAAAGCAGGGTGGCCCCTGGGACGGGAGGCGGTGTTGTCACTAAAGTGCAGGAAACGCAGGATGGCCTCAAAACGTGCCCTGGACATAGCAGCAGAGAACATGGGCATGTGATGAATCGGGTTCGTGGACCAATATGACCGCAATTCATGCTTTTTTGTCAGGCCCATGTTGAGGAGGAGGCCCAGAAAAGTTTTAATTTCGGAAACTTGGACTGGTTTCCACCGGAAAGGCTGGGCATAAAAGCTTCCCGGGTTAGCGGTGATAAATTGTGTGGCATATCTGTTTGTTTCGGCCACAACTATGTCTAAAAGCTCCGCAGTCAAGAACAGCTCAAAAAATCCCAGGGCCGAACCGATCTGAGCTGTCTCAACCCGAACTCCAGACTGGGCAGTGAAAGGGAAAACTACAGGTGCGGCTGAAGTTGGGGACTGCCAATCAGGGTTTGCCAGCACCTCTGGGATTCTAGGGGCTCTACGGGCACGTCTTTGCGGTGGCTGCGACGGGGTCACTACTGCACGTGCCACCGTACCAGCTTCAACTGCCCTTCTGGTGCTCGCTACTTCACCAGGTTGTACGGCAGTGCTGGTACTAGGTCCAGGGAGGGCTGGGCTGCTGGTGTATGCCTCACCACGTAATCCGACAGCACCAGCCCCACTCTGCTGCTCTTGAAGCGGATCCTGCGCAACCTGTGGTCTAGCGACATGGGCCGGGTACGCCTGGTGGTATCAGGGACCTCAGCCTCCTCGTCCGAACTTTGGGTCAGAGAGCCACTGCTTTCTACAGGTTCGTATTCTGACCCGCTGGATTCATCAGATGAGGGTTCCCACTCCTCATCCGACTGGGTCAGAAGCCTGTAGGCCTCTTCAGAAGAATACCCCCTGTTAGACATGTGGGCAACTAAATTTAGGGGTATTCCCTGAGACTACCCAAGAAAAAAAAAGCAAGCCTGTCTTACAAAGGGGAGGCTAGCGAAGTACCGGAGGCCGCTGCGGTTGATAAAAAATATCAAAACAGATTTTTTTATCGCCGCAGTGCGTGTAAAGTGATTGTGCAGTGAACCACAAAAAAATTTTTTTTTGGCACTGCGGTGGGGCGGGTGTGGGCGAACGCAAACACTGCGTTTTGTGTGGAGGGCAAACTAAAGTGACACTAGTACTATTATAGATCTGACCGTGATCAGTTTTGATCACTTCCAGATACTATAAAAGTACAAATGCTGATTAGCGATACGCTAATCAGCGAATAACGGACTGCGGTGCGGTGGGCTGGGCGCTAACTGATCGCTAACTACCTAACCAAGGGGCCTAAACTATACCTAAAACCTAACGGTCAATACCAGTGAAAAAAAAAAGTGACAGTTTACACTGATCACTTTTTTCCTTTCACTAGTGATTGACAAAGGGGTGATCAAAGGGTTAATTGGGGTTCAGGGGGGTGATCTGGGGCTAAAGTGTGCTGTTTGGTGTACTCACTGTGAAGCCTGCTCCTCTGCTGGATCCAACCGACGAAAAGAACCAGCAGAGGAGCAGGCAGCCATATATCAGATCATATTTACTAATATGATCTGATATCTGGCCTTTGATTGGCCTTTTTAAAAATCGCCAGCCTGCCAGCCGCGATCATTGGCTGATAGGCTGGTGACCCAACCCCCCTCTACGAAATGCCGGCGCGAACTGCGCATGCGCGCGCGCATATTCGCGTCATCTCGCGTCTCGCGAGATGACGCGTATATGCGTGACTGTGCGCAGCGCTGCCGCCTCCGGACCGCACATCTGCGTTAGGCGGTCCGGAGGCGGTTAATAACCCCTTTAGCTTACTGCCCCAGGTGCCAGGGGCGTACATAGAAATCATTGGGCCCCATAGCAAGAATCTGACTTGGGCCCCCTAACCCCGCCCACTGCCCTGGCTCCACCCCATTTGCCAATAAAGAAATGTATACTTGACCTACTGAAACCGTTTTTTTATTAACTCTCATACACCGCTAATATGACAGTGCTGTATGGGAGTACGGATTTCACTGGGGCTGCAGTGAGCCATGTACTGCACACATCACTGCTCCTGCCTGTCTGCTTTGGTAAAGCCGGGCATAGATGGGCTATGTGAACTTTTGCAGAGTGGGCACATGACAGTGGATACAGGGCGCGATGTATGCGAGCACAGCTGAACGAGTGCCTGTGTTCACTGTGCTAAAGCCTGACATAGCCCACCCCCCACATCTTAACCCCTTTGCTACCAGCGCCATTTTTTCATCACTTCTCTAACTCCAAATAAATGGGATAAAAAAGTTGCACACATTCCAAAATGGTATCAATAAAAACTGCAGTTCATCCCGCAAAAAATTAGCCCACACACAGCTCAGTAGATATAACTATAAAAATAGTTTTGGGGGTCAGAATATGGTGATGTAAATAAACACTTTTTTTTTAAGTTTAAAGTTTTAATTTATTTTTACACTATTTACACATAAAAAAAACTATACATATGTGGTATCATTGTAATCGTACTGACTCAGAGAATGAAGGGTACAGGTCAGTTTTGCCGCAAAGAGAACACTGTAGGAACAAAATCCATAAAACGGTGGAGAAATTGTTTTTTTTTCCACCCCATCTGGAAAAATTTTGCACACTTCCTACTACATTGTATTCTCCAGATGGCGGGCAGCGTGTAAGCGCAGAGCGGAGGACAACTACGAGCGCACTCTGTTTGTGATTCTTGAGCTTGCTGCGATACACTGGCCAATCAGCAGCAGGATCATTGCGCTGCTAAATGCTGATTGGCCAGTGTGAAATGCAGCAGACGCCGGGAGTCCGCAGCTGGAGCCTGTAGACAGGTCAGAAAGGGAGTGGGCGCATGAACCAAGGGGAGTCGGGGGGGTGGGAATAACACAAGTGGGCGGGCCACGGCAGCCTGAGCGCCTCAATTAACTATAAATAAAAAGTGTCTTGTGAAGAGTAGACTTAGGGGGCGGGGCCTTCCATGCTCTCCGGGCCCCCCCTGTGCCGCGGGCCCCATAGCATCGGTGTGGCCTGCCTATATTGGCGTTACGCCACTGTCAGGTGCCCTTTCCAGGAAGAAACACCTTTGCACCTCTTTTGGCAGTGCCCGTTTGCGCAGGCCCTGTCGGATGCCCTGGAAAATAAACATTATTCCCATGAGCAGCCGGAAGCACACCGTCGGCTTTACGGACTATTCCATGGGACCCATACCGTATGAGGCCTGGCGCCTTATGAACTGTTTTAAGGACGCTGTGTGGTTTGCTAGGAAACACCTAGTGATGAACTGGGAGAGGATGTCCATCCAGGACTGCAGCAGGCTGGTTCTCCGCCTGCTCAGAGACTACTCCATCATGGATGGTCCGGACGTCGACGAAGAAGAGGATTAAAACCCCTCTCCTTCCCTCCTTCTTCCCCCGGTGTTTCTTTCAATGAAGCTTTGGGCCTGTGACTCCCCCCATTCCCCATTTCCCTATCCCCCCTGCCCTTTCCCTATCACTCGTCTGATGTTTATTGATTGATGTGTGATGTTAAAATGTTAGTGTGGTGCTGTGTGTTGTGTACAGTACAGGATCTGTGCCTGCGCTGTGCTCTACCCCCATGTACAAAATGTTTTCCGTGTAGTATTTATTGTACTGTGTTTCAGCCTGCGCTTCGTCGCCGTATAATGTATGTTTTGTATTGACGACCGATTGCTAATAAAAGCTATTTTCAAAAAAACAACCTTTAGCTGGCGATGGATGCACCAAAGTTATTAAAAGGACCGGCCTCTGTCTATCCAGTCCATGTATGTTTTACCCAGTATCAATCATTGTGCTCACTCGAGTCGACACTACTACATCGTTATTACTGTTACTTTATTTATGTTATAGTCTGTTTTCATGTTGCAATTCTAGCACATTGCACTGTATATAAAGCATACCTACTTCCACCAAATATTGATTGAGGCCTGCAATATAAGTGCTTCCACAAAATACTGATTAAAGGGTTTGATATACCTGTTTCCACCAAATATTGATTGAGGCCTGCGATATACCTGCTTCCACAAAATACTGATTAAGGGGATTGATATACCTGCTTCCACCAAATATTGTTTAAGGCCTGCGAGATACCTGCTTCCACAAAATACTGATTAAGGGGTTAAATATACCTGTTTCCACCAAATATTGATTGAGGGCTGCGATATACCTGTTTCCACCAAATATTGATTAAGGAGTTAGATATACCTGTTTCCACCAAATATTGATTGAGGCCTGCAATATAACTGCTTCCACAAAATACTAATTAAGGGGTTTGATATACCTGCTTCCACAAAATGCTGATTGAGGGCTGCGATATACCTGCTTCCACAAACTACCGATTAAAGGCTTTGATATACCGTATTTTTCGCTTTATAAGGCCTCATGCACACGACAGTTTATTTTCACGGTCCGCAAAAACGGGGTCCGTAGGTCCGTGATCCGTGACCGTTTTTTCGTCCGTGGGTCTTCCTTGATTTTTGGAGGATCCACGGACATGAAAAAAAAGTCGTTTTGGTGTCCGCCTGGCCGTGCGGAACCAAACGTATCCGTCCTGAATTACAATGCAAGTCAATGGGGACGGATCCGTTTGACGTTGACACAATATGGTGCCATTTCAAACGGATCCGTCCCCATTGACTTTCAATGTAAAGTCTGGAGTTCTTTTATACCATCGGATTGGAGCTTTCTCCAATCCGATGGTATATTTTAACTTGAAGCGTCCCCATCACCATGGGAACGCCTCTATGTTAGAATATACTGTCGGATATGAGCTACATCGTGAAACTCAGATCCGACAGTATATTCTAACACAGAGGCGTTCCCATGGTGATGGGGACGCTTCAGGTTAGAATATACTACAAACTGTGTACATGACTGCCCCCTGCTGCCTGGCAGCACCCGATCTCTTACAGGGGGCCGTGATCAGCACAATTAACTCCTCAGGTGCCGCACCTGAAGGGGTCAATTGTACTATCATATCCCCCTGTAAGAGATCAGGGCTGCCAGGCAGCAGGGGGCAGACCCCTCCCCCCTCCCCAGTTTGAATATCATTGGTGGCCAGTGCGGCCCCCTCCCTCTATTGTAATAAATCGTTGGTGGCACAGTGTGCGCCCCCCCATCGCCCCCCCTATTGTAATAAATCGTTGGTGGCACAGTGTGCGCCCCCCATCTCCCCCCCTCCCTCTATTGTAATAAATCGTTGGTGGCACAGTGTGCGCCCCCCATCGCCCCCCCCAACCCTCCCTCTATTGTAATAAATTGTTGGTGGCACAGTGTGCGCCCCCCATCGGACCCCCCTCCCTCTATAGCAGTAACAACATTGGTGGCAGTGTGCGGCCTCCCATCTCCCCCCCCCCCCCCCCGATCATTGGTGGCAGCGTAGTTCCGATCGGAGTCCCAGTTTAATCGCTGGCCCTCCGATCGGTAATCATGGCAACCAGGAAGCTACTGCAGCCCTGGTTGCCATGGTTACTTAGCAATAGTAAAATAGTAGAAGATTCATACTTACCTGCTTGCTGCTGCGATGTCTGTGACCGGCCGGGAGCTCCTCCTACTGGTAAGTGACAGTTCTTTAGCAATGCGCCGCACAGACCTGTCACTTACCAGTAGGTGGAGCTCCCGGCCGGACACGAACATCGCAGCAGCCAGCAGGTAACTATGAATCTTCTACTATTGTACTATTGCTAAGTAACCATGGCAACCAGGACTGCAGTAGCGTCCTGGTTGCCATGGTTACCGATCGGAGCCCCAGCGATTAAACTGGGACTCCGATCGGAACTCCGCTGCCACCAATGATCGGGGGGGGGGGGGAGATGGGAGGCCGCACACTGGCCACCAATGTTGTTACTGCTATAGAGGGAGGGGGGCCGATGGGGGGCGCACACTGTGCCACCAATGATTTATTACAATAGAGGGAGGAAGGGGGGGCCCGATGGGGGGCGCACACTGGCCACCAAGCTATTATTACAATAGAGGGAGGGAGGGGGGGGCCGCACTGGCCACCAATGATATTCAAACTGGGGAGGGGGGGGTCTGCCCCCTGCTGCCTGGCAGCCCTGATCTCTTACAGGGGGATATGATAGTACAATTAACCCCTTCAGGTGCCGCACCTGAAGGGGTTAATTGTGCTGATCACGGCCCCCTGTAAGAGATCGGGTGCTGCCAGGCAGCAGGGGGCAGTCTTGTACACAGTTTGTAGTGTATTCTAACTAGAAGCGTCCCCATCACCATGGGAACGCCTCTGTGTTAGAATATACTGTCGGATATGAGTTTTCACAAAGTGAAAACTTAGATCTGAAAAAGCTTTTATGCAGACGGATCTTCGGATCCGTCTGTATGAAAGCAACCTACGGCCACGGATCACGGACACGGATGCCAATCTTGTGTGCATCCATGTTCTTTCACGGACCAATTGACTTGAATGGGTCCGTGAACCGTTGTCCGTCAAAAAAATAGGACAGGTCATATTTTTTTGACGGACAGGATACATGGATCGCGGCTTCGGCTGCAAAACGGTGCATTTTCCAATTTTTCCACGGACCCATTGAAAGTCAATGGGTCTGCGAAAAAAAACGGAAAACGGCACAACGGCCACGGATGCACAGAACGGTCGTGTGCATGAGGCCTAAGATGCACCTGATTATAAGACGCACCTAGATTTTTGAGGCGGAAAATAAGAAAAAAAATATTTTGAACCAAAAGGTGTGCTTTTGGTGGATTTTGAACTAATGGTCTGGGGATGACACTATTATGGGGCTCTGTGGATGACGCACTGTTATGGGGCTCTGTGGATGACACACTGTTATGGGGCTCTGTGGATGACGCACTGTTATGGGGGATCTGTGGATGACGCACTGTTATGGGGGATCTGTGGATGACGCACTGTTATGGGGCTCTGTGGATGACACACTGTTATGGGGCTCTGTGGATGACGCACTGTTATGGGGCTCTGTGGATGACGCACTGTTATGGGGCGCTGTGATGACGCACTGTTATGGGGGGGAATCTGTGGATGATGCACTGTTATGGGGGATGTGTGCTGTGAAACATAGGGCCATGAGGGGAGCCAGCATAAGATGCTATATGTGTGGGTGACACACATATAGCATCTTATGCTGGTTCCCCTCATGGCCCTATGTTTCACAGCATTACAGTACTTTATTCTTTGTATGTAAAATAGAATCAATCGCTCTCCTTTTGATAAACTAGCTGAAACTGATATATCGCCGGCCGCTATGCTGCACAGTGTGGCCGGCGATACATCAGTCACAGTGCGGGGAGGGAGGAGGGGCTGGAGGCAAGTTACAGCGGGGCCCGGTGCAGTCACTGTATTACACCGGGCCCCGCGCACAGAAGTCTCTTTGTATGTAAAAGCTTTCATTATTCCTGAATCCATCGCTCTCCTATTGATAAACTACCCTAATCGGCTGCATCAGTACTCACTATGAATACAGCGTGCGGTCCCTCCGGCGCATGACTTCATCCTGCTTCATTAATGAAGTGGGAGGAGCGTGACGTCAGTCACACACGCCGGCCGGACCGCACGCTGTATTCATAGTGAGTACTGATGCAGGCGATTAGGGTAGTTTATCAATAGGAGAGCGATGTATTCAGGAATAATGAAAGATGTTACATACAAAGAGACTTCTGTGCGCGGGGCCCGGTGTAATACAGTGACTGCACCGGGCCCCGCTATCTAAGAAAAATAGGGGCACATCCAAAAATCAAGGAAAAGAGTGCCGGCCCTCGGTATATAAAGCACAATATAAAAAGAGAAGAAAGAATACCGAAACAGGAGCCGCACATCTACAAAATGTACAAGTTTATTTAGGAAACAGACACAGCATAAAAAAAGTTTAAAATCGTTGTATACAACAAATCCGGGCCATGTAAGCCGTGTATCGGCGCATGCCCATCTGAATCACCACAATTTCATGTATGAACCCCCACATCCATCAACATATCAAAATATAAAGTGCATGAGATCCATCAACAATGAATAAGAGTTAATAGATACTTATCATGGTATTGGCATGATGGGGGGTATCTGTGGCGATCAGAAAGAAAGCCCCACGCGTATCGCCAGGCTTGCTGGCTTCCTCAGGAGTGCCTGGTTCCCAATGATAATCATCAGATATATATGTGTATCAAATAATCAAGTAATACCCTATACCTGTGCAGGAATACCAGATGTAACAAAGGGGCGGTAACTACCTTATTGACGTGGAGCGACATAGAGGCAGATGGGGGAAATCTCCCATGGTGCAGGTATGGACACGCTGTGGGAAGCGAACGGCGTCCGGATGTGCCGTTCGCGCATGCGCCCATCCAGACCGGCCCGCGCTGCGTTCCAAAGACCGGAAGTAGCAGCACGCGCCGGCCCGCATGGTTCCCACTGCGTGTCAATGGTCGGAAGTGACATAGATCCCGGCATGTGGCGGCGACGAGGGGAACTGCAGATGTAAACGGAGAAAGAAAAAGAGCAAAGGCAGGCCTTTTGCACCAGACTTGGCACATAGTTTATACAAAGCAATGAATCAGAAACAAAAAAAGGAGAAGAGACCCAAAATTAAAATAAAGAATGAAAGACAAGTATTGCACCGGGCCCCGCTGTGACTTGCCTCCAGCCCCTCCTCCCTCCACACACTGTGACTGATGTATCGCCGGCCACACTGTGCAGCATAGCGGCCGGCGATATATCAGTGTCAGCCCTGTAAACAAAAGTCAACCATCATTTTATAAGACGCACTGTCATTTTCCCCCCTCTTTTGGGGGAAAAAAAGTGCGTCTTATAAAGCGAAAAATACGGTAATTGTTTCCACCAAATATTGATTGAGGCCTGAGATCTAACTGCATCCACAAAATACTGATTGAGGGGTTTGATATACCTGTTTCCACCAAATATTGATTGAGGGCTGCGATATACCTGCTTCCACAAAATACTGATTAAGGGGATTGATATACCTGTTTCCACCAAATATTGATTGAGGCCTGTGATATACTTGCTTCCACAAAATACTGATTAAGGGGTTTGATATACTTGCTTCCACAAAATACTGATTGAGGGCTGCGATATACCTGCTTCCACAAAATACTGATTAAGGAGTTCGATATACCTGTTTTCACCAAATATTGATTGAGGCCTGCAATATACCTGCTTTCACAAAATAATGATTAAGGGGTTTGATATACCTGCTTCCACAAAATACTGATTAAGGATTGCGATATACCTGCTTCCACAAAATACTGATTAAGGGGTTTGATATACCTGCTTCCACAAAATATTGATTGAGGCCTGCAATATACCTGCTTCCATAAAATACTGATTAAAGGCTTTAATATACCTGTTTCCACCAAATATTGATTGAGGCCTGCGATATACCTGCTTCCACACAATACTGATTAAGGGGTTCAATATAACTGCTTCCACAAATACTGCTCTTCTCTAGGGACTTAGGCACAGGGTCATTTTGAAAATGACAGGCAGAGGAAGAGGCAGGACATTTCACAGGGGTGGTAGGGGTTGGGCAGGTGCACCAGGCCGGAGCCTATGTGGGAAGTTGGAGAAGGCGGGTGTGATTACTTCAAAGGACGCACCAGAGTTGCTCATTCAGCCTTCCGCTTCTGCACCCTCCTCATCTTCTGTATCTGCACCCTCCTCACTCTCTGCTGTGTGCACCCCCAAAGACACCACCACCACCATAGTCCCTCCACTCGAGTCAGAGGAATTATTTTCCCATCCATTCCCAGACCTTACCAATGCGCAGCCATTCTCAACATCGGATGAGGAAGAGGAGGTAGTAACAGCTGCCACCCAGCGGTCTGACGACAGTACCCAGATCAGCTCAAGGAGGAAGGTCCCCGCTGTTGCAGCCTAATCAGAGATCTCAAATGTCAGTGGTGGTGAAGGTGACGATGATGACATATCGATGGATGTCACGTGGGTGCCCACAAGAGAGGAAGAGGAGGGAAGTTCAGAGGGAGAGACGGAGCAGCAGAGAGGGAGGAGAAGCAGTCAGAGCTCGCAGGGCACAGGAGGCAAAAAGCAGACTGCAAATGTATCTGGAGTGAGCCATTCACCATGCACGGTCACCTCTGGCGCTCCCTGGACGCCGGGACATGGCTCCGCAGTGTGGGCTTTTTTTAAACGTGTCAGCTGCTGACAATAGTGTTGCCATCTACAGCCTGTGCTGTCAACACATAAGTCGCGGTAAGCCCATAACTCACCTAGGGATGACCGCCTTAAGAAGGCACCTGACCTCCCATCACTGAGCCCAGTGGGAGCAACGCCGTCAGAACCCACAAAGCCACACTCCAGGTGCTCCACTTCCTGCCTCTTCTCCTCTCTCCTACCATTTGTCCTCCACTCCACCTTCCACCGTGCCGTTGTTGCATTCATCTGGCAGAAGGCAGGCTTCCCTGGCCCAAATGTTCGAGCGTAAAAAGTTGATGACGCCGGATAACCCTCTTGCCCAATGGCTGATCGCTGGCTTGTCGGAACTGCTAGCCCACCAACTACTGCCATATAAACTGGTGGACTGGGAGGCCTTTAGAAAATTTGTGGCCATTGACACACTGCAATGGAAGGTCCCCGGAAGGAAATATTTTTCCCAGAAGGGCATCCCAGAGCTATATGGCCACGTTCAGCGGCAAGTGAATATATCTCTGGCACACAGTGTCGGTGCCAAGATACATCTGACCACAGACACGTAGTCTTGCAAACTCGGGCAGGGAAGGTACATCATTTTTACTGCCCACTGGGTGAACCTTCTGACAGCCGTCAAGCATGTAACCCGTGGCTCCCGTGTAGATTTGGTGTTACCGTGATGGATTGCATGCAGGGCTGCCTCTTCTTCTCCTCCTCCATCCTCTGTCTCCTCCTCGGCTGACTCCTCCTTTTCCACTGCTACTGCCTCTTCCACTGCGCCCCCCAAAACCTATTTGACGTGCCAGGTGAGACATCGCCATGCTGTGCTGCGGCTGTTGTGCCTGGAAGCCAAGAGCCACACCGATCCTGCACTGCTTTCAGCTCTGCAGTCACAGGCCGATCAGTGGCTAACCCCGCTCAATTTGACAGTTGGTAAAGTGGTGTGTGACAACAGAGCCAATCTGCTGAGCGTGCTGAAACAGGGCAAAATGACACACGTGCCGTGCATGGCACACGTCCTGAACTTAGTTGTGCAGCGATTTGTTGCCAAATACCCCGGGGTCCAGGACGTCTTGTGGCAGGCCAGGAAAATCTCTGGCCATTTTAGAAGATCTTACATGGCCATGGCTCGCCTTGCTGATGTTTAGCAGCGACACCACTTGCCCATTAGACGTCTGATTTGTGACAGCCCGACTTGCTGTATATGCTTAATAGGCTGCTCCTGCAGCAACGTGCTGTTAACGACTACCTGTACGAACTCTGCAGCAGGCAGGTTCTGGGAGCTTGATTTTTTTTCACCACGCCAGTGGCTGCTCATGCGCGACGCATGCAGACTTCTGCGCCCATTTGATGAGATCACCAAACTGGTCAGTCGCAGCCAGGACACCATCAGTGACATCGTACCTTACGCCTTCTTTCTAGAGTGTGCATTACGTCGTGTCATTGATCTAGCCATCGAGGAGCAGGAGTTGGAAGATGAGGAAGTCGCAATGCTGAATGAATTCCTAGGGGGGCTACTCCATCTGAGACAAGTCTGCAGGAGTCTGAAGAGGAGTCAGAGGAGGATGGTGGCTGGGGGGAGGGGGAGGAGGAGCAAGAAGAGCAGGATTTGAGAGCAACTTTAAAGGATAACTGTCATATTATTATTTTGCATTTAGCAAGTGATAGGTAAAAATTTTGCAATAGATTTTATTTAGCCAAAACGTTTATTTTTGGTAGAAAACTGGGGCTGAAATGACCCTTATCAGCACTCTTCAAAAGAGCGTTGCTAAGGGCCATCCGTCTCCGATTAGAAAAGACAGCCAAACGCTATGCTTCCCTGGGAGACAGAAGGCTGGGCACAGGAGTCTTAGGAGTTAAAATTACATTTATATTACCCCTTTCTATGCAATCTAATGCTCCGTTACATTCACTGACCTGCGATCCCTGTGATAATAATTCATGAGTCAGCCCCCGGAAGTACAAGCACTGTGCGCAGTGAGCCGATGGCTGCTTCATTAATTATTATTACAGGGATGGCAGGTCAGTGAATGCAACGGAGCATTAGATTGCATAGAAAGAGGGAATATAAATGTCATTTAACTCCTAAGGCTCCTGTGCCCAGCCTTCTGTCTCCCAGGGAAGCACGAGGCAGAAGCATAGCGTCTGGCTGCACAGCCCGTCTTTTCTAATAGGAGATGGATGGCCCTTAGCAACGCTCTTTTGAAGAGTGCTGCTAAGGGTAATTTCAGCCCCAGGTTTCTACCAATAATAAACGTTTTGGCTAAATAAAGTCTATTGCAAAATTGTTACCCATCACTTTCCTTACTTCTCCTGAGTACGGCGATACCACATGTGTCACACTTTTTTGCAGCCTAGGTGCGCAAAGGGGCCCAAATTCCAGTACTTTTAGGATTTCACAGGGCATTTTTACGCATTTGGATTCCAAACTACTTCTCACACTTTAGGGCCCCTAAAATGCCAGGACAGTATAAATACCCCACAAGTGACCCCATTTTAGAAAGAAGACACCCCAAGGTATTCCGTGAGGGGTATGGTGAGTTCATGTAAGATTTAATTTTTCCAATGAGTACCTTTTAGGAGGGCATTTTTAGACATTTGGATTCCAGACTTCTCACGCTTTAGGGCTCCTAAAATGCCAGGGCAGTATAAATACCCCACATGTGACCCCATTTTGGAAAGAAGACACCCCAAGGTATTCTGTGAGGGGCATGGCGAGTTCATAGAAGATTTATTTATTTTTTGGCACAAGTTAGCGGAAATATTTTTTTTCTCACAAAGTCTGCCTTTCCGCTAACTTGTGACAAAAAGTTCAATCTTTCATGGACTCAATATGCGCCTCAGCGAATACCTTGGGGTGTCTTCTTTCCAAAATGGGGTCATTTGTGGGGTGTTTGTACTGCCCTGGCATTTGAGGGTCTCCACAATCATTACATGTATGGCCAGCATTAGGAGTTTCTGCTATTCTCCTTATATTGAGCATACGGGTAATGAGATTTTTTTTTTCCGTTCAGCCTCTGGGCTGAAAGAAAAAATCAACTGCACAGATTTCTTCATTCGCATCGATCAATGTGGATGAAAAAATCTCTGCCAAAAAATGTGCAAATAAAAAAAAAAAAAGAGGGGAAAGGCGTCTGCCAGGACATAGGAGCTCCGCCCAACATTCAAACCCACTTCAGCTCGTATGCCCTGGCAAACCCGATTTCTCCATTCATATCAATCGATGTGGATGAATAAATCATTGGCAGAATTTTTTTTTATACAAAGTGTTTGCCAAAGCATATGAACACCGCCCCTCAGCTCATAAGCCTCGGCAAACGTATCTTTTTTACTGCAGAGGAGAAATCTCGTCTTGCAGTGCCGCCCACACCGACTTTGTGCAATCTGACAGCAGCGCAATGCTTCTGTCAGAATGCACATCAGTGCTGCAGCTGGTTGATCGCTTGGTCCACCTAGAGGCTAAAAAACAAAACAAAACAAAAAAAACAGGCAGCAACGCAATAAATTTATTAACATCAACTTTTATAAACTTTATATAAAATTTTAAACAGAACATTAACTTTTTTGTTTACCTGCGATTTTTTTTTTTTTTTTTTTACCTTTAGAGGACAAACCTCTCCTTCCCCATGGGACAATGTGCAAAGCGCAAATCGCCCAGCGATGTGGCGAAGTACATTATGCACTTTGTCCCAGGTGAAAGGAGAGGTTTGTAGCAGCTCTGTGTGAAAGGGCCCTAGGACCCCTGTGTGCCTGTCCTGTGTCACGCGATCCCTACACTAATAGTGTACCTGTGTGTGGTACTTGCGGAAACACTCCCCTATGCATAGGGTAGGCTGGTCAGAACAAAAAACTGTGGTGTCACGCCTTATTCCACCCCTGCTACAGAGCCTTATTCCACCCCTGCTACAGACACAACATCTTTTTCTTGGGGAACATTGAGTTGGGGTACCAGGATAGACACTCAGGAAGTGTCTGCCATGTAGCCGGCTAACTACATCAGGGACTTGGGGCACAGACCTTCCTGGATACAGGAGTTCCGAAATGATCTCTTCCTGGAATTTTAGGAAGGATCCAGTTCTCCCAGCGTTACTGTAGAGAACAAAACTATTATAGACAGCCAATTGAATGAAATAAACAGACACCTTCTTATACCAGCGTCTTGTGCGGCGGGACACTAAATAGGGAGCCAACATCTGGTCATTGAAGTCCACCCCACCCATTTGAAGGTTATAGTCGTAGACACAGAGGGGTTTCTCTCCAGTTGCCCTTTCACACAAGGCAGCCCTCTCCCCCGTGCAAGTCGGGTATTAACAAACTGTTGGGGGACGCCCCGGCGACTAGGTCACGCGGTGCCACAGCATTGAATTCCAACTATATGTAAGTGCCGAAAGAGGGCCACGCTTGTGTAAAAATTGTCCAGGTATAAGTGGTACCCCTTGTGGAGTAAGGGTGACACCAAGTCCCAGACAATCTTGCCACTGCTCCCCAGGTAGTCAGGGCATCCGACCGGCTCCAGTTTTGAGTCGTTTCCCTCATAGACCCTAAAACGATATGTATAGCCTGTGGCCCTTACACAGAGCTTATACAGTTTGACCCCATACCGGGCGCGCTTGCTGGGTATGTACTGTTTGATGCCAAGGCGCCCGGTAAAACGTACAAGGGACTCGTCTATGCAGATGTTCTGATTGGGGGTATACACATCTGCAAACCTGGATGACAAACGGTCTATGAGGGGCCAAATTTTGTGGAGCCGGTCATAAGCTGGGTGGCCTCTTAGATGACAGGTTTTATTGTCAGTGAAATGCATAAAGCGCATGATGACCTCAAAACGTGCCCTGGACATAGCACAGAGAACATGGGCATGTAATGTATTGGGTCTTTAGACCAATAGGACCGCAATACATTTTTTTTTGTTAGACCCATGCTGAGGATAAGGTCCAAAAATATTTAAAATTCGGAGACTGTGACTGGTTTCCACCGGAAAGGCTGGGCATAGAAGCTTTCCGGATTGGCGGTTATATACTGTGCGGCGTAGCGGTTGGTTTCTGCCACAACTAAGTCATAGAGACCCGCGGGGAAGAACAGCTCAAAAAAACTCAAGGGCTGATCCTAAATGAGCTGTCTCCACGCAAACTTCAGACTGGGCGGTGAAAGGGGGCAATACGGGTACGGCAGAAGTAGGGGATTGCCAATTTGGGTTTGCCAGCACCTCTGGGAAACTAAGGGCTCTACAGGCCTGTGAACGTGGTGGCTGCGATGGGGGAATTACTGCACGTGCCACCGTACCAGCTGGAACTGCCCTTCTGGTGCTCGCCACTTCACCAGGGAATACGGCAGTGCTGGTAGAAGGTCCAGGATGTGCTGCACTGCTGGTGTATGCCGCACCATAAAAAAGATCAGCGCTAGCACCACTCTGCTGCAAATGAGGCTCATCACGCGGGGTATGCAGAACACTGACATGGGGTCGGGTACGCCTGACCATAGCAGGGACCTCAACCTCGTCATCTTCACTAGCGGTTAGAGTGCCACTGCTGTCTACAGGTTCATATTCTGAACCACTGGATTCAGCGGGTGAGGCATCCCCATCGCTTTCATCCATCAGGGCCAGAATCCTGTAGGCCTCTTCAGCGGAATACCCCTTTGACATTTTGGGCTAACTAAATTTAGGGGGTATTCCTCTGAGACTACCCAGGAAAAAGAGCACACCTGTCTAGTAAAAAGGAGTGCTTGCGAAGTAAAGCTGTGATCGCTAATAAAGATCCAGAAAGCTCAAAAGTGATCTTTATAGCGGCGCAGCGATTTTACAGTGTTTTTACAGTGAAATATTCTGTCACTGCGGTGGGGCGGACTGAGCGCAAGTGTGCGCACAAGATCAGGCCTGATCGGGCGAACACTGCGTTTTTTGTAGAGCCTAAGGTAACCCTAATGTACTGATATAGATCTGATTGCGATCAGTCTTGATCACTTACAGATACTATATAGTACTAGTGCTGATTAGCGACAGCGATGACGCTAATCAGCGACTACAGTGGGATGGGCACTAACTACCTAACAAGTAGCTAAGTAACTGGCAGTGATAAGGGACCCTTACGGGGGGGGGGGGGTGATCAATGACAGGGGGGTGATCAGGGAGTCTATATGGGGTGATCAGGGGTTAATAAGGGGTTAATAAGTGACAGGGGGGGTGTAATGTGTGCGTGGTGTTTGGTGCTACTTACAGAGCTGCCTGTGTCCTCTGGTGGTCGATCCAAGCAAAAGCGACCACCAGAGGAGCAGGTATATCAGACGCTATTTACAAAATAGCGTCTGATATACCTCTTTGATTAGTTATTTTAAAAATCTACAGCCTGCCAGCCAATGATCAGCGCTGGCAGGCTGTAGTTCAACCTATGAACTGCGCAATCCTGTGAGCGCGCGTTCACAGGAAATCTCAGGTCTCACGAGATGACGCCAATAGGCGTCGCTGAGACCTGAGAGCGCCACGGTCCTGACGCCTATCGGCATTAGTGTGACGGGAAGTGGTTAAACTTTTTGGGGATCCCTGGTGTTGTCCGTGGCTGGGGGGAGGAGACCAAGGACGACATTCTCCTGGGCGATGAGCAGGAGCCAGGGCGCTCCACCGCTTCCAATTTAGTGCAAATGGGAGATTTCATGCTCTAGTGTTTGAAGAGGGACCCCCGTATAAAAAGCATAAAGGACAAGCACCAGTACTGGGTGGCAACGTACTTAGACCCCCGGTACAAACACAAAATGGCGGACATGTTACCAGCATCACAGAGGGCTGTCAGAATGCAGCATTTCCAGGCCTTGCTGCAAGAGATGCTGCATTGTGATGTTGCGAAACAGGTGCAGGTACCAATCCTACAGTGCATGCAAGAAGAGGGTTTTAAGATGTGTTGGTCACTTCGGATATGAAATCATTCTTGCAGCCAACCCATTAACAGCCGCCCTCCGGATCCAGCCTTAGGGAACGCCTAGACCGACAGGTGTCCGACTACATCGGCTTAAAGGCCGATGTGGACGCTCTGAGAAGCGAGGAACCCCTGGACTACTGGGTATGCAACCTTGACCTGTGGCCAGAGCTGGCACAATTTTCCATGGAACTCTAGGCTTGCCCCTCATCGAGTGTCCTGTCTGAAAGGACGTTCAGCGCAGCAGGGAAGGATCGTGACCAATAAGCGCACTCGCCTAACTCACAACAGTGTGGACTACCGCACATTTCTAAAAATGAATGAAGCATGGATCTCTGAGGAATTCAACACCTGTGACAACCATGTGTAATTGAATTTCCTTATGCCAGCCCACACATATCCGCCACCACTCAGAGCAAGGAATGGTCCTTGTCTTATGTATATACAGCGGCATAAAATGCCTTTTCTGTCAGGTGAATGCCTATTTTGGGGGGCCTTTACTCCAGTGGCCTACAGAATTTTTTTTATCCAGTGACAGCCTAATATACATCCATCCACATAATCACAAGTTCTTTTCTGTCAGGTGAATGCCTAATTTTTGAGGCCTGTACTGGCCTATAGTAACATTTTTTGCCAGTGACCGCCTAATGTACCTCCAGCCACATAATCACAAGTTCTTTTCTGTCAGGTTAATGCCTAATTTTTGGGGCCTGTACTGGCCTACAGTAGGGTTGTTTTTATACCAAAATTTTGATTCGGTTTCAATGCCATAAAAAAGTATTGCGACACTCGATACCATTCGATACCACGCAAAAAAATTAAAACCAAAAAAAGCCGGGTGGATTCTGCATTTTATGGAAAGTCCGGCCTATAATAGAACAGTCCGATACTATGTTTTGGGGAGACAAGGTGACAAATAAAATGGTTAATCGCACAGTTTTTTTTTCTGTTACAGCACCCACCGCATAGGACTTTTTTTTATATATTTTTTCTTTTCAAAATTCTTTTTATTGATTTATTTAAGTCACAAGAGGTCTTGTGTGAAAAGAATACAATTAAATGTAACACATCAATTGTCATACCATTAAATAGTTTAACAGCTGAATAGTATATCATGAGTATCCCGATTATCCTACATAATAGTGCATATTACAACATTTGTTTTTTAAAGCGTAAACCGCATAGTGAATCAGTATAGTCATGCAATTTAAGTGGAATTGAGGGTATACTCAGGTTATCAAGACCACAATCAAAGACAGCTAGTATTCAGAGGGTGAGGGGGTTGATTTGGAGGGTTATGATGGAAGGAAGGGGTAGGAGGGAAAGGGAGGGTAAACATGGGGCGGGAGGAAGGAAGGTAGGAAAGGGATGTGGAGGGAGGAGAGGGGGTAGGTTTTAACAAGTATTCCTCTAGACAGCCTGAATATTTGCTATTTTTTTATATTTTAATAGTTTGGACTTTTCAGACATGGCGATATGTAATACTTAATATTTTGATGTTTTTTTTGTAACTTTTTTTTTTTTTACTTTTTATTTAATAACTATTTCTCCCTTGGGGGTAAGAACCTGGAATCTATCAGGGTGAATAGGACTTCACACTTTCCCTGCTGCCCTGTGCATAGTACACACAGCAGCAGGAAGCTGACTATGGCAGCCAGGGCTTCAGTAGTGTCCTGGCTGCCATGGTAACCGATCGGAGCCCCAGGATTTCACTGCTGGGGCTCCGATCAGAACTGCCACCAATAAAGAGGAGGGGAGGGGACCCTGTGGCCACTGCCACCAATGATTTTAATACTGGGGGATTGGGGGGGGGACACTGCGCCACCAATGATTTTAATATTGGGGGGGTTGAGGGGAGGGAGCGCACTGCGTCACCAAGGATTTTAATACTGGGGAGGAGGGGGGAGGGCACACTGCACCACCAATGATAATTTAATTAACATTTAACACAGGAGGCGGGTTCGGCACCTGAGGGGTTAACTGCCACTAATCGCAGCCCTCGCAAGCGCCTCCAGGATTTGTATTAACCGCCTCCCGACCGCTGTACGCACGGATGCGTCCGGGAGGCGGTTGATTTATTCCTCCTGGACGCATCCGTGCGTCATCTCGCGAGAGGCGAGATTTCCTGTGAACGCACACACACAGGCGCGCGCGTTCACAGGATCGGAAGGTAAGAGACAGGATCTCCAGCCTGCCAGCGGCGATCGTTCGCTGGCAGGCTGGAGATGCGATTTTTTTAACCCCTAACAGGTATATTAGACGCTGTTTTGATAACAGCGTCTAATATACCTGCTACCTGGTCCTCTGGTGGTCCCTTTTGCTTGGATCGACCACCAGAGGACACAGGTAGCTCAGTAAAGTACCACAAAACACCACTACACTACACTACACCCCCCCTGTCACTTATTAACCCCTTATGAACCCCTGATCACCCCATATAGACTCCCTGATCACCCCCGTCAATGATCACCCCCCTGTCATTGATCACCCCCTGTAAGGCTCCATTCAGACGTCCGTATGATTTTTACGGATCCACGGATACATGGATCGGATCCACAAAACACATATGGACGTCTGAATGGAGCCTTACAGGGGGGTGATCAATTTCAGGGGGGTGATCACCCATATAGACTCCCTGATCACCCCCCTGTCATTGATCACCCCCCTTGTAAGGCTCCATTCAGACGTCCGTATGATTTTTACGGATCCACGGATACATGGATCGGATCCGCAAAACACATACGGACGTCTGAATGGAGCCTTACAGGGGGGTGATCAATGACAGGGGGGTGATCACCCCATATAGACTCCCTGATCACCCCCCTGTCATTGATCACCCCCCTGTAAGGCTCCATTCAGACATGTTTTTGGCCCAAGTTAGCGGAAATTATTATTATTTCTTTTTCTTACAAAGTCTCATATTCCACTAACTTGTGTCAAAAAATAAAATCTCATATGAACTCACCATACCCCTCACGGAATCCAAATGCGTAACATTTTTTAGACATTTATATTCCAGGCTTCTTCTCGCGCTTTAGGGCCCCTAAAATGCCAGGGCAGTATAAATACCCCACATGTGACCACATTTTGGAAAGAAGACACCCCAAGGTATTCCGTGAGGGGCATATTGAGTCCATGAAAGATTTAAATTTTTGTCCCAAGTTAGCGGAAAAGGAGACTTTGTGAGAAAAAAAAAATCAATTTCCGCTAACTTGTGCCCAAAAAAAATAATTCTATGAACTCGCCATGCCCCTCATTGAATACCTTGGGGTGTCTTCTTTCCAAAATGGGGTCACATGTGGGGTATTTATACTTCCCTGGCTTTTTAGGGGCCCAAAAGCGTGAGAAGAAGTCTGGGATCCAAATGTCTAAAAATGCCCTCCTAAAAGGAATTTGGGCCGCTTTGCGCATCTAGGCTGCAAAAAAGTATCACACATGTGGTATCGCCGTACTCAGGAGAAGTTGGGGAATGTGTTTTGGGGTGTCATTTTACATATACCCATGCTGGGTGAGAGAAATATCTTGGTCAAGTGCCAACTTTGTATAAAAAAATGGGAAAAGTTGTGTTTTGCCAAGATATTTCTCTCACCCAGCATGGGTATATGTAAAATGACACCCCAAAACACATTCCCCAACTTCTCCTGAGTACGGCGATACCAAATGTGTGACACTTTTTTGCCGCCTAGGTGGGCAAAGGGGCCCACATTCCAAAGAGCACCTTTAGGATTTCACAGGTCATTTTTTACACATTTTGATTGCAAACTACTTCTCACGCATATGGGCCCCTAGAATGCCAGGGCAGTATAACTACCCCACAAGTGACCCCATTTTGGAAAGAAGACACCCCAAGGTATTCCGTGAGGGGCATGGCAAGTTCCTAGAATTTTTTATTTTTTGTCACAAGTTAGCGGAAAATGATGATTTTTTATATATTTTTTTTCCTTACAAAGTCTCATATTCCACTAACTTGCGACAAAAAATAAAAAATTCTAGGAACTCGCCATGCCCCTCACGGAATACCTTGGGGTGTCTTCTTTCCAAAATGGGGTCACTTGTGGGGTAGTTATACTGCCCTGGCATTTTAGAGGCCCATATGCGTGAGAAGTAGTTTGCAATCAAAATGTGTAAAAAATGGCTGGGGAAATCCGAAAGGTGCTCTTTGGAATGTGTGCCCCTTTGCCCACCTTGGCTGCAAAAAAGCGTCACACATGTGGTATCGCCGTACTCAGGAGAAGTTGGGGAATGTGTTTTGTGGTGTCATTTTACATATACCCATGCTGGGTGAGATAAATATCTTGGTCAAATGCCAACTTTGTATAAAAAAAATGGGAAATGTTGTCTTTTGCCAAGATATTTCTGCAAAATTTTACAAATGAAAGTGAAAAACTTCATTTTTTTGCAAAAAAAAATTGTTAAATTTCGATTAATAACAAAAAAAGTAAAAATGCCAGCAGCAATGAAATACCACCAAATGAAAGCTCTATTAGTGAGAAGAAAAGGAGGTAAAATTCATTTGGGTGGTAAGTTGCATGACCGAGCAATAAACGGTGAAAGTTTTGTGTGCAGAAGTGTAAAAAGTGGCCTGGTCATTAAGGGTGTTTCAGCTAGGGGGGTTGAAGTGGTTAAAGATGACGTTTCATCTGGTAAAAAATTCAGAGCTAAGTATCATGATATGTACAGCGGTGCCCAGGGATATCACTGCACTTACTATTATCCCTGGGCGCAGCTCCATTCTCCCGCTACGTCCTCCGGTATCTTCGGGGACTTGGTTATACTGGGCGGAGACTGCCCTTGTTCTCCTGGGCGTCTTCTTCTCCCAGGCTGTGAGCTCTGCACTGCGATTGGCCTTAGCTACAGCCTGGAAGAAGGAGACGCCCAGGAGAACAAGGGCAGTCTCCGCCCAGTATAACCAAGTCCCCGAAGATACCGGAGGACATAGTGGGAGAATGGAGCGGCGCCCAGGGATAATAGTAAGTGCAGTGAGATCCTTGGGCGCCGCTGTACATATTATACTTAGTTCAGAATTTTTTGCCAGATGAAAGTTCCTCCTTAAATATTTACTTTCATTGGTGGTGCAGTGCGCCCACCTCTCTCTCCTCATTGGTGGCAGCGGCACAGGGGGGAGGGAGAGACTGCTTCATTCTCCCCTGTGCTGCTGAGGAGAACACGGAGCGCGCCGAGAGCAGAGCGCTTATTGTTCTCTGATACTCTGAAGAAGAAACAAAATGGACACCATCCCATTAGCATTAATGGTGGAAACGTGGAGATAGTTCAAAGTTTCAGATTCTTGGGAGTTCATATTAGTCAGGACCTGTCATGGATAAAAAACACTACAGAAATTACCAAAAAAGGCCTTCAGAGGCTTTATTTTCTGAGGAGTCTGAAGAAAGCACAAGTCCCAAAACAGCTGCTAGTCAATTTTTACAGGTGCAGCATAGAATCTGTTACCACATACTGCATTACAGTGTGGTACTCCGGCTGCTCTTCTGAGGACAAGAAGACCCTCAAGCGCATCATCAGAATGGCTGGCAGAATCACTGGTACTCAGTTACCATCACTGGATGACATCTTCACTGCTCGCTGCAGCAACAGGGCAAAAATTATCTGCGGGGATCCAACTCACCCCGGCCACAGCCTTTTCATTCTCCTACCCTCTGGTAGGCGTCTTAGAGCCCTACATGCCCGCACCACTAGGCTGAAGAACAGCTTTTACCCCAAAACAATCAGTCTCCTAAATGCTCGGAGATTATTGCCCCTTCCTAGGATAGAAACTACCACAGACTGAAAGTGACTGCTGCATTCATGACCCCATGATGATCTCTTGTCTGCAGTGGTGTCTGAATCAGTGTGTATATATACTCATGAGCACTTCCTACTTTGCTCTTGCTATATATATGCTGTGAACTGTGAATAGTAATGCCTTCTAGTGCAATGTTTTTTTTTTTCTAGTGTAATGCTTTAGTTTAAATGTCAGTTCTTGTTCCTCTGTCCATGGCATTTAGGATTGCTCCAAACAACATTTCATTGTATTGTACATTGTATTACATTGTATTGTACAGTGACAATAAAGGCATCTTTATCTTACTAGACTGCGCAATAGCGAAGCCCAGTGGCGTTGCAAGGGGGGTGCGGGGCGCACCGGGTGACACCAGTAGGGCCGGCATTTACGAATCATAGTCATTTGTATTGCCGACCTCAGGAGAGATGTGTCTGGGATTCGAACCCACGACCTCTTCCTGTGTCCCGCCCTGTATGTCCACATGGAGTCAGTCAGTGCTGTGTTTCAGAAAAGTTTCAGCTGGGATTCAAACCCACAACCTGTCATGTGTATAGATGTAGCAGAGCTGGGTGTGTTTGGACAGCTGTCATGTGTATAGATGTAGCAGAGCTGGGTGTGTTTGGACAGCTGTCATGTGTATAGATGCAGCTATCATATATAGAGATATAGCAGAGCTGAGTGTGCTGGGACAGCTGTCATATAGAGATATAGCAGTGCTGGGTGCATTAGGGCAGCAGTCATGTGTATAGATGTACACTTGAAGTCTCATATTTTTTTGTGGTTAGGTGCTTTGCCTCTGATATAGATGCTCGTGGGTTCGAATCCCAGCAGAAACTTTTCTGAAATACAAGCACTGACTCCATATATGGACATACAGGGCGGGACACAGAAGAGGCTGCATCGCATCGCTGACATGGAGTATAAGTGTTTTTTTTTTTTTTTTAATACCCGACTGTTACTGCCACGGGGGGAGCGGGAGGCACTTGATACTGGCACATGGGGGGAGGGGGGTTGGCACCTGATACTGGCACATGGGGGGGGGAAGGAGAGAGGCACCTGATACTGGCACATGGGGGGAGGGGGGTTGGCACTATGATATTGGCACATGGGGGGAGGAGAGAGGCACCTGATACTGGCAGATGGGGGGGTTGGCACTATGATACTGGCACATGGGGGGGAGGAGAGAGGCACTTGATACTGGAACTTTTTTTGGGGGGCAGATGGCACTATGATACTGGGACATGGGGGGGAGAGGCACTTGATACTGGCACTTTTTTTTGGGGGGGGGGGCAGATGGCACTATGATACTGGGACATGGGGGGAGGAGAGAGGCACTTGAAACTGGCACATCGGGGGGGGGGGGTGGCACTATGATACTGGGACATGTGTGGGGGAGGAGAGAGGCACTTGATACGGGCACATGATGGGGGGGCATCTATGGGGACACTTACTGGCACATTATTGGGGGGCATTATGGGGGACACTAGGCCAGCAGCCTATCAGAGGCCGGACACTGAGAGCATCTACTGGGGCACTATATATGGGGCATTTTATACTGGTACATTATGGGGGGCACTAGCAGGAAGGGGGGAGAGGAGCACTATGGGGAAATTTACTGGGGGCCCTATATAGGGGTATTTTATACTGGGACATTATGGAGGCACTATGGGGACATTAGCTCAACTGGGGGCATTACAAAGGGGTATTTTTTGCATTGTCACATTATAAGGAGAATTATTTCTACTGGGGGGGGGGGGGCATTATGGTGGGCTTTATTACTCCCCCATGGTATGACCCCCTAGTGGCAGCACCAGCCTCTCCCTGCTCTGCTATCCCTCTGCCCCTTCTCCAAATCCTTATTATGAAATCTTTCTCATTAGGATAAAACACATCAGCTCCGCCGAGCCCCCGGCCAAAGTTTGGAAGTGGCGTCCGAGATCCCCAAGGGCCAAGTAACTGTAAGTTTTCATGTGAAATATGTGAAATATATACAGTATACCGCTACACTGTGCCACACAATATACAGTAGACCTATACACTGTGCCGCACAATATACAGTATACCGCTACACTGTGCCGCACAATATACAGTATACCTCTACACTGTGCGCACAATATACAGTATACCTCTACACTGTACCACACAATATACAGTATACCTCTACACTGTGCCACACAATATACAGTATACCTCTACACTGTACCACACAATATACAGTATACCGCTACACTGTGCCGCACAATATACAGTATACCTCTACACTGTGCCGCACAATATACAGTATACCTCTACACTGTGCCACACAATATACAGTATACCTCTACACTGTGCCACACAATATACAGTATACCTCTACACTGTGCCGCACAATATACTGTATATTGTGTGGCACAGTGTAGAGGTATACTGTGCCACACAATATACAGTATACCGCTACACTGTGCCGCACAATATACAGTATACCTATACACTGTGCCGCACAATATACAGTATACCGCTACACTGTGCCACACAATATACAGTATATCTCTACACTGTGCCGCACAATATACAGTATACCTCTACACTGTGCCCCACAATATACAGTATACCTCTACAATGTACCACACAATATACAGTATACCTCTACACTGTGCCACACAATATACAGTATACCTCTACACTGTGCCACACAATATACAGTATACCTCTACACTGTGCCACACAATATACAATATACCGCTACACTGTGCCCCACAATATACAATATACCGCTACACTGTGCCCCACAATATACAGTATACCGCTACACTGTGCCCCACAATATACAGTATACCTCTACACTGTACCACACAATATACCTCTACACTGTGCCCCACAATATACAGTATACCTCTATACTGTGCCACACAATATACAGTATACCGCTACACTGTGCCCCACAATATACAGTATACCTCTACACTGTGCCACACAATATACAGTATACCTCTACACTGTGCCACACAATTTACAGTATACCGCTACACTGTGCCACACAATATACAGTATACCTATACACTGTGCCGCACAATATACAGTATACCGCTACACTGTGCCGCACAATATACAGTATACCGCTACACTGTGCCGCACAATATACAGTATACCTCTATACTGTGCGGCACAATATACAGTATACCTCTACACTGTGCCCCACAATATACAGTATACCTCTACACTGTGCCACACAATATACAGTATACCTCTAAACTGTGCCACACAATATACAGTATACCTCTACACTGTGCCACACAATATACAATATACCGCTACACTGTGCCCCACAATATACAGTATACCTCTACACTGTACCACACAATATACAGTATACCTCTACACTGTGCCCCACAATATACAGTATACCGCTACACTGTGCCACACAATATACAGTATACCGCTACACTGTGCCACACAATATACAGTATACCTATACACTGTGCCGCACAATATACAGTATACCTCTATACTGTGCCCCACAATATACAGTATACCTCTATACTGTGCCACACAATATACAGTATACCTCTACACTGTGCCCCACAATATACAGTATACCTCTACACTGTGCCCCACAATATACAGTATACCTCTACACTGTGCCACACAATATACAGTATACCGCTACACTGTGCCACACAATATACAGTATACCTCTACACTGTGCCACACAATATACAGTATACCGCTACACTATGTAGTCTGTTCTATAAGCACCATTGTTTTGTGGCGGCGGACAGAAAATAATCTGGAAGTGGCCCTCCCGAGACCAGGCTCTGACTGCTAGGGGGGGGTCTGCTGAGCTAACGGATGCCCCCTATGGCAGTAGCACCACCATAGCCCCCATATATGGCTAAAAAATGGGGTGACACCATTTTGTACCGCACCGGGTGACACCAGCCCTAGCAACTCCACTGGTGAAGCCTAGTATCGGAAAAAGGCAAATCCTGGTATCAAGGTCATTACCAGGAAATAGTATCGTTTGGGGATCGAAAATTCAATACCCGAAACAACCCTTTTATCCAGTGACCACCTAATGTACCTCCCAGCCACATAATCACAAGTTCTTTTCTGTACTCCCGTGGCCTAAAATAACATTTTTCTAGGCTCCAGCAGGGCACATTTTTGAGAGTTTCCTTTTAGGACGCATAAAATGGCCCTGATTAAAATACTGATTTTTTGTGGGAATATTTGCCATTGATCCCCCTCTGGTATGTCACTGTCCATGTTGTGGGACTATTTGTGCACTTCTAGTAAGTATTTGGTGGCTGCAAACATGACCTGATGGTTTTTCAGGTTCGCCTGCCATTAAAGTCAATGGTGCCCGCCGTGCACGCGTGGTTCACGAATATATGATTGCGAACGCGCATTTGCGAACTGTCCCGGCCATCACTACTGTTAACTCCATGGATGCCATGGGTGGCTACTGACCGCTGCATTTAAGGGGTTAAATGGCTGGGATTGGAGCCAGCACTAATGTTACCATTGCAGCAGTGTTGAGCTGTATGTTACAGCTGACACTCGCTGCTGATGGCGGCAGCTCTGTCCCGGAGCCACCACCATCACATACAATACCAGGGGGATCGCTACAAAGGGCTGCAGGGATGAGTCGGGGGCCGAACTGGTGAACGGAGGGCATCAGGGGCACATCTGGCATCGGGGACACAAAGGGGACCATGCCTGATTTCAGGTTCTGAGCTCCAAGTTGGAGATCAGAGGTTGAAACAGGCATTTTTACACTGCCGTGCTCCGATTGGTTAGTCTGCGCAGCAAGGGACCACTCAGATTGGTTCCTTGCCAGCTTCTCCCGTGTCTCTGCTCTTTATAGTGTCAAAGCCCCAGTTAACAGTTTGGATGTAACTGTACGCCTGATTACGTTAAATTACAGGTAATCTGGATGCACAGTTACATCCAAATGCGGGAAGGGGTTAAAAAGAAAAAATTGTTTTGACATGGGACAAAAAGAAAAAGCAACCTAAGGCCTTGAACCCTTGCTTTTTACTTGGATGCCACATAGGCTGTCAAGAAGCTGGCCATAGCATAGTGTTATTCAATGTATTGTGTCCCTTTGTGTCACAGCGCCATCTATTGGATTCATAGTCTTATGCCAGCCACTCTGCACACTAGCATCATTTTCCACTCAGCGCCATCTATTGGATTCATAGTCTTATGTCATTCACTCTGCACACTAGCATCATTTTCCTCACAGCGCCATCTATTGGATTCATAGTCTGATGCCAGTCACTCTGCACACTAGCATCATTTTCCTCTCAGCGCCATCTATTGGATTCATAGTCTTATGCCAGTCACTCTGCACACTAGCATCATTTTCCTCTCAGCGCCATCTATTGGATTCATAGTCTTATGCCAGTCACTCTGCACACTAGCATCATTTACCTCTCAGCGCCATCTATTGGATTCATAGTCTTATGCCAGTCACTCTGCACACTAGCATCATTTTCCTCTCAGCGCCATCTATTGGAATTCTAAACGCGTTCTGATCTGTAGCGGTGTGTGACCTATTAGAATTGTATAGAAGCAGAGCGCCCTCCTTTGGACAGTCACTGTCTGTTCAGTCTCCTTTCACATATTAACCCAGGCCCACTACTGCTCAGTTGTATGAATCTGAATTTTGGACAATGTTAAAATTAAAATGTTATATGGCAAGTGGCATTTTTCATTCTGATTTGAATTCTGGCAGTGAAAATGTCTACAAGAGATGAAACTGAAATCTCAGATTACCTTTTTTAAGTTGTATTTTAGGTTTTTCATTTGATTTATAATTTTGATTGGAAAATAGCACTATGGGGACATGATAATTCATTGACAAAGTTGAAATTTAAAAAGCCAAAGGCTATTTAATTTTACATTTATTTTTGCCACATATTACACATTTTACTTTTCATTTTGGCAGGCATTTTGCAGACATGGGTTGTAAATGAAATGTCAAATTGGGATTTGAATTAAAATTTCATGTTTTTCGTTATCATTTTATTTTTGGCAGGTTTCACCTCCCACCATAGATATCTTTATAGAACCTCCCCATACACACAATGCAGCATGAAGGGGCTCGGTGAAGGCGGCAGTGAAGGTGTGTAAGTGTCTGATGGGGTCACACAGCTCATAAAAGGACAGCTGCCCGGCCTCATAGTCCAGACATATCCTGAATCTATCACTGGAGATCTTGTGAGGTAACCGGATATCTTTACCGTCATGTCTCACTGAATACTGATTATAACACCTCCACAAACTCCAGGACTTGGTATTATCTCCAATGTATGACTGACGCCCCCTCCTGTCTATACCGGGATAACACATCCCCACCCTCCAACTCCCAGATCTACTAATCTCCACATCCCAGTAATGTCGCCCTGAGGTAAATCCCCTGCTGCTCATCACCTGATTATACTGGAATCTCTCTGCTGTTTCTGGACGATTCTGATTATTTTGTGTCCAGGTTGCAGTTTTCAGGTCGTCTGATATAATAATGTCATTAGCAGCTGTGTTTACATCCAGT
The DNA here is from genome assembly GCF_014858855.1 of Bufo gargarizans. Classification (NCBI taxonomy): domain Eukaryota; kingdom Metazoa; phylum Chordata; class Amphibia; order Anura; family Bufonidae; genus Bufo; species Bufo gargarizans. Next base: position 4,459,827 of record NC_058090.1, on the reverse strand, counting down.
AAGATGTCTGCAGGACCCTCCACATAGATCCCTCTCCTTATATCTGTTATTATGTCACATAATGTATGTAATTTGTCTGAGATCACAGTCACATCCAGATAACCTACATCATGGAGACATCTATTTATGTCTTCATCACCTCCTTCCTCCTCAGGATCACACAAGTCACCTCTGTCTGGTTCCTGTAAGACAGTCAGTGGATCAGTCATGTTACACAGCTCCTCAATGTGTCTCATCCTCCCGGACAGCTCGTCCTTCTTTATTTCCAGCTTCTGGATCCGAGAAGAGAATGAGAGTGATTCTTCCTTTTCCTGCCTGGAGATCTCACTCAGGACCCTCTTCTTCAGGTCGTCCAGTCGTCTCCTGATGTCTGTAAACAGGGCAGTGATCCTCTCTGCTTCTCCAGATGCTTTTTCTTGAGCTTTTCTCCTGCGTTCCTCCAGGTTCTGGACTCTTTCCTCAGTTTCCTCTCTCTTTCTGGTCAGTTTCTGGAGAATATTTCTCAGTTTCCCTTTCCTCTTCTCAGACGCCTCATCCAGCACCATCACCTGGTGTCCCTTATGTTCTCCAGCCAAACTGCAGGACACACAGATACAAGCAGAGTCCTCAGTGCAGTAATACTCCAGGATCTTCTTATGGACAGAACATTTCCTCTTCTCCAGGGAAGTGCTGGGGTCAGATAAGACGTGTTCTGGTGACTTGCTGTGAACTCTCAGGTGTTTCTCACACAGAGAAGCCTCACAGTGTAGACAGGATTTAACAGCAGGTACAGGAGAGTCCACACAGTAAGTGCAGCAGATCCCGGTTTCCGTCTCTTTATGTTGAGTAACCAATAAATTCTCCATAATGTTACGCAGAGCTAAGTTCCTCATCAGTGCAGGCCGCTCCTGAAACTCTTCTCTGCATTCAGGACAGGTATAAACCCCAGACTCGTCCTGTGTATCCAGTACACGATCAATACAGACCCGGCAGAAGTTGTGTCCACATCTCAGCATTACAGGATCTGTATAGGTCTGCAGACAGATGGAGCAGTCCAGCTCAGCTCTCAGATCAGCAGACGCCATGGCTGACAGAGGACGACAGAAACGAAACTGAAGTTCTCTGAGGTTCAAAATCCAGAGGTCGGGTTTACACATGTGTGCACATAGGGTGCGGCTGACAGAGGAAGACAGAAACGAAACTGCAGTTCTCCACAGGGCGGGTTTATACTTGTGTGCACAGGATGGGGCCGAACAGCACAAGATCAGTCACTAATAAAGGGGCTTTCATGTATCCATAAACATACCGGACAGCGTCACACTGTAAGGGGCACGCTCCCACATGTATCCATAAACATACCGGACAGCGTCACACTGTAAGGGACACGCTCCCACATGTATCCATAAACATACCTGACACAGTCACACTGTAAGGGGCACGCTCCCAAATGTATCCATAAACATACCTGACACAGTCACACTGTAAGGGGCACGCTCCCACATGTATCCATGAACATACCTGACACAGTCACACTGTAAGGGGCACGCTCCCACATGTATCCATAAACATACCTGAAATCACAACACTATAAGGGGCACGCTCCCACATGTATCCATAAACATACCGGACGCCGTCACACTGTAAGGAGCACGCTCCCACATGTATCCATAAACATACCTGACACAGTCACACTGTAAGGGGCACGCTCCCACATGTATCCATAAACATACCTGACACAGTCACACTGTAAGGGGCACGCTCCCACATGTATCCATAAACATACCTGACACAGTCACACTGTAAGGGGCACGCTCCCACATGTATCCATAAACATACCTGAAATCACAACACTATAAGGGGCACGCTCCCACATGTATCCATAAACATACCGGACAGCATCACACTGTAAGGGGCACGCTCCCACATGTATCCATAAACATACCTGAAATCACAACACTATAAGGGGCACGCTCCCACATGTATCCATAAACATACCTGACACAGTCACACTGTAAGGGGCACGCTCCCAAATGTATCCATAAACATACCGGACACTGTCACACTATAAGGGACATGCTCCCACATGTATCCATAAACATACCGGACACCGTCACACTGTAAGGGGCACGCTCCCACATGTATCCATAAACATACCTGACACAGTCACACTGTAAGGGGCACGCTCCCACATGTATCCATGAACATACCTGACACAGTCACACTGTAAGGGGCACGCTCCCACATGTATCCATAAACATACCTGACACAGTCACACTGTAAGGGGCACGCTCCCACATGTATCCATGAACATACCTGACACAGTCACACTGTAAGGGGCACGCTCCCACATGTATCCATAAACATACCTGAAATCACAACACTATAAGGGGCACGCTCCCACATGTATCCATAAACATACCGGACAGCATCACACTGTAAGGGGCACGCTCCCACATGTATCCATAAACATACCTGAAATCACAACACTATAAGGGGCACGCTCCCACATGTATCCATAAACATACCTGACACAGTCACACTGTAAGGGGCACGCTCCCAAATGTATCCATAAACATACCGGACACTGTCACACTATAAGGGACATGCTCCCACATGTATCCATAAACATACCGGACACCGTCACACTGTAAGGGGCACGCTCCCACATGTATCCATAAACATACCTGACACAGTCACACTGTAAGGGGCACGCTCCCACATGTATCCATGAACATACCTGACACAGTCACACTGTAAGGGGCACGCTCCCACATGTATCCATAAACATACCTGAAATCACAACACTATAAGGGGCACGCTCCCACATGTATCCATAAACATACCGGACAGCATCACACTGTAAGGGGCACGCTCCCACATGTATCCATAAACATACCTGAAATCACAACACTATAAGGGGCACGCTCCCACATGTATCCATAAACATACCTGACACAGTCACACTGTAAGGGGCACGCTCCCAAATGTATCCATAAACATACCGGACACTGTCACACTATAAGGGGCATGCTCCCACATGTATCCATAAACATACCGGACACCGTCACACTGTAAGGGGCACGCTCCCACATGTATCCATAAACATACCTGACATCATCACACTGTAAGGGGCACGCTCCCACATGTATCGATAAACATGCCGGACAGCATCACACTATAAGGGGCACGCTCCCACATGTATCCATAAACATACCAGACATCATCACACTGTAAGGGGCACGCTCCCACATGTATCGATAAACATGCCGGACAGCATCACACTGTAAGGGGCACGCTACCAAATGTATCCATAAACATGCCGGACAGCATCACACTGTAAGGGGCACACTCCCAAATGTATCCATAAACATACCGGACACCGTCACACAGTAAGGGGCACGCTCCCACATGTATCCATAAACATACCTGAAATCACCACATTATAAGGGGCACGCTCCCACATGTAACCATAAACATACTGGACACAGTCACACTATAAAGGGCACGCTCCCACATGTAAACATAAACATACCTGAAATAACAATACTATAAGGGGCACGCTCCCACATGTATCCATAAACATACCGGACACCGTCACACTGTAAGGGGCACGCTCCCACATGTATCCATAAACATGCCGGACAGCATCACACTGTAAGGGGCACGCTCCCAAATGTATCCATACACATACCTGAAATCACCAAACTATTAGGGGCACGCTCCCACATGTATCCATAAACATACCTGACATCATCACACTATAAGGGGCACGCTCCCACATGTATCCATAAACATACCGGACACCGTCACACTGTAAGGGGCACACTCCCACAAAAATCCATAAACATAACGGACATCATCACACTATAAGGGGCACACTCCCACATGTATCCATAAATATACCGGACACCGTCACACTGTAAAGGACACGCTCCCAAATGTATCCATAAACATACCGGACATTATCACACTATAAGGGGCACGCTCCCACATGTATCCATAAACATACCGGACAGCATGACACTGTAAGAGGCACGCTCCCACATGTATCCATAAACATACCGGACACCGTCACACTGTAAGGGGCACGCTCCCACATGTATCCATAAACATACAGGACAGCATCATACTGTAAGGTGCACGCTCCCACATGTATCCATCAACATACCGGACACCGTCACACTGTAAGGGGCACGCTACCACATGTATCCATAAACATACCTGAAATCACCATACTATAAGGGGCACGCTCCCACATGTATACATAAACAAACCGACACTGTCACACTATAAGGAGCACGCTCCCACATGTAACCATAAACGTACTGGACACAGTCACACTATAAAGGGCACGCTCCCACATGTAAACATAAACATACCTGAAATCACAATACTATAAGGGGCACGCTCCCACATGTATCCATAAACATACCAGACACCGTCACACTGTAAGGGGCACGCTCCCACATGTATCCATAAACATACCGGACACCGTCACACTGTAAGGGGCACGCTCCCACATGTATCCATAAACATGCCGGACAGCATCACACTGTAAGAAGCACGCTCCCACATGTATCCATAAACATACCTGAAATCACCACATTATAAGGGGCACGCTCCCACATGTATCCATAAACATACCTGACATCATCACACTATAAGGGGCACGCTCCCACATGTATCCATAAACATACCGGACACCGTCACACTGTAAGGGGCACACTCCCACAAATATCCATAAACATAACGGACATCTTTACACTATAAGGGGCACGCTCCCACATGTATACATAAACATACTGGACACAGTCACACTATAAAGGGCACGCTCCCACATGTAAACATAAACATACCTGAAATCACAATACTATAAGGGGCACGCTCCCACATGTATCCATAAACATACCGGACATCATCACACTATAAGGGGCACGCTAAGGGCACGCTCCCACAGGTATCCATAAACATACCGGACAGCATCACACTGTAAGGGGCACGCTCCCACATGTATCCATAAACATACCGGACACCGTCACACTGTAAGGAGCACGCTCCCACATGTATCCATAAACATACCTGAAATCACCACACTATAAGGGGCACGCTCCAACATGTATACATAAACATACTCGACACAGTCACACTATAAAGGGCACGCTCCCACATGTAAACATAAACATACCTGAAATCACAATACTATAAGGGGCACGCTCCCACATGTATCCATAAACATACCGGACACCGTCACACTGTAAGGGGCACGCTCCCACTTGTATCCATAAACATGCCGGACACCGTCACACTGTAAGGGGCACGCTCCCACATGTATCCATAAACATACCGGACACCGTCACACTGTAAGGGGCACGCTCCCACAGGTATCCATAAACATACCTGAAATCACCACATTATAAGGGGCACGCTCCCACATGTAACCATACACATACCTGAAATCACCACACTATTAGGGGCACGCTCCCACATGTATCCATAAACATACCTGACACCGTCACACTGTAAGGGGCACACTCCCACAAATATCCATAAACATACCGGACATCATCACACTATAAGGGGCACGCTCCCACATGTATCCATAAACATACCGGACAGCATCACACTGTAAGGGGCACGCTCCCACATGTATTTATAAACATACCGGACACCGTCACACTGTAAGGGGCACGCTCCCACATGTAACCATAAACATACTGGACACAGTCACACTATAAAGGGCACGCTCCTACATGTAAATATAAACATACCTGAAATCACAATACTATAAGGGGCACGCTCCCACATGTATCCATAAACATACCGGACACCGTCACACTGTAAGGGGCACGCTCCCACATGTATCCAAAAACATACCTGACATCATCACACTATAGGGGGCACGCTCCCACATGTATCCATAAACATACCTGACATCATCACACTCTAAGGGGCACGCTCCCACAAGTATCCATAAACATACCGGACACCGTCACACTGTAAGGGGCACGCTCCCACATGTATCCATAAACATACCTGAAATCACCACACTATAAGGGGCACGCTCCCACATGTATACATAAACAAACCAACACTGTCACACTATAAGGGGCACGCTCCCACATGTAACCATAAACATACTGGACACAGTCACACTATAAAGGGCACGCTCCCACATGTAAACATAAACATACCTGAAATCACAATACTATAAGGGGCACGCTCCCACATGTATCCATAAACATACCGGACACCGTCACACTGTAAGGGGCACGCTCCCACATGTATCCATAAACATACCGGACACCGTCACACTGTAAGGGGCACGCTCCCACATGTATCCATAAACATACCTGAAATCACCACATTATAAGGGGCACGCTCCCACCTGTAACCATACACATACCTGAAATCACCACACTATTAGGGGCACGCTCCCACATGTATCCATAAACATGCCTGACATCATCACACTGTAAGGGGCACGCTCCCACATGTATCCATAAACATACCGGACACCGTCACACTGTAAGGGGCACGCTCCCACATGTATCCATAAACATGCCGGACAGCATCACACTGTAAGGGGCACACTCCCAAATGTATCCATAAACATACCGGACACCGTCACACTATAAGGGGCACGCTCCCACAGGTATCCATAAACATACCGGACAGCGTCACACTGTAAGGGGCACGCTCCCACATGTATCCATAAACATACCTGAAATCACCACATTATAAGGGGCACGCTCCAACATGTAACCATACACATACCTGAAATCACCACACTATTAGGGGCACGCTCCCACATGTATCCATAAACATACCTGACACCGTCACACTGTAAGGGGCACACTCCCACAAATATCCATAAACATACCGGACTTCATCACACTATAAGGGGCACGCTAAGGGCACGCTTCCACAGGTATTCATAAACATACCGGACAGCATCACATTGTAAGGGGCACGCTCCCACATGTATCCATAAACATACCGGACACAGTCACACTGTAAGGGGCACACTCCCACAAATATCCATAAACATACCGGACATTATCACACTATAAGAAGCACGCTCCCACATGTATCCATAAATATACCGGGCACTGTAAAGGACACGCTCCCACATGTATCTATAAACATACCGGACATCATCACACTATAAAGGGCACGCTCCCACATGTATCCATAAACATACCGGACACCGTCACACTGTAAGGGGCACGCTCCCACATGTATCCATAAACATACCTGAAATCACCACACTATAAGGGGCACGCTCCAACATGTATACATAAACATACTGGACACAGTCACACTATAAAGGGCACGCTCCCACATGTAAACATAAACATACCTGAAATCACAATACTATAAGGGGCACGCTCCCACATGTATCCATAAACATACCGGACACCGTCACACTGTAAGGGGCACGCTCCCACATGTATCCATAAACATACCGGACACCGTCACACTGTAAGGGGCACGCTCCCACATGTATCCATAAGCATGCCGGACAGCATCACACTGTAAGGGGCACACTCCCAAATGTATCCATAAACATACCGGACACCGTCACACTATAAGTGGCACGCTCCCACAGGTATCCATAAACATACCGGACAGCGTCACACTGTAAGGGGCACGCTCCCACATGTATCCATAAACATACCGGACACCGTCACACTGTAAGGGGCACGCTCCCACATGTATCCATAAACATACCTGAAATCACCACATTATAAGGGGCACACTCCAACATGTAACCATACACATACCTGAAATCACCACACTATTAGGGGCACGCTCCCACATGTATCCATAAACATACCTGACACCGTCACACTGTAAGGGGCACACTCCCACAAATATCCATAAACATACCGGACATCATCACACTATAAGGGGCACGCTAAGGGCACGCTCCCACAGGTATCCATAAACATACCGGACAGCATCACATTGTAAGGGGCACACTCCCACATGTATCCATAAACATACCTGAAATCACCACACTATAAGGGGCACGCTCCAACATGTATACATAAACATACTGGACACAGTCACACTATAAAGGGCACGCTCCCACATGTAAACATAAACATACCTGAAATCACAATACTATAAGGGGCACGCTCCCACATGTATCCATAAATATACCGGACACCGTCACACTGTAAGGGGCACGCTCCCACATGTATCCATAAACATACCTGATATCACCACACTATAAGGGGCACGCTCCAACATGTATACATAAACATACTGAACACAGTCACACTATAAAGGGCACGCTCCCACATGTAAACATAAACATACCTGAAATCACAATACTATAAGGGGCACGCTCCAACATGTATACATAAACATACTGGACACAGTCACACTATAAAGGGCACGCTCCCACATGTAAACATAAACATACCTGAAATCACAATACTATAAGGGGCACGCTCCCACATGTATCCATAAACATATCGGACATCGGCAAACTGTAAGGGGCACGCTCCCACAGGTATCCATAAACATACCGGACAGCATCACACTGTAAGGGGCACGCTCCCACAGGTATCCATAAACATACCGGACAGCGTCACACTGTAAGGGGCACGCTCCCACATGTATCCCTAAACATACCGGACACCGTCACACTGTAAGGGGCACGCTCCCACATGTATCCATAAACATACCTGAAATCACCACATTATAAGGGGCACGCTCCCACATGTATCCATAAATATACCGGACACCGTCGCACTGTAAAGGACACGCTCCCACATGTATCCATAAACATACCGACATCATCACACTATAAAGGGCACGCTCCCACATGTATCCATAAACATACCTGAAATCACAATACTATAAGGGGCACACTCCCACATGTATCCATAAACATACCGGACACAGTCACACTGTAAGGGGCACACTCCCACAAATATCCATAAACATACCGGACATTATCACACTATAAGGGGCACGCTCCCACATGTATCCATAAATATACCGGGCACTGTAAAGGACACGCTCCCACATGTATCCATAAACATACCGGACATCATCACACTATAAAGGGCACGCTCCCACATGTATCCATAAACATACCGGACACCGTCACACTGTAAGGGGCACGCTCCCACATGTATCCATAAACATACCTGAAATCACCACACTATAAGGGGCACGCTCCAACATGTATACATAAACATACTGGACACAGTCACACTATAAAGGGCACGCTCCCACATGTAAACATAAACATACCTGAAATCACAATACTATAAGGGGCACGCTCCCACATGTATCCATAAACATACCGGACACTGTCACACTGTAAGGGGCACGCTCCCACATGTATCCATAAACATACCGGACACCGTCACACTGTAAGGGGCACGCTCCCACATGTATCCATAAGCATGCCGGACAGCATCACACTGTAAGGGGCACACTCCCAAATGTATCCATAAACATACCGGACACCGTCACACTATAAGTGGCACGCTCCCACAGGTATCCATAAACATACCGGACATCATCACACTATAAGGGGCACGCTAAGGGCACGCTCCCACAGGTATCCATAAACATACCGGACAGCATCACATTGTAAGGGGCACGCTCCCACATGTATCCATAAACATACCGGACACAGTCACACTGTAAGGGGCACACTCCCACAAATATCCATAAACATACCGGACATTATCACACTATAAGAAGCACGCTCCCACATGTATCCATAAATATACCGGGCACTGTAAAGGACACGCTCCCACATGTATCCATAAACATACCGGACATCATCACACTATAAAGGGCACGCTCCCACATGTATCCATAAACATACCGGACACCGTCACACTGTAAGGGGCACGCTCCCACATGTATCCATAAACATACCTGAAATCACCACACTATAAGGGGCACGCTCCAACATGTATACATAAACATACTGGACACAGTCACACTATAAAGGGCACGCTCCCACATGTAAACATAAACATACCTGAAATCACAATACTATAAGGGGCACGCTCCCACATGTATCCATAAACATACCGGACATCGTCACACTGTAAGGGGCACGCTCCCACATGTATCCATAAACATACCGGACATCGTCACACTATAAGGGGCACGCTCCCACAGGTATCCATAAACATACCGGACAGCGTCACACTGTAAGGGGCACGCTCCCACATGTATCCATAAACATACCGGACACCGTCACACTGTAAGGGGCACGCTCCCACATGTATCCATAAACATACCTGAAATCACCACATTATAAGGGGCACTCTCCCACATGTATCCATAAACATACCGGACACCGTCACACTGTAAGGGGCACACTCCCACAAATATCCATAAACATACCGGACATTATCACACTATAAGGGGCACGCTCCCACATGTATCCATAAATATACCAGGCACTGTAAAGGACACGCTCCCACATGTATCCATAAACATACCGGATATCATCACACTATAAAGGGCACGCTCCCACATGTATCCATAAACATACCGGACACCGTCACACTGTAAGGGGCACGCTCCCACATGTATCCATAAACATACCTGAAATCACCACACTATAAGGGGCACGCTCCAACATGTATACATAAACATACTGGACACAGTCACACTATAAAGGGCACGCTCCCACATGTAAACATAAACATACCTGAAATCACAATACTATAAGGGGCACGCTCCCACATGTATCCATAAACATACCGGACACCGTCACACTGTAAGGGGCACGCTCCCACATGTATCCATAAGCATGCCGGACAGCATCACACTGTAAGGGGCACACTCCCAAATGTATCCATAAACATACCGGACACCGTCACACTATAAGTGGCACGCTCCCACAGTTATCTATAAACATACCGGACAGCGTCACACTGTAAGGGGCACGCTCCCACATGTATCCATAAACATACCGGACACCGTCACACTGTAAGGGGCACGCTCCCACATGTATCCATAAACATACCTGAAATCACCACATTATAAGGGGCACGCTCCAACATGTATCCATACACATACCTGAAATCACCACACTATTAGGGGCACGCTCCCACATGTATCCATAAACATACCTGACACCGTCACACTGTAAGGGGCACACTCCCACAAATATCCATAAACATACCGGACATCATCACACTATAAGGGGCACGCTAAGGGCACGCTCCCACAGGTATCCATAAACATACCGGACAGCATCACATTGTAAGGGGCACGCTCCCACATGTATCCATAAACATACCTGAAATCACCACACTATAAGGGGCACGCTCCAACATGTATACATAAACATACTGGACACAGTCACACTATAAAGGGCACGCTCCCACATGTAAACATAAACATACCTGAAATCACAATACTATAAGGGGCACGCTCCCACATGTATCCATAAACATACCGGACACCGGCAAACTGTAAGGGGCACGCTCCCACATGTATCCATAAACATGCCGGACAGCATCACACTGTAAGGGGCACAATCCCAAATGTATCCATAAACATACCGGACACCGTCACACTATAAGGGGCACGCTCCCACAGGTATCCATAAACATACCGGACAGCGTCACACTGTAAGGGGCACGCTCCCACATGTATCCCTAAACATGCCGGACAGCATCACACTGTAAGGGGCACAATCCCAAATGTATCCATAAACATACCGGACACCGTCACACTATAAGGGGCACGCTCCCACAGGTATCCATAAACATACCGGACAGCGTCACACTGTAAGGGGCACGCTCCCACATGTATCCCTAAACATACCGGACACCGTCACACTGTAAGGGGCACGCTCCCACATGTATCCATAAACATACCTGAAATCAACACATTATAAGGGGCACGCTCCCACATGTATCCATAAATATACCGGACACCTTCGCACTGTAAAGGACACGCTCCCACATGTATCCATAAACATACCGACATCATCACACTATAAAGGGCACGCTCCCACATGTATCCATAAACATACCGGACACCGTCACACTGTAAGGGGCACACTCCCACATGTATCCATAAACATACCTGAAATCACCACACTATAAGGGACACGCTCCAACATGTATACATAAACATACTGGACACAGTCACACTATAAAGGGCACGCTCCCACATGTAAACATAAACATACCTGAAATCACAATACTATAAGGGGCACGCTCCCACATGTATCCATAAACATACCGGACACCGTCACACTGTAAGGGGCACGCTCCCACATGTATCCATAAACATGCCGGACAGCATCACACTGTAAGGGGCACACTCCCAAATGTATCCATAAACATACCGGACACCGTCACACTATAAGTGGCACGCTCCCACATGTATCCATAAACATGCCGGACAGCATCACACTGTAAGGAGCACACTCCCAAATGTATCCATAAACATACCGGACACCGTCACACTATAAGTGGCACGCTCCCACAGGTATCCATAAACATACCGGACAGCGTCACACTGTAAGGGGCACGCTCCCACAAGTATCCATAAACATACCGGACACCGTCACACTGTAAGGGGCACGCTCCTACATGTATCCATACACATACCTGAAATCACCACACTATAAGGGGCACGCTCCAACATGTAACCATACACATACCTGAAATCACCACACTATTAGGGGCACGCTCCCACATGTATCCATAAACATACCTGACACCGTCACACTGTAAGGGGCACACTCCCACAAATATCCATAAACATACCGGACATCATCACACTATAAGGGGCACGCTAAGGGCACGCTCCCACAGGTATCCATAAACATACCGGACAGCATCACACTGTAAGGGGCACGCTCCCACATGTATCCATAAACATACCGGACACAGTCACACTGTAAGGGGCACGCTCCCACATGTGTCCATAAACATACCTGAAATCACCACACTATAAGGGGCACGCTCCAACATGTATACATAAACATACTGGACACAGTCACACTATAAATGGCACGCTCCCACATGTAAACATAAACATACCTGAAATCACAATACTATAAGGGGCACGCTCCCACATGTATCTATTAACATACCGGACACCGTCACACTGTAAGGGGCACGCTCCTACATGTATCCATAAACATACCGGACACCGTCACACTGTAAGGGGCACGCTCCCACATGTATCCCTAAACATACCGGACACAGTCACACTGTAAGGGGCACGCTCCCACATGTATCCATAAACATACCGGACACCGTCACACTATAAGGGGCACGCTCCCACATGTATCCATAAACATACCGGACACCGTCACACTGTAAGGGGCACGCTCCCACATTTATCCATAAACATACCGGACACCGTCACACTGTAAGGGGCACGCTCCCACATGTATCCATAAACATACCTGAAATCACCACATTATAAGGGGCACGCTCCCACATGTAACCATACACATACCTGAAATCACCACACTATTAGGGGCACGCGCCCACATGTATCCATAAACATACCTGACACCGTCACACTATAAGGGGCACGCTCCCACATGTATCCATAAACATACCGGAGAGCATCACACTGTAAGGGGCACGCTCCCACATGTATTTATAAACATACCGGACACCGTCACACTGTAAGGGGCACGCTCCCACATGTAACCATAAACATACTGGACACAGTCACACTATAAAGGGCACGCTCCTACATGTAAATATAAACATACCTGAAATCACAATACTATAAGGGGCACGCTCTCACATGTATCCATAAACATACCGGACACCGTCACACTGTAAGGGGCACGCTCCCACATGTATCCATAAACATACCGGACACCGTCACACTGTAAGGGGCAAGCTCCCACATGTATCCATAAACATATCTGAAATCACCACACTATAAGGGGCACGCTCCCACATGTATCCAAAAACATACCTGACATCATCACACTATAAGGGGCACGCTCCCACATGTATCCATAAACATACCTGACATCATCACACTCTAAGGGGCACGCTCCCACAAGTATCCATAAACATACCGGACACCGTCACACTGTAAGGGGCACGCTCCTACATGTATCCATAAACATACCTGAAATCACCACACTATAAGGGGCACGCTCCCACATGTATACATAAACAAACCGACACTGTCACACTATAAGGGGCACGCTCCCACATGTAACCATAAACATACTGGACACAGTCACACTATAAAGGGCACGCTCCCACATGTAAACATAAACATACCGGACACCGTCACACTGTAAGGGGCACGCTCCCACATGTATCCATAAACATGAAGCAGGCATTGGCTATTCGTTCAGTCCTATAAGCCTACCCATCCCATAACCTCCACCCCTCACCCTAACCCATATAAATAAACACACAACACCACTGCTTGGATTTAATCGGCCACAGCAGCCGTTTATTAAATAAATACAACATAAATATAACATGAGTTAACCCCTGACGAGGGAGGTCCTAGAAGCCCCAATAACTTTATAAACACTGGAACACCTGCGTCACCATCTTACCCCCAGCCGTTGAACCCAGCTCGGAGGCAGCAACTGATGGACGCGTAATTAGTTCCTACCAGCTCCTCAATGAGAGTCCAGCCCCTCCCGCGGGGCCCTCCCATCCTCAGGTACCACCATATTTCACCACTTCAAAGACCTCCCCCGCCTCCACGACTGCCGCGACATATAACAACACCAGCCCACACAACTTCCACTTCCAACAGGGTCGGGCGGGTGGGCGATTCAGTCTCCTGGCCAGCACTGCTTTCACTTCCGCCTTCTTCCTCCTTCTTACCTCTGGCCACGCCCCCCATCACCCTAGCAACTCGCGCCTCGCCTCCGCTCCCGCCCCCACTCACCACTGACCCTTTCCTCACCAGTCCTGCCCTGCAAAGCCTCTTCATGAACGTCCTCCCCCACCGCTGCGCTCCTTGTCCGGACTGACTTACCTGAAATCACCACACTATAAGGGGCACGCTCACACATGTATCCATAAACATTCCGGACACCGTCACACTGTAAGGGGCACGCTCCCACATGTATCCATAAACATGCCGGACAGCATCACACTGTAAGGGGCACGCTCCCAAATGTATCCATAAACATACCGGACACTGTTACACTATAAGGGGCACGCTCCCACAGGTATCCATAAACATACCGGACACCGTCACACTGTAAGGGGCACGCTCCCACATGTATCCATAAACATACCGGACACCGTCACACTGTAAGGGGCACGCTCCCACATGTATCCATAAACATACCTGAAATCACCACATTATAAGGGCCACGCTCCCAAATGTATCCATAAACATACCGGACATCATCACACTATAAGGGGCATGCTCCCACATGTATCCATAAACATACCGGACAGCATCACACTATAAGGGGCACGCTCCCACATGTAACCATAAACATACTGGACACAGTCACACTTGTTGCGGCAGGCCAAGGGTCAGCCATGTGATAATCGTTGCCTCGTGTTCAGGTGAATGACGTCGACGGAGGAAAATGACAGAAGTCTGAGTATAGTTCAAAACCTTGTCAGGACCCTAAAGTGAAAATGTCCTGCACCCTTTATTTATACACAGTTCACAGGGTGTAACCCCTCAAAGTAAAACATGATTGGTTTACAGACATTTCAATAATGGCTTTTGAATCCATCTATTGATTGGTTAGTTATTTTTCAAGTTTCACTTTTACAAAAATGTGTTAACTAATGGATTTAGAATTTTTTGGCAAAAGAGGCAAAATTACAAGGAGTAGTACAAATGTTATCTTATCTTAACATACACAGTTCACTTCTATAGTTTTTTTTTAGCTTATGCTTGTTCTTTTCAAATGTCAGCACATTAGATCACATATACAGATAAAATGAAAAACATTTTATGAATTTTATATCCACTTTCAGAAAAGCTGGATAATTTCCTTAACACACTATAAGGCCCCTTTCACACGGGCGAGTTTTCCGTGCGGGTGCGATGCGTGCGGTGAACGCATTGCACCCGCACTGAATCCTGACCCATTCATTTCTATGAGACTGTGCACACGAGCGGTGATTTTCACGCATCACTTGTGCGTTGCGTGAAAATCGCAGCATGCTCCTCTTTGTGCGTTTTTCACGTAACGCAGGCCCTATAGAAATGAATGGGGTTGCGTGAAAATCGCATGCATCCGCAAGCAAGTGCGGATGCGGTGCGATTTTCACGCATGGGTTCTAGGTGACAGTCTATTCACTGTATTATTTTCCCTTATAACATGGTTATAAGGGAAAATAATAGCATTCTGAATACAGAATGCTTTGTATAATAGTGCTGGAGGGGTTAAAAATAATAAAAAAGTTAACTCACCTTCTCCTCTTGTTAGCGCAGATGCCGGTCTGTTCTTTATCTGTGGGCTAAAGGACCTTTGATGACGTCAGATCACATGCTCCATCACCATGGTGATGGACCATGTGATTGGAGCATGTGATCTGACGTCACCTCAGGTCATTCAGTCCACAGCTAAAGAACAGAGTGGCATCTGCGCGAACAAGAGGAGAAGGTGAGTTAACTTTTTTATTATTTTTAACCCTTCCAGCACTATTATACAAAGCATTCTGTATTCAGAATGCTATTATTTTCCCTTATAACCATGTTATAAGGGAAAATAATACAATCTTCAGAACATCAATCCCAAGCCCGAACTTCTGTGAAGAAGTTCGGGTCTGGGTACCAAACATGCGCGATTTTTCTCACGCAAGTGCAAAACGCATGACAATGTTTTGCACTCGCACGGAAAAATCGCGCATTTTCCCGCAACGCACCCGCCTCTTATCCGGGCAAAAAACATGACGCCCGTGTGAAAGAGGCCTAAAGGGCACGCTCCCACATGTAAACATAAACATACCTGAAATCACAATACTATAAGGGGCACGCTCCCACATGTATCCATAAACATACCGGACACCGTCACACTGTAAGGGGCACGCTCCCACATGTATCCATAAACATACCGGACACCGTCACACTGTAAGGGGCACGCTCCTACATATATCCATAAACATATCGGACACAGTCACAATATAAGAGGCACGCTCCCACATGTGTCCATAAACATAAAGGACAGCGTCACACTATAAGGGGCACGCTCCCACATGTATCCATAAACATTCCTGACATCACACTAAGGGGCACGCTGCCACATGTATCCATAAACATAAAGGACAGCGTCACACTATAAGGGGCACGCTCCCACATGTGTCCATAAACATAAAGGACAGCGTCACACTATAAGGGGCACGCTACCAAATGTATCCATAAACATAACTGAAATCACCACACTATAAGGGGCACGCTCCTACAAGTATTCATAAACATACCAGACACCGTCACACTGTAAAGGGTTCGCTCCTACATGTATCCATAAACATACCGTCACACTGTAAGGCCCCTTTCACACGGGCGAGTATTCCGCGCGGATGCGATGCGTGAGTTGAACGCATTGCACCCGCACTGAATCCCGACCCATTCATTTCTATGGGGCTGTTCACATGAGCGGTGATTTTCACACATCACTTATGCGTTGCATGAAAATCGCAGCATGCTCTATTTTGTGCGTTTTTCACGTAACGCAGGCCCCGTAGAAATGAATGGGGTTGTGTGAAAATCGCAAGCAAGTGCGGATGTGGTGTGATTTTCACGCACGGTTGCTAGGAGACAATCGGGATGGAGACCCGATCATTATTATTTTCCCTTATAACATAGTTATAAGGGAAAATAATAGCATTCTGAATACAGAATGAATAGTACAATAGGGCTGGAGGGGTTAAAAAAATGAAAAATTATTTAACTCACCTTAGTCCACTTGTTCGCGTAGCCGGCATCTGCTTCTGTCTCCTTTGCTGAACAGGACCTGTGGTGAGAATTAATTACAGGTAAAGGACCTTTGGTGACGTCACTCTGGTCATCACGTGATCCATCACATGATCTTTTACCATGGTGATGGATCATGTGATGACCGGAGTGACGTCACCACAGGTCCTTTACCTGTAATTAATGCTCACCACAGGTCCTGTTCAGCAAAGGAGACAGAAGGGGATGCTGGCTACGCGAACAAGTGGACTAAGGTGAGTTAAATTTTTTTTAATTTTTTTTTAATCCCTCCAACGCTATTTTACTATGCATTCTGTATTCAGAATGCTATTATTTTCCCTTATAACCGTGTTATAAGGGAAAATAATACAATCTACAGAACACCGATCCCAAGCCCGAACTTCTGTGAAGAAGTTCGGGTTTGGGTACCAAACATGCGCGATTTTTTTCACGCAAATGCAAAAAAATCGCGGGTGTTCCTGTAACGCACCCGCACATTTCCCGCAACACCCGTTTGAAAGGGGCCTAAGGGGCACGCTACCAAATGTATCCATAAACATAACTGAAATCACCACACTATAAAGGGCACGCTCCAACATGTATCCATAAACATAACGGAAACTGTCACACTATAAGGGGCACGCTCCAACATGTATCCATAAACATACCGGACAGCATCACACTGTAAGGGGCACGCTCCCACATGTATCCATAAACATACTGGACACCGCCACACTATAAGGGGCACGCTCCCACATGTATCCATAAACATACCAGACAGCGTCACATGTAAGGGGCATGCTACCAAATGTATCCATAAACATACCGGACACCGTCACACTATAAGGGGCACGCTCCCACATATATCCATAAACATACCAGACAGCGTCACATGTAAGGGGCATGCTACCAAATGTATCCATAAACATACTTGACACAGTCACACTATTAAAGGCACGCTCCCACATGTATCCATAAACATATCGGACATCATAACACTATAAGGGCACGCTCCCACATGTATCCATAAACATACCTGAAATCACAATACTATAAGGGGAATGCTCCCACATGTATCCATAAACATACCTGACATCATAACACTATAAGGGGCACGCTCCCACATGTATCCATAAACATACCGGACACCGTCACACTATAAGGGGCACACTCTCACATGTATCCATAAACATACCTGAAATCACCACACTATAAGGGGCACGCTCCCACATGTATCCATAAACATATCAGACACCGTCACACTATAAGGGGCACGCTCCCACATGTGTCCATAAACATACCTGACAGCATCACACTAAAAGGGGCACGCTCCCGGGGGGCGCATGCGCGCGGCTCACGAGGAGGACATGCTTCAGTGAGCTCCGCTCCGCATATCGGGAAAACCCTTTCTAAAGCGCCTATTGTCGGGCTCCAACTATACCGAAACCTGATGCAGGGGTCCCCGAAGATGGTTCGCACCAAGGGGAAAACTAAAATACCGGGCACTCCGGTCCCGTCGCAGACTTTGCCGGAGATCTTCAGAATGACCAGGCAGACTGTCATGGCGGACGCGCCGAATACTCCCGCCAGCCCAGCTTCATCGGACGGCGGTGATCCTCCACATGACACTACAGACCAGGTTGGTCAGGGGGACTTATACAAAAACATTGCGGCTTTGTTTAAAGCAGAACTCTCCCAAGCGGTCTCGGACTTTACGCGCCAAATCCAGGATCTGGGCAACAGAGTCTCAGACCTGGAAGCGAGAACAGACGACTTGTCTGACGCCCTAGGCCGAGACCGGGAGGACATTGACTCCCACGATGCTCAGCTAACAGAGTTAGAACTTAAGATTGAAGACCTCGAAAACAGGTCCCGGAGGGGCAACCTTAGAGTTAGAGGTTTGCCTGAGTCGTATACCGATTTACAATCTACTCTGTCTGAGTTGTTCGCTACCTTACTCCCCCAGTCAGAACCACACTTCCTGAAAATGGACCGCGTTCATAGATCTCTGGGTAAACCACGGAACCCAGAGCTTCCAAGGGATGTAATCCTTAAGTTCCACCACCCTGACACGAGGGACAAGGTCCTAGCAGCAGCAAGGGACAACCCTGACCTGCCCGGGTTACCGCAGTCGGTCCATCTCTACGCTGATCTAGCGCCATCCACCCTCCGCAGGCGAAGGGAAATGAGGCCGGTTACACAAGCTTTACAGAAGAGTAATGTCAGATACCGGTGGGGGTTTCCCTTCAACCTGTCTTTTCAGCTGAACTCACGCTCTCATACGATCCACACGGTGTCGGAAGGCCTAGAAGCGCTGCGGCGAGCCGGGATCCCGTGTGATCATCCAGACTTACCATCTTCTTCGCCGAAACCGCAGAGACCAGCAAGGGTCTGGACAAAAGTCCCATCCACCTCGAATGGCTCCACCAGACAGCGGAATACCTGACTTTTCAACCTAGCTCGTCCGGAGTGTGGTAACGGTCGGGGTTATTTGCAGTGACCGCGGTCGGGGACTCTAGTTCCATATCCCTTAAGTTCCCTGCCAGGCCAGTTCTGTACCTACAGGGTCTCGATATTGCGGACTTTCATGTTACCCCTGAATATGGGATGTTATGAGAAGGTGATGCCGGTCAGTAATAGGCTGACTCCTTTCTCCTATATCCCACCTTGTTTGATTTCAAGGTTGGAACCTTTTGGTTTCACTTTACTTTTCCTGTTCTTTCAGGATGTTATGATGTTTTACTGTATTGATGTTTTATTCTTGGATTGTACGGTCATGATTGCTACTGTATGTTCTGATCTGAGAGGGAGGGCCAGGGTGGAGGTATTTCGGGGAATAGGTGACGTCGGGGCATACCAATACAGAGATTCACTTTTAATGCTACTATGTGTAAACTGATATCACACAATGTAAGGGGTTTTAATTCCCCTAGGAAAAGGAAAGCTGCCTTTGCGACTTACCTTAAGCATGCACCTGACGTCATCTGCCTCCAAGAGACGCATTTTACAACAACGTCGCACCCGAAATATTTCCACCCACAATATTCTATCTTTCACTCCTCCTCTTTTACATCAAAATGTAGGGGAGTTATCACTTTGCTAAGAAACTCGTTCTCTTTCACTGTGGATCAAACTTGTATTGACCCCAACGGGAGATATGTCATTTTGGTTGGAACCCACCGGGATGAATCATACTGCATTGTTAATTCATATGCACCCACAGATGACCCTATACACTTTTTCGAGACGGTTAGCAGGGTGATTGAAACACTTGTATTTCAGAAACTGTTGTGGTGCGGGGACTTTAACTTTACACTCCATCCAGTATTGGACCGTTCTGTTCCCCCCGCGGTCCCACGCCCGGCCACTAAAGTGAAGCTGATTGACCAGGTCCTGCACTCATTGTCCCTGGCGGACACGTGGAGGGAACATAACGGCCCACAAAGGGGATATACATACTACTCACCTGCTCATCGGCTTTACACTAGGATTGACATGATTTTAGCATCCACCTCTGTTTTACCATACTTGTCTTACTCTAGGCACGTTATATCACCATGGTCAGATCATGATCTAGTTATATCTGAGTTTGTGATGCCCGGTCAAACAAAAGCCTCCGCTCAATGGAGGTTGAATGAGTCCACCCTTACTAACCCCACCATATTCTTCCAACTGCAGGAGGACCTCGAAAACTTCTTCACTGACAATAGTACCCCTGAAATTAATCCCATGATACTTTGGCTAACCCACAAAGCCTTTATGAGGGGGAGGTTAATAAGAGTTGCCTCCAAGAGAAAGAAGGAGAGGTCTCAGGCTCAAATGGGGCTGGAAGCTAAATTGAATAGGTTAGTCTGGGCACACCAGAGATCCCCTTCATTATACCTACTTAAAGCAATAAAAGATGTTAAACAACAATTGAATATGGTACTCTCGAACAATACTGAGAAAGCTCTTAGGTGGACCAACTCCTACTATTATAGATATGCGAACAAGCCGGACAAACTATTAGCAAGCCAACTTAAGTCTAAACAGAAGATCAACCAGGTTTTTCAGATACGTATCAGGCCAGGGCAGGTCACCTCTAATCCGGACACTATCTATAAGATTTTCCATGATTATTATAAATCCCTTTACTCGGCCCCAGAATGCAGCACAAGTAGTCATATTGACAACTTTTTGTCACTTATTCGGCTCCCCTCATTAACATCAGAGGCTCAATCTGAGCTAAACAATCCTATCACGGCAGAAGAAGTGACCTATACCATTAATTCCCTAAAGTTAGGCAAGGCCCCTGGGCCAGATGGGTACTCTGCTTTATATTATAAGAAGTTTAGCCACCATCTTATTCCCCATATAACAAATTACTGCAACCAACTCCTGCAAGGTACCACTCCACCTGAGGAGTTTCTGAAAGCGTCAATCACTGTTATCCCCAAGCCCAATAGAGACCCACTACTCCCATCCAATTACAGGCCAATTTCCCTCTTAAATATTGACAATAAAATTTTCACCTCTATTTTGGCCAACAGACTTAAAAGATTTCTCCCATCTCTAGTGCATAAAGACCAAGTCGGGTTCATACCGGGAAGGGAGGCCCCTGATAATATCAGGAAGATCTTGAATATCATACACTCATCCAACAGGATCAAAACCCCTTTAGCTCTCCTAGCGCTTGATATTGAGAAGGCCTTCGACACTGTAGCCTGGACCTATCTGTATGAGGTTCTCTCAAGAATGGGTATCAGAGGTCACTTCTTGGCAGCTATACAGGCAATCTATTCTAACCCGGAGGCCTATCTTAAACTACCCACCACCAGACCCTCCCCCATATGCATCAACAGAGGTACAAGACAGGGATGTCCTCTTTCACCAGCTTTGTTTGCCCTAGCCATTGAGCCCCTAGCTATTCACATTAGATCACATCCTGACATAAAGGGATACTCAGCAGGGGGGTCGGAATATAAACTTAGTCTGTTTGCAGACGACCTGCTGCTAACTATTACTAACCCATTAGTTACTTTCCCCTCTCTCCTAAAATTACTGGAATCCTTTACTAAAGCTTCAGGCCTCTCCATTAATCATTCCAAATCCGAATTACTTTTGTGTAATACCCCTGCCTCTACTAGGTTACAATTGATGCATAATTTTCCCTTTCAATACAGATCCCAGCACTTTACTTACCTAGGGACCCAAATTCCAGGTAATCTGGACTTAGTCTATAAAACTAATTACCTACCCATATACCGCAAGATACGACAGGACCTGCTAGCCTGGCAATCTATGCAAATATCTTGGATAGGTAGAATAAACATAATCAAAATGGTGATCCTACCTAGGCTGCTATATTTGTTTAGAACCTTACCAATACCAGTCCCTATAAAGGATCTTGAATCCATACAGAGAGATGTGATGCGGTTTGTCTGGGCAAATAAACGGCAACGTATATCTAGAACAACGATGTGTAGGCATAGAACCCAAGGAGGTTTGTCTGTGCCTGATTTTGTGAAGTATTATAGAGCAGCGAGAATGGCCCAGTTGTTCCTGGCCCTTCTGGACCCGCGAGAACATCCTATCTGGATTGGGTTGGAACTTAACAACTTTAAGCCCTACACTTGGAGGGCCTTGATTTGGTCGAACTCCCCCATGCCTCAAGTTCTGCGTGATAACTCATTGCTGTCGTACTACTCTATCTTGCTTTGGAGGTCGGTGCGATTTAAGTTTACGCTGCAGGCCAAACCTTCGCCATTGGAATACCTGTTGGGGAACCCCGCTTTCCTACCAGGTACTCAGCCCCACGTACTGGACTGGTGGGTGAACAATAACTTAGGTTCCCTACTTAAATTTCTGAATAGAGGCAGGCTGATTGCTATTACGGATTTTAAGGAGAAGTTTTCTCCCCCCACTAGAGAACAACATACCATGCACCAAATTTTCTCCTTTTTCAGATCAATTATGCCATCAGATAGCCCGGTTGAACTAACCACATTCGAGCGTTCAATTAATTTCTCCTTATGCAGACAAGGGTTATTATCTAGAATGTATGCAGCGCTCAATGCAGTTCCGGTTGGCAATAAGTTGCCTTACATGAGGGCTTGGGAGGAGGATTTGAGCCGAGAATTTTCACCCTACAAGTGGTCGGAGCGTTCCATAACCCTTACAAAGGGCTCCTGGCAGGTCACTTTGGCCGAATCCTCAGTGAAGGTGCTCCACAGGATTTATATGGTCCCAGCTCGCCTGCATTGTATATACCCAGAGGTATCCCCAATGTGCTTTAGAGGGTGTGTTGAGACGGGATCTATGCTACACACGTGGTGGTCCTGCCGAATAGCAAGGAGGTTCTGGAGAAAGGTGACTAATTTAATCTCATCGGTTTTAGATTACTCGTATCCCATGTCAGTAGTCTTTTGCCTGCTGGGAGATAAACCTTACAAACTACCTTTTGCCAAATTTAAACTGGCCCAATTCATACTTATGGCAGCTAGAATCCACATAGCTTTTAAATGGAGGTCAAACTCCTTATCCTTTCAAGCTGTTCTAGATAAGATCAATAAAATATTATTGTGCGAGAAACTCTCGGCCATCCGCACTGACTCGTATGCTACCTTTGAGAAAGTTTGGGAACCTTGGATAACTTCCCCTCATTCTTCAAACATTCGCTATAGTGTCTCTCTTTGATTCTAAGTGTTTTCGGAGGGGTTTTTTTTTGTGAATGACTCCCTCTCTCTTTCTACGCATGTCATTGAGAATGTATTGTCTAATAACCCATGGCTTAACAGGACACGTGTCCTGTATAATTCCAAGAATTATTTGTGTTTTATGTTCTAGGCTGTATCAAATGTCTATGTAACTACTTTTTGCTCAATACTCAATAACCCAATAAATGGTTTTTGAAACTAAAAGGGGCACGCTCCCACATGCATCTATAAACATACCTGAAATTCCCACATTATAAGAGGCACTCTCCCACATACATACATAAACATACTGGACACCGTCACACTATAAGGGGCACTCTACCACATATACCCATAAACATACCTGACATCATAACACTATAAGGGGCACGCTCCTACATATATCTATAAACGTACCGGACAGCATCACACTGTAAGGGGCACGCTCCCACATGTATCCATAAACTTATCTTAAATCACCACACTATAAGGGGCACGCTCCCACATGTATCCATAAACATACCAGACACCGTCACACTATAAGGGGCACACTCTCACATGTATCCATAAACATACCTGAAATCACCACACTATAAGGGGCACGCTCCCACATGTATCCATAAACATATCGGACATCTTCACACTATAAGGGGCACGCTCCCACATGTGTCCATAAACATACCTGACAGCATCACACTAAAAGGGGCACGCTCCCACATGCATCTATAAACATACCTGAAATTCCCACACTATAAGGGGCACTCTCCCACATACATACATAAACATACCGGACACCGTCACACTGAAAGGGGCACGCTCCTACATATATCTATAAACGTACCGGACAGCATCACACTGTAAGGGGCACGCTCCCACATGTATCCATAAACATATCTTAAATCACCACACTATAAGGGGCACGCTCCCACATGTATCCATAAACATACCGGACACCGTCACACTATAAGGGGCACGCTACCACATGTATCCATAAACATACCGTACACCATCACACTGTAAAAGGCACGCTACCACATGTATCCATAAACATACCGGACACCGTCACACTGAAAGGGGCACGCTCCTACATATATCTATAAACGTACCGGACAGCATCACACTGTAAGGGGCACGCTCCCACATGTATCCATAAACATATCTTAAATCACCACACTATAAGGGGCACGCTCCCACATGTATCCATAAACATACCGGACACCGTCACACTATAAGGGGCACGCTACCACATGTATCCATAAACATACCGTACACCATCACACTGTAAAAGGCACGCTACCACATGTATCCATAAACATACCGGACACCGTCACACTGAAAGGGGCACGCTCCTACATATATCTATAAACGTACCGGACAGTATCACACTGTAAGGGGTACGCTCCCACATGCATCCATAAACATACCGGACACCGTCACACTATAAGGGGCACGCTCCCACATGCATCCATAAACATACCGGACACCGTCACACTATAAGGGGCACGCTCCCACATGCATCCATAAACATACCGGACACCGTCACACTATAAGGGGCACGCTTCCACATGTATCCATGTAATAAACCAATTTAGAATGAGTGAAGAAAATGTGATTCCCTTAAAGTAACGTGTATGTGTGTGTAGAGAGCAACAGGTGTCTTGTCAAAGAATGCTCTCCCAATGTCATGGGACAAAGCCTTTTTATAGGTTGACTCTCCATAGAGTTACATTGTATCCTAAATTTACCATTATAACAGACATATATGGTTAACAAGTAAAACCCCTTACATCATGGTTTTCTAAGTTTCCTTATTTGGAAAGCTAATAATGATATGCTGAGTTAGGAGGATTCCTAACCTTTCCAAATACTATTGTCGTCTCAAGAACTGTCAAAATTGACACGTCACACAAGTGCTGACCTTTTCATGTTCCTTAAAATACCCTATCCTACTAAAAAGTGTTAATATGTTATTTTACAATCCATAAACATACCTGAAATCACCACACTATAAGGGGCACGCTCTTACATGTATCCATAAACATACCGGACACCGTCATACAGTAAGGGGCACGCTCCCACATGTATCCATAAACATATCTGTGATCACCACACTATAAGGGGCACGCTCCCACATGTATCCATAAACATACCGGACACCGTCACACTATAAGGGGCACGCTCCCACATGCATTCATAAACATACCAGACACCGTCACACTATAAAGGGCACACTCCCACATGTATCCATAAACATACCTGAAATCACTACACTATAAGGGGCACGCTCCCACATGTATCCATAAACATTCCAGACTCCGTCACACTGTAAAAGGCACGCTACCACATGTATCCATAAACATACCGGACACCGTCACACTGAAAGGGGCACGCTCCCACATGTATCCATAAACATATCTTAAATCACCACACTATAAGGGGCACGCTCCCACATGTATCCATAAACATACCGGACACCGTCACACTATAAGGGGCACACTCTCACATGTATCCATAAACATACCTGAAATCACCACACTATAAGGGGCACACTCCCACATGTATCCATAAACATATCAAACACCGTCACACTATAAGGGGCACGCTCCCACATGTGTTCATAAACATACCTGACAGCATCACACTAAAAGGGGCACGCTCCCACATGCATCTATAAACATACCTGAAATTCCCACACTATAAGGGGCACTCTCCCACATACATACATAAACATACCGGACACCGTCACGCTATAAGGGACCCGCTCCCACATGCATCCATAAACATACCGGACACCGTCACACTATAAGGGGCACGCTCCCACATGTATTCATAAACATACCTGACAACATCACACTATAAGGGGCACGCTCCCACATGTATCCATAAACATACCGGACACCGTCACACTATAAGGGGCACACTCTCACATGTGTCCATAAACATACCTGAAATCACCACACTATAAGAGGCACGCTCCCACATGTATCCATAAACATACCGGACACCGTCACACTATAAGGGGCACGCTTCCACATGTATCCATAAACATACCTGAAATCACCACACTATAAGGGGCACGCTCCCACATGTATCCATAAACATACCGGACACCGTCACACTATAAGGGGCACGCTCCCACATGCATTCATAAACATACCGGACACCGTCACACTATAAAGGGCACACTCCCACATGTATCCATAAACATACCTGAAATCACCATAATATAAGGGTCACGCTCCCACATGTAACCATAAACATACCGGACAGCGTCACACTGTAAGGGGCACGCTCCCAAATGTATCCTTAAACATACCTGAAATCTTTACACTATAAGGGGCACGCTCCCACAAGTATCCATAAACATAACGGACACCGTCACACTATAAGGGACACGCTCCCACATGTGTCCATAAACATACCTGACACCGTCACACTATAAGAGGCACGCTCCCACATGTATTTATAAACATACCGGACACCATCACACTATAAAGGGCACACTCCCACATGTATCCATAAACATACCTGAAATCACCATACTATAAGGGGCACGCTCCCACATGTGTCCATAAACATACCGTACACCATCACACTGTAAAGGGCACGCTACCACATGTATCCATAAACATAACTGAAATCACCACACTATAAGGGGCACGCTCCCACATGTATCCATAAAGATACCGGACACCATCACACTAGAAGGGGCACGCTCCCACATGTATTCATCAAGGGGCACGCTTCCACATGTATCCATAAACATACCTCACATCATTACACTATAAGGGGCACGCTCCCCCATGTATCCATAAACATACCTGACAGCGTTACACTGTAAGGGGCACGCTCCCACATGTATCCATAAACATACCTGACGGCATCACACTATAAGGGGCACGCTCCTACATGTATCAATAAACATACCGGACACCGTCACACTGTAAGGGGCACGCTCCCAAATGTATCCATAAACATACCGGACAGCGTCACACTGTAAGGGGCACGCTCCCACATGTATCCTTAAACATACCTGAAATCTTTACACTATAAGGGGCACGCTCCCACAAGTATCCATAAACATAACGGACACCGTCACACTATAAGGGACACGCTCCCACATGTGTCCATAAACATACCTGACACCGTCACACTATAAGAGGCACGCTCCCACATGTATCCATAAACATACCTGACACCGTCACACTATAAGGGGCACGCTCCCACATGTATTTATAAACATACCGGACACCATCACACTATAAAGGGCACACTCCCACATGTATCCATAAACATACCTGAAATCACCATACTATAAGGGGCACGCTCCCACATGTGTCCATAAACATACCGTACACCATCACACTGTAAAGGGCACGCTACCACATGTATCCATAAACATAACTGAAATCACCACACTATAAGGGGCACGCTCCCACATGTATCTGTTATGGACTATTGATACAAAATGGATACTTGCTTGTTGAGCTAAGATGGCGGCCAGGCATTCAGCCTACACCTATAAACTAGAATCTTACTTTGTGTTTTTATCATGTGTTTCTTTGTGGTTTCCGTTCAGCTCAAGCAAGCAGCTACAAAGAAAGAAGTAACGGTTTCACCCAGGAACAAGGGGGGGAGGGAGAAGGAATTTCCTCTGGCCGTCAAGGTTACAGAAAAGTAGAGAGTTCATAGCCAATAGAAAATATATACTTTATCTTTCACCCCCCCCTCCACTCCCTCCTCTCAGTGAAACCCATGTTGTTTTCAGAAATAAACCAGAGATACTGATTAACTCCATGTAGTGAGTTGTCTGTCTGATCTCTCCGTGCACGTATCTTAATTAATTAATTTGGAGCAGTACATCAACTGAACTGGCAGCTTTGTCAGAACCAGAACAATTTTGGCACCCAACGTGGGGCTCGAGGATTGGACCCTCTGTTCCCGTACCCCCAGAGACCAGACGAGGAGAGGCGCACTAACGGACACCGGGATCGCAACCCGTGATATGAGGTAGGAAAATTGAGTCATCTTGCCTATAAAGTGTCCCCTGGTGTAGCCTCTTGGTGTTCGTCTGAGGGAGGGGTGCGGAAGCAGTCTGGGACGTCCTCGAGGGCATGAAAGTAAGAACCCCATATGTTTTCTTAAAGTCTTGATGTACTGTGTTGTGCCTATAAGTTGTGAAGACCCTGTTGACAAGTATCATTGACTGAGACACGGAGTTCTCCTGTGTTCCTGTATCGGAGTTCAGCCCGGTGTCTGACTCGAATCTCCATAAAGGGGACGATCACAGATGGGTGGAGAGCGGTTCGCGGTAGCCCAGAGTGTGCTGACCGGAACTCAAAGGTCTTCACGTCCAGTGATTACTCTATGCAGAGGTCTTTAGGCGGCTTCAGTAGGTACGAGAGATAATGGGAAATGAGGAAAGTGTCCCGAAGGGTTACTGTTCACCTGAACAGTACGTGGCGGACAGGAGAGGCAAACGTTTCATAAAAGGATTAAGTAAGTTGGAGAAGAGTTAAAGGTGTCTGTAAAGGAGGCATCCTCATAAAAGGATTAAGTAAGTTGGAGAAGAGTTAAAGGTGTCTGTAAAGGAGGCATCCTATGTAGTGCTACCTGGCAAGTGTTGTTAAACGAGAAGAGAGGGAAGTTAGAAGATGATTAATTGACAGACATGGTCCGTGTGTGGTTGGACTGTAGTAAAGAATTTGAACAGACCGGGGGGGGGGGAACTAAATTTTGATGAGAAAAGACAGATATTTCTGTAAGCCTGGTGTTGCATTGATACATGACTAGCCACCACCCTATAATGGCGCCGGGAAGAAAGCAGGTGGGTGGACCTGCAAAACATGTGGTCAACAGAATCCCTGCTCCCGTGATACGTGCCTTCCCTGTGGGGTTCCCCACCCACAAAACCACACCTTGGTAACTACTCCCCGGCACGTCCCATCACTTCCCGTGTTAGCTACAGCGCCATCTTGTCCCCAGGCAACGCCCATGAACGGACCTTTAATATCATTCGGTCCGGACCCCCCCCCGTCACTCCTATGTCACCCCTAGTGTCCCGGTGATCTCTATGCTGTACCCGATGATAAACCCGGACGGTACATTCATGCTACCCCACTCACCTGCCACCCTTACTCCTATAATGGTAGGGGGGCAACCTGATGAAGCAGAACAGGGGGATGCAGACGGTGCTGCAGAATCCACAATGGGCATACAAAATGCACCGGGTAATATGCAAACTCCTTCGCGGGGTACCCCGACAGACTACGGTGATCCGCCAACTTTACCCCTGGCACCACAGTGGACTGTACCCATGACCGTGCGCCCATCACGACGTTCACAAGATCAAATACTGCAGGGTCAGATTACAGAGTTACAAAAGAACTTACAGAAAATTGAGCAGGGAAACCTTGAGACACTGAAAGAAGCCCTAGCACTTAACCGGCCACAGGGACCACCAAAATATGTGTCTTTCACCCCACAACAGTTATTCACCATAGTGAATTTACTGCCTGACCCTGAGACCCATCCCATGCCCTTTTTCAGGAAACTGTCCCAAGTGCATCAAACCTATGGGTGCACATGGTCGGACCTGCAAAGTATAGTGGAAAACAAGACGGGTGAATACTCCTCACTGATAATGGATCAAATCCACATTCCTGAACTTAAAAGGTGCTAACTTTGACCCCCAAGATCATGAGTCTGGAGAATTCTTTATAGAACAACTACAGAAATGGACAAAAGCTAAATTTGCAGATCATTCCAAGCAGATCATTTCACCACACTGCAGGACAGCTGCGGGGGATCAGTTGACCCCCACCTTTTTTCTTTTCACAGAAATGTTGGTTTCTGCTGTGTTAGTTTAAGCTCCTCTTTCTGATAAGAAACTGTCTTGCTTCTTGGTCTTTGTGGTTTTTACTCAAATTATGTGACACCCACAGATGCCGGATGTCTGACAATAAAATTCTGCACTGATTTATATAAGCAAGGGGATTCGCTGCAAACCATTTTGCACCTCATCCCCAATACTCTCTGGGCCAGAGGACCCCAGGATATTGGATACCTCAGTGTCCCACCAGTCACTGTGACCCTGAAGGACCCCAAAGTCCTACCATACAAAGAGACTGGACCCAGTAGCCAGAGAAGCCCCTTCCTGTGTCAGAGCTATCCATGCTGCCAGCTCTCTTCTAAACGTCACATCTGACGTTGTGCTAGGTCATCCCCTCACTATTCTGGCTCTCCATGACGTTTCTGCCATCCTCCAGCAGACTCAACCTAAACACCTCACTGCACAGCGCCACCTCCGGCTTCCGTGTAGTTTGCTTCTGCCAGATAATGTCACCATTCAGAGGTGCCGCATCCTCAATCCTGCTGCACTCCTTCCTCTTCCAAGGGGGGAGTATACTGGAGAATCTGAAGATTTTATTGATCTACAGGCACACTCGAGCTGACACCTCTGAAGCCAGAGGAAAGGCCCTAGCTGACCAAGCTGCGAAGGAAGCAGCAGTGAAAGAGGAAAGAGTCCAGTCAGACCAGATTATGATAACACAGGAAGACCTGGAACAAGAAGAAATCACATAGGACCTCCTGAAACAAATACAGAAACAGGCCACGCCACAAGAAAAATTGGATTGGCTAAAAGAGTCAGCCCAAGAAGAGAAAGAATCTGGACTGTGGACCCAAGGAAGGAGAGCATCTCTGCCCAAAGCTCTCTATCCTCTGATAGCTTCAATAGCTCATGGGCCCACCCACCAATCTAAGACCATCATGAAAGAACTAATAGACAATGGCCCCAGGGATAACCCCTGTCCTGGTGAGGCATACTCAGTCTTGCCTCATCTGTGCGCAGTGCAACCCGGGAAGACCTGAGCCTACACCAACCAAATGTCTCCCCAAAGCCCAGTACCCGTTCCAACGGATTCAAATTGACCACATCCAGATGCCAATGTGCCAAGGGTTTCAATATGTGCTAGTAGTGATAGACTTGTTCTCTGGGTGGCCAGAAGCCTACCCCGTCCAAAACCAGACAGCAACCACTACTGCAAAAAAACTGATGCAGGAGCTTGTCTGTAGGTTCGGAGTACCTGAGGTCATTGAGAGTGATCAGGGCCCAGCATTCACTGCTAGATTAACCCAAGAAGTCTGGAAGATGGTAGGGTCACACTTAGCCTATCACACACCCTACAGACCCCAAAGCAGCGACAAAGTCAAACGACTGAACGAGGTACTGAAGTCCAAGATGCTGAAAATGACTGGGGAGACAGGGCTCAGTTGGGTACAATGCCTGCCAATAGCACTATTTTCAGTTAGACACACCCCTAGGCCTCCACACCAAATTTTGTTTAGGACACGGCCTAGGATGGGACAGTACTTCCCACAGCAATTGCAAATGCATTATGAATCTGTTGCTAAATATGTGATTGCCCATAGTAAACAATTGTCTAACATATGTGCACAAGTTTTCTCTTCCATTCCAGATCCTGACTCCCTAGAAGGAATACACACTCTCAAACCTGGAGAGTGGGTGGTGGTCAAGAAACACGTCAGAAACACCCTCGAACCACGATACAAGGGGCCTTACCAGGTGTTGCTGACTACCCCGACCTCTGTGAAACTCGAAGGGAGGCTTACCTGGATCCACGCCTCACATTGTAAAAGAGTAAAGGCTGTCCCGACGACCCTGGAACAATAAGCCATGAGGATTCACATACTGATCATGACTTTGACAGTGGGCATATCTGCAGTGTTCACGCCACTGGGTAATGAATGGGACACTGGGCTAATGTCACATGTTTTCCTAGCTGGACACACTGTTATTGTCTCCAAGTACAAACCAAAGGTATGACATTTAGTCCACACATACACTCAGGTTGCAATGATTCAAAAACAGACAGCCACGTGCAGTGTATTGGTGTAGATGCTGAGAACGGAAAGGATCTGCCCTGTAACCACCGTACTGTACAGGATCTCCGGACAGGTATATTAGCTAACGACACCGAAAGTCAGTCAAAAGGATATGAGTTGGCGAAAGGGACATAATTAGCCAAACTAATTACCCGATTATTCAATGGCACAGCAGTAGCAGTTCCAGACGACATATACTTAGTTTGTGGACACAAAGCATACAAATGGTTATCCGAGAATGTCACAGGACTGTGCACCATCGCCAAGCTTACTCCTGCCACCTTTATAGTACCACACTCTGAAATTGGCATAAATGCAGTACCTAAACACACCTTGTATCATAGGGCCAAAGATAACACACCCAGACCAAATGGCAAGCCACATGTAGTAGAGATGAGCATTACCAACAAAACTGTTAGTTCCATCTTCATATATCCCATGATAGTGCAGATGTGGGATCATCTGGTAGTAGCAACAGACTACCTGGATGACCAAATATGGGAAGTGATGAGACTTATGAATACCTCAAACATTGTGCAAAACCAGTTAATCATTGTCACCAACCAACACACATTAGTTCTAGATTATGTTACAGCTAAAGATGGAGGTATGTGCCAGGTTGTGGGACCCTCTTGTTGCCATTACATAGACCCGCAGGGTAATTTGCAAGTTAAGGTGGGTATAGAGAAAATGGCGGATTTAAGAGATAAATGGCTGGATGCACATAAAGCTGATAAAGATACATGGTGGTCTGATACCTTCTCTTCCCTTAACCCCAATAACTGGTTCAAAGGTATTTGGGGTTGGCTCATGGGAATTGTCCAGGTAATATTGCAGGTAGCCCTAGTAATATTGGTGATATATGTAGTGATTAAGCTCGTTCTTATTTGTGTGACCCGCTTTTCAAAAAGAATGAAGAAAACTGATGAACGACCTATTATGCTCCTCTACGATGAGGAAGGACAGAAGGAAACATCGTTCAACACAGCTCCCCCTCCTCACAATGATGCCTGGCTGAGATAGGGTGAGATGAATCCCAGGGTATTACCACAAGTCCGAGCAACCGGGAGCCTACCTATAAGGGGTAGGTTGTCGCCACTGCGGGTGAAGAGGATACGAATGGTATGCCCAGGGGATTCGCTAGGCGAAGGGAAAGTCTACAATCAAGTCTCCAAGGGGGGACTGTTATGGACTATTGATACAAAATGGATACTTGCTTGTTGAGCTAAGATGGCGGCCAGGCATTCAGCCTACACCTATAAACTAGAATCTTACTTTGTGTTTTTATCATGTGTTTCTTTGTGGTTTCCGTTCAGCTCAAGCAAGCAGCTACAAAGAAAGAAGTAACGGTTTCACCCAGGAACAAGGGGGGGAGGGAGAAGGAATTTCCTCTGGCCGTCAAGGTTACAGAAAAGTAGAGAGTTCATAGCCAATAGAAAATATATACTTTATCTTTCACCCCCCCCCTCACTCCCTCCTCTCGTGAAACCCATGTTGTTTTCAGAAATAAACCAGAGATACTGATTAACTCCATGTAGTGAGTTGTCTGTCTGATCTCTCCGTGCACGTATCTTAATTAATTAATTTGGAGCAGTACATCAACTGAACTGGCAGCTTTGTCAGAACCAGAACATATCCATAAAGATACCGGACACCATCACACTAGAAGGGGCACGCTCCCACATGTATTCATCAAGGGGCACGCTTCCACATGTATCCATAAACATACCTCACATCATCACACTATAAGGGGCACGCTCCCCCATGTATCCATAAACATACCTGACAGCGTTACACTGTAAGGGGCACGCTCCCGCATGTATCCATAAACATACCTGACGGCATCACACTATAAGGGGCACGCTCCTACATGTATCAATAAACATACCGGACACCGTCACACTATAAGGGGCACGCTCCCACATGTATCAATAAACATACCTGACGGCATCACACTATAAGGGGCACGCTCCCACATGTATCCATAAACATACCGGACACCGTCACACTATAAGGGGCACGCTCCCACATGTATACATAAACATACTGTACACCGTCACACTCTAAGGAGGACGCTCCCACATGTATCCATAAACATACCGGACATCATCACACTATAAAGAGCACGCTCCTACATGCACACATTAACATCCCGGACACCATCACACTGTAAGGCCTCATGCACACGGCAGTTGTCTTGGTCCGCATCCGAGCCGCCGTTTTGGCGGCTCAGATCCGGACCCATTCACTTCAATAGGGCCGCAAAAGATGCGGACAGCAATCCGCAAAAAAAAAAAAACATGTCTTTTTCTTGTCCACACTTTGCGGAAAAGATTAGGCATTTATATGTAAAGGCTGTTCGTGCCGTTCTGCAATTTGCGGAACGCGCACGGACGCCATCCTTGTTTTGCAGATCCGTGATTTGCGGACCGCAAAACACACCACAGTTGTGTGCATGAGGCCTAAGGGGCACGCTCCCATCTATATGTATATAAACATATTTCAAGGTAAACCTGATATACTGACCTGGCAATCAGTTGAAACCGATGTATAACCACAGGAAAGTGAAACGCACACACTGCAACTCCAAAAGTACAACGTGCAAAAACACAAGTACAGGGCTAAAAAATGTATTTTCATCTAGACAAAAGCAGCCTCATTACATAAATAGGATTATCTGTTTATTTCAAATCAACAAAAAAAAGCAGACTGATTACACTATTATTGCCTTTTCTTTCATCTGAGCCGTTGTTCCATTATCTTTTTTTTACACAACCAACAGGCCATTGTCTAATGCAATATATGCAATCAGCACGGCCATGTCATCCTGTGGTGGAAGGAATTCCTCCTTTCTAGAGCCTTCTGCCCCATTAGGAAGTAATTCAGATGGGAGGAGTTTTCTATGCTAACAAGCATAGTGGTCTGCCTCTATTCATTGTAATGCTGAATGCCCGGTGACGCACCGGACTGGGGGGAGGGGGTGGGGCTTAGCGCGATGCCCCTGTTCTGCCAGATTCCTATACCTTGCCAGAATGCTATGCACAGGAATCAGGTGGAGGAGGGTGTGTGCGGCACTGCGCAAACGCACATCAACTGGATTAGTAAAAAATCATTGCAGCGCTGCGGGAGCAGGACTTCATGCGAATGTGCGAAACTGTACACTGCGCGTGCGCACTTAGGGGTAGGTAGATTTTCCAGCGCAAAATGTTCTATCAGATCTCCCTACCCCTGAGTGCGCACGTGGCTCATCAGGAGCAGTTCATTCTTACCGCAGAGCTGAGTGCTGGATATTGGTGTCCCTCAATATCCCGCACTCAGCTCTGCGATGTGGTGACCTCGATATTCTGCACTCAGCTCTGCGGTAAGGATAAACTGCTCCTGATGATTTGTGCGCGTCTGCGCACTCAGGGGTAGGGAGATCTGATGGAACATTTTGCACTGGAAAATCTACCTACCCCTAAGTGCGCACACGTGGTGTACAGACAAGTTACCGCTCCTCCAACCTCTCTGCATAATTATCTAGACTGCCAGTGACGTCACCGGGCTCCCTGAGCAGAGGAAGAGGAGGCTTTGCTCGCCTGCCAGGGACCCGATACGTCACTGAAAATAAGAAAACGCTCACTTCCGGACAAGAATTATCATGAGGAAAACGGGCCTTCAGCAATATGTTCTAAAGCAGGCATGCTCAACCTACGGCCCTCCAGCTGTTGTAAAACTACAACTCTCACAATATCCTGCTGTAGGCTGTTCGGGCATGCTGGGAGTTGGAGTTGAGCATGCCTGTTCTAAAGGTACCACATGCATGTTTGTAATGTTTATGTTATTAGATTACCATTAGACAAATGTCCCCAATCCCGGACAACCCCTTTAACCTGTTAGCATAACATGCCTCCCAACTGTCCCTCTTTTTGACCCAAGTCCCTCTGTCCCTCTTTGATCCTTAAATGTCCCTCTTATTGACCTGGGGAATTAATGCATAAATGTGCATTAATACATTTACTAAACTGCTCCTTACTAAAGTGTATTTCTGGCATCTACCTGTATAGTTGACCATTATTTGGTGCAATATGGACCTTAAAATATCTATAATACGATGATTTATGTGCTTCTGCAGTTGTGACGAAGTCCGTAATTATAATTTGGGTGGAGTTAGAGGCGTGGCCTGGTATGAAAAAAAACTGCCATTATGCGTGCTACACATATTGTCAATTTTTGCTATTTTTAAAAGTTGGGAGTAGAGTTGAGCGGACACCTGGATGTTCGGGTTCGAGAAGTTCGGCCGAACTTCCCGAAAATGTTCGGGTTCGGGATCCAAACCCGATCCGAACTTCGTCCCGAACCCGAACCCCATTGAAGTCAATGGGGACCCGAACTTTTCGGCACTAAAAAGGCTGTAAATCAGCCCAGGAAAGGGCTAGAAGGCTGCAAAAGGCAGCAACATGTAGGTAAATCCCCTGCAAACAAATGTGGATAGGGAAATGAATAAAAATAAAAATTAAATAAATAAAAATTAACCAAAATCAATTGGAGAGAGGTCCCATAGCAGAGAATCTGGCTTCACGTCACCCACCACTGGAACAGTCCATTCTCAGATATTTAGGCCCAGCACACAGGCAGAGGAGAGAGGTCCCGTAACAGAGAATCTGTCTTCATGTCAGCAGAGAATCAGTCTGCATGTCATAGCAGAGAATTGCATGATTTTCCTATTCTATGACGTAAAGTCATGATTTTATTAAAGACACGGAGGCGAGTATTGCATAACTCTTTCTTTACTAAATCCTCAGCAGCAAAGAGTTAACATAAAAAATCAAGGACAAACCCCCAAGTAACCCCTCCCATAAACAGTCCATAAATAGGTCTTCCCACTACGTATCTTCCTCTTTCTTTGATGGGAATAGCCAAACCAAACACGAAACTCGAACACTCTTCCAAGCGAACTCTGGTCCGGACCCGTGGAACTGGAAACTGAACCTCAGAACCTATCCGGAATAGCGGTCAACCGGAAAGACAACCTTCACGGAACCATAACAGGACGAAGAAACCGACCTCAGCCTAAGGAAACAATAGAAACAGAAGACGGTAATACGTAGAAACTGAAAAGCGCCCCAATCATGTAGCGAAAGGCATCAAATATAAAACACGAATGGAATCAAATATAACAAATCACAATACAATATAATATAATACAAACACCAGATAAACAAAATAAATAATAATATAAATAATAATATAAATAATACCTGGTAAAAAGGAAAAAAAAACCGAACCTAAACCAAAAGGGCGGGCGAAGCAGGGTGGGCAATACTCGCCTCCGTGTCTTTAATAAAATCATGACTTTACGTCATAGAATAGGAAAATCATGCAATTTTATGACAAGACACGGAGGCTTCGTATTGCAAGTTTAAAGTGACGACATAACCGAAAAAAAAGCGTGAGGGGGCGGCCTGAAGTAGAACTCCCGAAACGTAGAAGCCCTAGACCAGTCCGCCAACCGAAGGACATCCTCCAAGCGAGCACCAGCAACAGTCATGGAGGTAGCAGAGGCTCCCCTAACCGAATGAGCCGTGAAAATAGAGGTATCAATTCCGGCCAGAGACAAAATCCACTTAACCCAACGGGATAAGGTGACAGCCGAAACCGGCCGAAAAGGCCTTCGGAAAGAAATGAAGAGTGGAGGAGAGAGCGGATCCCGTAAAGAAGATGTGCGGTTTAAATATTCCTGCAAACAGTGCACCGGACAAAGGGAAACGTTATCCGGGAAAGCCGGATAGGAAACCGACCGGATACTAGTTTTGGTGCGGCGAGAGATGTTAAAGGACACCCCGCCAGGAGTAAAAGATAAGGCATTGAAATCCAAGGCTCGCACGTCCGAGACCCTTTTGCAGGAAATCAAACAAAAAAGGGTGACCAGCTTTGCCGAAATCTGGCGAAGGGATAACTCCGAATTGAGGGGCCAACCTGAGAAAAAACGAAGGACCAGCATAACATCCCATGAAGAAGTGAAACGGGGTCTGGGCGGGCGAGATAACCTCGAGCCTTTAAGAAGACGACAGACCAAGGGATGACGACCCGCGGGACAGCCCGCAAAACCCTGGTGGCGAGAAGATATGGCAGAACGGAAGAGGTTAATGGACCTGTAGGCTTTACCTTCATCGAACAGGGACGACAGGAACTCAAGCATGTCCGTCACAGGCGCTGAAAGGGGATCCAGACCCCGGCCCACGCACCAATCAGACCAGCGCCTCCAGGCCGAATGATAAGCCCGTCGGGTGCCGGGGGCCCATGCGTTTTCCAGAAGGCTATGAGCTGTTCTCGATAAGCCTGAGACCATCCATTGATCCCCGAAACCCTGCATGCAAGGAGAGTGAGAGAGCCGTCGAATACCAGCGGGTGACGTTGGCCCAGGGGCCCTTGAAGGAGATCCGGAAATGAAGGAAGCAGTCGGGGATCCTCCACTAGAAGCTCCAGGAGCTGAGGGAACCACGATTGGGCCTGCCAAAAGGGTACCACCAACACCAAGTCCGCCAGCTGACGACGCACCTGCGACAACACCCGTGGGATGAGAGCAAATGGAGGGAAGGCGTAAGCTCGATGAACCGACCAATCCTGGAGGAGGGCGTCCACTGCTTCCGAAAGGGGGTCTGGTCTCCAACTGTAAAACCGCGGAAGCTGCGCGTTCCAACGAGACGCAAAGAGATCTATAGACAGGGGTCCCCAAATCGACGAGATGGATGAGAACACCGTCGGATCTAACCTCCAGTCGCTGAAATCCGATGAGTGGCGAGAGCTCCAGTCCGCGAAGGTATTGTGAAGCCCCGGAATATGCTCCGCGACCACCGTGAAGCCCTTGTCGAGGCAAAAGGCCCAAAACTCCTTCGCCATATGGGTCAGAATCGAAGAATGGGTGCCCCCCATGGCATTCACATAACGCACCGCTGACACGTTGTCCATCCTGAGCTTGATGCACGCCGAAACCCTGTCGCTGGTGAAGCTGCGAATGGCGAAAGATCCTGCCAAAAGTTCCAGAGCGTTTATATGGAGGTGAGTTTCGTTGCCTGACCAGGGACCTCCGGTGGAGACTCCATTGCAATATGCACCCCAGCCGAGAAGACTGGCATCTGACTCCACCACCAGATCGGGTTGTGGTCCCACGATGGCCTTGCCGTTCCACGCGTCGAGGTTGGATATCCACCACGCCAGTTCGTCCCTCGTCTCGCGATCCAGAGTCACCAGATCCGCATAGGAAGCTCCCGCTTGCAAGTGGGCAATCTTCAGTCGTTGCAACGCTCGGTAGTGAAGAGGAGCCGGAAAAATCGCCTGGATGGAGGAGGAGAGGAGACCGATAATGCGAGCTAAGTGACGAAGCGACAATTGAGCAAGTGTAAGAGAGTGACGAAGCTCCTTCCGTATGGACTTGATCTTGGTTCGTGGCAGGAAGAGGGAAAGTTCGGTGGAGTTCACAACAAAACCCAGAAACTCCAATGACCTGGAGGGCTGCAGACAGGACTTCTCGGTGTTGATGACAAAGCCCAGATCTGTAAGGAGGGACATTGCCGAGTGCAAGTGAGACAGGAGCTCGGAAGGGGATTGAGCCATGAAGAGGATATCGTCTAGATAAATCACAAGACGAACACCCTGACTGCGAAGCCAAGCCACAACCGGTCTCATCAACTTGGTAAAACACCAAGGGGCTGACGAGAGGCCAAACGGCAGGCACGTGAACTGCCAGAGGAGGCCGTGCCAGCGAAATTGCAGGAGAAGTCTGGACTGGGGGGAGACCGGCACCGTCAGGTAGGCATCCTTCAGGTCTAACTTCGCCAGCCAATCTCCCGGAAGCAGAAGGTCCCTGAGTAGATGAATCCCCTCCATTTTGAAATGGCGGTAACAGACGAATCTGTTCAGACTCCGCAAATTTATCACCGGACGGAATTGGCCTCCTTTCTTTTCTACTAAAAAGATAGTGCTGATCACCCCGACCGTATGGGGAGGGGCTCTCTCTATCGCCCCTTTGACCATAAGGGAATGGAGCTCTAGGTCCATGAGAGACCGGGCCGAGTCCGCCAAGACCAGCGGATGAGGCTCCGGAAGTGACAGCTGAGCAACAACCAAGTCTATCTGGAAGCCTTGAACCGTGGCCAGCACCCACGGGTCGGATG
Source organism: Bufo gargarizans (assembly GCF_014858855.1). Taxonomy (NCBI): domain Eukaryota; kingdom Metazoa; phylum Chordata; class Amphibia; order Anura; family Bufonidae; genus Bufo; species Bufo gargarizans. Next base: position 4,418,216 of record NC_058090.1, on the reverse strand, counting down.
TGACACGGCTCCAAGCGGGCAAAAAATGTCGGAGTCTGCCCCCGATACAATGGCTGGAAGAAAAGCATAGAGTTTGAGGACTTACCGAGTGGACGTCTCGAACCAACAGCGCCTCTGAAGCCTCTGGGACGGTAAGACTGGCCCCTGGAAGGGAAGAAGGAGGAGGACTGCTGCCTCTGGTCCTGGAACGAAGAACGTTGATGGTAGGAGCCTCGCGCGTTTCCACGCGACTGGAAGTGGACACGGCCGGACAGACGGCCCCTGAAGCTGCCGGCCCTGCTAGAGACACGCCCCTGGAAAACCCTGCGCATGGAGCTTTGCGCCTTGTCAAGAGCGGTAAACGCTCCCACAAACTTCCCTAAATCTTTTATGAAGCCATCCCCGAAGAGGAGCCCCTGAGCCTCCTTGCCCGCCTCGGTTAGCGCCATATTGGACAATTTGGGCTCAATCTTCATAAGAAGAGCCTTCCTCCGTTCGATGGAGAGAGAGGAATTGACATTCCCTATTAAACAAATGGCGCGCTGCGCCCAGCCACTTAGTTCTTCTGGGTCAATGGCCGTACCCTCAGATCTGGCAGTCTCCGCCATTTCAAACATTTTTGTCAGGGGTCCAAGGCTGTCTAGGAGCTTATCCTGACAAGCCCGGAGGGCCGAATCAAGGCCTTTGCGGGGATTGAAGCCTGATTTTGAGAGAAATTGGATCATCTTGGGATCCACATTTGGCGTTTCGCACACCTTATTTGGTATCAGGGGACGGGGGCATTCCGCCTTTAACTTATTCCGGGTCTCCTTGGAGAGCGGCTTCCTCACCCTATTCTCCAAATAGTGGGCAACATGGGGGATGGGTAACCATTCAGCCGACCTGGGATGGTGCAGGCTGTCAGGATCAAACAGGGGTTCACCCTGCGGATCAACAAGCGAGTCCGGACCCGCGGTACCAGCTTCTGGACCTGCGGCGGGAGGGGGGGGAAGGGCGTGCAGACGGAGAACAGACCGGAAACAGGAAGAGGGAGTAGGGGAAGGAAGAACGCCCCCCCAATACACCCTAGGTGTACAAAGATGGCGGCCGAACAGCCGCACAGCCGGCAATAAAACGAAGCTACGGGTGAGGCAAGATGGCGCCCGAGAATCTCGGGCCCGGCGCGACCCGCCCCTCAAGAGAAATGCCGCCGAAATCTCGGAAATCGCGAGATTTCGGACGGCAAGAAGCGCGAATACTGGAGCGAGAAGAGGAGCAATGGCGCCGGAGATCACAACAAGGTACAAGGACAACACCAAGGGGGGGAAAAAGGGGAAGCGATAAGAGGACAAAAGCGCTCAACGAGCGAAGGAAAAACAAAGGTTGAATTAGGCAAGGAGATAAAACGAAATAAGATAGAAATATTCCGGTAAGGGAAAAAAGGGGCAAAAGACAAGAAAAGGGGGTCGATAAACCCCCCCACGTCCAACAAAAACAATGATAGTGCAATATAACCAAGATGTACAATCTAATCCAATACCATAGGAGAACAATACAAATGAGAGGTACTTATCTGCTGGGGAGCAGCAAAGAAAGAGGAAGATACGTAGTGGGAAGACCTATTTATGGACTGTTTATGGGAGGGGTTACTTGGGGGTTTGTCCTTGATTTTTTATGTTAACTCTTTGCTGCTGAGGATTTAGTAAAGAAAGAGTTATGCAATACGAAGCCTCCGTGTCTTGTCATAAAATCAGGCTTCACGTCACCCACCACTGTAACAGTCCATTTTCATAAATTTAGGCCAAGCACCCAGGCAGAGGAGAGAGGTCCCGTAACAGACAATCTGGCTTCATGTCAGCAGAGAATCAGTCTGCATGTCATAGCAGAGAATCAGGCTTCACGTCACCCACCACTGCAACAGTCCATTTTCATAAATTTAGGCCCAGCACACACACAGGCAGAGGAGAGAGGTCCCGTAACAGACTATCTGACCTCAGCCGTGTTAGCCCCCCCATATCAAAATTTTTGAACAAAATATGTGCAGTTGGTTAGATCTTTGTTAGATCAGGTTAGATCAATTGTTGTTTGCGTTAGATCTCATACAGAAGTAGAGATATTAACAGTTATTTGCAGGGGGGCTAACCCGTCATCAGCCCCCCCTTATCAAAAAATTGACCAAACAATTAGCTATTTTGGAAGATATTTGTTAGATCAGGTATGATCAACTAGTTGTTTTGTTAGATCTCACATAATTGCAGACTTATTAAAGGGGTTGTCCCACTTTGCTTTTTTAATCTTATCAGCAGTAGATGTCCTGATAACTTCCTGGTTCTCAGGCAGTTGAGTGAAGGCCACGCCTCCTCATGACTCACCCTGCGTGCTCGTTCATGTGTATGAGGTCATCCACATGGAGCCGTATGTGAGGTCCCGCCCCCCCCCCAGTATAATAAACATTGAGTGCGGCCCCCCCCCCCAGTATAATATACATTTAGTGCGCCCCCCCCCCCCCCAGTATAATATACATTCAGTGCGGCCGCCCCCCCCCCAGTATAATATACATTCAGTGCGGCCACCCCCCCCCCCAGTATAATATACATTCAGTGCGGCCACCCCCCCCCCCCCCAGTATAATATACATTCAGTGCGGCCACCCCCCCCCCCCAGTATAATATACATTCAGTGCGGCCACCCCCCCCCCCCAGTATAATATACATTCAGTGCGGCCACCCCCCCCCCAGTATAATATACATTCAGTGCGGCCACCCCCCCCCAGTATAATATACATTGGTGGCGCAGTGGGAAGTGCCAATGAGGGTTAAAAAAATAAATAAAAAATTAACTCACCTCCTCCAATTGTTCGCGCAGCTGCCGGTCTCCTGTTCTATCTTTAGGACCTGTGAAAGGACCTTTGGTGACATCACTGTGGTCATCACATGGTACATCATATGATCCATCACCATGGTAATGGACCATGTGATTAGCTCAGTGACGTCACCAAAGGTCCTTTCACAGGTCCTAAAGATAGAACAGGAGACCGGCAGCTGCGCGAACAATTGGAGGAGGTGAGTTAATTTTTTATTTATTTTTTTAACCCTCATTGGCACTTCCCACTGCGCCACCAATGTATATTATACTGGGGGGGTCCGCACTGAATGTATATTATACTGGGGGGGGGTGGCCGCACTGAATGTATATTATACTGGGGGGGGTGGCCGCACTGAATGTATATTATACTGGGGGGGGGGGGTGGCCGCACTGAATGTATATTATACTGGGGGGGGGGGGGTGGCCGCACTGAATGTATATTATACTGGGGGGGGGGGGGGGGGGCGCACTGCGCCACCAATGTTAATACAAATGCAGGAGGTGGGTGCCGGAGTGAAATAGCCGGCACCCGACCTCTATGATAGGGGGCTGCGATCAGCGGCAGTTAACCCCTAAGGTCCCGCTCCCTGTCATAGAGGTCGGGTGCCGGCTATTTGATTCCGGCACCCGCCTGCTGTATTTGCGCATGCGCGGGCGTGCGCGTACTTGTAGGAATGGAGAGGCGGCCCGAGTACTTGTTCAGCCGTTGTGCGCAGGCGCGGCACAGCGATGCGGCCGGACGAAAGAGGCCGTATCCATGGGATACAGAAAACAACAAAGGAATCGCTCTACATGATTTTTTGAATGAAAGGTAGCTTTTGGATAATAACATGGATAGGAAGATATGTTGTGTGGGGGTAAATAGATTAGATAAAACCTATTTTATGAAGTGGGACAACCCCTTTAAGTGATTAATGAGGGGGGGCTAGCCCCCCCACATGCAATTTTCAGGTAAAATTTGATGCAGACTAATAGGCCTTCGTTAGATCCGGTAAGATCAAGTGGTTTCAACGTTAGATCTCATTTAATTACAGAGATATTTCACATAAAAATACAGATATTGGGTAGTATTATATAGGGGGGCTGTTTTTGCGCAGTTGTCGTGCGTTTGCTTGTCCCACGGTTTGCCAGATGGTCACGGAGTCACCTACCTCCGACAGTCGCGCCGATGGTGCCATTATATTCTAATGGCACCCCAGTTGCCCTGGGTGCAACGCGCGGCTTCCCACCACAATTCTGCCCGTGCAAACAAAAACGATCCAGGCTAAAACAGCTATGCTTCATAGGTCGCTGAAAAGGTACATGTACCTTTTTCTAGGATTGCCATGTGGATGTCACCCCATTGAAATCAATGGGGCTGCGTGGCAATCACTGTGTACAATTGTGCAGGACGCACGTCCCAGATCGCATAGGTCTGCACCGACCTTTACCCTAAGTTCAGACCTGAGCATTTTACAGCGCGTTCCTACGCGCTGTAAAACGCTCAACACGGAGAAACCAATGATTCCCTATGGGAATTATTCTCACCTGGGCGTTTTACAGCGCGTACGATCGCGCTGTAAAACGCCCGACGCTCAAACAAGTTCTTGAGCTTTTTTTTGGGCGTTTGTCGCGCGTTCCCGCACATAGAAATTCGGGAACGCGCGACAATGTGTGAACGCCAGTCTCTGTATGCGCGATTGTAAACGCCCGTACAATCGCACATACAGAGCGCTCGTTTCAGAACGCTCAGGTCTGAACCCCCTGTCAAAGTAGCTCCTGCACCTTTTTTGCGTGACAGGTGTTTTTTAACGTTCGAGGGTGTGAACTGTGCTCATAGACCTGAATGGAAATTTATTTTGTGCGATATCATGCGAAGCGATATGAAGCTAAAGCCGCGACATAAATCGCTTAGAGGTGAACCTAAAGAAAGGACTTCTCCATTGAGAACAGAACACAACGCTTTCTGCTTATACTCTATGTGACCTCAGTCACAGGTTAAAAGTTCAGTTTGTATCTCTTTAGCATGTATCTTTTTAGAAGTTGACAGTTCAGAAGTCAATCTTGAATATAGCTGTAACCCAGTTATTGGGATCCAAGGTTCCCTGGACATTCTTTATGTGGCTTTTGTGTACTTCTCATCTGTGATTTTCAGGGCTGAATTTCAATACTGTTCTTCATGGTTGCATTTTAAGAAACCATGCAAGGTAAGTTTTCTTTGGACATAAATAGATTATATTTGTACTATTGAGGTAAAGGAATATATTAGTGACTTGAAAGTAGATTCATCCTGAATAAAGTGTGACATTGCAAAGGTGACACCCCAACCTGCTAGACAATTTAGTCAAAAATCAATGGGGATTTCTACATAATTATTTCAAAACAAAATATAATGTGGGGAATTTATAGAAACTGGAGCAGACAGAATCTGCAGCAGCTGTGCTCAGCAACCAATCAGCTTCTCGCTTCAGTTTTTTCAGTTATGTATTAAAAATAAAAGAGAGAAGCTGATTGGTTGCTATGCACAGCTGCTGCAGATTCTTTCTGCTCCAGTTTTAGGCCTCTTTCACACTACATTATGTCCATTTCAGTGTTTTGCGGTCCGTTTTTCACTGATCCGTTGTTCCGTTTTTTTTGCTTCCGTTGTGGTTCAGTTTCCGTTCCGTTGTTCCGTTCCGTTTTTCCGTATGGCATATACAGTATACAGTAATTACATAGAAAAAATTGGGTTGGGCATAACATTTTCAATAGATGGTTCAGAAAAAACGGAACGTAAACAGAAGACATACGTATGCATTTCCGTATGTGTTCCGTTTTTTTGGGACCCATTGACTTGAATGGAGCCACGGACTGTGATTTGCGGGCAATAATAGGACATGTATCTTTCAATGGAATGGAAAAACGGAAATACGGAAACGGAATGCATACGGAACACATTCCGTTTTATTTGCGGAACCATTGAAATGAATGGTTCCGTATACGGAACGCAAAAAAGGGACCGCAAAACGGAAAAAAAAAACGGTAGACAGAAAACACAAAGGAGGAATTTATCAAAACTGGTGTAAAGGAAAACTGGCTCATAGCGACCAATAAGATTCCACCTTTCATTTTTTTTAGAGCTCCTTTGAAAAATGAAAGATTGAATCTGATTGGTTTCTATGGGTAACTAGGCCAGTTAAATTCCTCCTTTGTGTTTTCTGTCTACTAGGTTACCCTGACTGAAGCCCAATTTAGGAGGACCACTTTTGGGTTACTTTAAATACACTGACACTATTCATACTTATAGATGATGATAATGAACACAATTACAAAATAAATAGTTTAAAAACTATTAAAGGTAAACAAGGTTTTATAACAAATAAAATATCCGGCAGCCGGCAAGTCCCATAATCTATGCACAGGCACTGTGCTGGGCCCCCCCAGGCTGAGGCCCCGATGCGCACGCACCGGCTGCACCGGCGATTGTTCTGCCATTCGCTATACATCACTTCCTGTTCATTCACAAGTCTCTGAATACAGAAGAGCACTCAGTACAGAGGGTTCATGTCTATTAATAAGGGAGAGTACGATGGCTCCTCAGTTTGTGACTCTGTTCTGAGTGTTTCCTGTTCATTCACTGCTGTGGCTCCAGAAAAAGAGATTGAGAACTCTGTATTCTCAAGTTATTTTTCAATTTTAAAAGGGAAATGTCAGGGGTCTGTTTAGACCCCTAATATTTCCCCGACGCCACTAAAAGTAAAATAAATAAATAATTGGCAACACACACATATAATATACTCATACAACAGCGTGCACCATATTGTAGTGTACATTATGCACATGTACTACAGTGCAGACCAGCTGATACTGATTATTATATATTTTTTTCATCAATCTAATTATGTATTTTTAATATTTTTAATATTGATTTGATAAACATTATTTAACCTCTTAAGGACACAGGGCGTACATGTACACCCTGTGTCCGCTCTCTGTATATGGCGCCCGCAGGTGAACTGCTGCATCTTGTAGCAGACACCCGCGGCTCATGTCCCCGATCAGCAGTTATGCCGATCGGGGACATTTAACACCTCAGATGCCGTGGTCAATCCTGACCACTGCATCTGAAATGAGAAAAAACTGAAAGTGAAAGTTAACTCACTGCTCCGGCTCTCCCGATCTGTGATTGGAGGAGCCGGAGCATGTGATCAGCAGCCTGTGTCCTTGTGAATGAACACAGGCTGCTGAATAGTATTTCCTATGAAGCCCTGTGCTGTAATAGGGCTCCATAGGAAAGTAGTAAAATCATCATATATTCCAATGCAAGTACATTGGAATATATGATTGAAAAAATCGGATGATTGAATGTTATAGTTCCCTATGGGAACTATAAAAAAGTGTAAAAAAAATAAAATAAATGAAAAAAAATATAAAAGTTCAAATCACCCCCCTTTTCCCAAAAAATAAATAAAATACATTATGGGTGTCGCAAGTTACGAAAAGCGTCCAAATGGCGAATTCACCATTTGTGTTCTCTTCATTTTCTACAAAAAATTTAATAAAAAGTGATCAAAAAGTCATACACACCCCACAATGGTATCACTAATAAGTTCAGATTGTCCCGCAAAAAATGAGCCCCAATACAGCTCCATAAACGTAATTATTAAAAAGTTATAGGGGTCAAAACATGGCAACAAAAAAAATAAAACTGATTTTGTCCCACTTTAGAATTTTTTATTTACTACAAAACGCAAGAAAAACTATACATATTAGGTATAGTCGGAAGCATAATGACCTGTAGACTAAAAGTAACTCGTCAGTTTTATCGCAAATCGAACAGCGTAAATAAAAAACCCGGAAAGTTGTTGCAGAATCGCTCTTTTTTTGCAATTTCACCCCATTTGGAATTTTTTCCTGCTTCCCACTACATCAGGTGCAATATTAAATGGTGGCGTTGGAAAGTATATCTTGTCCCGCAAAAAAACAAGCCCTCATATGGCTATGTGAACCGAAAAATAAAAAAGTTATGGCTCCGGGAAGGAAGGGAACGAAAAAAATAAATGCTAAATCTCCACAATCTCCGGTCCTTAAGAGGTTAAAATAATTAAAAAAAAGGTAAAAAATTGCAAAATAGTCTGTCCAGCTGAGGTTAAAAATGTTACACAGGGCTTGGCAGCAAAAGGGGTATAGGGATAGTCAAGGCTTAAATGAACTAAAAGAATAACATACTGTATGCTGCTATTCATGTACATGACATATTTTAAGGCAGGAGTCTCAAACTCCATTCACCCGGGAGCCACTCAACACATTTTTTTCTCTCATGGGGGCCGCTCGCCAAATTTCATACTTTAAAATAAAATTTAACTATATCCGGTTTGGTACACTAATATACACACACAATAAGGTCACATTCATATCTGTAGGTTAAGGTGCGATTAGGGATTCCTGCATCAGAAACTTGCGCTTTCCTGTAGCAGGAATCACTAATCTGGCGTTCACAAGCGGCCGCTGTCACCCATTGAAGTTACTGATCAGGTGAGAGCAGTTGCATGTAAACGCCTGCACACTGCATGTAATGGGATGTGACATTATTACATGCAGTTATAAAACACTCTCCCTGGATGCACAATCATTGCATTCAGGGAGAGTGATTGATTCCTAGCCGAATGTAATAATATCACGTCTCACGTCCATGAGCGCGCACCTGACTTCTGAGCTGGCTGCGGGCCACATAGTACCACCTCGCGGGCCACAATTGGCCCACGGGCCGGTACTTTAAGACCGCTGTTTTAAGGGATTCCCTTATGCATGTATGTGTATATATATTTATATATATAACATTATATACGTTGTTCTATTGAAATTACATTGGTTTTTCAATTCTAATTGTAGATGCCACGAAAACCATCAATTGATAGTGAGGTCTTAAAAGAAGCCTTAAAATGTTATCCAACCATTTTCAATGCTGAGGGAGAGTTAAAGCCAGCTTCTGATCCAGTATGGAGGGATGTATGTTCTCATTCCTCTTTCCAGAAGAAAGCTACTGAGATAGAAGAATTGTCACAGAGTGCATTTAAGCCAAAACAGATCCATGATTATATTTATCAAAATAGGTATGGTCTGCAGACATTCCTGCGCCTACAGTTCAGGCTTATCTCACCTCAGGCAGGAGATACAGTGCAAGAGTCCTCATCTAACTCAAGCACTACAGATGAAGAATCTTCGGAGAACTGCTTGGCAGAGTCACAGGGAAGGCAACCAACAGTTTTATGGCAGCTATCAATACCTTATGAGCAATATTTAGAAATTGAGCCTAACACAGTAATCTATAAAGAGGGTAGCTGCAAGAAGAGACGGAGAATACTTAAAAAAAATGCATGGAGTACTACAATTGCAGATGTGTTTTACGAACAACATGGGATTCCTTGTGTATTTTCTTTTAAGAGAAACAAAGTTCGTATCAGCAATGATCAGACAAGGAAATTTATAACTGCAACTGGACAGTGTAAAGAGTGCAAAGCAGCAGTTTATGTTTATGCAGAAGAAGAGCCTTGTGTTGGAAACCCTCTAATCCTTCATATTCGTGCTCCTGACACAAGATCCATAGTGCATTTAAAGAAATGTCAATTGAGAGGTGAGAAAAGAAGGAAAGTTGGTGAGGAGATGTTAAAAACACTACCCTGCAACTGGAGAAGAGAAAAACTTAATAAGGAAATTACATTTGGGGAAAAAGAGCCACCCAACATACCTGTCTTTAAGAATTTGTAGAGATGCCAGACAGGAAGCCGTCCACAGGAAGTTTGGTACACCAAAGTTAAAAGATCCTGTTTTATCTCTTGTAGAAATGAAAAGTACCCCAAAATATGCAGGTGATATTCACATTATCTCATATGATTTTTTTTTTGTGCATTATTGGTCAAAGGAACAAACATACATTTACAAAAGGTATTGCTCAAAACACTCTTTCTCAAAAATTGAAGTAGATGCCACTGGGAGTTTGGTTCAAAAACTAAAAAGAGCAAATGGATTGTCAGCTCATATATTCTTATATGAGATTGTGATCAACTTTACAAATACTCAATTAAGTGTTTCTCAAATGTTAAGTGAATGTCAGGATACGCCAACTATAACTTTTTGGTTGGAAAAATGGCTCAAAGATGTACATAAATCACCTAAAGAATGTGTCTGTGACTTCTCATTGGCCTTACTTGGTGCATTATGCCGAGCCTTAAATGACTGTAGCCTTAACACCTATCTCAAAAAGTGTTTATCAATCTTACAGGGCCTTAATACTGAAAAACTAGCATGCTTTATTCGGGTAGATGTCGCCCATCTAATTAAAACAGTTTGCCGATGGAAATGCTATCACAAAAAGGCACAACTTGTTAGAAAATTTTATATTCGATGTGTTGGACTAATGATCAACTGCGCATCATTTCAGATTCTAAAACACCTTCTTCTCAGTACACTTATCCTTTCCAGGTGTGAGACAACTGGTGAAATGGCAAAAAACTAAATCTCTAAATATGAAACATCAAAGTCATACCTTTGCCATTGCATTGAGACGGGAGATTTAGAAATTATTGATGCCTATGTTGCTAAACAAGATGATAATGAAGAACTCAATGATGAAGAGGAAATAAATTCCCAGGCACTGGCAGAGTGGTTAAGTGACATTGTTCAGGAAGCAGATGAAACAAGTAGAGAACAGGGTGATCAACCAAACCCTTATTTCTGTGTCGGCTTTTCTCAGAAACTACTGCGTTTGATCAAGTATTTCCCTATCTGGACATCAGTCATGCAACCAGCATTTCAGTCTCCTAATAAAACAGCCTCTTCTGCGTCAGTTGAGGGTGATTTTGGCCTTCTGAAGAATGCTATTCTTCAGCACAATCAAAAACCACTCCGAGTTGACAAGTTTGTTGCATGCCATTTAACAGCTCTTTCTGGAATTTCTAAAATAGCAGCTGCTGGGCCCATTCCTACAATAATCAGTGCCAAAGCATTTATGGGAGATGTCATAAATGAGTTTGGACAAACCAAACCTCTGGAAGATGAAAAAGAGGTTAGTCCACAGTTACACATGTTGAAGGACTCCACTCAACTTCTGAAAGAACCTACTTCACAGGCCAAGCACATGAAGGAGAATTCCCTTAAGCTCATAGAGGAAAACACGCATATAGAGGAGAATTTCATGGAGCCTATTGAAGAAAATAAGCACATGAAGGAGAATACCCTGGAGCTCCTAGAAGAAAACAAGTATATGGAGGGAAATATCCTGGAGCCTATAGAAGAAATCAAGCATATGGAGGAGAATGTCCTAGAGCTTCTAGAACAGGGGTGCACAACCTGCGGCCCGGGGGCCACATGCGGCCCTTGATACCATTCTGTGCGGCCCCCAACCATCTGGTAACAGACATGTATGTCTGTCTTGTGACTGCTCACATGTATTTTTCATGTAGTTCTGCCATTAGAGGGGAGTCCTGGAAGTGTAACTAGACATTAATGGTATATAATGTGTGTTCAATCTGCCGAAGTACAATATTTCAGTTGTTAATGCACCTTAAAATTTTAATTTCGGCCCTTGTCATTGGTTCATTCTGGCAATGTGGCCCCCAACCAGGAAACATTGTGCACCCCTGTTCTAGAAGAAGAGTCCTGGCGGGGGAAAAACAAAAAGCCTTACAAAACTGAATGTGATTCTCAAGGAAAAAATGATGTCACTTCAAAGATTCTGAAGTCCAAGAATTCTGTTGACCCATTGAATAGACCCTTTAAGAAAAGACAGACCTATTTAACACCATTTCCAAACATAACTCAAATAATTGACAAACCTTGCTCAAGAAAGCCATTAGGCATACTGAGGAATGGAAATCTTTTAAACCCCATTAAATTAAGCAAGGCTATATATAAGCTAAATAACACTTGTCCATTTGATTCTCTGCTGCACAGTTTGTCTTCCATCTACATTGATTATGAGTTATACAGAAACTTTGTAGCTAGTTGCCAAAATCCCTTTCTCAATTTTGTTAAATATTTTGTTGAAAATGGTCCTAATCAACATGTCTACAAACAAAGAGCTCAATTGTTACTGGAGATTTACCCATGTGTCCAAATTCCTGGTGGAATTGTAAACTTAAATGCAGAAGATTACATCGGCAATACTGTTCAATTGTATTTGAAAAATGTTCCAAGTGCAGTCGAAACTTCAATTTGTCAAAATGCAGCATGTAAAAATAATAGTGAACGCTCTAGTATATTTTGGCCAATAAACACAAATGACCTGAAACATGGCTTTGCCTATGCAATGCAAAGTTCATCTAAGATCATCAATAGACCATGTTCACCCACCTGCGGCCAACGTACTACAATCATCACTAGGCCCGGCCCACATCTAATAATTGAGCCACGTGTTGGTTTACCTTTAACAAAATATTTTCTCTCTGAATTTCCAAGTGAAATAACAATATCCGATACACTTTATGCACTAGGTGCAGTTATAGTACATGTTCAAGGATGCCACTATGTGTCCTACTGTAAAAGAAAAAACAATGTGTGGGAAGAATATAATGATATGAACCACGCTGTAAAAACTGTTGACCCCAACAAAGTATGTGGACTATCAGAGATTGTTATATATGTGAAAGTCTAAGTAATTCTGACTTCATAATACTGGTCAGTGCTTCATAAACTAGAAACTTTCCTTAGTGAGTAATACCAAAAAACAATCTGTATGCCTGTGCCATTTTTGGTTGTTCTGTTTCTCCTACACTCCTGTACTCAGTCTCCTTACCCCCCCCCCCCCATATACTTTTGAATCTTCTCTGTAAGAACCCCTAAATTGCTTCTATAGATTAGCCCCTAAGTATTCTGTGTTCTGTTGGATTGTAACTTTACCTAGTTAGGTAGCTATAGTTATGCATGGATTTTGTACCTATACAGTTGGTGATAAGATATTTTTTATATTGCCTATTCTCTGATACTCTACACAATATACAGTAGATACTGACAATTGTTCTTATATGCTAATATGTTGGCTCTTTAATATATTTTTTTTTAAAACAACATATAAAATTATTTACAACACTTTCACTATTCTTTTTTGATTTTTTCCAATTTCAAATATTTGTTTTAAATACTGCTATTATATAGGTACTTCCACCTTATTGCAAACATCAAACCCCCTTCTTTGGTCTTAAAAAAAAAAACAGCTTCTGAATGGACTTTTCAAAACACAGTAAAGCCAATGGAAGCATTTTGCTCTACCATATCTTTGATATCAGCTGTCTTGGAAATACCGTATTTTCCGGCGTACCGTATTTTTCGCCCTATAAGACGCAACGGCCCATAAGACGCACCTAGGTTTTTGGGGAGGAAAATAAGAAAAAAAATATTTTTAACCAAAAGGTGTGCTTTTGGTGGGTTTGGAACTAATGGTGGTCTATGGATGGCACTGTTATGGGGGGATCTGTGGATGACGGACACTGTTATGGGGGGATCTGTGGATGACGGACACTGTTATGGGGGGATCTGTGGATGACGGACACTGTTATAGGGGGATCTGTGGATGACGGACACTGTTATGGGGGATCTGTGGATGACGGACACTTATGGGGGGATCTGTGGATGACGGACACTGTTACAGGGGGGATCTGTGGATGGCACTGTTAGACATGTGCCATTCACAGACCCCCCCGCCCCATAACAGTGCCATCCACAGACCCCCCCAGCCCATAACAGTGCCATCCACAGACCCCCACCCCTTAACTGTGCCATCCATGTTATCCACAGATTCCCCCCCCCGCCCCCCAGTATACAAATATAAAATGTATTATTCAATTAAAAGCTATTACACATGCCCCCCTCACTCCTAATAGTACCGTATATCCTAATAGCTTCTGTACAATGCCGGCAGGCAGCCCGGGCGGCCGGCGCGTCACTCACTGACGTCACTTGCCTGCGCCGCCTACTTCATTCATAAAGTAGGCGGTGCAGGCACGTGACATCAGGGAGTTACGCTGCCGTCCGCCTGGCCTGCCGGCATTGTACAGAAGCTATTAGGGTATACGGTACTATTAGGAGTGAGGGGGGCATGTTAAATAACTTTTAATTGAATAATACATTTTATATTTGTGCAGCACTGGAGCGGCGGGGCTATAGTACAGTGACTGCACCGCCCCGCCGCAATTGCCAGCCCCCAGCTCCTCCTCCCAGTCCCTCCTACGCTTGCACATCGCAGCCAGCAATGTTAAACTGGTCAGCATTCGCCCCATAAGATGCAGGGGCATTTTCCTCCCATTTTTTTTTGGGGGGGGGGGAGTGCGTCTTATGGGGCAAAAAATATGGTATATGACGACCCCCAACTTTTCCATTTAAAATATAGTGTTTGGGCTATACTCGCTGTATAAGACTACCCCTCTATATACTGTGCTATTGTTAACCCCACCTGTGGTTTACTGTATTTATTGCAAAAAAGTGATTTTATAGATATGCAAATTACCAGTACCTTTGTGCCCAAGGGGCTGTCCCTCCGCTGTTTCTTGCCCAGTTGCTTCCCGAATCCTGGATCCCAGTGCCGCCCCTCTCTTAATTTATTTACTGCACTAGTTCGTTCTTGCTGTGAGGGAGGAGCGAATAGAGGAGACAGCGCCAACTAACTGCGCATGCGTGAGATTACAAGCGGCTTCAGAAGATAAAAAACCAAAGTGCAGTGAATAAATTATCTTCTGAAGCTGCTTGTAATCTCGCACATGCGCAGTTAGTTGGCGCTGTCTCCTCTATTCCCTCCTCCCTCACAGCAAGAACGAACGAGTGCAGTGAATAAATTAAGAAAGGGGCGGAGCTGGGATCCAGGATTCGGGGCGCGGCTGGGCACAAAACGGCGTCAGCCCCTTGGCCACAAAGGTACCGGTACTGGTAATTTGTATATCTATAAAATATATATTTTTTGCAATAAATAAAACACAGGCCCCTCCTCCGCCCCTCTATCATCATTGGTGGCAGCGGGCAGCACAGGGGGGAGGGAGGGACTGCTTCCCCTGTGCTGCCTCATACCCGGCGTATAAGATGACCCCCGACTTTTGAAAATCATTTCTAGTGTTAGAAAGTCGTCTTATACGCCGGAAAATACGGTAGTTAAACTTTGGACTGCCACGACACCTCCTACCAAATCTATTACCTAATTCTGTCTGTCTATCTGTCTTTAACAGAATTACATGTGAAAAATGGTGGTACCCTAAGATACACAGGAATTAGATATGGATCTAGGTGAATGGAATAAGTCGAGAATATGGTTTTCATACTATAGCTCAAAAGTCAAACACAATTGATAAGAACTGTAATGTTGATAGAACAGCGGTGCGGTATCTGTCACTGTTTTAAATATATCTCAGTGATGTTTCGGATTCTATGCTACACTTACAAGCCCTACTTTTACTTTAAAATGACACTAAACTCAGGAGTTAACTGTTAAAAATGCATTCAAGCAGCCCAACTATTTAGGGAAATGTATTTAATTTGTGTATCACTCGGCTGTATATACTCCAATCATCTCTAAATTGGTGCTGATACTGTACTTTTTGAAAGGCTACCCCCCCTTATGTCATATAACCTGATATCTCTGTTTATGTGAAATATCTCTGTAATTATATGAGATCTAACGTTGAAACCACTTGATCTTACCGGATCTAACGAAGGCCTATTAGTCTGCATCAAATTTTACCAGAAAATTGCATGTGGGGGGGCTAGCCCCCCCTGACGTGATACCAAATATCCGTAATATCTCTGTAATTATATGAGATCTAACGTTGAAACCACTTGATCTTACCGGATCTAACGAAGGCCTATTAGTATGCATCAAATTTTACCAGAAAATTGCATGTGGGGGGGCTAGCCCCCCCTGACGTAATACCAAATATCCATGATATCTCTGTAATTATATGAGATCTAACGTTGAAACCACTTGATCTTACCGGATCTAACGAAGGCCTATTAGTCTGCATCAAATTTTACCAGAAAATTGCATGTGGGGGGGCTAGCCCCCCCTGACGTGATACCAAATATCCGTAATATCTCTGTAATTATATGAGATCTAACGTTGAAACCACTTGATCTTACCGGATCTAACGAAGGCCTATTAGTATGCATCAAATTTTACCAGAAAATTGCATGTGGGGGGGCTAGCCCCCCCTGACGTAATACCAAATATCCATGATATCTCTGTAATTATATGAGATCTAACGTTGAAACCACTTGATCTTACCGGATCTAACGAAGGCCTATTAGTCTGCATCAAATTTTACCAGAAAATTACATGTGGGGGGGGCTAGCCCCCCTATTTAATACTACCCAATATCTGTATTTTTATGTGAAATATCTCTGTAATTAAATGAGATCTAACGTTGAAACCACTTGATCTTACCGGATCTAACGAAGGCCTATTAGTCTGCATCAAATTTTACCAGAAAATTGCATGTGGGGGGGGGCTAACCCCCCTATTTAATACTACCTAATATCTGTATTTTTATGTGAAATATCTCTGTAATTATATGAGATCTAACGTTGAAACCACTTGATCTTACCGGATCTAACGAAGGCCTATTAGTCTGCATCAAATTTTACCAGAAAATTGCATGTGGGGGGGCTAGCCCCCCCTGACGTAATACCAAATATCCATGATATCTCTGTAATTATATGAGATCTAACGTTGAAACCACTTGATCTTACCGGATCTAACGAAGGCCTATTAGTCTGCATCAAATTTTACCAGAAAATTACATGTGGGGGGGGGCTAGCCCCCCTATTTAATACTACCCAATATCTGTATTTTTATGTGAAATATCTCTGTAATTAAATGAGATCTAACGTTGAAACCACTTGATCTTACCGGATCTAACGAAGGCCTATTAGTCTGCATCAAATTTTACCAGAAAATTGCATGTGGGGGGGCTAACCCCCCTATTTAATACTACCTAATATCTGTATTTTTATGTGAAATATCTCTGTAATTATATGAGATCTAACGTTGAAACCACTTGATCTTACCGGATCTAACAAAGGCCTATTAGTCTGCATCAAATTTTACCAGAAAATTGCATGTGGGGGGCTAGCCCCCCCTGACGTGATACCAAATATCCGTAATATCTCTGTAATTATATGAGATCTAACGTTGAAACCACTTGATCTTACCGGATCTAACGAAGGCCTATTAGTCTGCATCAAATTTTACCAGAAAATTGCATGTGGGGGGGCTAGCCCCCCTATTTAATACTACCTAATATCTGTATTTTTATGTGAAATATCTCTGTAATTAAATGAGATCTAACGTTGAAACCACTTGATCTTACCGGATCTAACGAAGGCCTATTAGTCTGCATCAAATTTTACCAGAAAATTGCATGTGGGGGGGCTAGCCCCCCCTGACGTAATACCAAATATCCATGATATCTCTGTAATTATATGAGATCTAACGTTGAAACCACTTGATCTTACCGGATCTAACGAAGGCCTATTAGTCTGCATCAAATTTTACCAGAAAATTGCATGTGGGGGGGCTAACCCCCCTATTTAATACTACCTAATATCTGTATTTTTATGTGAAATATCTCTGTAATTATATGAGATCTAACGTTGAAACCACTTGATCTTACCGGATCTAACGAAGGCCTATTAGTCTGCATCAAATTTTACCTGAAAATTGCATGTGGGGGGGCTAGCCCCCCCTGACGTGATACCAAATATCCGTAATATCTCTGTAATTATATGAGATCTAACGTTGAAACCACTTGATCTTACCGGATCTAACGAAGGCCTATTAGTCTGCATCAAATTTTACCAGAAAATTGCATGTGGGGGGGCTAACCCCCCTATTTAATACTACCTAATATCTGTATTTTTATGTGAAATATCTCTGTAATTATATGAGATCTAACGTTGAAACCACTTGATCTTACCGGATCTAACGAAGGCCTATTAGTCTGCATCAAATTTTACCTGAAAATTGCATGTGGGGGGGCTAGCCCCCCCTGACGTGATACCAAATATCCGTAATATCTCTGTAATTATATGAGATCTGATGTTGAAACCACTTGATCTTACCGGATCTAACGAAGGCCTATTAGTCTGCATCAAATTTTACCAGAAAATTGCATGTGGGGGGGCTAGCCCCCCTATTTAATACTACCTAATATCTGTATTTTTATGTGAAATATCTCTGTAATTAAATGAGATCTAACGTTGAAACCACTTGATCTTACCGGATCTAACAAAGGCCTATTAGTCTGCATCAAATTTTACCTGAAAATTGCATGTGGGGGGGCTAGCCCCCCCTCATTAATCACTTAATAAGTCTGCAATTATGTGAGATCTAACAAAACAACTAGTTGATCATACCTGATCTAACAAATATCTTCCAAAATAGCTAATTGTTTGGTCAATTTTTTGATAAGGGGGGGCTGATGACGGGTTAGCCCCCCTGCAAATAACTGTTAATATCTCTACTTCTGTATGAGATCTAACGCAAACAACAATTGATCTAACCTGATCTAACAAAGATCTAACCAACTGCACATATTTTGTTCAAAAATTTTGATATGGGGGGGCTAACACGGCTGAGGTGACAATCTGGCTTCATGTCAGCAGAGAATCAGTCTTCATATCATAGCAGAGAATCAGGCTTCACGTCAGCCACCAATGCAACAGTCCATTGTCAGATATTTAGGCCCAGCACCCAGGCAGAGGAGAGAGGTCCCGTAACAGAGAATCTGTCTTCATGTCAGCAGAGAATCAGTCTGCATGTCAGCAGAGAATCAGTCTGCATAGTCATAGCAGAGAATCAGGCTTCACGTCAGCCACCAATGCAACAGTCCATTTTCATAAATTTAGGCCCAGCACCCAGGCAGAGGAGAGAGGTCCCGTAACAGACAATCTGGCTTCATGTCAGCAGAGAATCAGTCTTCATATCATAGCAGAGAATCAGGCTTCACGTCACCCACCACTGCAACAGTCCATTTTCATAAATTTAGGCCCAGCACCCAGGCAGAGGAGAGAGGTCCCGTAACAGACAATCTGGCTTCATGTCAGCAGAGAATCAGTCTTCATATCATAGCAGAGAATCAGGCTTCACGTCACCCAACATTGGAACAGTCCATTGGCATATATTTAGGCCCCGGCACCCAGACAGAGGAGAGGTTCATTCAACTTTGGGTAGCCTCGCAATATAATGGTAAAATGAAAATAAAAATAGGATTGAATGAGGAAGTGCCCTGGAGTACAATAATATATGGTTAAGGGGAGGTAGTTAATGTCTAATCTGCACAAGGGATGGACAGGTCCTGTGGGATCCATGCCTGGTTCATTTTTATGAAAGTCAGCTTGTCCACATTGGCTGTAGACAGGCGGCTGCGTTTGTCTGTAATGACGCCCCCTGCCGTGCTGAATACATGTTCAGACAAAACGCTGGCCGCCGGGCAGGCCAGCACCTCCAAGGCATAAAAGGCTAGCTCTGGCCACGTGGACAATTTAGAGACCCAGAAGTTGAATGGGGCCGAACCATCAGTCAGTACGTGGAGGGGTGTGCACACGTACTGTTCCACCATGTTAGTGAAATGTTGCCTCCTGCTAACACGTTGCGTATCAGGTGGTGGTGCAGTTAGCTGTGGCGTGTTGACAAAACTTTTCCACATCTCTGCCATGCTAACCCTGCCCTCAGAGGAGCTGGCCGTGACACAGCTGCCTTGGCGACCTCTTGCTCCTCCTCTGCCTTGGCCTTGGGCTTCCACTTGTTCCCCTGTGACATTTGGGAATGCTCTCAGTAGCGCGTCTACCAACGTGCGCTTGTACTCGCGCATCTTCCTATCACGCTCCAGTGCAGGAAGTAAGGTGGGCACATTGTCTTTGTAGCGTGGATCCAGCAGGGTGGCAACCCAGTAGTCCGCACACGTTAAAATGTGGGCAACTCTGCTGTCGTTGCGCAGGCACTGCAGCATGTAGTCGCTCATGTGTGCCAGGCTGCCCAGGGGTAAGGACAAGCTGTCCTCTGTGGGAGGCGTATCGTCATCGTCCTGTGTTTCCCCCCAGCCACGCACCAGTGATGGGCCCGAGCTGCGTTGGGTGCCACCCCGCTGTGACCATGCTTCATCCTCATCCTCCTCCACCTCCTCCTCGTCCTCCTCGTCCTCCAGTAGTGGGCCCTGGCTGGCCACATTTGTACCTGGCCTCTGCTGTTGCAAAAAACCTCCCTCTGAGTCACTTCGAAGAGACTGGCCTGAAAGTGCTAAAAATGACCCCTCTTCCTCCTCCTCCTTCTCCTCCTGGGCCACCTCCTCTTCCATCATCGCCCTAAGTGTTTTCTCAAGGAGACATAGAAGTGGTATTGTAACGCTGATAACGGCGTCATCGCCACTGGCCATGTTGGTGGAGTACTCGAAACAGCGCAACAGGGCACACAGGTCTCGCATGGAGGCCCAGTCATTGGTGGTGAAGTGGTGCTGTTCCGCAGTGCGACTGACCCGTGCGTGCTGCAGCTGAAACTCCACTATGGCCTGCTGCTGCTCGCACAGTCTGTCCAGCATGTGCAAGGTGGAGTTCCACCTGGTGGTCACGTCGCATATGAGGCGGTGAGCGGGAAGGCCGAAGTTACGCTGTAGCGCAGACAGGCGAGCAGCGGCAGGATGTGAACGCCGGAAGCGCGAACAGACGGCCCGCACTTTATGCAGCAGCTCTGACATGTCGGGGTAGTTGTGAATGAACTTCTGCACCACCAAATTCAGCACATGCGCCAGGCAAGGGATGTGCGTCAAACCGGCTAGTCCCAGAGCTGCAACGAGATTTCGCCCATTATCGCACACCACCAGGCCGGGCTTGAGGCTCAGCGGCAGCAACCACTCGTCGGTCTGTTGTTCTATACCCCGCCACAACTCCTGTGCGGTGTGGGGCCTGTCCCACAAACATATGAGTTTCAGAATGGCCTGCTGAAGTTTACCCCGGGCTGTGCTGAAGTTGGTGGTGAAGGTGTGTGGCTGACGGGATGAGCAGGTGGAAGAAGAGGAGGAGGAAGCCGAGAAGGAGGAGGTGGCAACAGGAGGCAAAGAATGTTGCCCTGCGATCCTTGGCGGCGGAAGGACGTGCACCAAACAGCTCTCCGCCTGGGGCCCAGCTGCCACTACATTTACCCAGTGTGCAGTTAGGGAGATATAGCGTCCCTGGCCGTGCTTACTGGTCCACGTATCTGTGGTTAGGTGGACCTTGCTACAGATGGCGTTGCGCAGTGCACACTTGATTTTATCGGATACTTGGTTGTGCAGGGAAGGCACGGCTCTCTTGGAGAAGTAGTGGCGGCTGGGAACAACATACTGTGGGACAGCAAGCGACATGAGCTGTTTGAAGCTGTCTGTGTCCACCAGCCTAAATGACAGCATTTCATAGGCCAGTAGTTTAGAAATGCTGGCATTCAGGGCCAGGGATCGAGGGTGGCTAGGTGGGAATTTACGCTTTCTCTCAAATGTTTGTGAGATGGAGAGCTGAACGCTGCCGTGTGACATGGTTGAGACGCTTGGTGACGGAGGTGGTGGTGGTGTTGGTGGTACATCCCCTGTTTGCTGGGCGGCAGGTGCCAACGTTCCTCCAGAGGCGGAGGAAGAGGCCGAGGCGGCAGCAGCAGAAGAGGCCGAGGCGGCAGCAGCAGAAGAGGTAGCAGGGGGAGCCTGAGCGACTTCCTTGTTTTTAAGGTGTTTACTCCACTGCAGTTCATGCTTTGCATGCAGGTGCCTGGTCATGCAGGTTGTGCAAAGGTTCAGAACGTTAATGCCTCGCTTCAGGCTCTGATGGCACAGCGTGCAAACCACTCGGGTCTTGTCGTCAGCACATTGTTTGAAGAAGTGCCATGCCAGGGAACTCCTTGAAGCTGCCTTTGGGGTGCTCGGTCCAAGATGGCGGCGGTCAGTAGCAGGCGGAGTCTCTTGGCGGCGGGTGTTCTGCTTTTGACCACTGCTCCCTCTTTTGCTACGCTGCTGGCTCGGTCTCACCACTGCCTCTTCCTCCGAACTGTGAAAGTCAGTGGCACGACCTTAATTCCATGTGGGGTCTAGGACCTCATCGTCCCCTGCATCGTCTTCCACCCAGTCTTGATCCCTGACCTCCTGTTCAGTCTGCACACTGCAGAAAGACGCAGCAGTTGGCATCTGTGTTTCGTCATCATCAGAGACATGCTGAGGTGGTATTCCCATGTCCTCATCATCAGGAAACATAAGTGGTTGTGCGTCAGTGCAGTCTATGTCTTGCACCGCTGGGGAAGGGCTAGGTGGATGCCCTTGGGAAACCCTGCCAGCAGAGTCTTCAAACAGCATAAGAGACTGCTGCATAACTTGAGGCTCAGACAGTTTCCCTGATATGCATGGGGGTGATGTGACAGACTGATGGGGTTGGTTTTCAGGCGCCATCTGCGCGCTTTCTGCAGAAGACTGGGTGGGAGATAATGTGAGCGTGCTGGATCCACTGTCGGCCACCCAATTGACTAATGCCTGTACCTGCTCAGGCCTTACCATCCTTAGAACGGCATTGGGCCCCACCATATATCGCTGTAAATTCTGGCGGCTACTGGGACCTGAGGTAGTTGGTACACTAGGACGTGTGGATGTGGCAGAACGGCCACGTCCTCTCCCAGCACCAGAGGGTCCACTAACACCACCACGACCATGTCCACGTCCGCGTCCCTTACTAGATGTTTTCCTCATTGTTATCATTCACCACAACAACAAAAATATTATTTGGCCCAATGTATTGTATTCAAATTCAGCTGAATATAAATTTGAGGCCTAGTATTTAGGCGCTGGGAGACAGGTATAGATTTACTGACAGAGTTAGACTTGGAAATGCAAAGTAGCGTGTGTGAAGTTATTCTGAATGACCCTATGTGCACCTTGAATATTATATACCCTTTTAGGGATAGATTTAAAATAGCTCTGATACAGCAGAAACCACTAAATTAGGAAATTGCTAAATTGGGAATTGTATTTCAACCCAGAACAAAAAATGTGCTTTGACGGACACTAAATAACTTGCCCAGCCAGAACAGTACACCAGTAACGACAGATTTAGCGGGATATAAATTTGAGGCCTAGTATTTAGGCGCTGGGTGACAGGTATAGATTTACTGACAGAATTAGACTTGGAAATGCACAGTAGCGTGTGTGTGAAGTTATTCTGAATGACCCTATGTGCACCTTGAATATTATATACCCTTTTAGGGATAGATTTAAAATAGCTCTGATACAGCAGAAACCACTAAATTAGGAAATTGCTAAATTGGGAATTGTATTTCAACCCAGAACAAAAAATGTGCTTTGACGGACACTATATAACTTGCCCAGCCAGAACAGTACAGCAGTAACGACAGATTTAGCGGGATATAAATTTGAGGCCTAGTATTTAGGCGCTGGGTGACAGGTATAGATTTACTGACGGAATTAGACTTGGAAATGCACAGTAGCGTGTCTGTGAAGTTATTCTGAATGACCCTATGTGCACCTTGAATATTATATACCCTTTTAGGGATAGATTTAAAATAGCTCTGATTCAGCAGAAACCACTAAATTAGGAAATTGCTAAATTGGGAATTGTATTTCAACCCAGAACAAAAAATGTGCTTTGACAGACACTAAATAACTTGCCCAGCCAGAACAGTACTGCGGTAACGACAGATTTAGCGGGATATAAATTTGAGGCCTAGTATTTAGGCGCTGGGTGACAGGTATAGATTTACTGACAGAATTAGACTGGGATATGGCCAAAAAATAACCACACTATTGCTGGTTAAATGCACTTGGTGTGACAGCTTGACCAACCACACTACTGAGGGTTAAATGCACTTGGTGACGGGCGCAGCTTGCCCCTGATGTAGTATATGGCCAAAAAATAAACAGACTATTGCTGGTTAAATGCACTTGGTGTGACAGCTTCACCCCGATGTAGGCTTTAGCCAAAAAACAACCACACCATTGAGGGTTAAATGCACCTGGTGACAGGCGCAGCTTGCCCCTGATGTAGCATATGGCCAAAAAATAAACAGACTATTGCTGGTTAAATGCACTTGGTGTGACAGCTTCACCCTGATGTAGGCTTTAGCCAAAAAACAACCACACCATTGAGGGTTAAATGCACTTGGTCGCAGCTTGTGCTGGCGCACCACAAGACACAAAATGGCCGCCGATCACCCCAGAAAAAAGTGACTAACAAACGGTCTGGGCAGCCTAAAAACCGTGAGCAATTGAGTATCAGCAGCTCAATGACCCGATTGACATCTGCGCCCGCACCCGCGTCCGCGCCCGTTTTATTTCATACTTATGCCATGGGCAAATTGTCTGGCAAAACTTGTGGCAATAAAGTAAAAAAATATATATATATATACAGGAAGTTTAAGGTCACAGGATATGCTAATTTCTAGCCACCTGTGTCGAAAAGCTGGTGTGTGGTGAGGCAGCCATTTCAGCTTATTATTTTCATCCAACATGTCGCATTGGAATGTGGAAAAACTTATAACCCTGGTCCAGGAGAGGCCCGAGCTTAGGGATATCAGAGCAAATACCTATTGTGACAGGGTCAAAAAGGATGCTTCGTGGGAGCAAGTGGCCCGGAGCCTGAGAAAGCATGAATGGGCCAAAGCAGATAGCCGAGGCCGGGCAGAATTAGGTAAGTGATAGCAATGTAGTTGTGCTGTCCTTGCCCTCTGTGTGGCCAAAAGATGTAGTTTTAAATTCCCTGAGGTCACAATAGTGTTTTTTTTGTGGTCCAGCCTCATTTTGCATAAAGGCCTGTACCTGGTTTATTAAAGAGACGTCTATTAAATTCCATACTCCACCATTTCTAACTTTAAATGGCTGTCCTTCCCTTTGCTACAGCACACAGTACTCATGTGTAATCATATGTCTGGGCACTTTTTTATGCGTGACACATGTTTCCTTGTAATTGAGCATCTTACAGTTGTCACCTTCACATATTGTAAAGTATTTTAGTCCTAATGGCTTGCACGACTAGTCTCCTCCATCTTGTACTTCTTCAGTAGTATCCACACACCTGCTGAACTGTACCATGTGCTGTTTAATCTGTCCATTTTTGCAAATTTTGCGCTTTCACCTATTGCCTTTTTTTTTGTTTCCATATTTTTATTTTTTTATTTTTAAACCTTTAAAAAATTTAGAACCTCACAATTGTCTTTTATGTCATTTCTAAACAGTAAAACAAACCAAAACCCGCTGGGCGAGTTGCCGAGACCAATTCCGGCGGGAGGTGAACAGCAAAGGCCGGAGTGGGGAGGGAAACTCCAAGAAACGGCCCTACATTTATACTGCCCAGTTGCAGTTTTTAAGGCCAGTAATGGAATTGAGGCCGTAAGTATTTTTCATGTTTTTTTCGAAATGTAATTTTTTTTCACACTATTGTTTGTATCTTGATGAGCAAAAGTGTACAAGAAACTAATGGATACAGTTGTGTTCTTGTATTGAAAACCTATACTTTCTGTAGGGCAGCCATGTCATAACTGACTACATCCAACTCTTTACCAGCATGCCTGAATAGCTGTAAGCTAACCAGTCCTGCTTGGAGTTGTAGTTGTGCATCAGCTGGTGGGCAACAGTTTGTACATGCCTGGTGTTGGTTGTCTACATCAGTTTTGTGGTGGAGTCAAACCAGGGCCCACCGCTTATGAGCTGTATGATGAGACGACACGTGTAGTGTGCAGATTGCGCCTCCCCTCTCTGTTTTGTTAGTGTAAGGGTCCATTCACACGTCCGTTGTTTCTTTCCTGATCTGTTCCGTTTTTTGCGGAACAGATCTGGACCAGATCTGGACCCATTCATTTTCAATGGGTCCTGAAAAAAATCAGACAGCCCAATGTCTGATTTTCTTTCAGGACCCATTGAAAATGAATGGGTCCAGATCTGGTCCAGATCTGTTCCGCAAAAAACGGAACAGATCAGGAAAGAAACAACGGACATGTGAATGGACCCTAAAAGCAATTTATTGACCGTCCTGAAACATAGATGTTTTCAATCTGAACAAGAAAAGAGAAGGGAGATGACACGTGCGCACTGCACGCATTATTTCCTCATACAGTAGATCATCGTGTTTGCCGGCTCTTTGTCACACACCAATATATTTGTTTGAACCTATCCAATGGATAGGTACAATATTTTAAAAAGCTTTCAGAAAGCCTCCCGTTTTAATAGGAGCCCTGAATATATATTTTTTTTTTTTTTGGGCGACGTGACATTTTTACCATAGAGACCTATTATCTTACTTTAGTATCTTTTTGAAATTGTTACCCTTTAGGTATTGGCATTGTCATTTATATTGCTTAAATGGTATTGCACCAAACACAACATGGATTCCTTACATTGCTCATATAAAATGACAAAAACCAGATCCGACGAAAATTGATTATAATGATGTTCCAACTACGCTTGACCAGCAGGATTAAAACTACTACTCTCACCATGGTCAAGTGTGGCCTGGTACATGTTGTTTCTCAGTAAATGATGTTCTACTAGGTTAAAATTACATCTTGTATCTTTGAATGGTGGTAGCGGGGCACATACAGACGAGATGGCCTGAATATCAGCACTGGTTTTGGTCCTTGAATGAGGAATCCTCTTCTGAGGCTGGACAGCTCCAAACGGCAAACAGTGTTTTCCCATTGCAGTAACATTAGGCCTTTACAAGACTTGTCCCATCGTTAGATTTTAAATGCAATTACATTTGGAATTGCACTATTCACATAGAAGCTGTTATTCATTGAGTAAAAACAAATCTCTGATGTATGCTGCCACTCTGTATATAAATTGTATACACACGGCTGTTTTCAACTAATATAGTCTATGTACTTTTGGATGAGCCCCCCCAGAGCGTTTAGCTTGGGGGAGACATGGGGGCACATACACATAAAGGGTTAAATGTAGTTATAGGGGTATTTGGCGCCTTTTCTCTCCCCCCCCCCCCCCTTTTCTTATTTCCTCAGGTGAATTTTACCTCAAGTTAAGCTTACCTGGAAACCGGTTTTGGCAGGTTGGAAGCAGTTTTGGACAAGTTGGCCAGATCTCTCCTGATTGGCTACGGCGGTTGCTGGGGGAGAAATCCATCACTCTGATTTGACAGGGAGCAAAACGGCGGGAAGCTGGCACCTTTATATTGCGGTGTTCCGCTGTATTGAGGTGCCAGTTTAAGAAGATTGTGACCTGCGCTGGACCTGCGGACTGAAGACGGCATGGAGGAGCTACTGCGGCAGCTGATCCTGAAAGCGGAGTCGGCCGGCGGTGAAGAATGGCTCAGGAGCTGTTTGAGCCAAGCGCCGCCTGAGGAGAAGGAGCCGGAAGAGGAGAGCCCAGCAGTGCCGGTGTCAGCAGCGGAAGAGGCGGCAGTCTGTCAGCTGATGGAGGGGGAGGTTTCAGCGCTTCCCTGCAAAAGAGCTAAGAAGTTTGGGAGCGCTGTTTCTCCTCCTTCTGATGCGGGACGCCGTAGCAGCAGAGCACAGAGCGCAGCCGGAAGCAAGAAGACGCGGCACCAGCCTTCCAGGAGGAGTTCGTCCGGAGCTGTGAGCGGCCTGCCTGCTGTGAGGAGAAGAGAGGACGTCGCAGAGGAACGCAGGCCAGGGGGCGCAGCTACAAGATCATGTGATAGGTCGGCTCACATGAGCATGTATGAGAGGAACAGTGCGGGAAATTCAAATATGAGCAGCATTGTGGGGCAGCTTGTTGAGGGGCTCCCTCCTTCTGAGGTTGAGGTACCTCCAAGCCCCCATGGAAGAATGAAGACAGCCTCTGGTGTGGTCCAGGAGGAGCAAGTGGATGGTGAGAAATTCAATGTGCAGTCTGTGTCTGAGTCCACGCTGTTGTCTGGGCTGGTTAAGCTGCTAGCAGAGTTTGCTAGCAGGCAGGTGCCCCACACAGCGTCTGACGTATGGGTCAAGAACACAAAGCAGGTTGCTACTAGTAACGCTGCAGGCAGTTGTAGGCCAGTGCTGGAGAAAGGCTTTGGTGTTAATGAAATGTGTATGAAGGAAGCAATGGTTTGTGAGGTATCGCCTCTGGGTTATCATCTGGCAGCCGGTATTAAAGAAAAAATTTGGAGGTTAGAATTTGTGGAAATCATGTCCCTGTTGCCTTCTGCCAGGGAGCATGTGGTACGTGAGAAGAAGGACGATAGGAATGATGATGAGAGAAAGCGTACGATGCCAAGGTCTTTCAATAATTGGCTGCAGGCATTTTTTATATATGCTGCGGTCCTTGGTGAAAAGCATCCTGAGTTTTGTAGTGGCCTTTTCCAGCATCTGGACATTATTTTGGAAGCGTACAGAAATTTTAGTGGTATGGCATGGTACCAATATGATGAGGTGTTCCGCCAGAAGTTGGCGGTACACCCATCGCTTAAATGGGGAGTTGAGGACATAGGTCTTTGGGTTAATTTAATGTTACCTCAAAAATCTTTTACACCCAAAACATTGAATACGCCTCAGCCTAGTTTGAGGAAAGGGGTATGCTTCGCTTTCAATGAAGCAACTTGTAAGTGGGCGTCTAATTGCCGCTATAAACACTAGTGCTCTTTCTGCGGTGGCACTCATCCTATGCTGAGGTGTTTTAAAAGGGGTTCGCAATCCAGTCAGCAGCAGCCTTCCACAAGGGAGCAAGTTTCTAAAAGCACCGACCCCAGTGAAGCTTTTAGAAATGCTTCCATGGTTAAGGCAGTACCCTAATCAGACGGCAGCGAAGTTATTAATTGAAGGTTTTCAATACGTTTTTTTGGTTCCTGAGTTTACAGGAGAGGGCTGCTGCTGGGTGGATAATATGAAATCCGTCAGTTTATTAAGAGACGTAGTGAGAAGTAAGTTGTTTAAAGAATTAGATTTAGGTAGAATAGCGGGGCCTTTTGTTAACCCTCCTTTTGTAAATTTCCGTATTTCACCTTTAGGAGTTGTTCCCAAAAAGGCTTCAGGGGAGTTTAGACTTATACACCATTTGTCATTTCCTGATGAGTGTTCACTTAATGATGAGGTGGCTAAGTCTAAGTCCTCTGTTTTTTATGCGTCATTTGATGACGCATTGGCTTTGGTAAGACATTTCGGGATGGGGGCCTTGCTGGCTAAGGCGGATGTGAAATCAGCCTTTCGCTTGTTGCCAGTTAGGCCTTCGGGATTTAATTCGTTAGGATTTCCGTTTGATGGTAGTTACTATTTTGATAAATGCATGCCTATGGGGTTTTCGTTATCTTGTTTTTATTTTGAAGCATTTGCAACGTTTATTAATTGGGTTTTACAGTCGTTAGTTCCAGAAGGGGGTTTATTACACTATTTAGATGATTTTTTGTTTGTTGGTGATTGCAGTTCTAGTTTGTGTTCAGAATTGTTATTTCAATTTTTAAAGGTTTGTGAAGGATTTGGGATCCCAGTAGCGGAAGAAAAGACAGTATTTCCTTGTACTTGTTTAGAATTCTTGGGCATAGTAATAGATACAGCTAATATGGAATTTCGTTTGTCGTCTGAGAAGTTAGTCAAAATTAAATTGTTGTTGGTGTCATTATTGGGGAAGGAAAAATGCACTTTAAAAGAAATGCAGTCGTTGCTAGGGTCATTAAATTTTGCTTGCAGAATTATTCCTATGGGAAGGGTTTTTTCTAAACCTCTTTACTTTGCTACGCGGGGCCTTAAATCTCCTCGCTCTCATATCAGGCTAACTAGGAGTTTGAAAGAGGATATGTCAATGTGGTTAGAATTTCTAGAAAATTTTAGTCAAAGTAATTTTTTAATGGGGCAAACTGCTGGCAGGAGGAGTTCGTGGAATCAGATGCTTTGGGTTTATTCACAGATGCAGCTGGTAGCTGTGGTTATGGGGCTTATTGGGATGGCAAGTGGTCGGCGGAGGCCTGGCCATCTGATTGGATAGGCAATGGAGTGACTCGTAACATCGTCTTATTAGAATTTTTTCCGGTGGTAGTGCCAATTGTTGTATGGGGTAGTCAATACGGATAATAAAGGTGTGGTTTTTGCAATCAATACTCTTTCTTCTAAGTGTGTTTTAGTAGTTAAATTGCTACGGCATTTTGTGCTTTGTTGTTTGAAGCTTAATATTTGGGTTAAGGCGAAGTATGTTCAAGGTAAATTTAATAATTTGGCGGATTCTCTGTCTCGTTTTCAGTTTGCCAGATTTCGGGAGCTAGCGCCAGAAGCGGAGTTGGAGGGATTGCCATGCCCTCAACATCTTTGGGACCTATTATGGGAGTGATTTCAGAATCAATCAGACAGTCAGTGGCTAATAAAACATGGGCTGCGTACGCAGCCGCATGGAGGGACTGGGTTTTATTCTCTAATGCGTTGCCCAATGATGTGGATGACCTTGCTTGTGGTATGTTATTTGTAGCAAGTTTATTTAATAGGAACTTGTCATTTTCGTCAGTCGCTAGAACAATAGCAGGGATTTCCTTTTTTCTTAAGATGGCAGGCAAGAAGCCGTTAGCAGCTTATTTTCCAATTAAACAGATGATGAAAGGTTACCGTAAGAAATTTTCAGGTATTGATACTAGGAGGCCAATTTCAGTGGAGTTATTAGGGAGTTTATATGATATTTTGCCGGCAGTTTGTTTTGATGGTTTTGAAGTTTTACTTTTTAGGACAAGCTTTATTTTAGCATTTTTTGCAGCATTAAGGATAAGTGAATTGGTGTCTGCTAGCCGTTTAGTATGTTCTGGTTTGAAAATGGAGGAGGTTGTGTTAAATGCCGGTTTTGTTGAAATTTTGTTGAGACGTTCAAAAACAGATCAATATGGGAGGGGTAGAATTATAAGGTTGAATGAGTGGGCGGGTTCTTCATTGTGTCCAGTTGGTATAGTTCGTGCTTGGCTTGGAACTCGCCCATATGGTCATCCTTCCTTTTTAATTCATAAGGATGGTTCCCCCTTAACTAAATTTCTATTTAGTGCTGTACTTAAAAAATGCATGGCTGCACTTGGGCTGAGTTCTTTAAAAATTACTTCACATTCCTTTAGAATAGGGGCAGCAACTGAGGCGGCCAGGTTTGGCTTAGATGAGGCCATCATCAAAAGGATAGGTCGTTGGGATTCGGATAGAGCTAGATTGTATGTTAGGCCTGAGTTATTATGACCAGACTAAATTATTTTCTATTTTTTCAGGGAGTCAGATAATTGTTTGGATTTTGGGCCATTCGTATATATTCTGGGCCCAGAAGAGAGCAGAAAGGAGAACATACACTGAGAACTTATCTTTTGATGGCTCATCCTTGCAGGTTTTGTGGCAGGGTATTAGAGGAATGGGATGGAGCAGTGTTTTACGGGAGATTCAAAAGCTACGCAATAATCTCCCTCATCCTAATATTTTAATTATTCATGCGGGTGGGAATGATTTGGGTAAAACGAAGACGTGTACGTTATTATGGGAAATGAAGAGGGATTTGTCACTTTTGAGATACATATTGCCAGACACTGTTTTGTTTTTTTCTGAAATAGTGCCTCGCTTAGTCTGGTCTTTTAAAGAGCAGTCATTCTGCGAAAAGATTCGTAAAAGAGTCAATAGAGCCATGTGCAAATTCATGCCCCTGCTGGGTGGTTTCTCTTACAGGCATATTGATCTGGAAGGATGGGAGATAGGTCTGTTTAGGTCAGACAATGTGCACCTATCCGAAATTGGAATTGATATCTTTAATAACTATTTCCCCCTTGGGGGTTAGAACCTGGGATCTATCAGGTTGAATAGGACTTCACACTCTCCCTGCTGCCCTGTGCATAGTACACACAGCAGCAGGAAGCTGACTATGGCAGCCAGGGCTTCAGTAGTGTCCTGGCTGCCATGGTAACCGATCGGAGCCCCAGGATTTCACTGCTGGGGCTCCGATCAGAACTGCCACCAATGAAGAGGAGGGGAGGGGACCCTGTGGCCACTGCCACCAATGATTTTAATACTGGGGGGTTGGGGGGGGCGCACTGCGCCACCAATGATTTTAATATTGGGGGGGGTTGAGGGGAGGGAGCACACTGCGTCACCAATGATTTTAATACTGGGGAGGAGGGGGGAGGGCACACTGCACCACCAATGATAATTTAATTAACATTTAATACAGGAGGCGGGTGCGGCACCTGAGGGGTTAACTGCCGCTAATTGCAGCCCTCGCCAGCACCCGCCTCCGGGATTTGTATTAAAGAGGACCTTTCATCTGGTAAAAAATTCAGAGCTAAGTATCATAATATGTACAGCGGTGCGCAGGGATATCACTGCACTTACTATTATCCCTGAGCGCAGCTCCATTCTCCTGCTACGTCCTCCGGTATCTTCGGAGACTTGGTTAGACTGCCCTTGTTCTCCTGGGCGTCTTCTTCTCCCAGGCTGTGAGCTCTGCACTGCGATTGGCCAGAGCCGCAGCCTGGAACAGGGAGACGCCCAGGAGCACAAGGGCAGTCTCTGCCCAGTATAACTAAGTCCCTGAAGATACCGGAGGATATAGCGGCAGAATGGAGCGGTGCCCAGGGATAATAGTAAGTGCAGTGAGATCCTTGGGCGCCGCTGTACATATCATACTTAGTTCAGAATTTTTTGCCAGATGAAAGTTCCTCCTTAAACATTTACTTTCATTGGTGGTGCAGTGCGCCCACCTCTCTCTCCTCATTGGTGGCAGCGGCACAGGGGGAGGGAGAGACTGCTTCCTTCTCCCCTGTACTGCTTAGGAGGACACGGAGCGCGCTGAGAGCAGGGCACTCATTGTTCTCTGATACTCTGAAGAAGAAACGAAATGGACACCATTCCATTACCATTAATGGTGGAAACATGGAGATAGTTCAAAGTTTCAGATTCTTGGGAGTTCATATTAGTCAGGACCTGTCATGGATAAAAAAACACAACAGAAATTACCAAAAAAGGCCTTCAGAGGCTTTATTTTCTGAGGAGTCTGAAGAAAGCACAACTCCCAAAACAGCTGCTAGTCAATTTTTACAGGTGCACCATAGAATCTGTTATCACATACTGCATTACAGTGTGGTACTCCGGCTGCTCTTCTGAGGACAAGAAGACCCTCAAGCGCATCATCAGAATGGCTGGCAGAATCACTGGTACTCAGTTACCATCACTGGATGACATCTTCACTGCTCGCTGCAGCAACAGGGAAAAAATTATCTGCGGGGATGCAACTCACCCCGGCCACAGCCTTTTCATTCTCCTACCCTCTGGTAGGCGTCTTAGAGCCCTACATGCCCACACCACTAGGCTGAAGAACAGCTTTTACCCACAAAACAATCAGTCTCCTAAATGCTCGGAGATTATTGCCCCTTCCTAGGATAGAAACTACCACAGACTGAAAGTAACTGCTGCATTCATGAACTCATGATGATCTCTGTCTGCAGTGGTGTCTGAATCAGTGTGTATATATACTCATGAGCACTTCCTACTTTTCTCTTGCTATATATATATGCTGTAAACTGTGAATAGTAAATGCCTTCTAGTGCAATGTTGTTTTTTTTCTAGTGTAATGCTTTAGTTTAAATGTCAGTTCTTGTTCCTCTGTCCATGGCATTTAGGATTGCTCCAACAACATTTCATTGTATTGTACATTGTATTACATTGTATTGTACAGTGACAATAAAGGCATCTTATCTTATCTTACTAGACTGCGCAATAGCGAAGCCTAGTATCGAAAATAGGAAAATCCTGGTATCGAGGTCATTACCAGGAAATAGTATCGATTGGGTATCGAAAATTCAATACCCGAAGCAACCCTAGCCTACAATAAAAATTTTATCCAGTGACCACCTAATGTACCTCCAGCCACATAATCACAAGTTCTTTTCTGTCAGGTGAATGCCTAATTTTTGGGGCCTGTACTCCCGTGGCCTAAAATAAAAATTTTCTAGGCTCCAGCAGGGCACATTTTTGAGCGTTTCCTTTTAGGACGCATAAAATGGCCCCTGATTAAAATACAGATTTTTGTGGGAATATTTGCCAATGATCCCCCTCTGGTATGTCACTGTCCATGTTGTGGGACTATTTTTGCACTACTAGTAAGTATGGTGGCTGCAAATATGACCTGAAGATTTTTCAGGTTCCCCTGCCATTAAAGTTAATGGGGCCCGCCGTGCACGCATGGTTCGCAAATATTTGATTGCGAACGCGCATTTGCTAACTGTCCCGGCCATCACTACTGTTAACTCCATTGATGTCATGGGTGGCTACCGACCGCTGCATTTAACCAGCTCAGCTCCCCTAGCTTAAACACCCTTAATGACCAGACCACTTTTTACAATTCTGCACAACACTACTTTCACGATTTATTGCTCGGTCATACAACTTACCACCCAACTGAATTTTACCTCCTTTTCTTCTGACTAATAGAGCTTTCATTTGGTGGTATTTCATTGCTGCTGACATTTTTACTTTTTTTATTTACCGAAATTTGGGGGGGAAAAATGACATTTTTCACTTTCAGTTGTAAATTTGTTTTTAAAAAACTACATTTATATATACATTTTTCTCTAAATTTATTGTTCTACATGTCTTTGATAAAAAAAATCAATAAGTGTATATTTATTGGTTTGCGCAAAAGTTATAGCGTTTACAAACTATGGGACAAAAATGTGAATTTCCGCATTTTGAAGCAGCTCTGACTTTCTGAGCATCTGTCATGTTTCCTGAGGTTCTACAATGGCCAGACAGTATAAAATCCCCACAAATGACCCCATTTCGGAAAGTAGACACCCTAAGGTATTCGCTGATGGGCATAGTGAGTTCATAGAAGTTTTTATTTTTTGTCACAAGTTAGCGGAAAATGATGATTTTTTTTTTCTTACAAAGTCTCATATTCCACTAACTTGTGACAAAAAATAAAAACTTCCATGAACTCACTATGCCCATCACGAAATACCTTGGGATGTCTTCTTTCCAAAATGGGGTCACTTGTGGGGTAATTATACTGCCCTGGCATTTTAGAGGCCCTAAAGCGTGAGAAGTAGTTTGAAATCCAAATGTGTAAAAAATGCCCTGTGAAATCCTAAAGGTGCTCTTTGGAATTTGGGCCCCTTTGCCCACCTAGGCTGCAAAAAAGTGTCACACATGTGGTATCGCCGTACTCAGAAGAAGTAGGGCAATGTGTTTTGGGGTGTCTTTTTACATACACCCATGCTGGGTGAGAGAAATATCTCTAAAAGACAACTTTTCCCATTTTTTTTATACAAAGTTGTAAAACACATACGGACGTCTGAATGGAGCCGTACAGGGGGTGATCAATGACAGGGGGGTGATCAAGGAGTCTATATGGGATGATCACCCCCCTGTCATTGATCACCCCCCTGTAAGGCTCCATTCAGACGTCCATATGTGTTTTGCGGATCCGCGGATCCGTGGATCCGCAAAACACATAAAGACGTCTAAATGGAGCCTTACAGGGGGGTGATCAATGACAGGGGGGTGATCAGGGAGTCTACATGGGGTGATCAGGGGTTAATAAGTGACATGGGGTGGGTGTAGTGTAGTGGTGTTTGGTGCTACTTTACAGAGCTGCCTGTGTTCTCTGGTGGTCAATCCAAGCAAAAGGGACCACCAGAGGACCAGGTAGCAGGTATATTAGATGCTGTTATCAAAACAGCGTCTAATATACCTTTTAGGGGTTAAAAAAAAAAATCGCATCTACAGCCTGCCATCGATCCACTCGTTTACCTGCCGATCCTGTGAACACGCGCGCCTGAGTGCGCGCGTTCACAGGAAATCTTGCGTCTCGCGAGAGGAAGCGAGGGCGCCTCCAGGAGGAATTACAGGGCCGCCGCCAGGACGCGATCCTGCGTACGGCGGTCCTGTAGTGGTTAAGGGGTTAAGTGGCTGGGATCGGAGCCAGCACTAATGTTACCATTGCAGCAGTGTTGAGCTGTATGTTACAGCTGACACTCGCTGCTGATGGTGGCAGCTCTGTCCCGGAGCCACCACCATCACATACAATACCAGGGGGATCGCTACAAAGGGCTGCAGGGATGAATCGGGGGCCGAACTGGTGAACGGAGGGCATCAGGGGCACATCTGGCATCGGGGACACAAAAGGGACCATGCCTGATTTCAGGTTCTGAGCTCCAAGTTGGAGATCAGAGGTTGAAACAGGCATTTTTACACTGCCGTGCTCCGATTGGTTAGTCTGCACAGCAAGGGACCACTCAGATTGGTTCCTTGCCAGCCTCTCCCGTGTCTCTGTTCTTTATAGTGTCAAAGCCCCAGTTAACAGTTTGGATGTAACTGTACGCCTGATTACGTTAAATTACAGGTAATCTGGATGCACAGTTACATCCAAATGCGGGAAGGGGTTAAAAAGAAAAAATTGTTTTGACATGGGACAAAAAGAAAAAGCAACCTAAGGCCTTGAACCCTTGCTTTTTACTTGGATGCCACATAGGCTAACTGTCAAGAAGCTGGCCATAGCATAGTGTTATTCAATGTATTGTGTCCCTTTGTGTCACAGCGCCATCTATTGGATTCATAGTCTTATGCCAGCCACTCTGCACACTAGCATCATTTTCCTCTCAGCGCCATCTATTGGATTCATAGTCTTATGCCAGTCACTCTGCACACTAGCATTATTTTCCTCACAGCGCCATCTATTGGATTCATAGTCTTATGCCAGTCACTCTGCACACTAGCATCATTTTCCTCTCAGCGCCATCTATTGGATTCATAGTCTTATGCCAGTCACTCTGCACACTAGCATCATTTTCCTCTCAGCGCCATCTATTGGATTCATAGTCTTATGCCAGTCACTCTGCACACTAGCATCATTTTCCTCTCAGCGCCATCTATTGGATTCATAGTCTTATGCCAGTCACTCTGCACACTAGCATCATTTTCCTCTCAGCGCCATCTATTGGATTCATAGTCTTATGCCAGTCACTCTGCACACTAGCATCATTTTCCTCTCAGCGCCATCTATTGGATTCATAGTCTTATGCCAGTCACTCTGCACACTAGCATCATTTTCCTCTCAGCGCCATCTATTGGATTCATAGTCTTATGCCAGTCACTCTGCACACTAGCATCATTTTCCTCTCAGCGCCATCTATTGGATTCATAGTCTTATGCCAGTCACTCTGCACACTAGCATCATTTTCCTCTCAGCGCCATCTATTGGATTCATAGTCTTATGCCAGTCACTCTGCACACTAGCATCATTTTCCTCTCAGCGCCATCTATTGGATTCATAGTCTTATGCCAGTCACTCTGCACACTAGCATCATTTTCCTCTCAGCGCCATCTATTGGATTCATAGTCTTATGCCAGTCACTCTGCACACTAGCATCATTTTCCTCTCAGCGCCATCTATTGGATTCATAGTCTTATGCCAGTCACTCTGCACACTAGCATCATTTTCCTCTCAGCGCCATCTATTGGATTCATAGTCTTATGCCAGTCACTCTGCACACTAGCATCATTTTCCTCTCAGCGCCATCTATTGGATTCATAGTCTGATGCCAGTCATTCTGCACACTAGCATCATTTTCCTCTCAACGCCATCTATTGGATTCATAGTCTTATGCCAGTCACTCTGCACACTAGCATCATTTTCCTCTCAGCGCCATCTATTGGATTCATAGTCTTATGCCAGTCACTCTGCACACTAGCATCATTTTCCTCTCAGCGCCATCTATTGGATTCATAGTCTTATGCCAGTCACTCTGCACACTAGCATCATTTTCCTCTCTTGGAATCCTAAACGCGTTCTGACCTGTAGCGGTGTGTGACCCATTAGAATTGTGTAGAAGCAGAGCGCCCTCCTTTGGACAGTCACTGTCTGTTCAGTCTCCTTTCACATATTAAGGCCCACTACTGCTCAGTTGTATGAATCTGAATTTTGGACAATATTAAAATGGAAATGTTATATGGCAAGTGGCATTTTTCATTTTGATTGGAATTTTGGCAGTGAAAATGTCTACAAGAGATGAAACTGAAATCTCAAATTACCTTTTTTAAGTTGTATTTTAGGTTTTTCATTTGATTTATAATTTTGATTGGAAAATAGCACTATGGGGACATGATCATTCATTGACAAAGTTGAAATTTAAAAAGCCAAAGTCTATTTAATTTTACATTTATTTTTGCCACATATTACCCACACTGGAGCTGGGAATGAAAATCCAAAGGGAAGAAATGCATTTTACTTTTCATTTTGGCAGGCATTTTGCAGACATGGGTTGTAAATGAAATGTCAAATTGGGATTTGAATTAGAATTTCATGTTTTTCGTTATCATTTTATTTTTGGCAGGTTTCACCTCCCACCATAGATCTTTACAGAACCTTTCCATACACACAATGCAGCATGAAGGGGCTTGGTGAAGGCGGCAGTGAAGGTGTGTAAGTGTCTGATGGGGTCACACAGCTCATAAAAGGACAGCTGCCCGGCCTCGTAGTCCAGACATATCCTGACTCTATCACTGGAGATCTTGTCAGGTAACTGGATATCTTTACCGTCATGTCTCACTGAATACTGATTAACATACCTCCACAAACTCCAGGACTTGTTATTATCCCCAATGTATGACTGACGCCCCCTCCTGTCTATACTGGGATAACACATCCCCACCCTCCAACCCCCTGATCCACTGCTCTCCACATCCCAGTAATGTCGCCCTGAGGTAAATCCCCTGCTGCTCATCACCTGATTCTTCTGAAATCTCTCTGCTCTTTCTGAACGATTCTGATTATTTTGTGTCCAGGTTGCAGTTTTCAGGTCGTCTGATATAATAATGTCATTAGCAGCTGTGTTTACATCCAGTAATATGTCTGCAGGACCCTCCACATAGATCCCTCTCCTTATATCTGTTATTATGTCACATAATGTGTGTAATTTGTCTGAGATCACAGCCACATCCAGATCACCTACATCATGGAGACATCTATTTATGTCCTCATCACCTCCTTCCTCCTCAGGATCACACAAGTCACCTGTATCTGGTTCCTGTAAGACAGTCAGTGGATCAGTCATGTTACACAGCTCCTCAATGTGTCCCATCTTCCCAGACAGCTCGTCCTTCTTTATTTCCAGCTTCTGGATCAGAGAAGAGAATGAGAGTGACTCTTCCTTTTCCTGCCTGGAGATCTCACTCAGGATCCTCTTCTCCAAGTTGTCCAGTTGTCTCCTGATGTCTGTAAACAGGGCAGTGACTCTCTCTGCTTCTCCAGATGCTTTTTCTTGAGCTTTTCTCCAGTGTTCCTCCAGGTTCTGGACTCTTTTCTTGGTCTCCTCTGTCTTTCCGGTCAGTTTCTGGAAAATATTTCTCAGTTTCCCTTTCTTCTTCTCAGAGGCCTCATCCAGCATCTCCACCCCATGTCCCTGATGTTTTCCAACCAAACTGCAGGACACACAGATACAAGCAGAGTCCTCAGTGCAGTAATACTTTAAAACTTCCTTATGGACAGAACATTTCCTGTTCTCCAGGGAAGTCCTGGGGTCAGATACGACGTGTTCTGATGACTTGCTGTGAACGCTCAGGTGTTTCTCACACAGAGAAGCCTCACACATCAGACAGGATTTAACAGCAGGTACAGGAGAGTCCACACAGTAAGTGCAGAAGATCACAGTTTCCGTCTCTTTATGTTGAGTAACCAATAAATTCTCCATAATGTTACGCAGAGCTAAGTTCCTCATCAGTGCAGGCCGCTCCTGAAACTCTTCTCTGCATTCAGGACAGGTATAAACCACAGACTCGTCCTGCGTATCCAGTACACGATCAATACAGACCCGGCAGAAGTTGTGTCCACATCTCAGCATTACAGGATCTGTATATGTCTGCAGACAGATGGAGCAGTCCAGCTCAGCTCTCAGATCAGCAGACGCCATGGCTGACAGAGGAAGACAGAAACAAAACTGCAGTTCTCTGAGGTTCAAAATCCAGAGGGCGGGTTTATACATGTGTGCACAGGGTGCGGCTGAACAGCACAAGATCAGTCACTAACACTATAAGGGGCACGCTCCCACATGTATCCATAAACATACCGGACAGCGTCACACTGTAAGGGGCACGCTCCCACATGTATCCATAAACATACCTGACATTATCAGACTGTAAAGGGCACGCTCCCACATGTGTCCATAAACATACCAGACATCGTCACACTGTAAGGGGCACGCTCCCAAATGTATCCATAAACATACCGGACACCGTCACACTATAAGGGGCATGCTCCCACATGTACCCATTAACATACCGGACAGCATCACACTCTAAGGGGCACGCTCCCACATGTATCCATAAACAAACCGGACACCGTCATACTATAAGAGGCACGTTCCCACATGTATCCATAAACATACCTGACATCATCACACTGTAAGGGGCACGCTCCCACATGTATCCATAAACATACCTGACATCATCACACTGTAAGGGGCACGCTCCCACATGTATCCATAAACATACCTGACATCATCACACTGTAAGGGGCACGCTCCCACATGTATCCATAAACATACCGGATACCGTTACACTGTAAGGGGCACGCTCCCACATGTTTCCATAAACATACCGAACACCGTCACACTGTAAGGGGCTTGCTCCCACATGTATCCATATACATACCGGACACCGTCACACTATAAGGGGCACGCTCCCACATGTATCCATAAACATACCTGACATCATCACACTATAAGGAACACGCTCCCAAATGTATAAATAAACATATCGGACACTGTTACACTATAAGGGGCACGCTCCCAAATGTATCCATAAACATACCTGACATCATCACACTGTAAGGGGCACGCTCCCACATGTATCCATTAACATACCGGAGAGCATCACACTGTAAGGGGCACGCACCCACATGTATCCATAAACATACCGGATACCGTCACACAGTAAGGGGCACGCTCCCACATGTATCCATAAACATACCTGACATCATCACACTGTAAGGGGCAAGCTCCTACATGTATCCATAAACATACCGGACAGTGTCATACTTTACGGGGCACGCTCCCACATGTATCCATTAAGATATCGCACAGTGTCACACTATAAGGGACACGCTGCCACATGTTTCCATAAACATACCGGACACCGTCACACTATAAGGGGCACGCTCCCACATGTATCCATAAACATACCTGACATCATCACACTGTAAGGGGCACGCTCCCACATGTATCAATTAACATACCGGACAGCATCACACTGTAAGGGGCACGCTCCCACATGTATCCATAAACATACCTGATACCGTCACACTGTACGGGGCACGCTCCCACATGTATCCATTAAGATATCGCACAGTGTCACACTGTAAGGGGCACGCTCCCACATGTTTCCATAAACATACAGGACACCGTCACACTGTAAGGGGCTTGCTCCCACATGTATCCATATACATACCGGACACCGTCACACTATAAGGGGCACGCTCCCAAATGTATCAATAAACATATCGGACACTGTTACACTATAAGGGTCACGCTCCCACATGTATCCATAAACATACCT
Source organism: Bufo gargarizans (assembly GCF_014858855.1). NCBI lineage: Eukaryota > Metazoa > Chordata > Amphibia > Anura > Bufonidae > Bufo > Bufo gargarizans. The sequence goes on along the minus strand of NC_058090.1, from coordinate 4,376,948 downwards.
GACAGCATCAAACTGTAAGGGGCATGATCCCACATGTATCCATTAACATACCGGACAGCATCACACTGTAAGGGGCACGCACCCACATGTATCCATAAACATACCGGATACCGTCACACAGTAAGGGGCACGCTCCCACATGTATCAATAAACATATCGGACACTGTTACACTATAAGGGGCACGCTCCCAAATGTATCCATAAACATACCGGACACCGTCATACTATAAGAGGCACGCTCCCACATGTATCCATAAACATACCTGACATCATCACACTGTAAGGGGCACGCTCCCACATGTATCCATAAACATACCTGACATCATAACACTGTAAGGGGCACCCTCCCACATGTGTCCATAAACATACCGGATACCGTCACACAGTAGGGGGCACGCTCCCACATGTATCAATAAACATATCGGACACTGTTACACTATAAGAGCACGCTCCCAAATGTATCCAAAAACATACCTGACATCATCACACTATAAGGGGCACGCTCCCACAGGTATCCATAAACATACCGGACAGCGTCACACTATAAGGGACACGCTGCCACATGTTTCCATAAACATACCGGACACCGTCACACTATAAGGGGCACGCTCCCACATGTATCCATAAACATACCTGACATCATCACACTGTAAGGGGCACGCTCCCACATGTATCAATTAACATACCGGACAGCATCACACTGTAAGGGGCACGCTCCCACATGTATCCATAAACATACCTGATACCGTCACACTGTACGGGGCACGCTCCCACATGTATCCATTAAGATATCGCACAGTGTCACACTGTAAGGGGCACGCTCCCACATGTTTCCATAAACATACAGGACACCGTCACACTGTAAGGGGCTTGCTCCCACATGTATCCATATACATACCGGACACCGTCACACTATAAGGGGCACGCTCCCAAATGTATCAATAAACATATCGGACACTGTTACACTATAAGGGTCACGCTCCCACATGTATCCATAAACATACCTGACAGCATCAAACTGTAAGGGGCATGATCCCACATGTATCCATTAACATACCGGACAGCATCACACTGTAAGGGGCACGCACCCACATGTATCCATAAACATACCGGATACCGTCACACAGTAAGGGGCACGCTCCCACATGTATCAATAAACATATCGGACACTGTTACACTATAAGGGGCACGCTCCCAAATGTATCCATAAGCATACCGGACACCGTCATACTATAAGAGGCACGCTCCCACATGTATCCATAAACATACCTGACATCATCACACTGTAAGGGGCACGCTCCCACATGTATCCATAAACATACCTGACATCATAACACTGTAAGGGGCACCCTCCCACATGTGTCCATAAACATACCGGATACCATCACACAGTAGGGGGCACGCTCCCACATGTATCAATAAACATATCGGACACTGTTACACTATAAGAGCACGCTCCCAAATGTATCCAAAAACATACCTGACATCATCACACTATAAGGGGCACGCTCCCACAGGTATCCATAACATACCGGACAGCGTCACACTGTAAGGGGCACGATCCCACATGTATCCATAAACATACTGGACACCGTCACACTATAAGAGGCACGCTCCCACATGTATCCATAAACATACCTGACATCATCACACTGTAAGGGGCACTCTCCCACATGTTTCCATAAACCTACAGGACACCGTCACATTGTAAGGGGCTTGCTCCCACATGTATCGATATACATACCGGACACCGTCACACTATAAGGGGAACGCTACCACATGTATCCATAAACATACCTGACATCATCACACTATAAGGAACACGCTCCCAAATGTATCAATAAACATATCGGACACTGTTACACTATAAGGGTCACGCTCCCACATGTATCCATAAAAATACCTGACAGCATCACACTGTAAGGGGCACTCTCCCACACCGGACAGCATCACACTGTAAGGGGCACGCACCCACATGTATCCATAAACATACCGGATACCGTCACACAGTAAGGGGCACGCTCCCACATGTATCAATAAACATATCGGACACTGTTACACTATAAGGGGCACGCTCCCAAATGTATCCAAAAACATACCTGACATCATCACACTATAAGGGGCACGCTCCCACATGTATCCATAAACATACCAGACACCGTCACACTGTAAGGGGCACGATCCCACATGTATCCATAAACATACCGGACACCGTCACACTATAAGATGCACGCTCCCACATGTATCCATAAACATACCTGACATCATCACACTGTAAGGGGCACGCTCCCACATGTATCCATAAACATACCGAGCACGGTCACACTATAAGGGGCACGCTCCTACATGTATCCATAAACATACCGGACAGCGTCACACTGTAAGGGGCACGCTCCCACATGTATCTATAAATATACCTGAAATCACCATACTATGAGGGGCACGCTCCTACATGTATCCATAAACAAACCTGACATCATCACACTATAAGGAACAAGTTCCCAAATGTATCAATAAACATATCGGACACCGTTACACTTTAAGGGGCACGCTCCCACATGTACACATAAACATACCGGACAGCGTCACACTGTAAGGGGCCCTCTCCCACATGTATCCATAAACATACCGGACAGATTTACACTGTAAGGGGCACGCTGCCATATGTATTCATAAACATACCGAACACCATCAGACTGTAAGGGGCACGCTCCCACATGTATCCACAAACATGCCTGAAATCACCACACTATAAGGGGCATGCTTCCACGTGTATCCATAAACATACCTGACATCATCCCACTATAAGGGGCACGCTCCCACATGTATCCATAAACATACCGGACATCATCACACTGTAAGGGGCACGCTTCCACATGTATCCATAAACATACTGTACACCGCCACACTATAAGGGGCACGCTCCCACATGTATCCATAAACATACCTGACATCATCACACTATAAGGGGCACGCTCCCACAGGTATCCATAAACATATAAGAGAGAATTTATAGGCGGCTATTAATGATAATAGCCTGCACTCATCCCTTGTAGAATGTGAGCTGTCACAGGCAGGGACCTTTCTCCTTCCCTTCCAGTTTGTATCTTGTCTTGCTAATGATTATGGTACTTATATAGCATGATTCAGTCCAGCACCCCTTTTTATATGTGCATATATGTATATGAAATAAATAGCACTTTAATAATAAAGAATAATAATATCAGCATTAGATCCTGTATTATCAGTAATATAATGTGTTATTTCTTTTAATGTTGATGATTACGGCTTACAGGTAAAAGCAACCCAGTATCTCACAAAATTGGATTATATAAAACCAATTCAAAAATTATTTTTAATACAGAAATGTTGGCTTACTGAAGAGTATGTTCTGCATATGCACTCAATACTTTGTTGGGGCTCCTTTTGCATGAATTACCACATCAATATGGCGTGGCATGGAGGAGATCAGCCTGTGCACTGAGGTGTTATGAAAGCTCAGGTTGCTTTAATAGTGGCCTTCAGCTCTTCTGCATTATTGGGTCTGGTGTCTCTCATCTTTCTCTTTACAATACCCTATAGTATCACGATCGGCGTGACTATCACATACGTGACACAGAGGGAGGGAAAGAGGAAGGCCCTGCCCAAGTGAGAGGGAAGGTGGTGACCCCTGACTCACCTTGCGGCTGGCACCTGGCTGCCCTGACGTCCCTAGATGGGTTCCTCACCCGTACGCCGATCACGTGCCTAAAACCCTGGCTTTCCCTAAGATGAGCCCTAGATAGTGAACAGGGCGGTGGGAACACTAGTCCGCACCACTAGCTCTAAAGGAAAACACCAAGGGGAGGACAGACAATACAGACTCAACATATAATCCCAGGTGGGCGACAACAGGAGACAACATAAAGCCCAACAGGGATCCGGAGGGTAGCACTCTGGAACAACAACCAGGATTCACAGCTCCAGTGGGTCAGTATAGAAGTCCACAATAACAGGAGGAGGTGGCAGCGGTGATGGTTCTAGAGGTGGAACATACTTCTTGATTAACGACTTATGGAAGACGTTATGGATCTTAAAAGTCTGAGGTAGCTCCAGGCGAAAAGCCACAGGGTTAATGACGGCTACTATTTTATAAGGACCAATGAACCTAGGGCCCAGTTTCCAAGAGGGAACCTTCAACTTAATATTCCTAGTAGACAACCACACATAGTCATTCACTCCTAGGTCCGGACCTGGCGACCGTTTCTTATCGGCCATGCATTTATATTTACCACTCATATTTTTCAAGTTAGCTTGCACCTTCTGCCATACCGATGAAAAAGATGAAGAAAACTGTTCCTCTTCGGGAACCCCAGAAGACCCCCCCTCTTTGAAAGTACAAAATTGGGGATGAAAACCGTATGCACCAAGAAATGGTGACTTGCCAGTGGATTCCTGACAGCGATTATTTATGGCAAACTCGGCTAACGGTAAATATGATGACCACAACTCTTGGTTTTCAGACACAAAACACCTTAAATATGTTTCTAGGTTTTGGTTGGTACGCTCAGTCTGTCCATTTGACTGAGGATGGAAAGCTGAGGAAAAGGACAAGTGTACCCCCAAACGGGAACAAAAAGCTTTCCAAAACTTAGAAATAAACTGGGTTCCCGATCCGAAACCACATCGGAAGGGACCCCGTGAAGCTTCACGATTTCACTGATAAACACCTGAGCAAGAGTCTTAGCATTAGGAAGTGCGGGTAGCGCAATAAAGTGTACCATTTTGCTAAACCTGTCTACTACTACCAAGATAACTGTTTTACCCGCAGACAACGGTAAGTCAGTGATGAAATCCATTGACAGATGTGTCCATGGCCTATTGGGGATGAAAAGTGGCAATAAAGACCCTGCTGGACGTGTATGAGAGACTTTCGCGCGTGCACAAGTAGAACAAGTAGACACGAAATCCATTACATCCTGACGCAACCTTGGCCACCAAAAACGACGAGACAATAGCTCCAAGGTTGCTTTACTACCCGGGTGCCCAGCAAGTGCCGAATTATGATGTTCCTTTAATAATTCAAGACGCAGGTTTAACGGTACAAACAATTTCTCTGAGGGGCAAGAGGCCGGGGCATCCCCCTGGGCATCTAACACCTTTCCCTCTAGAACAGAGTGTACAGCAGAGACAACCACTCCTCTTTGTAAAATAGGTACCGGATCACTAACATTACCCCCTCCAGGGAAACTACGAGATAATGCGTCTGCCTTGGTATTTTTTGCCCCAGGACGATAGGTGATTACAAAGTTAAATCTGGTAAAGAATAGCGACCACATAGCTTGTCTAGGGGTGAGACGCTTAGCCGATTCTAGGTACAGAAGGTTTTTGTGATCCGTAATCACCGTGACGGGGTGGATTGCTCCCTCTAAGAAGTGACGCCACTCTTCAAACGCCAGTTTAATCGCCAACAGTTCCCTATTTCCAATATCATAGTTCTTTTCTGCTGTAGATAACTTTTTGGAAAAGAAAGCGCAAGGACGCCATTTGCCAGGAGACGGACCCTGAGACAATACAGCCCTCACTCCCACCTCTGACGCATCTACTTCAACAATAAAAGGCTGGGAGACATCAGGTTGAATTAGAACAGGTGCCGAGGTAAATCTCTCTTTTAGAGAGGAAAATGCAATTTTAGCGGCGTCAGACCATTTAGAAAAATCAGTCCCCTTCCTAGTCATGTCAGTAAGGGGTTTAACGATCACTGAATAATTTTTAATGAACTTTCTATAGAAATTTGCGAAACCCAAAAACCGTTGTAGAGCTTTAAGGTTCTCAGGAAGATCCCAATCTAAAATTGCCTGGACCTTCCTAGGATCCATACAGAAACCTGAAGCAGATAATAGATATCCCAGGAACTGTATTTCCTGAACGGCGAAGACACATTTTTCAATTTTCGCATATAATTTATTCGTCCGTAGGACCTGCAGTACTTGCCTGACATGTACTTCATGTGTTTTCAGATCAGCCGAATAAATTAAGATATCATCTAGGTATATGACTACAAACCTGCCGATGAGATGACTAAAAATATCATTAACGAAATGTTGGAAGACAGCAGGGGCATTGGTCAGACCGAAAGGCATGACTAAATTTTCATAATGCCCCTCAGGGGTGTTAAAAGCTGTCTTCCACTCATCCCCTTCCTTGATACGAATCAGATTGTAGGCCCCCCTAAGATCAAGTTTGGAGAACCACCTAGCACCCGCAATCTGATTAAAAAGGTCAGGAATGAGAGGAAGAGGGTATGGGTCTCGGATGGTTATCCGGTTTAGCTCATGGAAATCTAGGCAAGGACACAGGCCCCCATCTTTCTTTTTAACAAAGAAAAACCCTGCAGCCACGGGTGAAGAAGAGGGTCTGATGTGTCCCTTAGCCAGACTCTCGGAGATATAATCTTTCATGGCTTGTCTCTCGGGACCCGAAAGATTATACAACCTGGACTTGGGTAATTTTGCACCGGGAATCAGGTTAACCGGGCAATCTTAAGGACGATGAGGTGGTAGCTTCTGACAACCCTTTTCAGAAAAAACGTCCTCAAAGTCCGAAATAAATGTAGGTAGGGAAGCTATGGAGGCGATTAAGCAATTGTTATTTAAGCAATTCTCTCTGCAATGCTCACTCCACTCCAATATCTCCCTGGCCTGCCAATCCACCACTGGATTGTGCGCTACCAACCAGGGAAGACCCAATACCACAGGAGAGGGAAGGCCCTCCAGAACGTAACATGAAAGACACTCATTATGGTGGTCCCCTACCCGAAGGTGTAAGTTATGGACAATGTGAGTGAGGTTTCTCTGAGACAGAGGAGCAGAATAAATAGCGAATATGGGAATAGGTCTCTGCAGCGTACAGAGAGACAAATCCATAGTGCGGGCAAAATGGGCATCTATCAAATTTACCCCTGCTCCACTGTCTAGAAAAAAAGAAATAGACTCCGTCTTAACACCAAAAACAATAACCGCTGGCAACACAAATTGAGATGTTCGTATGGAGGAAACGTATACCCCCCGGCTGACATCCTCCGCACAGCCTGGGGTTAGTAGTTTTCTGACGGTCTTTTGTTTTTGAGAAAGGAGGGACAGACATTAATGAAATGAACCCCTCCCCCCGCAGAAAAAACAAGCCCCCCACCCACGGCGAACCTCAGGAGGACGGACCTGACGAGAAGTTCCTCCTAGCTGCATAGGCTCATCTAAGTCAGTACAGACTAACTGCTGCTTGGGAGAGGTTACCAATTGCTCAGGAATTTTCGATCTCTCCCTAAGACGTCTATCTATTCTGATAGAGAGGGACATAACAGCATCAAGGGAAAGGGGGGTCTCATACAGCGCCAGCGCATCCTTAACCCTTTCAGATAACCCAGAGCAGAACTGACTCCTGAGAGCCGGGTCGTTCCACTGAGTATCCGTAGCCCACCTACGGAACTCTGAGCAATATTCCTCTGCTGGCCGATCTCCCTGTAGGAGTCTCCGTAACTTCGACTCAGCCAGGGCGACTCGGTCAGGGTCATCATATATGAGACCCAAAGCCCCAAAAAATCCCTCCACTGACCGGAGAGCCTGGGAACCAGGGGGTAACGAGAACGCCCAGGATTGCGGGTCCCCCTGAAGCAGGGAAATAACAATCCCCACCCGCTGTTCTTAATTACCTGAGGAGTAAGGGCGCAGCTTAAAATATAATTTGCAGGCCTCACGGAACATCACAAATTTGTCCCTTCCCCCAGAAAATCTGTCAGGAAGAACAACCTTGGGTTCTGTAACAACCTGGTTACCCATAGCAACCGCTGGGCTTGCGGTTTGCTGCTGTTGTTGGAGGACAGACGCCTTCAATCCTGCCACCTCCAAAGACAGGCCTTGAAGCTGTTTTGCCAAAGCAGCAATAGGATCCATATTGGATTCTAAGTAGAGAGGAAAAAAAAAATATTTTTATTTTTTATTTTTTTCCCAAAAAAATAAGGGCCAGTTATAATATCACGATCGGCGTGACTATCACATACGTGACACAGAGGGAGGGAAAGAGGAAGGCCCTGCCCAAGTGAGAGGGAAGGTGGTGACCCCTGACTCACCTTGCGGCTGGCACCTGGCTGCCCTGACGTCCCTAGACGGGTTTCTCACCCGTACGCCGATCACGTGCCTAAAACCCTGGCTTTCCCTAAGATGAGCCCTAGATAGTGAACAGGGCGGTGGGAACACTAGTCCGCACCACTAGCTCTAAAGGAAAACACCAAGGGGAGGACAGACAATACAGACTCAACATATAATCCCAGGTGGGCGACAACAGGAGACAACAAAAAGCCCAACAGGGATCCGGAGGGTAGCACTCTGGAACAACAACCAGGATTCACAGCTCCAGTGGGTCAGTATAGAAGTCCAGGCAGGAAGCTCTATAACTGGCAACTAGAGAAGTGTGTGTCACGGCCACGGTTATGGTCGTGACTCCTTGGGAGCCGCATACAGTTGCCCGTGGTTTTGGTTGTTGTGTCAACCGCAGCTGAGGCATAATGTGGTTGGCCTCAGTGCGGTTGCCGCGGACATCAGCTTTGTGTGCGGTTCCCGGGGAGTTGTGTGTGTCTGCACGTTTGTATGTCTGGTGTGCACTGTGTTTTATGTTTGTGTGCGCACGGACATCATTCCCCGCACTGTGGTTGCCCGTGGCAACGTTTGGTTGTTGTGTACATGTGGTGGCACTGTCCCGGCCCTCGGGCTGACTCCCTGGACGGTTGCCACCCATGCCGTTGCCAGCGGTAACAGCCACAGTGTGTTCTGTTGGACACTTTCCCTTTTATGTGAGTTTCCCTTCTGTGGTGTTTGTAGGGTTAACTCCCTTCCCAGTGTGTGTGTGTGATGTCACTGGGTGTGTCCGACTGTGGGTGTGGCTTCTTGGCCTATATAGTCTGGGGCGTTGCCAGGGCTCAGTAGGTTGCTGCAGCCTTGCTAGCTGGAGCAGCCTCCTGTGTTTCCCATTCTGCCTGTGAGAGCCACCACTGTGGTCATAGGTCTATGTGATGGTAAAATGTATAGTTGTATGCCTATGTCTTTCTGTGTGTGTTGTAGCAAGTTGTTTCTGTTGGGACCTTTATATGTTTCTGTGCAGCATACGGTTCTGGATCCCTGTTTGTGTAGGGATCCAGTCAGCAAGGCTGTGGCAGGTTGGTGAACTTGTTGTTCGCCTGCCATTTCCGTATTGTTGTTTCTGTTTCCCCTCTTCCCAACAGCTTGGCCATTGAGACTCCTGCTCCTCCGTGTCAAGGAGGAGTAGGTCGTCTTACCCAGCTCCTAGCGCAGGGATCTGCGGAGGGTAAGATAGGGCTCCGAGGTTCCTGCGCATGGGTCCTCCTACCTCCAAGGTCGGCCCATGCAAGTTAGGAGTTAGGGTCAGGATAGGGACGCTGTATGAGGTGACCTGCTCCCTATCCTGTTCTCAAGGCCGAGTAGCCACTACAACACCTGGCATCTCACGGCTGAGGGTTTCCCCCATCCTCAGCCGTGACAGTGTGAGAGGAGAATATAAGGAGGTTGGGAGTGGCAGACAAGAAACAGCTGAGGAGGAGAAGCTACGGATCCCTGAGTGAGACAAAAAGGATAGCAAGGCAAACACAGAAAACAATCACTAAGAAACAACGTGATCTTTAGACATAGAGCGCGCAGCCACCCGCTGCGACTTCCTGACCCCGGGTATAACGGAGTCAGACGTGGCTCTTGACACCCTCGTGACATATAGATTCTTTTAATTAACTACTTCTAATTTATTGAGCTGCACTAGTATAATGTCCTTGATTGGACATAAAAGCTTTGTGTGTGATGTGTCTAATATGTGAGTTTATGTGCATAGCATACTGAACAGCAGTTTTCAAGTCTTGCCACGTATTCTCAATGGGATTTAGGTCTGGACTGTGACTGGACCATTCTGAGAGATAAATATGCTTTGATCTAAACCAGTGGTGCCCAACCATTTTTCGTCTGAGGGCCGCACTAGACTTGGTATAAATTTTGCGGGCCGGAACCAGGTAGCTTTGCCAGAAAGAAATGCAAACGCTGTGAGGGGGCACGTGTGAGCATTACTACTGTGAAGAGGGCACATATCTGGAATAACTACTGTGAGGGGGCACATATCTGGGCATAACTACTGTGAGGAGGGCACATATAAGGGTATAACTACTGTGAGGAGGGCACATATCAGGGTATAACTACTGTGAGCTGTGAGGAGGGCACATATCGGGGCATAACTACTGTGAGGGGGCATGAGTAAGCATTACTACTGTGAAGAGGGCACATATCTGGGCATAACTACTGTGAGGGGGGCACATATCTGGGCATAACTACTGTGAGGGGGGCACATATCATGGTATAACTACTGTGAGGAGGGCACATATCACAGCATAACTACTGTTAAGAGGGCACATATCTGGGCATAACTACTGTGAGGGGGCACGAGTGAGCATTACTACTGTGAAGAGGGCACATATCTGGGCATAACTACTGTGAGGGGGCACATATCTGGGCATAACTACTGTGAGGGGGCACATATCAGGGTATAACTACTGTGAGGAGGGCACATATCAGGGCATAACTACTGTGAAGAGGGCACATATCTGGGCATAACTACTGTTAGGGGGCATGTGCGAGCATTACATCTGTGAAGAGGGCACATATCTTGGCATTATTACTGTGAGGGGGCATGTGATGTATACATGTGTGTAATGTAGGTAGTGCAGTATGTGATGATCACACACTGCACTACATACATTACACACATGTATACATCACATACTGCGCTGTCACCTTTTTCTGCAGGTCTACCTTGATGTCTGGTCTTTAGGCTTCAGTCAGATCCTCCACCGCCATGCTTGCGCCGTGTGCCCGACACCACCAGCAGCTGGCCCCTCCTCCTTTTATCTCCTGCCGGCTTCTCCTACAGCAGGGCGCTCTATCGCTCCAGTGCCCGCCCAATCTTAACAATCAGGGGCGTAGCTAGAAATGACTATGCACCATAGCAAAAAAAAATTATGGGCCCCCCCTACCGGATCTCCCACCCCCACATACCTATCGGACCGCCCACCCCTTCAGGACCTCCCACCCCGATATCCCCCTTCAGTGTCGCCCACCCCGATATCCCCCTTCAGTGTCGCCCACCCCGATATCCCCCTTCAGTGTCGCCCACCCCGATATCCCCCTTCAGTGTCGCCCACCCCGATATCCCCCTTCAGTGTCGCCCACCCGATATCCCCCTTCAGTGTCGCCCACCCCGATATCCCCCTTCAGTGTCGCCCACCCCGATATCCCCCTTCAGTGTCGCCCACCCCGATATCCCCCTTCAGTGTCGCCCACCCGATATCCCCCTTCAGTGTCGCCCACAGATATCCCCCTTCAGTGTCGCCCACAGATATCCCCCTTCAGTGTCGCCCACAGATATCCCCCTTCAGTGTCGCCCACAGATATCCCCCTTCAGTGTCGCCCACAGATATCCCCCTTCAGTGTCGCCCACAGATATCCCCCTTCAGTGTCGCCCACAGATATCCCCCTTCAGTGTCGCCCACAGATATCCCCCTTCAGTGTCGCCCACAGATATCCCCCTTCAGTGTCGCCCACAGATATCCCCCTTCAGTGTCGCCCACAGATATCCCCCTTCAGTGTCGCCCACAGATATCCCCCTTCAGTGTCGCCCACAGATATCCCCCTTCAGTGTCGCCCACAGATATCCCCCTTCAGTGTCGCCCACAGATATCCCCCTTCAGTGTCGCCCACAGATATCCCCCTTCAGTGTCGCCCACAGATATCCCCCTTCAGTGTCCTCCACAGATATCCCCCTTCAGTGTCCTCTACAGATATCCCCCCCCCCCCACCCAGAGCCGCTTCCTAGCTAATTTATTCACTGCACTTGCCTCTGTGAAATTGAAGAGAAGCGCCTAATCTCGCACAGGCGCACAGGCAGAGGCCAGGAAGACGGTGCATGCGCACTTCGATACCTCTGCCAGTGCGCCTGTGCGCAATTACGGCGCTTCTCTTCAATTACACAGAGGCAAGTGCAGTGAATAAATTAGCTAGGAGGCGGCGCTGGGCGGGGAGATTGCAGGCACAGGCAGCATTGCTTTGCTGCCTCCTGTCCCTGCGCGGGCCACATGACACGGCTTCGCGGGCTGCATTTGGCCTGTGGGCCTTTGGGTGGGCATCACTGATCTAAACCATTCCATTGTAACTCTGGCTGTATGTTTAGGGTTGTTGTCCTGCTGGAAGGTGAACCTCCAGCACAGTCTCAAGTCTTTTGCAGTTCTACCAGGTTTTCCTCCAGGATTGTCCTGTATTTATCTCCATCCATTTTCCCATCAACTCTGGACAGCTTCTCTGTCCCTGCTGCATAAAAGCACCCCCCCAGCATGATGCTGCCACCACCTTGTTTCACAGTGGGGATGGTGTGTTCAGGGAGATGCGTAGTGTTAGTTTTCTGCCACACATAGTTTTGCATTTAGGCCAAAAAGTTCAACTTTGGTCACATCTGACCAGAGCACCCTTTTCCACATGTTTTTGTGTCCCCTACATGCAGGGCCGGTTTTAGGCAAAATGTGGCCCTGGGCGAAATTATAAGCTGGGCCTCAAATTCTGAAGTACTGTATCAACAGTCACATTTATTCATTTGACGCAAGGGGAGAGGTCACCGCCATGGCCCACTATTGGTTGCAGGCAGCGTCAAAATGGATGATGACATTCTGAGCAGAGGTCGGAGAGCACAGGAGCCGAGAGGAGGAAAAGGAGGCAGGTTAGGGCACTTTCACACTAGCGTTAAAGTTTTCCGGTATTGAGTTCCGTCCTAGGGGCTCAATACCGGAAAAAAAATGATCAGATTTCTGAATAGAAATTAATCCGTTCAGTATGCATCAGGATGTCTTCAGTTCAGTCACTTTTAGGGTATTGCCTGAAATGTATTAATGCTGCATCCGGTATCAAATGTTCCGGTAAAACGCAGACCTTTAAAAATGTGAAGAAAAAAAAATCTGAAAAGTAATAAATACCGGATTTGTTTTTCTGGATGACACCGTAAAAATGGATCCGGTATTGCAATGCATTTGTCAGACTGATCAGGATCCTGATCAATCTGCAAATGACATGCGTTTGCATACAGTTTTTCTGATCAGGCCTGCCGGAATCAAACAACGCAAGTGTGAAAGTACCCTAAGGCCCAGTTTACTCTTCAGTTATTGGTCAGTTATTTCCATCAGTTATTATAAGCCCAAACCAGTAGTGAAGGCTACTCAGATAAGGTATAATGGAAAGATTTCCTCCTGTTCTGTGTTTTTGACCTGCATCTGGTGCTCACAATAATTGATGGAAATATCTTAAGTGTGAACTCAGCCTAAGGCCCCTTGCAGACGAGCGTATCCGGATTTGGTCTGGATGCGTTGCATCTGCGATCAGGGAAAATCGTGCGAGTAGGTATGCAATTGCAGTCAGTTTTGACTGCGGTTGCGTTCCGATGTTCAGTTTTTATCACGTGGGTGCAATGCATTTTGCACACGGAAGATAAAAAACTGACTGTGGTATCCAGACCCGAACCAGGACTTCTTCACTGATGTTCAGGTTTGGGTTAGATGTTCTGTATATTTTATTATTTTCCCTTATAAAATGATTGTAAGGGAAAATAATAGCATTCTTAATACAGAATTCTTACTAAAATGTGGGTTTAGGGTTTAAAAAAAAAAAAAAAATGAACTCACCTCATCCTGTTGTTCACGCAGCCGGCATCACCTTCTTTCTTCTTCTTCTTATAGGACCTGCCAAAGGACCTTTCACTTTGAGTGCGGTGAAAAATGCAGAATATAGAACATGCTGTGATTTTCACACAACGCACAAGTGATGCGTGAAAATCACCGCTCATCTGAACAGCCCCATTGAAATGAATGGGTCCGGATTTAGTGTCGGTGCAATGCGTTCACCTCACGCATTGTACCCGCATGGAATTCTCACCCGTGTGAAAGGGGCCTAAGGCTCCATTCAGACGTCCATAGAATGGGTCTGGATCCGTTCCGCAATTATCCGGAACGGGTGCGGAGCCATTCATTCTCTATGGGGCCGGAAGAGATGCGGAGAGCACACCGATCTTCCAGTCCGCGGCTCCGCAAGAAAATAGAGAAATTGCGGACAAGAATCAGCATTTCCGCAATTTGCGGATCTGCAATGCACTATAGACGTCTGAATGGAGCCTAAGGGCTCATACAGATGGCCGTTGCTTGTCTGCAATATATGGGCACCGACCGTGTGCTCACCATATAACGGATGCGGACCCTTTCACTTGAATCGGTCCGCAATCCAAAAGGAGCAGTGTGGAACGGAGGCACTGAACCCCATAGAAGCACTATTGAGCACTTCCGTGGGTTTCTCTTCGTGCACCACAAAAAAAATTGAAGATGTTCTATTTTTTTGCAGTGCGGACAGATCATGGACCCATTCAAGTTGAATGGGTCTGGATCCAACTGTGGCAACCGCATGGATGGTGCCCGTGCATTGGGAACCGCAAATTACAGCCCCCAATGCACACACGTTTGTGTGCATGAGCCCTAAGTGTGCCAGGAGACCTGCTTAACTCTCTTAAATTATCAGAAAACACCTGAAAGTAGTCACTGTTACCAGTGCTCTGTATATAGAGACAGCAGGGACATGGAGATAATGTGTTTTCTGCAATCAAAGGAAAAAAGTAAATAACGAATAGAGAGAAATATGAAAAAAAAAAATTAAACATGCAAGTAAAAATGAAAAACAAAAAACAAAACATGGATTTCTTAATTCACCCAAACACGTAATGGCATTGAGTGTTGGGTGAATAAAGTAACCCACTTGTTTCACTGAAGTCAGAATGCTGCCTTTCTTCCATAATTTTAGACATAGACGGATAGATAGATAGATAGATAGATAGATGATAGGAGAAATACAGATGATAAATATATATGGGCTAAAATAGGATGCAGAAATAAAGATATTTGTGAGATGGACAAGCATTAGATACGTTATAAATATTACATGTTTAGACAACTGTGTTCCAGGCAGCAAATAGTAAAAAAAAAAAAACAGCTACAGTCCGGGGGGGGGGTCAGAGTAGAGGTCCAGTATATTCTCTGCAGGCTGCCTCCCCTCATGTTAGTCCGGGGTCTGGACTGTCCAGCTTTACCTATCAGGTTATGTCTGCTATAGATGCAGCACCCAGCTCCTCACTACAGTATAAGGACCCTGCGGGCTACAGTGGGCGGGAGACCAGGGACCAGCGCTTATTGCTCTGCTGTCTGTGCCCTTCTCAGGTGCAGCCACCAGCTCTTTTCCACGTGTCTGGGCAGCCCCTTATTTAGGCTTGGGGGCCCTGGGCAATTGCCCTGTTTGCCCCCTCCCCCCAACGCCAAGCAATACAAATGCACACCACACTTTTTAGATTTTTTATTATTAATATTTCACTTCATACATACTTGCTACTTTGTGGTGGTCTATCAAATAAAAACCCCATAAAATACATTTAAGTTTGTGGGTGTAATGTGAAAAATGTGGAAAAGTTCAAAGGGTATGAATACTTTTTCAAGGCACTGTATGTCTTTTTTCAACCATACTATAGAGTATATTAGACGGGCAGACTTTCTGTCCGATGATCGCTAACGAGCATTTGCAGGCTAATACTGCCCACGAATGTACTACTAACATGCAAACGTTCGTTCATCGGATAATCCACATCTTTCAGCATGGGGAAAGATCAGGATTTGGCAGCAGAAGATCGTGCTGTCTAGTTACCATCTGCCGCTGGCAAACCACTATAGAGCATGGGGACGAGCGATGGCATAGCTATTGCTTCTCCCCATGTTGCTGAGGAGATCTCCTAAGCTAGTGAGCCGCCAACTGCCGCCAAGGAATGCTTCCCTCCCTCCGAACAAACATCTGTGTGATCAGGGTGTCTAATGCACCTTTAAGTGACAGCACCCTTTAAACTGTTGTATAGTTGACATGTTAGGCCTCTTTCACACGGGCGTCATATTTTTGGCCCGGATAAGAGGCGGGTGCGTTGCGGGAACACACGCGATTTTTCCGTGCGAGTGCAAAACATTGTAATGTGTTTTGCACGTGCGTGAGAAAAATCTTCTTTGAAGAAGTTCGGGCTTCGGATTGATGTTCTGAAGATTGTATTATTTTCCCTTATACTCACCTTCTCCTCTTGATCGCATAGTTCCCGGTCTCTTCTTTACTTCTTTAATGATGAACTACCGGCTAGGACCTGTGGTGACATCAGATCACATGCTCCAATCACAATGAAGGTACATACATATATAAAACACATATAAAAAACATCTATATAAAAGTTCATAAATACATTCATAATAATTCATCCCTTCTATAAAAACCTTAGCATATAAAATTCCATATCCAACATAAAAAAGAATATAATAATAATGCAAAGACATTCTTATGGTAATCACAAACATGGAAAATCACAAACATAAAAAAATCACAAGCACAAGAAAAAAACAGGATATCTAATATATAAACAATTGCATACATTAAAAAAGGAGCCACAAAAAATCCCTGGAATACTATCATAGACACAAAAAAAAAAAAAAAGCTACATCGCTGCCCTAATATCCCACTCTATATTAAGCCCCTTGGGCTGGAGACAATCAATGTCAAAAACCCATTGTGCCTCTTTTTTATTGATCTGTTTGACTGGATCGCCTCCTCTCCAGAATCTTGTCACTTTTTCCACCCCTAAAAATTTTAGACCTGTCGGATTCTTTTGGTGAACATTTTTAAAATTTGCAGAAACACTATGAGTTTCTAAACCTTTTTTAATATTTCTAATATGTTCACCAATCCTATTTTTTTATTTACGCAGGGTCCTCCCCACATAATATACGCCACAGGGACACTCCAGAACATATATGACCCCCGCTGTTTCACAGGACATATTCCCTTTAATTCTGAACTCATTTTTATCTGTCCCCACTATAACTTTATTGGCATTCCTGGTCTTTTTATCCGCACTAGTTCTATTCTTACATCCACTACAAAAACCGCACCAAGTGAACCGGTCTGTAACAACACTGGATTTGGACTGTTTTCCAATATAGCTGTGCACCATTTTATTCCTCAAACTAGGTGCTTTTCTAAAAATGAAAGGGGGGTGACAAGGTACTGGATCACTTTTTAATATATCCCAATTTTTGGGGATAACTTTTTTTATTTGTGGGCAAAAAATGCAATAAGTGGTCATGAAAGCAAATTTATATTTATCTTCCTTAACCTCTGTTTTATTTTTTATCCTACTGACATCTTTGATACTTTTATTAACCTTAACCTCTTCTCTCTGTTTCTCTAATACCTCAGGAACATAGCCTTTTTCTATAAATCTACTCAATATTATATTACTTTGCTCTTCATAATCCTTTATATCAGTGCATTTACGTCTAATCCGTTGGAATTGACCCTTAGGGATGTTATTGATCCATGGATCATAATGGCAGCTACTTTTATCTATATAACTGTTTCTATCAGTGGGTTTAAAATATGTGATAGTGTGGATCTTATCTTTATTCAGGGAAATCTCAAGATCTAAAAACTGGACTTTGTCTTTACTGATATTTTCAGTGAAAACAATGTTGCAGCTGTTATCATTTATATAAGACTAAAAATCTTTTATAGATGACTCAGTGCGGACCTGGACTCTGGTTTATTGATTGCATGTGATAAGGAGGTTGGATCGACTCCTATTTCCAGGACTGCTGCTTAGTTTGCGACTTTGACACATAGAACTATTTATTTCTCCTTGGATTTTGGTTACTGTGGAGATAGTTATCTTGTCCTAGTTGTCCAGATAAATTAGTATGTATGTATAAAAGGAAATTAGATAGTTCTGCATGTACAGTCTCTTGAGTTTGAGAGAGATCTACATAATAAGGCTGTTTATTATCACAGATACAAGCAGAGTCCTCAGTGCAGTAATATTCCGGGATCTTCTTTTGGACAGAACATTTCCTGTTCTCCAGGGAAGTGCAGGGTTCAGTTAAGACGTGTTCTGCTGACTTGCTGTGAACTCTCAGGTGGTTATCACACAGAGAAACTTCACAATGCAGACAGGATTTTACAGTAGGTACTTGAGAATGAATACAGTTAGTGCAGAAAATCCCAGTGCCCTTCTGTGGTGTCGGAATGGAGAGAAATTGCTCAATTATGTTACCCAGAGTTATGTTTCTTTGCAGTGAAGGACGTTTATAAAAGTGTGCTCTGCACTGAGGACAGGTATAAACTCCAGACTTGTCCTGTGTATCCAGTGCACGATCGATACAGACCCAGCAGAAGTTGTGTCCACATCTCAGCATTACAGGATCTGTATAGGTCTGCAGACAGATGGAGCAGTCCAGTTCCTTACTGAAATCAGCAGACGCCATGGCTGGAAGAGTGAAATGAAATTCTTTGACAATTCTAAAACGGAGGGGCGGATTCACACTTGCACTTGCACCTACATGGCAAAGCTTGAAGAAGAGCTATATAATAATTCACTACAAATAAACCACCTGTGGTAAAAATGCATTACAAAGCTATCAATCCTTTAACCTCTTAAAGACCATACCTGTTTGGGCTTTCAAAGGGTTGTCCAAGATTAGCAAAAATCTCAAACAAGACGTACAATTGCTTAAAATACCAAATGATGTTATACTCCTTTCTCAGTGCTGTTCGGGTCCTGCTGCCTCTGAGGTGCTGTGCACAGTGAGATGCAGGTATGTGGCATCTGAAGGCTGCAGCCAATCACTGTCCTCAGTACAAGACCACTGAGGACAGTGATTGGCTGTAGTAGTCATGTGCTTTATACCAGCATGTCACTGTGCACGCCAATGCTGCGGCAGCAGGACCGGGAGGAACGATGCTGGAGAAAGAAGTGAGTATAACATCATTTGTTATTTTAAGCAATTGTAGAGCTTGTCAAGGTTTTTAATATAATGAAAAAATCCAGCTCGCCCAATATTCTCCGTGCACGGAACGTGGCAAGGCTAACACTCCATATGTAGATGCAGGCAGTTCTGTCGTTGCATCGTCTTTATTTTCAGTTTCACATTATAGGTTACATATAGTGGACATCACCTCCCACCACCTCCGGTTAGGTTGACATGTTTCGAACTGCAAAGCTCTTAATCATAACCACAGGTTTTTAATAATCTATGACAACCTCCAACTTTCTTATTTCATTTTTATTTCATCGCATTCCAAGGGCTGTACATTCTTTATTTATCCATCTATGCAGCTGTATGAAGGCATGCTTTTTGCATGCCGAGTAGTAATTTTTATCCTATCGATTAAAGTTATATTTAACCCTTTCTTGACAGAAAAGAGAAAATATAGTAATTCCACAATTCTTTTTTAAGCGCTATTTATTTTCTATTTTACAGTATTTTTCATTTTATAAGACGCACTTTTCCACCCAAAAGTGTGTGTGTGGGGGGGGGGGGGGGGACAGTACGTCTTATAAAGCAAATAGTAATGAGTATTAGGAGGTGTACTCTAAGCAGGGCCGGGATGATGGGTAGGTGCCCTCCAAGGGCGCCATCTTGCTACCCATAAGGGGGTGCGCAATTATGACCGCATCTGCTGCTAGGCCTGAAGCCTATGAGGCAGTTGAACAGCCCAAGAGGTCATGATGACATCACCATGACCTCCTGTGGCAGGTCTCGCATAATCACGCCATCGCACATGATCATGCAAGACCACCTATGCTAGGATTCGGCAACTCAGGCCATAGATTTCCTTCATTGCAGATGGTGGCAGGGAACAAGAGTGAGGAGAGAGGGAGGTGTTTTTTTTTTTCTTAAACACTAAATGTTGGTACTCCTGGGGCACCAAGGGAGAAGAAGCATTATATATATATATATACCCCTGGCAATTTGCGCAATTTGCCTTCTCTGCCTAGGGAATCAAAATAAATCGCACAGGCCATGACTGTGAGTACCACAACTTGTACATACAATGGAGCAGAAGAGTTTGCCTGCTGTGAGGGAGATCCACCCTTTTGGTTGCATTGTATTATCTAAAATATATACTCCACATCTGGATGCTTATGTCAGAATCAGCTAGTAAAGTACAGAGATATATGTAACCAAAAATGGTACCAATGAAAACACACATGCACATGATCTAAACCATCAGATGAACACCATAAAAAATAAATAAAAATTACGCCAAAACAGCTATTTTGTTACTCGCCTCCCAAAAAGCATATCAAGTCATCAATAAGTCTTATGTTCCCCAAAATGGTACTGATAAAATGTATAGCAAAAGGCAAGCCCTCAGACATCTACATTGGCAGAAAAAGTTAAAATATTTTGAATGTTAGTATATAGCGATGCAAAATATACAGATTTTTAGTAAAAAGTGATTTTATTATGCAAAAGTACTAAAACATGAAAAAACTATATAATTTTAGTATTGCCATAAGTATATAAACCTGCAGAATAAAAGGTATCATATGCCACATGATGAACCTCTTAAAAAATAAAAAATAAGAAACACTTACAGAATTTGCCTTACTGCAAAAAAGTGCCTGCCTCTCTGGTGGCCGGGACTGTGGGACCATAGGCTGGTGCTTTTTTTTATAGTGTGCAAGCACGACCACTGCTGATGGATTACAGGGTGGTGGTAACCATGGAAATGAGCAGTGTATAATGTGATGGAAAATGAATCCAGCCAAGAAAGGAAGCAATATGGATAATAACAATATACTAGTAAGTGCTTTGTATTAACTTTCTCTACATGATCAATGCTATTTGCTGAAGTGACACAACCCTTTAATTAGAAAATAGTGAATTTTTCCAAATGTTCATTAAATTTGGGATTTACAAAAAACATATTGACTCAAATTTACCAATAACATGAAGTACCATGTGTCACAAAAAAACTATATCAGAATGGCGTGGATAAGTAAAAGCATTCCAAATTTATTACCACATAAAGTGTCACATATCAGATTTGCTAAATTAGGGATGGTCAGGAAAGGGGGTAAATGTCCTGGTCTGGAAGTGGTTAACTGTGGAGACACGCTCCACACTGACTGTGTCATGTAATCAGAAGACGGGGGTCGTTGCTAAGGCTCAGAATGGGCAACATCCATTTTTCTGATAGAAATGTACAATTTCAGTAATTAAAGTATATTACAAAAAAGGTCAGTATCACTGCCCCTACACACTGCAAAAAAAGAATATTTTTTTTGAACAGTTATGATTTAAAGATCATACTCATTATAAAGATTTTCACAAAGCTTTTTGGTGCAAAACTGTATGGAGGTTCTGACGACTGTAAAGTTTAGGTGCCTCTTCACAATGTGCCAGATGTCTAATACACAGGTGTGGAGGCATAATATGAAGCATTCATGTGCCACATGGATGACAACTGTATGGCAAAACCAAGGCGTTTACAGTGAATATATGTGGTTTCACCTGTAGTGGCTGAGAAACCACAGCAATTTGGGATAAATACGAGTTTTGGCCATATGACACACAATCGCCACAATTCCATTACATGGAGCTTACAGTTCACGTTTAAATGAAGAGGGGGCACATGTAATACCAGATACGCACTGCATAGCTACTCCTTTGGCTCTGACTAGGGCACACTGATCATGAACAGGAGACCCCCTCCTCCCCTCATATTTGCCTAATAGTGTATTTGAAATGAGGTTTTCTAAAACAGACAAACACGTTTGACAAATTTGTGTAATAAAATACATTTTCCGGGGGGCGGAGCCTGGACGCCGAGGTGGATGGCAGCGTGAGTTCTCAGCTCCTCCACTCTTAGGCGACTGAAAGCCAGAAAAGAAGCGATACCCGACCAAAAATGGTTAAATATGGCAGAGATAGGGGAGTAGACCCCTCAGACACCCCGAGATCGCATAAAGGGCAACAAGAAATGCAGAAGTTCTTTAAAAAGAAAGCGGCTCACTCACCGGGCCTGAGCGCTAAGATGGCGGTGGCTGCAGCGCGGGCCGAAGAGGAGGAGGAATCTGAGGCGGACAGTGTGAGAGAGGAAGAGGCAGAAAACCAAGATGTGGCACCAGTCTCTAAAGCTTTTCTTACTAAGGTATTGAGCCAAGCCCTTGAAAGAGCTATCAAGCCCGTTCTCACGGAACTGTCCGACATAAAAACGGAGTTGAAACAAATAGGCCACAGAGTAGAGGCCCTCGAAACGACTGCAGTAGAAGTCGTGGCGCACTCTGCAGGAATGGCGGAACACGTAGAATTACACACAGCGGAGTTAAACAGGGTCATGGTCTTACTTGAAGATCAAGAGAACCGGAGCAGGAGGCGCAATGTGCGCATAAAGGGTTTGCCGGAGTCCTGGGCGAATGAAGCGCTGCGCAAGGTGGCACTAGAGATTTTCACTGACCTGGTAGGTCAAGAAGCAGCCTCGTCCATCACAATAGAACGCATCCACAGGGCCTTGAAACCGGTCCCAAAGCCCTCAGAGAGGCCAAGAGATGTGATCTGCGGTATCCTATCATTTGTGGACACAGCTCGCATACTAGCCGCAGCAAGAGAAAAAGAGCGCATAGAATACGATGGAGCGGAAATATCCTTTTTCCAAGACATAGCGCCGTCCACTCTGGCAAAAAGGCGCATTCTGAAACCCTTGCTGGACAAGCTGCGGAGCCAAAAGATACCGTACACATGGATGTACCCCTTCGGACTTTCAATCCTGAAAAACGGGAAGAGGATAATAATTCACACGCCGGAGGACTTACAAAAAGCGTGGCCGATACTGGGACTCCAACCAGTAGAGATTCCAACATGGATGCCGGTCGTACATTCAACGTCACTACCAAATTTACCAGCAATTGAACCCTGGAGGAAGGTAACTGCGAGCAGAGCGGGAAAAGCAATGAGAAGCGTCAGCAGATCATCTACCCCTCCACCGTGATCCCCAGAAGAATGGACATTTCCTTGTCTATTCACTTAAGGGTGATAGTTCCAGATAGGTCCATTCCCTCTGTCCTGGAATAGAGGGATGACAGTGTAATGGACCCGAGTTCTAATTCTACTGTCATAATGTTATGCATTAACCTAGTAATTCCTCCTTAGGATATGTCGTTTTTTATGTGAGGTTTCTAGTGAGACGACTAAAATTATCACTGTATACCACACTAGCCTCATGCATATATCGGGGTTATGTTTATTTCATATAGGTTAGGCTAGTTTGTATTTTCCGGATAATGTGTATGAGAGACGCTTAAGACATTGGGATGATATGTATGCAGTGCTTGGTGATTCTACTGTAGGTTTTTTGTTTCACTACAGAATTGTTTAGATTGAGACGGGTAACTGCATGATTTTAGTTCACTGCTCTGGCTTTCGGCCTGAGGTGGCTGAAGGCGTACATAAAGAAAACCCCTATATACACCCCTCCCCCTCAACAATAATAACAACAATTGTTGTTGCGTTACCATTATATTGGAGGTCCATGCATGGGATCAACCCATGCTTAAATAGTGGACATACAAGGAACAGTTGTTCACGGACGAGACCTCCTAGTAACACCTGGTACATATAGGGGACCTTGTACCTGTTCCTGTCTACCTAACAATAGACACAGTTGTGCCTATTGGGGTCGACGTCAAAGAATTGATAAAAAGTTATTTGTTTGTTAAAACTCCTTACCCATTTGTCCCTGACCCATTTTTCCCTCCGGGAAAGAGCCCAGGCCCAGATGGGCTGCCCCTGGCCTATTATAAAAAGTTTAAGGACGTGCTTATTCCCAAATACACTGAGGTATGCAATGCGCTTCTCCAAGGAGAAAATTTGACGAGACAATCACAGGAATCCTTTGTTACTTTGATACATAAAGAGGGTAAAGACCCTGAACAGTGCGGTAGCTATAGGCCTATCTCTTTACTAAACCTTGACCTTAAAATATGGGCAAAAATACTGGCCACCCGCCTCAGCGGGTTTCTCCCGGATTTGATAGGTCCTGAACAGGCGGGGTTTGTGAGGGGGAGAGAGGGTAGAGATAACTCTCATAAGGTTTTCCATGCATATAGCCCGGATGAAAAAGCTGCCACTAATATTGCTAGGAATAGATGCCGAAAAGGCATTTGATAGGGTTAATTGGAGTTTCATGAGAGAGGCCCTCGGTAGGTTTGCCTTCCCCGAGATTTTTATTAATGCTGTCTTTACTCTATATGAACAACCGAATGCCAGGCTGAGAGTTAATGGCACGCTCTCACCAACATTCGATATTACAAATGGGACCAGGCAGGGCTGCCCTCTCTCCCCCTCACTGTACATTCTAGTAGCTGAAACGCTGTTACAGGCAATCAGACAGGACCCGAACATTATGGGAGTAGGGTTTGGCGAGAGAGAGATTAAATGCACAGCATTTGCAGATGATCTCCTATTCCTTGTAACGAACCCCAAAGTGGGACTGAATAGTCTAGAAAGGACTCTAGTGGAATATGGTGAGCTTTCAGGCTTTAAGGTGAACACTTCAAAGTCAGAGATCCTCAATATAACGCTACAGGAAGACATAGCCCTACAACTTAAAAAAGCATCCCCCTTCTGCTGGACAAAGGGACCTATAAAATACCTAGGAATCAAAATCCCACAGAATCTAGATGATCTGTACAAATATAACTTCTTGCCACTAAAAGAGGAGATCAGGCAGATGCTTCAAAAATATAATATACCTTTCTTGTCATGGATGGGAAGGAAGAATGTTTTGAAGGCCTATGTAATGCCTAAGATTTTGTATACCATGCAGATGGTACCCATCCATATCCCTAGGCGACTTATTTTAGACCTGAAGCAGATGTTTTCCAGCTTTCTTTGGGCAGGGAGGAAGTCTCGCATATCACACAAGGTGCTGGTGAGGAGCAGAGAAAGGGGTGGCCTCGGACTACCAGATGTTGAAGCATATTATACAGCGATTCAGCTTAATAGATGGTTAGAGTTATCGGACCCAAAAAGACAAAAAGAGGTTAAGGAGTTATGCGAATATAGTGTGGGAGACTCCTTCCAAAAATACCTCTGGCTTCCGGATAAAAAATCGGACGCAATAGATAGCATAGACCCTCTATTCAAAGGGGTATATGAGACATGGTGCTCTCGAAAGAGCTCTCTAGCCCCTGTACCTTCACCAATGATGCCAGTCAATCTTCTCCTGGATCTTTTAAAACTACCAATAAAAATGTTCCCAGAAGTGTGGAACTCTTTAAGGCAGATCAAAATGGGCGACTTTATGAGAGATAGAGAACACTATTCAAAGGAATTGATCATGGACTCAATAAAAAGGTCTCCAATCTTCTTTCTAATAGACTCACATGTTAAAGCTGTGTGTGGGAGAGCGACTAGGAAATATAAGCTTCAGAGGTCTCTGACAGAATTTGAGTCATTGCTCGAAACAACTCAGATAAAACAAAGAGGAGTGTCTGCAGTCTATTCGGTCCTGGGAGGTCGGGGTGTGATCGAAAAACCACCGTACTTATTGGCATGGGAGAAAGAACTAGACATGGAGCTTTCAGAGCGAGAAACTAAACAAATACTAGCAACGTCACACGGTTTTACACAATGTGTACGTATGCAAGAGAATCATTACAAATTGCTTGTACGGTGGTATAGAACGCCTGAGTTCTTGTTTGAGAGAGGTCTTTCTGAGTCCCGGAGGTGCTGGAGATGTGAAGGAGAGGTGGGATCTTTATCTCATATCTGGTGGTCATGCCCCCAGATTAGAAAATATTGGGAAGAAGTAAATGAGGCAATTAAAAAAATTGCGCTTCCTGATTTCGAGATAACTGTGGAGATGGTAGTTCTCTCGAAAGCTTCCTCACTTTACACCCCTTCAAAAAAAAACCTAATAACTCATTTATTAGCAATAGCTAAATCTCTCATACCACTACATTGGTTAGACACAAACCCTCCCTCAATTCAAGAATGGAAAGCCAAGGTGGATCAAATTTATAATTTCGAGGAGATGACTAGCTGGATAACTAGGAGTCATGATAGGTTCCTCAAGATATGGAAACTTTGGGATCTGGTGAAAGCTGATGGATAAGGAGTTTGGGAAAATAGGATCTTGAGATTGCTTGCATAGTATCTGGTACTCGAGATGCCCTAAGCAATCTGATCCCCATGAAGTGTGGCTATCTTTTGGAAATTCTATGTGAGTAAGAGTGCCCCAACTTTTCCCCCTCCTCCCTCCCTCGCCCATACCTCCCCCTCCTACCCCCCTTTTCCCTCTCCACGTATTTGTTTTCTTTTTGTTTGTTTGTTGTGTTATTGTGGCAAGGTGAGCCACAAGTACTAGTGGCGAAATCAGTATGGTAAGCCAGAGGAAGCTGATTAGGCTTTGGTCGCTATAAGATCAAAGAGATTAGGGTGTATACTGGTCTTCGCTTTACCACCTAGACCTCTGAATATGGATATTCTCTCTGTTAAACACATGTACTGTAATGTCTTTGCATGACTAGTAAGAAGTCCACTTGCAATTGTCTTTGTATTGATATATACTTTTTGAAAATAAAGAATATATAAAAAAATAATTAAAAAAAATAATAATAAAATACATTTTCCAGAGCTACTACGTTTACTGACCAGGAAATACAGCTCTTCTCATCCTCCTCTTCTAACAATACATTACTCAACATGTAATGTACGAGTTATCAACCCTGCGATAACAGTTTTATCATCATACTGTGTAATAAAGGTCACTCTTCTTTGTACATTCATCAACACTCCTTCTAGTCTACAATGGGGCAATGATTTCTGTGCATGCCCCTGGATGTAAATATGCTATCCTTATTACTCTCAGGTACTGTGAATACTGCAATCGGTTACATAGATATACATCTACTTAAAGGGGTTGTCCAATTGCTTTTTAGGTCACTGACTGATTGTCAGGGGACCGACTCCCTGCACCCCCACTGATCCCCTATTCAGGGCGGTGTAGGAACCAGCTATATTTATACTCTGCTCAAAAGCCCTGGGAGGATGGGCGGGGAGTGGTTAAAGGGGTTCTGCAGGTTTTTTTAAATGGATAGATCATCAGCATCTGATCGGTGGGGGTCTGACACCCGGGACCCCTGCCGATCAGCTGTTTGAGAAAGCAGCGGCGCTGGCAGTAGCGCCACGGCCTTCTCGCTGTTTACCGCAGGCCCAGTGACGTCATGACTTGTATCAATGGCCTTGGTGGGGCTAAGCTTTGTTGACTTGAATAGAGCTTAGCCCCGTCCAGGCCATTGATAATAGTCGTGACGTCACTAGGCCACTTCCCCTGATGAAGCCACGCATGTGGCGAAACATGTCGGGAGGGGTGTATTAGTGTAGCGCTAATTTTAGACAGGGTCAGTGAGCAGTATAAGGAGCATTACAAGTGGCATAGGCAGCTACAAGGAGTACGTAGTGAGGGTCGAAGTGACCGGCATATGCTATACTGATTATATACCAAGCATTACCGAGGGAAAAAACAACAGCTAATAGTAGGAGACTGATGCACGCGCCTGTGTTAAGTATCAGCCTGCAGAGTAACCAATATAAATCTGAGGAGATAGCAAATTGTTGCCAAATTTGGAACCCTCTCCCAGGGAGCAATGCAATTAGATATAGAAATTGCTCTGACAGACTGGTACATTTGATACACATGGTGGAAGTGCCTCAATGATAAGGGCTCCAGTTAGACAGATAGCAATAGAGCAAACAAAGTTGCAAATAACAACCTAAGGCTACTTTCACACTTGCGTTCGGGGTTCCGCTTGTGAGCTCCGTTTGAAGATTCTCACAAGCGGCCCTGAACACATCCGTACGGCCCCAATGAATTCTGAGTGGATGCGGATCCGCTCAGAATGTATCAGTCTGGCAGCGTTCAGCCTCCGCTCCGCTCAGCAGGCGGACACCCGAACGCAGCTTGCAGCGTTTTCGTGTCCGCCTGGCCGTGCGGAGCGAACGGATCCATCCAGACTTACAATGAAAGTCAATGGGGACGGATCGGTTTGTCTTGGCTCCGCTTTGACACGGATCCGTTAGAAACTGTTCATGTCTCTGCGCATGCCCAGTAACTTCCTGTCCCTCCCCTCATCGTCGGCCATTTTGGATTGTCAACTTGGTGAGACTGGTAAGTGAAGTTTTGTCTGTTTGTCTATCTTTCTTTTCTATCTGTCTATCTATCTATCTATCTATCTATTTCTAGGGGGGGGGGCTGCTGGCACTTGGCAAGGGGTGTGTGTGTCTGGAACAGTGGTGGCTGCCTTTATGGGGGGCTTCTGGCACTGGGGGGGCTGATGGCACGGGGTGGGGGGGTGGCTGGAACTGGGGGGGTCTGCTGGCACTGCGATTATGTTTGTGGCTGGAACTGTGCGGTGCTTCTGGCACTGGCGGGGTTTATGTGGCTGGAACTGTGCGGTGCGTCTGTCACTGGCGGGGTTTATGTGGCTGGAACTGTGGTTGCTGCTGGCATTGCGGGGGTGTGTGTGGCTGGAATTGGGGGGTCTGCTGGCACTGCAGGGGTGTTTGTGGCTGGAACTGTGCGGTGCTTCTGGCACTGGCGGGGTTTATGTGGCTGGAACTGTGCGGTGCGTCTGTCACTGTCGGGGTTTATGTGGCTGGAACTGTGGTTGCTGCTGGCATTGCGGGGGTGTGTGTGGCTGGAATTGGGGGGTCTGCTGGCACTGCAGGGGTGTTTGTGTCAGGAACTGTGCATGCAGTGCTTCTGGCACTGCAGGGGTGTTTGTGGCTGGAACTGTGCGGTGCTTCTGGCACTGGCGGGGTTTATGTGGCTGGAACTGTGGTTGCTGCTGGCACTGCGGGGGTGTGTGTGGCTGGAATTGGGGGGTCTGCTGGGGGATTATGGCTCCTGTCGGATTAATTTTTTTAATCATTTTATTATTAGGGTCGTTCCAAAAAAAAAAAACATTGGAAATAGAAAGTTCTGCGGTGGGCAAGCACCAAACTATATTTTAAAAAGTAAGTATTATAAAAAAATAAAAAATAAATGTTGATATATGTGGAAATAGTGCTCTAAACAAGTTCCTTTAACGTTATCTGCATTTTGTCTGGTATTCTGTTGCGTACAGATGTCATCAAAGAAGAGAAGCATCGATTGGAAAAACCCACCCAGAAGGCGCCGATGTATTCAGTGGCCGGTAAGTATAAAATCAACGCTTGGAGTTTGTACTGTTTGATTCGTTGCATTAATCAGTATGTGCTCTTATTATAGATTTCTTCATCATCGTCTGTGGAGGGCTCTCCATCTGTGGCCGGCTCAGCTGCTGCATCACCAGCGTCCAGGGGAGGTGGACCAAGCCCGGACCGGGGCTGTCAAGAAGTAAGTGTATATATATATATATATATAATTTTTTTTTTTTTTTGTTAAAAATATTTCATTAAATAAAAAAGAATGTTTGTTTCAGCAATCTGCACCTAGAGCCGCCAGTGAGGATCCCCCAGTCGCCTCCAGAGTCCGCGGGAATGAGCGTGGCGGTCGTAGACATGTAAGTCTTGAATTAAGTAGTTTTAATTTGCATTTGGTATTAGGATTTACATTTAATTTTGTATTTCCTTTTTTTCAGGGTTCCGTAGGCTCCACCAGGGAAGATGAGGAGTTCGGGGTTCCGACCATAGATAACCTGCTCCTCATCCAACTGGTGGAGGCGCGTCCAGCATTATGGGACCACTCCGACCGCCACCACGCTGATCATCATCATACCCAGCGGCTCTGGAGGGACATCTGTGCGGAAGTCTTTGAGATCTGGGGGGATCTAAATGCGGCGGCTCAGGAAAAATATGGTAAGTAAAGCAATATGTATTTTAATACATTGATTGTTCTTTTCCTTTCATCATGCTGATTAAATTTTTTATGTTTTTTTTCTATAGTCAAACAGGTTACAGCGCGTTGGCGATCTATCCGGGACCGCTTCAGGAGGGATTTTAACAAGGAGGTTCAGGCCCCAAGTGGCTCCGGAGGAACCTCAGGGACCACATACATCCATACGGCGGCCCTGGGGTTCCTACGAAGGGCGATGGCACCAAAAAGGTAAATATTTTTAACTACTGTTAAACATTTTTTTGTAAAGGGGCTGTCTGAGACAGCGGAGTGTTTGGCTCTCCTGTTTTGGCCAGCCCCCTACAGTCAGAGGGACAACTGTTCTCTCTGTCTGAGTGTAAGGGGCTGTCTGAGACAGCGGAGTGTATGGCTCCCCTGTTTTGGCCAGTCCCCTATGGTATACGGTAGACATAGCATAGAACATGGATGTTTTATTTAAAGAACAATTCCTAACTTTCCTTATTTTTTTCCTACAGAACTGCCACCGTCACTCGGGAGCCTGAACAACCTCCTGAGGCGGAACCGGAACAGATCGCCAGCGCCAGCCCTCCTGTCCCTCATGTATCGGCTTCAGGATAATCCGGGTCCCCTACCGAATCCCTCCGCTCATCAGAGGCTCTTAGGTTTTCGCCAAAATTTGAGAGCCCTGGTGAGCAGGCAGAGATCCGGTAGGCCAAATCGAGCTGATTATGCAAACCTTGTAGAGGTCGTTTCCGACGCTCTAGAAGGTTTTGCCCAACATCAGATGGAGTTTGGTGCTGACTTGATTCGCCGCTGGGAGGGGGCGGAGTCGGCGTTTCAACGCAGCCCAAACTACCATTATGGGCTAAGCATGATCAGTTTGATGGACTCAATGATGCCCGAGCAGTTACATGAGTTCAAGATCATGCTAGAGAACGGGTCATGGGAAATTATGCACCGCCCCCAGCCCCCAACCCCCAACCCCCACCCCACCCCCACCCCCATCCCACACCTATCCCCCATCCCACACCTACCCCCCATCCCACTCCAGTGGACAGTACCGCCAACCTTACCCTTCCCACCCCCCCCCCCCCCCGAGCATGTGTTACCTTCTCTTTCTTATTCTTCTCCTGCTCAGTATTTTCCTCCTACTTCTTTTCAAACTCCCTCCACCTCTACACATGCTCAGGTCCCCTCCTCCTCAGACCCTTCCTTTCTCCACACCCCACAATTACACCCTGCATCCTTTCCTGTGGCCCGTAGTTTTACCTCAGTAGATCGCCAGGACAGGGGAGCTACCATCGCTAGCCCCAGACCATCAAGTCCATGACAGTCCACCTCCCCTCACCATTTTCAACAATTATAGATTTTTTGTTTATATTTATTTTAGATTTTTACTGTTACAAAAATAAAACTTTATTTATTTTTTACTATACAAACTGTGTCTGTCTTTTTATTGTCCTGTACAGTAATCCTTGGCACTACAGCTGTGTTGAAATAAAAACTACCCTAGTCTCACTACTGTGCGTTTATTATAACACCCTTGGTAGTTTTTATATCAAAACAGCTTTAGTGCCGATGTTTTAATTAACATGACCATCAATATTGAGCTATCTTTTGGCTCTTTATTGATCGTAGACCCCATGATTGGCACATGAACAAGCAAATGCTTGTTCATTGTTCAATCTTGTGCCCTTTCATATGAGCCCTTGTGGGAGTCACGGTCCATCAGCATCATCAGGAATTCATTAATTCAGTAATTTTACCATGATTTCCCGATGACGCTCTAATATAACTAGTGTGATTACCACAAGGGACACGCAAGGGACATACAGTTTTTAAAAGGGATATTCGCATAGACAATGGGGGAATTTCGCTTGAATATGCCCCCATCGTCTGATAGGTGTGGGTAACATTGGTAGGACCCGCACCTATATCGAGAACGGAGCGGGGAGTACTGTGGCTGGACGACAACAAATTTCCCGTGGTACGTCCACCACCAAGCGCTAATCCCCGCCTCTCCCATAGAAATGAATGGAGGGCGGCGGCGCAGTGCGACCTCATCCACTTTCTTGGTTCCGTTCTCAATATATGTGAGCGTACCAGCAGTGGGACCCACACCTATAAGACAATGTGGGCATATTTTAGTGGTATGCCCCCATTGTATGAGATCAGAAAACCCCTTTAAAGCCTCTTGCACACGACTGTATGCCCCAAGAGACATACGGTCCCTGAGCGGGCCATATGTCCCGTAGTAGCATTGATCGTGCGCACAAGAGTACACAGCATCATAGTGTACAATGATTCTGTGCAAGTTGAGCTGCCCGCGGGGATATAGTCATGCACTAATAGATCATATGACTGTGGGACAATAGCCCAGTTTGCGGCACAACATGGTCAGCATCATGATGCTCGGTACTCCCGTACGCACGATCAAGGACGATCAGGGACATATTGCCCACTAACGAACACTATACATCTTTAAGGTCATGTAGTCGTGTACAAGAGTCCGAAAGGTGTGGTCCATTATCAAAGCCGGATCAACTTTGAATTTCAACAAGATAGCCATGGAGAAATATAGGAGTATGTCAACCCTGGGATTCTGAATACATGAAGATGGAACCTAGAGATGCTACTTATTCCAAAACGGATCCGCTAAACGGATGGCAAAACGGAAACGAACGCGACAAACGGATGCGCAAAACAGACGGATCCGTTCAAACGGATCCGTCTGAATGGCTTCCGTTTGTCTCCGTTTAGTCAGTTTATTGACGGATCCGTTAGTGTGAAAGTAGTCTAAGAATAAAGGTTGATTATATTAACTGGTCAAGGCTGCCCCGCAGAGTGATATAAACCACACACTCACGACAGTTCTGACTGGAGCATGCCCCAAGTAATGCACCTGATAGGCATTAATGAATAAACATAGGGTTGCCATTAGCAACCAGTAACAAAAAACTGCCTATTTCACACCTCACTGGACCCTGATAATTTTAATAATGGGTTTTCTTGTTGTGTGTACTTTTAAATGAATTAAATAAGGATAAGATTTTATCAATAACAGTTAGGGACCCCTAAAGGGATTGTTGGTCCTATAGACCGTATCTGAATCGCAAATTATATCCCGAGGGTCTCTAAAAGGGACTTAGAATATATTTTTAAACAGCGAGAAGGCCACGGCACTACTGCCAGCGCCGCTGCCTTCTCAAACAGATGATTGGCAGGGGTCCCGGGTGTCGGACCCCCGCCGATCAGATGCTGATGATCTATCCAGAGGATAGATCATCAGTTTAAAAAAAACTGCAGAACCCCTATAGTATAAATATAGCTGGTTCCTACATCGCCCTGAACATTGTAGGCTTAGGTGAGAGGCAGTTCTGTTAGTGTTAGGTACCCATCTGCAGAAGCCACCTTGACGCTGGTAGATGGGCCCGACACACGTTTGATCAAAAATGTGCGCAAAGAACTTCTATTTTTCATGTATAGTCTATACAGAATTTTACCATATCTTAACTACACTTTACCAAGATGAAATGGGTCTGACATTGTTTAGACAATTTTAGTACAATGCACAAAATTTATTAAGAGATACTCGCAGCTTAATAAATTTGTGGCATCTTTGTCCATATAGAAGAAATCCGATATCAGGCAATTCTGACGTAAGGATTAATAAGGCCTCTTGCACATGAATGTATTGGTTCCAATCCATGCATTGGGGACCGCAATTTGCGGTTTCCAATGAACGGGCAACGTCCGTGCGGCGGCCAGGATGGATCCAGACCCATTCAACTTGAATGGGTCCATGATCCGTCCGTTCCGCAAAAGATAGAACAAGTTCAATATTTTTGCGCAACGGAACACCACGGAAGCACTCCGTAGTGCTTCCGTGGAGTTCCGTTCCATGCTTCATTTCCGTTCCGCACCGCATCTCCGGATTTGCGGACCCATTCAAGTAAACGGGTCCACATCCGTGATGCGGAATGCACACAGCTGGTGACCCGTGTATTGCGGAACCGCCGTATGTGGCCCGCAATATGGCCATGGAACGAATATGTTCGTGTGCAAGAGGCCTAAACCTGTTGATCTGTCTGAGGCCTCAACTATTTTTATTCTCACTTCTGAAAGTGGCTAAAGATTTGAAAAGTCGTAAATGATGTGACTTTGTTTACACCATAAACGCAGCTTTTTACTCCAGAGCAGAGCTCTAACACCTTTAATAAGTTCATTTCTATGTGTCCCTTTTTCCCAAAACAAAATATGTAGCATCCAGTATTTGACCCGCCCCTTTTTGTTGACCAGACCACCTATTTAATGATTGTTGCATGCAACATTTTACTTGACCAGCTATTTTAGATATTCTACGGCAGTCCTGTTACAATCCCCCCAATGAGCCTTTCGACCAAGTAATAAAAATATTTATAATTCTCACCCATATGCTGCAAAAAAAATCTGCAATGTAAAATTGATAATAAAGATCAACTACAAACATAAACATATTTCACATAAAAACTTACAGTTACTTGGTTTGACCCTTGGGGATCTCGGACGCCACTTCCACACTTTGGCCGGGGGCTCGGCGGAGCTGATGTTGTGCTTTATCCTAATGATGCTGCAGCATAGACATCTGTATCGCCGTCCTGAGGACGGCGATACAGATGACTATGGGGATGAGCGCTTCCACAATGGAAGCTCTCATCTCCTGCTGTTGTGCCCGGCCACCCCACTTGTCACCAGGGCGTCGGCCTTGCGGCACTCAGGCCTGCCGGCCTAGCGGGAAATTTCCCG
The DNA here is from genome assembly GCF_014858855.1 of Bufo gargarizans. NCBI lineage: Eukaryota > Metazoa > Chordata > Amphibia > Anura > Bufonidae > Bufo > Bufo gargarizans. The sequence continues at coordinate 4,342,356 of NC_058090.1, read as the reverse complement.
GTATCCAGGCAGGCCAGTCCGGCCCTGCCTCCGACCCCCCTTTCCCTATCACTCGTCTGATGCTTATTGATTGATGTGTGATGTTAAAATGTTAGTGTGGTGCTGTGTGTGGTGTACAGTACAGGATCTGTGCCTGCGCTGTGCTCTACGCCCATGTACAAAATGTTTTCCGTGTAGTATTTATTGTACTGTGTTTCAGCCTGCGCTGCATCGCCCTATAATATATGTTTTGTATTGACGACTGATTGCTAAAAAAAGCTATTTTCAATAAAATAAAACTTTTAGCTGGCGATGGATGCACCGAAGTTATTAAGAGGAGCGGCCTCTGTCTATCCAGTCCATGTATGTTTTACCCAGTATCAATCATTGCGCTCACTCGACACTGCTACATCGTTATTACTGTTACTTTATTTATGTTATAGTCTTTTTTCATGTTGCAATTCTAGCACATTGCACTGTATATAAAGCATATAGATGTATTTTTTACCATCACATTTATCTTATTTCAATTATTGATTATGTTTCTGTGGATTTTACATTGTATCTGTATAAATCATTGTATGTTTGTATCTCTTTTGTGACAAAATAAGTTACAGGGGTATTGTAATATAGCCAGTTGGTGTTTTCCATGTGATTTTACAATCCACCCCCAACCTAATTCATTTAATTAATGTCTGGTGTTCAGATTGTATATAATATGTATATCTCTAGCCTGATGAAGGTGGCGGTCCGCCACAGAAATGCGCAGCTTTTGTTTTTTATATGCCTTTTTTAATAAAAGTTTTTAAACAGAGTTCCCAGTGCAGCGCCATCCTTTTTTATACTCAGCCAGCTGAGTGCTTTCTACGGTATCTTTTAACTAGAGATGGCCTTGCAGTTCGCCCGGCGGTCATTTCGCGGCGAACTTTGCGCATTCGCGATTCGCCGAACATGGAAATATTTGGCGATGTCCGCCGGCACCATATTCTGTTGCATTGCGCCAAACTTTGACCCATGACACATCCATCAGGTGGGACAGGACAGCCAATTGAGACATTTCATCACATGGACACACCCCCACCCTATAACAGAAACCGATCTGGCAGCCATTTTACATTCTGTGTTTTGCCAGTGTAAGGGAGAGGTTGCTTTGTGGAGCAGGGACAGGCTGTTAGGGACACTAAACACTAGATAATAGGGTCACAAAAGTCCTTTTAAGGACCGGAATAGGTGTGCTATCGATAAGTGTGATATACTGAGGGGTGTGATATACTTACATAGAAAGTATATTATGGTGCATTTTTATTGTGCAGCAGTTGTGTCCGGTTCTGCTGCGATACCGCAGCTATATAGAGGGACAAGCGCTATTGGAACAATAATTTGCAACGGGGGTGATATACCTGTTGCCCAAAAAAAAACTGATTGAGGGGTGTGATATCCCTGCTTTCAATACTGGTTGACGGCTGCGATATACTTGTTGCCCCAAATAAACAGGGTGGTGTGATATAACTGTTGTGGCAAAAAAAATAATTGAGGGCTGTGATATACCTGCTTCCAGAAAATACTGATTAAGGGGCTTGATATACCTGTTTCCACAAAATACTGATTGAGGGCTGCGATATACCTGCTTCCACAAAATACTGATTGAGGGCTGTGATATACCTGCTTCCATAAAATACTGAATAAGGGGTTTAATATACCTGCTTCCACAAAATACTGATTGAGGTCTGCGATATACCTGCTTCCACAAAATACTGATTAAGGGGTTTGATATACCTGCTTCCAAAAAATACTGATTGAGGCCTGCGACGTGCTGCATATGCTTGATAGGCTGCTCCAGCAGCAACGTGCCCTTAACGACTACCTGAACGAACTCTGCAGCAGGACAGGTTCTGGGGAGCTTGATTTATTTTCACTGTGCCAGTGGCTGCTCATGCGCGACGCATGCAGACTTCTGCGGCCATTTGATTAGATCACCAAACTGGTCAGTCGCAGCCAGGGCACCATCAGTGGCATCGTACCTTACGCCTTCTTTCTGGAGCGTGCATTGTGTCGTGTCATTGATCTAGCCGTCGAGGAGCAGGAGCTGGAAGATGAGGAAGTCACAATGCTGAATGAATTCCTAGGGGGGGGCTACTCCATCTGAGACAAGTCAGCAGGGGTCTGAAGGGAAGTCAGAGGAGGATGGTGACTGGTGGGAGGAGGAGGAGCAAGGTGAGCAGGCTTTGAGGGGGACTTTAAACTTTTCGGGGATCCCTGGTGTTGTCCGTGGCTGGCGGGAGGAGACCGACGACGACATTCTCCTAGGCCATGAGCAGGAGCCAGGGCGCTCCAGCGCTTCCAATTTAGTGCAAATGGGGGCCTTCATGCTCTAGTGTTTGAAGTGGGACCCCCGTATAAAAAGCATAAAGGGCAAGGACCAGTACTGGGTGGCAACGTACTTAGACCCCCGATACAAACACAAAATGGCGGACATGTTACCAGCATCACAGAGGGCTGTCAGAATGCAGCATTTCCAGGCCTTGCTGCCAGAGATGCTGCATTCTGCTGTTGCGGGTGCTGGCAGAGGAATTTCCACCCACAACGAAACAAGTGCGGGTACCAATCCTACCGCGCATGCAAGAAGGGGGTGGTTTGAAGATGTGTTGGTCACTTCCGATATGAGATCATTCTTGCAGCCAACCCATCAACAGCCGAATTCAGCCTCAGGGACTTTACCAGGGATCCCCGAAAAGTTTAAAGTCCCCCTCAAAGCCTGCTCTTCTTGCTCCTCCTCCCCCTCCCCCCAGCCACCATCCTCCTCTGACTCTGACACCAACAGGTGTCCAACTACATCGGCTTAACGGCCGATGTGGACGCTCTGAGAAGCGAGGAACCCCTGGACTACTGGGTGTGCAGGCTAGACCTGTGGCCAGAGCTGGCACAATTTGCCATGGAACTCTTGGCTTGCCCCTTGTCGAGTGTCCTGTCTGAAAGGACGTTCAGCGCAGCAGGGGGGGTCGTAACCGATAAGCGCACTCGCCTAGCTCACGACAGTGTGGACTACCTCACATTTTTAAAAATGAATGAGGCATGGATCTCTAAGGAATTCAACACCTGTGACGACCAGGTGTAATTGAATTTCCTCATGCCAGCCCACACATATCCGCCACCACCCAGAATGGTGAATGCCTAATTTTTGGGGCCTTTACTCCAGTGGCCTACAGTAAAAATTTTATCCAGTGACCGCCTAATGTACCTCCAGCCAGTGGCGTAACTACCGGGGAAGCGGCTGCTTCGGGGCCCGGGTTGCCAAGGGGCCCGGCGCCCAGCTTGTGTGACAGTTTACTTTCAACTTAAATAGTTAATTAAAATGATCGATTCTCATCAGGGCCCCTGGATTCACAGCAGGCGCAGCGGCGGCGCCCCCCCCGTAAATATGTTGATCGGATCATGCTCTCTTTATTCTTTCTAATCTTATCTTACTGTCTCTGTCTCCTGTCCTGAAGTCTGCGCAGCGAGCAGGCTGTATTAAGCCCGCCCACATACTGATGAATGATTCAGACGCAGGGAGCGGCAAGCGGCAGCAGTAAGTGACAGTCACAGCCTGACAGGTCAGGTCACAGAAGGCGGGAGAAAACAGCCAGGAGCAGGAGGACAGGAGCTGCAGGCAGCAGTAGAGAAGAAGACGGCAGAGGCAGACGAGCACAGAGTCTGAGAGCAGCACCACGTCAGGTCCAGCAGACCAGCACCAGCGGTCCAGCGCCCAGCCCAGAGCCAGAGTGTGAGTGTGGTAGTGGTACTACTACTAGTTAGTAAGTTGTAACTACTTTGTGACTGAGACTGAGGTACTAATGGAATATGGCTACTGTGGGGGCTAGGCCTGGGGCAATAAAGGGGCATTGCTTGGCATAACTAGTGTGTGGAGTTGTGGACACTAATGGAATGGGCCTTGGGGAATAATAATAACAACATTTTACTGTGTGGGGGCAATAAGGGAGGCTGGGAGCACAACTACTGTGAAGGGGAAATAATAGAGCATAATAACTACTGTTTAGGGGTACTAAGGGGGGAATACCTACTGAGTGAGTGGGATGTCCGACGTTGTGTGGTGAGTGTAGGCGTCTTACAAGCCGCTGCTGAGGGAGGGGTTGTGGGGAAGTTGCTCTGGGCATTCATAAATTTGCTCTGGCTGGGGCCCATACATTTCTAGCCACTGTCTGCGCCTCCCTGGCCACTGTTTGAACCCCTGGGCCCTGGCCCTTATCTGTGCCCCCCTGCCTTTGTCTGCGCCCCTGGCCCCTGTGTGCACCTCCCTGGCCCTTATCTGCGCCTCCCTGGCCTGTGGGCTGTGCCCCCGGCCCTTGTCTGTGCCCCCCTCCCACCGGCCCTTGTCTGTGCAGCCCTGACCTGTGCCCCCCTGCTTGCTGTTCTGCCATCTACTACTGCTTATTTTATTGCTCTTATATATGCAGAGGGTGTGCGCTTATATGTGCCATAATAAACACTAGTACATGGCAGAACTGCGGGCAGAAAGGGGAGGCTGCCATGTACTGCAAGCTATAGACATTTTATATAAAGATAAATAAACAACAACAAAAAAAGTCTTCACTATTAAAATATAAAAAAATACTAAAAACATGGTTTTGGTGACCATAACCCCCCTCCTCCCCAACACTCACGCGCACACACCAAGCAAAAAAAATTGAATAAGGGCCCATGCACACGACCATACGCCCTCTGAAACATTCGGTCCTTGAGATGCATTGATCGTGTGTACGGGAGCGCACAGCTTCGTAGATTACTAAAACCTATGATTATGGGGCAGTAGTATCACGCGCAGCCCAGCGCGCAATTAACCTATGATGCTGTGCGCTCCTGTGCACACAATCATTGCTGCTCTGGGACATATGGCTCGCAGCTCGCTCATGGACTGTATGTCTCGAGGGCATACTGTTGTGTGCATGGGCCCTAACAATGATCAAAAAATTGCACACACCCCAGAAATGGTACCAATAAAAACTACAGTTCACCCACATAAATGCCCTTATAAAGCTCTGTAGACAGAAATATGAAAAACTTATGGAATCAGAAAATGGTGATGCAAAGAAAAAAGTATTTTTCTGAAAGGTTTTATTTTAACCCCTTCTACCCCAGAAGCTTTTTTTCCTTTTGCATTTTCGTTTTTGTGCTCTCTGCCTTCCCAGAGCCTTAACTTTTTTTTCCCCATTAACATAGTTGTATGAGGGCTTGTTTTTAGCAGGACAAGTTGTACTTTCCAACGCAACCATTTAATATTGCATAAAATAAAATTTTACCACAGTTCTATAGTTTTTGTTTTTTCACTTGTGATTTTGATTCTCCAGGTCAGTATGAATCTGGCGGATACCACATATGTATAGTTTTTCTTTGTTTTCTTCTAATAGTATATTTCTTCTAATAGTATATTACAAAATATTTTTTCTACCTTCTAGATTTCATTGCTTGGAGCAGTGCGTCGCCAGAACTTGAAGAGGAGAAGAGCACGTCAGTGAAGACTGCAGTCCAGTGAGAAAGATCCCAACAAGGGTGAGTAAGGCTGGCTTCAGAGCTGTGGACCCGAGTGTCTCCTTCTCAGCCTCTACATCTTAGTAAAATTAGAGGAGGAGAAGGATGGACTTCCTTGGCATCCGGCACTGGCCGCCAAGCTATATGGGATTTGGACTTGGAATGTGCAGGGTGTTGGAAGAGGGCAGCAGCAGACTACTAAGAGAATCTCCTTAAAGGCTTTGTCTGTTTTTTTTTCTATTCATGACCTATCCATACAAGCTCTGCCTTCTCCTCATTGTTCACCTGCTTACCAACTGCAGTGAAGAGCAGTGTAATTGCTACTATGGCATCCACATTCACTTCTATGGGACATTACCCTACTACTCACTTGGACAGGAAGGAGCTGTCCCATTGAAGTGAATGCAGTTACGAGGGCAAGCAGGCAAACAATGAGGAGAAGGCAGTGCTGATCAGCTGTTGATCAGCGGGCGCGGGGGAGGTGGGGTGGGGGGGGGGCGGTGTTGGACACGCGCTGATCTGATACTGATGACCTATCTTGAGAATGAGTCATTAATAGAAAAAAAGCTGGAGAAACCCCTTGAAGGAAATTATCTGCTTTTGTGAAACTGGTAAACGATCCGGATAGGACATCAACATTATAGCTCATGCACACAATAGAAATTTTCTCCCATGTCCATTATTTGTTTTTTGTTTTTAGGCCTGTACATATAACCATTCACTACAATGCGCTTTTTACTACAAAATCACAGTGACAACTTTATCTCACTGTGATTTAGTAGTAAAAACGTCACAGAGAGGCACAGAGCATTATCAATCATGTTAATGCTCCGTGTTTCTGCTGTCTGGAGCGGGGCTTGGCTCTCTTTCACGCAGCGGATTCCACTTAGAGGATCCGCTTATGTGAAAAAACCCTGCTGCAGATCACCCTGCCATCCAGCAAAGAAATTTGTACATGTGGACACCAGAGTCCTGTTTTCTTGTCAGCTGAGTGTGCTGTGTTATCAGCACCCTGCTCCGCAGAAATAATGTTGCTATAATAGGATGAGCAAATAAAATGGAAATCGCTTTTCCCCATTCCGTGGAGGGAATCGCTGTTTGTGAGTGCTGCGCTTCATCTCCATTAACGAGCAAGGGTTGTTGTGAAGGAATTGTTATTTCTCAATAATCAAGTACTGTATCAGTCTGTGTAAATATAACAGTTTATGGTCAGTAACTTTTACTATAACTTGTACTTGACTTTTGCAAACAAATCTTAGAATGTTTGTCATATATGTTATCTGAGAACAATGGCTTTCCCGTTATCAGAGCCTTTACTGTTACCTTCTGCCCTAAAAAGAATTTATGGTATAGTAAGGACCAGCACTCGCTTCAGTAATAATTTCAAATAGATTTAATGGTCACATACAAATGATAAGTGACGCCTGCGTTTCGGCTACTGTGAGCCTTTTTTTTTTTGTTGACAAAGGCTCACAGTAGCCGAAACGCACGCGTCACTTATCATTTGTATGTGACCATTAAATCTATTTGAAATTATTACTGAAGCGAGTGCTGGTCCTTATTATACCATTATCTGTGGATCTTCCTCCCGGGACGCGCGCACCGCACCGCTGAAAGCAGAAGTGCCGCTTGTATCTTCTCTTGGATCTAAAAAGAATTTATGACAGAAATCTGCTTTTCTCTCTGTTGTAAACACAATAGACATTGAGGTCAGATTACAGATAGCAGGTCTATAGAGGGGATGGGGGTGAGTGAGTCATACACTTATTTGATCAGGGAGAAGAGTGGAAGATCTAGTGTAGTGCAGAGAGATAACTGGTGATAAATGCCATGTACAAGACAATGGTCGGATATAGTGCTATTCCTTTATTTATGCAAATAATAGCATATTCTAGGCCAGGGATCTGCAACCTCTGGCACTCCAGCTGTTCTGAAACCACAACTCCCAAAATCCTCCTTTCACTTCTGTGGGAGTTAAAAGAACAGCCAAGTAAGCTTGCATGCTGGGAGTTGTAGTTTCACAGCAGCTGGAGTGCCGATGATTGCTGATTCCTGTTCTTGAAAGTTATCTGATAACTTACATAGAGTTTAAATGTACATGTAAGAAAATGTGGAGTTGGTGGCATTTTGCATAAAAATCTCAAATAATATTTTTACAGAGAGGTTGCAAAAGCCACATAAAACCCTCAATATGTCAACCTATCAGCATATGAGCGGTGCTCAGAAGCGTAAAAAGAAGAAGGAAGAGGAACTGAAGAGTAAAAAAATGGCTAAAATTAGTACCTACTTTTCTGCTCCTAAGTGTATGGGTGAAAGCTCTAGTGCCCCTACTGACATAGCATCAACTGGAGATAAGACAACTTTAGAACCCGCTGATGTGAATGTCGCAGGAGCCCAGGTAGAGGAGGCTGCCCAGTCCAGCACATCTTCTGCCCATACTGACATAGCACCAGCTGCAGGGAAGACATTAGAACCCACAGATGAGAATGTAAAGGCCCACCAGAGCGTTTAGCTTGGGGGACACATGGGGGCAATGACCCCATATTTTATGGCAAAATTATTTGGTAGTTTGTGTTCTCCCCCTTTTTCTTCCCCTTCCCGCCTTATTTTTCAGGTGAATTTACCTCAAGAAGATGATTCCGGTTACAGCTGGTTCTGTTTATGTTTGAATTTCTGGATGGCAACTGAAGCCGAGCTGTTAATTGGTTGCTACCCGGTTGCTGGGGGAGATTTCCAGCTCTGTGATTTGTTCCTGCCTGCAAGGCGGGAAATTTGTCCCCTTTATATTTCCAGGTTCGCCGCTACCTCAGGGCAGTCGTCGCGGATCTGAACAGCGCCCGCCCTCCCATAAATTTTGTGCTACCTGTCGCTGTGCTTTATTAGAGGGGCTGTATCGCTCAGCTGATGCTGAGTGGATCTTGGTCTATATGGATGGTTTGAAATTGGTATTTATTGTTATGGTTGATGGTTTTAATTATTAATTTATTTATTAAATTATTTATTGGTTTTAATTTTGGTTACCCTTAATAAAGCACTTCGGCCATTTCTATTCCACTAAGAAATATGTTGTCAGTGTTTTTATTTATCTAATCACATATGGTTGAGAGGGAAGTGGTGTCATTTGCCTCCATGTCGCAGGAGCCCAGGTAGAGGAGGCTGCCCAGTCCAGCACATCTTCTGCCCATACTGACATAGCATCAGCTGCAGGGAAGACATTAGAACCCACAGATGAGAATGTCGATGGTGCCCAAATAAAGGAGGGTGTTCAGTCTAGCCTGTCTTCTGTTGAAGAATGTGATTTACTAGAAGAAGGTGGAGACATTGAATGTGCTAGTGATATCACCTTAGTACAAGACCCTACCGAAGATCAGCCAGTTCATACCATTCATACTGTTATTACCAGTGATGCTGCAAGCTACTCTGCCAGCCACATTTTAGATGCAGCTGTTTCTGAGAAGTATGTCACTGATAGGGCTAATTATCCTGTGACTATTTCTGACCCTAAAGTCAAGAGATTCATTATCTCACATGGCCCTTGCAGACCTCCCGGTCCTTTTCCAAGAGATAACGACAGTGACAGAAGATGTTTTTCTGTCAAATATTATAACCGGATTACCCAAACAGGACTTAAACTACCTGTCACATGGTTATGTTATTCCCCGAAGCTAAATGCTGTGTATTGTGAGCCATGCTGGTTGTTTGGCGATCGGAAAAAGCAGGGTTTTGAACCAGCGTGGGCCAAGGGTATTAATAAGTGGAAAAACTTAAGTAGAAAAATTCAAACTCATGAGAGCTCCAATTCCCACATTGAAGCTTGTATGGTATACGACCAGTGGAGAAAAAAAGGACACTGTTGATAAGGAATACGAAAGGCAAATAATTCAGCAAAAAAACTTTTGGAGGCAAGTTCTACAAAGAATTGTAAACGTGACATTAACCATGTCAATGGCCAATCTACCATTCCGTGGGCATCGAGAGCAGTTAGGTGAGCTTAACAATGGTAATTTTCTGTGCATAGTCCATCCCATTCTAAAAGAACTAATTCAAATGCCACAAAGAACAATAAAATATCTCAGCCCCAAAATCCAAAATGAGATAATCCAAATTCTTTCTCAACAAGTAGAAAAGGAAATAGTGTCAGAAATTCAACAGGCACAATTCTATTCTGTCATCATGGACACTACACAAGACATTTCAAAAGTTGATCAACTAAGCCAGGTTTTCCGGTATGTTTCTGTTGCTAGAGATGAGAAGACCAGGGCAACCAGTGTGAAAATTCATGAAGTTTTTTTGGGATTTCATGCTGTGAAAGATCAGAGTGCTGCAGGCATTGAAAATGATATCATAGCCTGCATAGAAAGGAAAGGTCTAACATTACAGAAGTGTCGTGGCCAGGGGTGCGATGGAGCAGCAACAATGAGTGGCATATACTCAGGAGTACAGGCACGAATTTTAGAAAAAGAACCTAATGCTCATTATGTGCACTGTGCAGCACACAACCTCAATCTTGTATTGCAAGATGCAATGGCAAACATCAAAGAGATTGCAAATTTCTATGATATTGTGCAGATCATATATACATTTTTTGCAGACAGTATTAAACGGTGGGATGTACTTTGCTCATTCACAACTGAATCCAGCGTGGCATTGAAGAAGCTGTGCCCTACTCGCTGGTCATCACGCTATGAATCCCTGCTGGCGTTACGTTTCCGTTTTCGGGATGTGATGCAAGCACTGTCAAAAATCATTCTTATTTCAACCAAAAATAAAGAAAGAGAAGAGACAGCACTGATAAAAAAGAAAATGGAGTCATATGAGTTCATATTTCTAGTCGTTGTCCAGACAAAAATTCTTGAAAATGTTAACGCAGTTTCAAAAGTTCTGCAAGCTAAAAACATGGACTTGTCTAAAACATCCACTTTAATAAAAAATGTTGCAGACAATCTGGTCCAATTCCGGAATCAGTTTGAGGAAGCAAAACAAACTGCGGCATCACTTGCACAACAGTGGGGCATTTCACCGGAATTTCAAAAGAAACGGATCCCCAAAGTCAAGCGCCATTTTGATGAATTGGCAGTAGATGAGAGATTAAACGATGCAGAAAAACATTTTAAAGTGACAGTTTTTTACCCCTGTTTAGATGTAATAACATCTCAGCTTCTAAAAAGGTTTAAGGGAATAGATCGGGTTCTTGGCCGTTTCAACATTATTCAGCCCACGATGCTTTCATCTGCATCAGATGATGAGCTCTTTAATGCTGCATCAAATCTGCAAAAAATCTACGAGGAAGATTTAACAAGCACTTTTCCTGGCCAGCTACTAAGTTTTCGATCTGCATTAAAAGAAGAGATCCTTAAGACATCCTCTGTCAGTGACCTTGCTCATCCCCTGTTAGTCGCCAACAGCGCACTGTCATCCACACTTCCAGATGTTTGTGTAGCCTTACTACTATTCCTAACGCTACCTGTGACAGTAGCAAGTGCTGAAAGATCCTTTTCAAAGCTGAAATTAATAAAAAACGACTTGAGGAGTACGATGTCCGAACAGAGGCTTTCTGGACTTGCAGTGCTGAGCATTGAAAATGAGAGAGCTAGAAAACTAGACTTTGAGAGCATTGTGGACACGTTTGCAGAACTGAAGGCGCGCAGACGTGTGTTGTAAGAAACGGTCTTCTGTGTAAGTGTAAAGTTGTTTGGGAGGTTTGAAGTTTCAGCAGTTGACCGTTTCCTGCTAACTAACCAAAAAGTTTTACTAACAGTTTCTTTAGTGGAATTGCATATATTTTCAGTTTAAAGTAACACTCCTGAAAGAGTGTCACTTGTTATACTGTGAGGATTGAATAGATACTGTGATACCTCTCAAATGATTATCTAGGGGAGTGGTGTTCTCTTCAAATAATAATAATAAAAAGGTCAGTATGCATAATGTAACAAGAAATGTGGTTTGGATAAAGGGGTGGTCTTCTAATTGAGTTGGTCTTTTGGAGAGGTTTCACTATATATTCAATTCTTACCTGTGTAAAGCTGACCATACACATTAGATCTGGTGAACGCTGGTTTCACAGACACATCAATAACCATTTTCGTCTATATTGGCTGTTGTTCAAACTTCCATACATGTTCAATGAAACAGGTCCATGAATATCTTTCATGGAATGTTCTTTCAAAGAGAGAGCTTTCGTTCACAAACAGTCTTTCTTTAAACAAAAGATCTTTTTGCTGACGACATCGGTATTGAACACTAATTTTTTTACAGTTGTTCCCCTAAAACTGTTGGTCATTGTTAAATTTCACCTGACAATCATTCATTTTCATAGATATTGACAATTTTGATCAAGTGTAACAAAATATGTATGGTCACCTTTGGATTTTATTAGCTGCCCAAATGTTTGACCAGTTTGAGGGTCTGGACTGTGTTTTTGAGGGCACAAACTAAATGTTGGTTTCTTTTCTCTAGGTTGCAACGCCATTGACTTTGGTTTCAAGTCCTGTTTATGTTAATGTAAGTTTTACATACATTGTTTGAACCAATCCTATAATTTCTAAATGTAGAAGAAACAGAATTGTATGTGCATATGGATGAGTTATATTTCCTGTTTTTGTGTCACTAGATTGATTTGTTGTTGCACTTCTACGTGTTTACCATAGAAATACATGTGTGCATGACATAGATGGTCCTCTCCTGGTTCTTTTGGTTTCTGGTAAGTTTTTGGTTGCTTTATATATGTGTGTAGAATTTAGTATATTTCAAAATGTCTGTTATACTTTCAAATTTAAATAGTACATTTTAAGTGAGAATAACTATTTATTTTTTGTTATTTAGGTTGTAGTTATATTTTTCAAGTTGGAACAATCAAGCCAGAAGAGATGGAGACAAGAAACTTCTGATCTCATGTCACGACCCTTGGTCATGGTCGTGACTCCTTGGGTGCCGCATGCTGTTGCCCGCGGTTTGGGAGTTCGTCAACCGCAGCTGGGGCACTTAGTTGTTTGCCTCAGGTGCGGTTGCCGCGGACAACAAGTGTGCGTGCGGTTGCCCTTGGCAACGGGTTTTGTGTGAATGCCCGTTTGTGTGTCTGTGTGCACTTTGTGTTGTTTGTTGTGCACGAGGTGATGTTTTATGTGCACCTGGACTCCTCCCTTCACCTGCGGTTGTCCGCGGCAACGTCTGGTGATGTTTGCATGCTGTGGAGGTGTCTCGGCCTGTTGGCTGTTTTGGAAGACACGGTTGCCACGCATGCCGTTGCCGTCGGAGACAGGTGAGTGAGGTTGCGTGTTTTCCCCTTTATGTGAGTTTCCCTTCTGTGTTGCTGGAAGGGTTAACTCCCTTCCCAGTGTGTGTGACTTCACTGGGTGTGTGCTGATCGTTGGGTGGGGCCTCTTGGCCTATAAAGCCTCAGCCCCTGGCTGGGCTCAGTAGGTTGCTCTCAGCCATGCTGGCTGGAGCAGCCTCCTGTCTCCTCCATCTGCCTGGTGGGGACCATCCTTCTGGTCATAAACCTCTGTCAGTTTATTCTGTGTTTCATGGTGTTATCTAGGTGTGTGCGGGGTTATCTTGTTAGTGCAGCTTATGGTTTCCTGGTTTCCCTTGTATGTCTGGTGTGTGCTGTGTCCTTTATGTTGCTGTGGACATCAGCACTTGTTCATGGGTTCCAGGTTTGTGTGTCTGTGGCAGGTAGGTGCAGGACTAGTCTCACTTACCTGTCATTTCCATATGTCTGTTGATGTTCCCCCTGTGTTGCTTGGCCGTTGAGACTCCTGCTCCTCCGTGTCTAGGAGGAGCAGGTCGTCTTACTCTGTCCCCTAGTTCAGGGCCGACTTGAGGGCTTGTAGGGACTCTTAGGTTCCGGCGTATGAGCCCTCCTACCACCGAGGTCGGCTCATACAGACAGGAGACAGGGTCAGCGTTAGGGACGCTATAGGAGGTGACCTGCTCCCTAACTCTGTGGTCCTGGCCAAGGGGTACCCCACCATCTCCTGGCACCGCACGGCTGGGGGTTTCCCCCACCGCCAGCCGTGACAGTATGACCAGAACCGGCACCTCACCTGGTCTTCCTTCGTAAGAGGGTGAAGCATGCATCCATTGACCGTTGGGGTGCATGCGCGTTCTCCGGAGGGAGAGCGTTACGGGGTTCACCGTTAACGGCGCGGTTGGTGGCTTTTCCCCGCCACCTTGCTAACCGTGTCCGCGTTGGTGACCCCTCGTCCCTCTCAGGGTTCCTATCTCTGGTCGTCTGCTGGCAGCATTCCTTCGGTGTTCCGGCAGGTGTGCTGGTTGGGGAGTGTCTGCTGGCAGCGACCTGGAGTAGGAACGTCCTCCTGAGTTGGACGCGGTGTCCTGTTTTCCTCCTCCAGACTGCTTTGTTGGCTGGCGACCTGGGGACTGTTGTGTACGGTCTGGTCTGTTGGCGGCAGTTCTGGGGGGAGATACGGGCATCGGTCTGGTGTCCTGTGTTCCTCCTCCGGACTGCTTTGTTGGCTGGCGACCTGGGGACTGTTGTGTACGGTCCAGGTCTGTTGGCGGCAGTTCCGGGGGGAGATACGGGCATCTATCTGGCAGTGCCTCCAGTGTTCTCTCTTCCAGTCTGCTCTGTTGGCTGGCGACCTGGGACTGTTGTGTACGGTCCAGGTCCGTTGGCGGCAGCTCTGGAGGGAGACACTGGTGGTTATCAGGCATTGCCCCTCCCCCCCCTCCCTGTTGTTTGGTCCCACCAGCTTCCCTTTTCGGTTGGGGGGGGCTTTGAGGGGAGGGAGTGTCACGACCCTTGGTCATGGTCGTGACTCCTTGGGTGCCGCATGCTGTTGCCCGCGGTTTGGGAGTTCGTCAACCGCAGCTGGGGCACTTAGTTGTTTGCCTCAGGTGCGGTTGCCGCGGACAACAAGTGTGCGTGCGGTTGCCCTTGGCAACGGGTTTTGTGTGAATGCCCGTTTGTGTGTCTGTGTGCACTTTGTGTTGTTTGTTGTGCACGAGGTGATGATTTATGTGCACCTGGACTCCTCCCTTCACCTGCGGTTGTCCGCGGCAACGTCTGGCGATGTTTGCATGCTGTGGAGGTGTCTCGGCCTGTTGGCTGTTTTGGAAGACACGGTTGCCACGCATGCCGTTGCCGTCGGAGACAGGTGAGTGAGGTTGCGTGTTTTCCCCTTTATGTGAGTTTCCCTTCTGTGTTGCTGGAAGGGTTAACTCCCTTCCCAGTGTGTGTGACTTCACTGGGTGTGTGCTGATCGTTGGGTGGGGCCTCTTGGCCTATAAAGCCTCAGCCCCTGGCTGGGCTCAGTAGGTTGCTCTCAGCCATGCTGGCTGGAGCAGCCTCCTGTCTCCTCCATCTGCCTGGTGGGGACCATCCTTCTGGTCATAAACCTCTGTCAGTTTATTCTGTGTTTCATGGTGTTATCTAGGTGTGTGCGGGGTTATCTTGTTAGTGCAGCTTATGGTTTCCTGGTTTCCCTTGTATGTCTGGTGTGTGCTGTGTCCTTTATGTTGCTGTGGACATCAGCACTTGTTCATGGGTTCCAGGTTTGTGTGTCTGTGGCAGGTAGGTGCAGGACTAGTCTCACTTACCTGTCATTTCCATATGTCTGTTGATGTTCCCCCTGTGTTGCTTGGCCGTTGAGACTCCTGCTCCTCCGTGTCTAGGAGGAGCAGGTCGTCTTACTCTGTCCCCTAGTTCAGGGCCGACTTGAGGGCTTGTAGGGACTCTTAGGTTCCGGCGTATGAGCCCTCCTACCACCGAGGTCGGCTCATACAGACAGGAGACAGGGTCAGCGTTAGGGACGCTATAGGAGGTGACCTGCTCCCTAACTCTGTGGTCCTGGCCAAGGGGTACCCCACCATCTCCTGGCACCGCACGGCTGGGGGTTTCCCCCACCGCCAGCCGTGACATCTCATTTGTCGTGTTTCAGGTAAGTTTTTAATAAACTATTATGCCTTTTATTTATTATGCAGTAATTTTATTGTACTTATAACAATTTGAAGAGCATGTCACCTTTTCTGACACTATATCACTTTAGTAAATAAATTTATTCCCAACAATGATCATTATTTCTCTTAACTCTGCTTTGTGCAATTTCCCTGTTTATTCTAAGTTTCTGAGTTCATTGTCAATTGGGTATGTCCTTACAATCTGAGACTGCATCAGGCGGTATAGAAACACATCCCCCATCTCGTAAATACAGTTGCCAATGAACTTAGAATAACAGAAGAATTATACACTGCAAAGTTGTGAGCAAAGATGATCCAGAATTGTTTGCAACATGCAGTGTAATTAATAAAACAGACATGTCAGTTGTGGTGATGGGTCCTATTTCACAAAGGGTTACAGGAAAAGAAGGGAGGGGAATGTAAAGTTCGGCAAAGGCAGTGATACAATTCTCTATATCAGGGACCATCAACCTCTGGCACTCCAGCAGTTCCTAAACTATTATACCCAGGATGCTTAGTTCACCTCTATGGGGGTTACACTAACAGCTTAGCTAGTGTGCATGCTGGGAGTTGTAATTTCTCTGCAGTGGGAATGTCAAAAGTTGATGATCCCTGCTGTACATAATGAAACATAAATACATACATAATATATTCATGTATTGTGTATATTTATCTAAACAGAGAGAATTTCCACAACTTGAAATGCTGTGGCTGGGAAGGTTCTTCGGAAGTCCAAAGCGTATCAAGATTTTAGTATCTTTTTGCAGGAATCTGTAACTGTAAAAAAAAGTGTAACATAGTCTTGGAAAGTTCAAATGTTTTGTTCCTGGCAATAAAGAGTTTTTAGTATTAGTTATAAGTATTTCAGCCTTTGAATCTTTTTTTACCTCCCACATGTATGGGGGCTATAAGGGATGTGTGAGGGGGGGGGGGGGGGGGGTGATCTTGACTAGTCACAGGAGTGTGGGGGCTACATGGGAGGAGGGTTAAGATTTTGACAGGGGCCCCACAACAGTATTATACAATGACACTACATGACAGACTGTGTGTGTGTGTATATATATATATATATGTACAAATTATATAGGAAAAGGATGGTGTGGCAGCCTGGTCTGGTCTAGATCGTGACTTGCCAAAGGAGTGGGGTTTACACAGGAGGAGGGAGGTGCGAAGCGCGCTGGGGGGGCCCTTACAAAAATTTGCTGTGGGGCCCAGTCTCTTCTAGTTACGCCCCTGCCTCCAGCCACATAATCACAAGTTCTTTTCTGTCAGGTGAATGCCTAATTTTTAGGGCCTGTTCTGGCCTACATTAAAAATTTTATCCGGTGACTGCCTAATGTACCTCCAGCCACATAATCACAAGTTATTTTCTGTCAGGTGTATGCCTAATTTTTGGGGCCTTTACTCCAGTGGCCTACAGTAAAAATTTTATCCAGTGACCGCCTAATGTACCTCCAGCCACATAATCACAGGTTCTTTTCTGTCAGGTTAATGTCTAATTTTTGGGGCCTGCACTGGCCTACAGTAGGGTTGTTTTGATACCAAAATTTTGATTCGGTTTCGATACCATAAAAAAGTATTGAGATACTTGATACCATGCGGAAAAAAAATAAAAACACCAAAAAAAGCTGCGTGCATTCCGCATTTTTTTAAACGTCCGGCCCATAATAGAACAGTCCGATCCTATTTTTTGGGGAGACAAGGTGACAAAAAAAATTGTTAATCGCGCAGTTTTTATTAATTTTTTTTTCTGTTACGGCTCTCACCGCATAGAACATTTTTTTTCTTTTCAAAATTATTTTTATTGATTTATTTAAGTCAGAAGAGATCTTGTGTGAAAAGAATACAATTAAATGTAACACATCAATTGTCATACCATTAAATAGGTTAACAGCTGAATAGTATATCATGAGTATCCAGAATATCCTACATAATTCATATCCTACATGTTCTTTAAAGCGTAAACTGCATAGTGAATGAGTATAGTTATGCAATTTCAGCGAAATTGAGGGTATACTCAGGTTATCAAGACCACAATCAAAGACAACTAGTATTCAGAGGGTGAGGGGGTTGATTTGGAGGGTTATGAAGGAAGGAAGGAGTAGGAGGGAAAGGGAGGGTAAACATGGGGCGGGATGAAGGAATGAAGGAAGGTAGGAAAGGGATGTGGAGGGAGGAGAGGGGGGAGGTTTTAACAAGTATTCCTCTAGACAGCCTGAATATTTGCTATTTTTTTTTATATTTTAATAGTTTGGACTTTTCAGACATGGCAATATGTTTATTTTTATTTATTTTTATATATTTTATATGTAAAATTGGGAAAGGGGGTGATTTATACTTAATATTTTGATGGGTTGTTTTTTTACTTTTTATTTAATAACTATTTCCCCCCTTAGGGGTTAGATCCTGGGATCTATCAGGGTGAATAGGACTTCACACTCTCCCTGCTGCCCTGTGCATAGTACACACAGCAGCAGGGAGCTGACTATCGCAGCCAGGGCTTCAGTAGTGTCCTGGCTGCCATGGTAACTGATCGGAGCCCCAGGATTTCACTGCTGGGGCTCTGATCAGAACTGCCACCAATGAGGAGGAGGTGAGGGGACCCTGTGGCCACTGCCACCAATGATTTTAATACTCGGGGGGTTGGGGGGGGGCGCACTGCACTACCAATGATAATTTAATTAACATTTAATACAGGAGGAGGGTGCAGCTCCCCGCCAGCACCCGCCTCCGGGATTTGTATTAAAGAGGACCTTTCATCTGGCAGAAAATTCTGAACTAAGTATCATGATATGTACAGCGGCGCCCAGGGATCTCACTGCACTTACTATTATCCCTGGGCGCAGCTCTATTCTCTTGCTATGTCCTCCGGTATCTTTGGGGACTTGGTTATACTGGGCGGAGACTGCCCTTGTTCTCCTCGGTGTCTCTTTCTCCCAGGCTGTAGCGCTGGCCAATCGCAGCGTAGAGCTCACAGCCTGGGAGAAAAAAACCTGGGACATAGCGGGAGAATGGAGCGGCAACCAGGGATAATAGTAAGTGCAGTGAGATCCTTGGGCGCCGCTGTACATATCATAATACTTAGTTCAGATTTTTTTGCCAGATGAAACGTCCTCTTTAAACATTTACTTTCATTGGTGGTGCAGTGCGCCCGCTTCTCTCCTCATTGGTGGCAGCGGCACAGGGGGGGGGGGGGGGAGAAAGTGCTTCCTTCTCCCCTGTGCTGCTTAGGAGAATACGGAGCGCGCTGAGAGCAGCACGCTCATTGTTCTCTGATACTAGACTGCGCAATAGTGAAGCCTAGTATCGAAAAAAAGCAAATCCTGGTATCGAGGTCGTTACCAGGAAAAAGTATCGATTGGGTATCGAAAATTCAATTCCCGAAACAACCCTAGCCTACAGTAAAAATTTTATCCAGTGACCACCTAATGTACCTCCAGCCACATAATCAAGTTCTTTTCTGTCAGGTGAATGCATAATTTTTGGGGCCTGTACTCCCGTGGCCTAAAATAAAAATTTCCTAGGCTCCAGCAGGGCACATTTTTGAGAGTTTCCTTTTAGGACGCATAAAATGGTCCCTGATTAAAATACAGATTTTTTGTGGGAATATTTGCCAATGATCCCCCTCTGGTATGTCACTGTCCATGTTGTGGGACTATTTGTGCACTTCTACTAAGTATTTGGTGGCTGCAAATATGACCTGAAGGTTTTATTAGGTTCGCCTGCCATTAAAGTCAAAGGGGCACGCTGCGAAAACATGGTTCGCGAACGCACATTCGCGAACTGTCTTGGGTCATCACTACTGTTAACTCCATGGATGCCATGGGTGGCTACTGACCGCTGCATTTAAGGGGTTAAATGGCTGGGATCAGAGCCAGCACTAATGTTACCATTGCAGCAGTGTCGAGCTGTATGTTACAGCTGACACTCGCTGCTGATGGCGGCAGCACTGTCCCGGAGCCACCACCATCACATACAATACCAGGGGGATCTTTATGAAGGGCTGCAGGGACGAATCGAGGGGGGGGGGGGGGCGAACTGGTGAACGGAGGGCATCAGGGGCACATCTGGCATCGGGGACACAAAGGGGACCATGCCTGATTTCAGGTTCTGAGCTCCAAATTGGAGATCAGAGGTTGAAACAGGCATTTTTACACTGCCGTGCTCCGATTGGTTAGTCTGCGCAGCAAGGGACCACTCAGATTGGTTCCTTGCCAGCGTCTCCGGTGTCTTTGCTCTTTATAGTGTCAAAGCCCCAGTTAACATTTTGAATGTAACTGTACGCCTGATTACGTTAAATTACAGGTAATCTGGATGTACAGTTACACCCAAATGCGGGAAGGGGTTAAAAAGAAAAAAAATTTTTAAAGTGGGACAAAAAGAAAAAGCAACCTAAGGCCTTGAACCCTTGCTTTTCACTTGGATGCCACATAGGCTAACTGTCAAGAAGCTGGCCATAGCATAGTGTTATTTAATGTATTGTGTCACAGCGCCATCTATTGGATTCATAGTCTTATGCCATTCATTCTGCACACTAGCATCATTTTCCTCTCAGCGCCATCTATTGGATTCATAGTCTTATGCCAGTCACTCTGCACACTAGCATCATTTTCCTCTCAGCGCCATCTATTGGAATTCTAAACGCGTTCTGATCTGTAGCGGTGTGTGACCTATTAGAATTGTATAGAAGCAGAGCGCCGTCCTTTGGACAGTCACTGTCTGTTCAGTCTCCTTTCACATATTAACCCAGGCCCACTACTGCTCAGTTGTATGAATCTGAATTTTGGACAATATTAAAATTAAATGTTATATGACAAGTGGCATTTTTCATTCTGATTTGAATTCTGGCAGTGAAAATGTCTACAAGAGATGAAACTGAAATCTCAGATTAACTTTTTTAAGTTGTATTTTAGGTTTTTCATTTGATTTATAATTTTGATTGGAAAATAGCACTATGGGGACATGATAATTCATTGACAAAGTTGAAATTTAAAAAGCCAAAAGGCTATTTAATTTTACATTTATTTTTGCCACATATTACCCACACTGGAGTTGGTAATGAAAATTCAAAGGGAAGAAATGCATTTTACTTTTCATTTTGGCAGACATTTTTCAGACATGGGTTGAAAATGAAATGTCAAATTGGGATTTGAATTAGAATTTCATGTTTTTCGTTATCATTTTATTTTTGGCAGGTTTCACCTCCCACCATAGATCTTTATAGAACCGCTCCATACAAATAATGCAGCATGAAGGGGCTCGGTGAAGGCGGCAGTGAAGGTGTGTAAGTGTCTGATGGGGTCACACAGCTCATAAAAGGACAGCTGCCCGGCCTCATAGTCCAGACATATCCTGAATCTATCACTGGAGACCTCGTCAGGTAACTGGATATCTTTACCGTCATGTCTCACTGAATACTGATTATAACACCTCCTCAAACTCCAGGACTTGTTATTATCCCCAATGAATGACTGACGCCCCCTCCTGTCTATACTGGGATAACACATCCCCACACTCCAACCCACTGATCTACTGCTCTCCACATCCCAGTAATGTCGCCCTGAGGTAAATCTCCTGCTGCTCATCACCTGATTATTCTGGAATCTCTCTGCTCTTCCTGGACGATTCTGATTATTTTGTGTCCAGGTTGCAGATTTCAGGTCGTCTGATATAAGGACATTATTACCAGCTGTGTTTACATCCAGTAATATGTCTCCAGGACCCTCCATATAGATCCCTCTCCTTATATCTCTTATTATGTCACATAATGTATGTAATTTGTCTGAGATCACAGCTACATCCAGATCATCTACATCATGGAGACATCTATTCATGTCATCACCTCCTTCCTCCTCAGGATCACACAAGTCACCTGTATCTGGTTCCTGTAAGACAGTCAGTGGATCAGTCATGTTAGACAGCTCCTTAATGTGTCCCATCTTCCTGGACAGCTCGTCCTTCTTTATTTCCAGCTTCTGGATCAGAGAAGAGAATGAGAGTGATTCTTCCATTTCCTGCCTGGAGATCTCGTTCAGGACCCTCTTCTCCAGGTTGTCCAGTCGTCTCCTGATGTCTGTAAACAGGGCAGTGACTCTATCTGTTTCTCCAGATGCCTTTTCTTGTGCTTTTCTCCAGCGTTCCTCCAGATTCTGGACTCTTTTCTCAGTCTTCTGTCGCTTTGTGGTCAGTTTCTGGAAAATATTTCTCAGTTTTCCTTTCTTCTTCTCAGAAGCCTCATCCAGCACCACCACCTGGTGTCCCTGATGTTCTCCAACCAAACTGCAGTACACACAGATACAAACATAGTCCTCGGTGCAGTAATACTCCAGGATCTCCTTATGGACGGAACATTTCCTCTTCTCCAGGGAAGTGCTGGGGTCAGATAAGACGTGTTCTGATGACTTGCTGTGAACTCTCAGGTGTTTCTCACACAGAGAAGCCTCACAGTGTAGACAGGATTTAACAGCAGGTACAGGAGAGTCCACACAGTAAGTGCAGCAGATCCCGGTTTCCGTCTCTTTATGTTCAGTAACAAATAAATTCTCTATAATCTTACGCAGAGCGAAGTTCCTCATCAGTGCAGGCCGCTCCTGAAACTCTTCTCTGCATTCAGGACAGGTATAAACCCCAGACTCGTCCTGTGTATCCAGTGCACAATCAATACAGACCCGGCAGAAGTTGTGTCCACATCTCAGCATTACAGGATCTGTATAGGTCTGCAGACAGATGGAGCAGTCCAGCTCAGCTCTCAGATCAGCAGACGCCATGGCTGACAGAGGAAGACAGAAACAAAACTTCAGTTCTCTGAGGTTCAAAATCCAGAGCGCGAGTTTAAACTTGTGTGCACAGGGTGCGGCTGAATAGCACAAGATCAGTCACTAATAAAGGGGTTGTCATGTATCCATAAACATACCGGACACCGTCACACTATGAGGGGCATGCTCCCACATGTATCCATAAACATACCTGATGGCATCACACTATAAGGGGCACGCTCCCACATGTATCCATAAACATACCGGACACCGTCACACTATAAGGGGCATGCTCCCACATGTATCCATAAACATACCAGACACCGTCACACTATAAGGGGCACGCTCCCACATGCATCCATAAACATACCGGAACCCGTCACACTATAAAGCCTCATTCACACGTCAGTATTTTGGTCAGTGATTTCCATCAGTGATTGTGAGCCAAAACCAGGTTCGGCACCCCCACAGAAATAAGGTATAAGGGAAAAATCTGCACCTGTCCTGTGTTTAGAGCCACACCTGGTTTTGGCTCAAAATCACTGATGGAAATCACTGACCGAACACTGACATGTGAATGAGGCATAAGGGGCATGCTCCCACATGTATCCATAAACATACCGGACACCGTCACACTATAAGGGGCACGCTCCCATATGTATCCATAAACATACCGGACACCGTCACACTATAAGGGGCATGCTCCCACATGTATCCATAAACATACCGGACACCGTCACACTATAAGGGGCACGCTCCCACAAGTATCCATAAACATACCGGACACCGTCACACTATAAGGGGCATGCTCCCACATGTATCCATAAACATACCGGACACCGTCACACTATAAGGGGCACGCTCCCACATGTATCCATAAACATACCGGACACCGTCACACTATAAGGGGCACGCTCCCACATGTATCCATAAACATACCTGTAACGGAACGCCTAGCACCCCGACCGGGTACCTCCGTTGATAGATGCTCCTTGTGGCGAAACCAACCTCGCCACTGGGTTTTGGAGAGGCCTGTTTATCAGCCTCTTGCCTCAGGATTATGGCCCATACTAACTTTTAAACCCCTGAACCTATTCAAGTGAATTTTGGATAGGTTTGTCCCCAAGTTATACTGTTTAAATTGATGTAAGTTATATGTATGGCCAATGTAAACTCACAAAGTTGTAACAATTTATAATAAGTGTAACTTGTCAGCTTGGGAGGAATATGCTGGGTGTGTTTCTATTGTGCCATTGTCCCATTGTGTGTTTAAATGGTGATGTCTGTCCTGTTATATCCACATGTGTATTGGTGATTTCTCTTTGTCTTGAGAGATAATTGGATTACGCCTCGGGTGTCTCCAGGGCAGAGAGGAGGAAACCATGATGCATTGTGGGGATGTATTGTCTCTGTGTATCCTACAGTGCTGCATATCTGTCGTATGTCACAGTCTTCATTCTGGTCCCCTAGGGGCGTGTACACCAGATGGGCTTGGTTGTTTTGTACCTCCCTGTGGGCGGACCTGTATTTGCAAACAACTGTAATAAAAACCAGGCTGGGTGTGCCAGCACCTCAGACCACTGCTTGACCCTCAACACGGAGCCTTGCCTCGTTATTGGGGGGATCCGCTGTATGCTGTTAGAGACTGATTGCCAGGAGTGTAAGCTGATTCCTGTTCGTCTGCTAGCAGCTATTCGTGAGGTTCCAGTTTGGAGTGCTATTTTGTATCCAGTTCGGGGGTTTGGTGTTCTGCAGTAGCTGTGCCTGTCTCTCAGAAAGGGGCATATCGCCTAAACGGATTTTAACCCCTTGTCTGCTGAAACGGTCCGTTACATTGGTGGCAAGCAGCGGGATCGTTCCTACAGCCAGAAGGACAGCTACAGGAGACACCATTTCTTTGGATTTTACAACTTAAGGGCAACGCATGTCTCAGTACAGCGACCCTAAAAGCACCAGGATGGAACCAGCAGTGGAGTACAGATACTCTGTGGAGGAATTTGACCGTATGATGTGGTTGCGGCTGAACTTCTTCGGACCCAATCCAGCTGAGAAATACGTGAAGTTTGTGAGGAGTCTAGTGTTCAAGACCCTACTACACCGGAAGTTACAGTTGCGGGACAGAGGGAGCTCAGTCTCCTCTCCCCAGGGGCAGAGTGTCCAGCAGGGAATTGGGAGCCCAGTCTCCATTCCCCAGCGGCAGTGTGAATTGCAGGGAATCGGGAGCCCAGTCTCCATTCCCCAGCGGCAGTGTGAATTGCAGGGAATTGGGAGCCCAGTCTCCATTCCCCAGCGGCAGTGTGAAGTGCAGGGAGAGGAGAGCAGCGTCCTCCCTCCCCAGCGGCAGGCTGAGTTACAGGGGGCAGAGGTAGTTGTTCCTGCCCCCCAGCAGCAGAGTGATATGCCGGGAAGGCAGTGTGAAATGCAGGGAGAGATGAGCAGCGTCCTCCCTCCCAAGAGGGCAGTGTAAAATGCAGGGAGAGGAGAGCAGCGTCCTCCCTCCCCAGCGGCAGGCTGAGTTACAGGGGGCAGAGGTAGTTGTTCCTGCCCCCCAGCAGCAGAGTGATATGCCGGGAAGGCAGTGTGAAATGCAGGGAGAGGAGAGCAGCGTCCTCCCTCCCCAGTGGCAGGCTGAGTTACATGGGACAGAGGTAGTTGTTCCTGCCCCCCAGCAGCAGAGTGATTTTTTGGGAATTGGGAGCCCAGTCTCCATTCCCCAGCGGCAGAGTGTCCAGCAGGGAATAGAGAGCCCAGTCTCCTTTCCCCAGCAGCAGGACACTGTATTGGGAGCGGAGACGGTCGGTCGCCATCCCCAGCGGCTGGAAGTATGCATGGGAGAGGAGCTCGTTACCCCCTCTCCCCAGCGGCAGCTTAACGCACCAGGGGGAGACAGTAAGCCCCACAACAGTGCAGATGGGACTGTGGTCTCTGCACTTACAGCACAGGGGGAAGAGACAGTCGGTCTCCCCCTCCAACAACCAGACTCTAAGCCAGGGAGCAACACAGAGACCGGGAGTACCAGCTTCCAACATAACCTTGGTGGACTCACTGGACAGAGACAGGCTACCAAATGCAACAGGTCCAGTATTGGGTTGTGGGTGGGCTGCCAGACTAACTCAGGTACCGACCGGCGTGAGGTCAGGTATATGGTTAGTCTTCCCTGGGGGGGGGGGGGGGAGATGTGTGGCGAAACCAACCTCGCCACTGGGTTTTGGAGAGGCCTGTTTATCAGCCTCAGGATTATGGCCCATACTAACTTTTAAACCCCTGAACCTATTCAAGTGAATTTTGGATAGGTTTGTCCCCAAGTTATACTGTTTATATTGATGTAAGTTATATGTATGGCCAATGTAAACTCACAAAGTTGTAACAATTTATAATAAGTGTAACTTGTCAGCTTGGGAGGAATATGCTGGGTGTGTTTCTATTGTGCCATTGTCCCATTGTGTGTTTAAATGGTGATGTCTGTCCTGTTATATCCACATGTGTATTGGTGATTTCTCTTTGTCTTGAGAGATAATTGGATTACGCCTCGGGTGTCTCCAGAGCAGAGAGGAGGAAACCATGATGCATTGTGGGGATGTATTGTCTCTGTGTATCCTACAGTGCTGCATATCTGTCGTATGTCACAGTCTTCATTCTGGTCCCCTAGGGGCGTGTACACCAGATGGGCTTGGTTGTTTTATACCTCCCTGTGGGCGGACCTGTATTTGCAAACAACTGTAATAAAAACCAGGCTGGGTGTGCCAGCACCTCAGACCACTGCTTGACCCTCAACACGGAGCCTTGTCTCGTTATTGGGGGGATCCGCTGTATGCTGTTAGAGACTGATTGCCAGGAGTGTAAGCTGATTCCTGTTCATCTGCTAGCAGCTATTCGTGAGGTTCCAGTTTGGAGTGCTACTTTGTATCCAGTTCGGGAGTTGGTGTTCTGCAGTAGCTGTGCCTGTCTCTCAGAAAAGGGGCACATCGCCTAAACGGATTTTAACCCCTTGTCTGCTGAAACGGTCCGTTACACTCCTAGTGCTTTCCGAGGACTCCAAGCACTCCACTTGACACCGTACGCACTGCAGACCCCACGAACCGCCGAAGCTTGGTTGAGGTCTCACCGTCTCCTACCCACCCTGGACCTACGACAAGGCTCCAGGCTCCAGTGGGTGAACCTCTCCTAAATGCAGAGAGCAGGAACAAGCTCTTAAAAGAGCTAGTAGTTATAGCCAGGGGAGTATAGCAAATCTCCCAGCGTATAGCAATCCCCAGCGTCGATCAGTTACCCAAACATCAGCCTCAACACGATGAAGGATAAAACAGGAGCTTAAACATAAACATACACTTTAACTTTAAAACCATACATTCCATCTCCATAAAAATATATATATTTAAACTCAGCATACATCAAACATAAACACTTCCAAAAATCACACAAATCCCTCCAGCAGATCAAAAGTTAAGTGGAAGTCCTTTATGACCAACCGCAAGCACAATTTCCTGCCCAAAACAGTTCCATAAATTTAAGCTGTGCGGCCGGTCTGTCTGCTCCTTTAAAGTTAGTATGGGCCATAATCCTGAGTCAAGAGGCTGGTAGCCAGGCCCCTCCGAAGCCCAGTGGCGAGGTTGGTTTCGCCACATATCTCCCTCTCCCAGGGAAGACTAACCAGATACCTGACCTCATGCCGGTCGGTATCTGAGTTAGTCTGGCAGTCCACCCACAACCCAATACTGGACCTGTTGAATTTTGGGGCCTGGCTCTGTTCTGTATGTCCCCAGCTGTTGAGGGGGCATCTGCTACTTCTTGCTTCCTTGTTGCTCTCTAGCTTGGAGCTGTAGGTACTTGGTGGGCAGAGGCCGACTGCGCTCTGCCCCGATGCCAGCTCTTCCTCTGGGGTAGCCTGTGGGAAGTCCGGCTCTGGAGAAGAGGATAAAGGAGGGCAGAGGCCGACTGCGCTCTCCCCAGATGCCAGCGCTTCCGCTGGGGTAGTGTCACAACCAGACAGCTGAGAAGCTCTGACAGGAGCCTTCCAGATCCTCCTCCTTGAGTTTCTTTATTTTGGTTTCAGTTCCTCATCTCGTTAGTCTATCTCAGCTGTCATGCAGTTGGACTGATTGCTTCCCTTTAAGTTCCTCCCCATAATGCAGTAGTGTGCGGCTTATACAACTTCCTGGAGTGTGTGTGCATGCTGTTCCTATTTCCCAGTCCTCTGCAAGATAAGTGCTGTTCCTTTATTTGTGATTTTCTGTCTGCTGGATTTCAGGAGACCCTGACTCCCTCCTTGTCTAGTGTAGGGAGCCGGTGGTCGTGTCCCCTCACTATTGTAGGGTCTTCAGGTATTAGATAGCCGAGGTACGTGGATATGCGCTTATCCACCTTTGGGGTG
Organism: Bufo gargarizans; assembly: GCF_014858855.1. NCBI lineage: Eukaryota > Metazoa > Chordata > Amphibia > Anura > Bufonidae > Bufo > Bufo gargarizans. The sequence continues at coordinate 4,314,804 of NC_058090.1, read as the reverse complement.
TTCGCATAGGATGAGCAGTCAGGGAGAGTGGCAGGTCTCATGCAGGGGTCTCCCTTTTGTTCATTAGTTGTGGATCCAGTGAGTCATTGATTATATGGCATTGTCTTGTTTCCTGTACACCATCCGTGACATTATAAGCCGCCAAAACCGTCTCAAGCATGGATCCGGTTTCACTTTTGGCTGAACGCTTCCAGGTTCTTTCATTGGAGGTAGCTGATCTCCGTAAGACTTTTTCTCAGTTTCAAGTGACCGGTTCAGCTTGCGTTCATGGAGTTTGTTCTGAGCCTAAGATCTCGCTCCCGGATACGTTCTCCGGGGGTAGTCAGAATTTTGTGCGTTTTAGAGAGGCTTGCAAACTCAATTTTCGCCTTCTTCCCCATTCCTCTGGTGATGAGGAACGGAGGGTGGGGATCATTATATCGCTGCTCAGGGGTAACGCTCAGTCCTGGGCCTTTTCGCTGCCGGAGGGGGCACGGCCCCTCCGTTCAGTGGATGAATTCTTTTTAGCCCTGGGTCAGATATATGATGATCCGGATCGTATTGCTCTGGCTGAGTCTAGACTACGTCTGTTATGCCAGGGTAAACAATCCACAGAGATATACTGCTTCGGAGATGGGCAGCTGATACTGGTTGGAATGATGCTGCACTCCGAAGTCAATTTTGCCATGGTCTTTCAGAGGGATTGAAAGATGCATTTGCCTTTCATGAGAGGCCTATCTCCTTGGACTCTGCTATGTCTCAGGCCGTTCGTATTGACAGGCGTCTTAGAGAGAGAGGAGAGATCTCTCCTTCCTGTCATACTCAGTCCCGGGACAGTGCAGCGGTCTCATTCGGTGCACAGGGGTCTCAGTCGTTGTGAGCCCCTTCTGAGCAGGAGCCCATGCAGCTGGGGTTGATTGCCTCTGACAATAGAAGATTCAGCCCGCATGGGAGGGTTTGTTTTTGTTGTGGAGGTATTAATCATTTGGCAAATGTTTGTCCCTCTAGGAGATTCAGGCAGTTTTCTGGGAGTAATAAAGAAACAAAAAGGAAAAAATCTTTTAAAAATGTTCTGTCTGTTACTATTGGCAGGGTTGAGGCGGAAATTGAAGGTTTTCCGTTTGCTTGTAGTTCCCGTTTTGTCCTGCCTGCTAGTGTGGCGCTAGAGAGCAAGAGCATTTTTTGTGAGATTTTTGTAGATAGTGGAGCAGCTGTCAATCTCATTGATAATCAATTTGCAATAACTCATGGTTTCCAGGTATGCACTTTGGGAAAGGATATTCCTGTTTTTGCTATTGATTCCGCTCCACTTTCTCAGAAATCATTAAAGGGCATAGTTCACAATATCCGTTTAATTGTGACTGATGCTCATGTTGAGGATGTGTCATGTTTCGTCCTTAGCGGTTTGCCTACTCCTCTAGTGTTGGGGCTACCCTGGCTCACTAAACATAACCCCACCATTGATTGGCAAGCGAGGCAAATAAATGGTTGGAGTGACTTTTGCAGAGAGAATTGCCTCATGACATCTGTTTCTGAGGTTTCTACTAAGACTGTACCACCTTTCCTCTCTGAATTTTCGGATGTCTTCTCTGAGAGTGGAGTTCAAGATTTGCCTCCGCACAGGGAGTACGATTGCCCTATTAATCTCATCCCAGGCGCCAAGCTGCCTAAATCTCGTTTATACAATCTTTCCCAACCTGAGAGGGTCGCTATGCGTGCTTATATCTCTGAGAGTCTGAGAAAAGGACACATACGACCCTCGAAGTCACCTGTTGCCGCTGTTTTTTTCTTTGTTAAGAAAAACGTGGGTTCTTTAAGACCTTGTCTGGATTTCAGGGAGCTGAACAGTATCACTATTCGTGACCCTTATCCGCTTCCTCTGATCCCGGACCTGTTTAACCAGGTTGTTGGGGCTAAAGTCTTTTCCAAATTAGACCTAAGAGGGGCATACAACCTGGTCAGGGTCAGAGAAGGAGACGAATGGAAGATGGCTTTCAATACCCCTGAGGGCCATTTTGAGAATTTGGTTATGCCTTTTGGTTTGATGAATGCCCCAGCCGTTTTTCAGCATTTCGTGAACAGCATTTTTTATCATTTAATGGGAAAATTTGTATTAGTGTATTTGGATGACATTTTGATTTTTTCTCCTGATTTCAAGACTCATAAGGAACACTTACATCAGGTCTTGCTCATCCTGCGGGAGAATAAATTATACGCGAAACTGGAAAAATGTGTGTTTGCGGTTCCAGAAATTCAATTTCTGGGGTTTCTTCTCTCCGCTTCTGGTTTTCGCATGGACCCCGAGAAGGTCCGCGCTGTGCTTGAGTGGGAGCTTCCTGAGAATCAGAAGGCGCTGATGCGTTTTTTGGGCTTTGCCAATTATTACAGGAAATTTATTTTGAATTATTCCTCTGTTGTTAAACCACTCACTGATATGACCAGAAAGGGGGTAGATTTTTCTTCCTGGTCGGTAGAGGCGCGTAAGGCCTTTTCTAATATCAAGGAGAGTTTTGCTTCCGCTCCCATCCTGGTACAACCTGATATTTCGTTACCCTTCATAGTTGAGGTTGATGCTTCTGAGGTAGGGGTGGGTGCGGTCTTGTCTCAGGGTTCCTCTCCTGCCAAATGGCAACCGTGTGCCTTTTTCTCGAAGAAACTCTCCTCCACAGAGAGAAATTATGATGTGGGAGATAGGGAATTGTTGGCCATCAAGTTGGCTTTTGAGGAATGGCGCCATTGGCTAGAGGGAGCCAGACACCCTATTACCGTGTTTACTGACCATAAAAATCTGGCCTACTTGGAGTCAGCCAAGCGTCTGAACCCGAGGCAGGCCAGATGGTCTTTGTTCTTTTCAAGGTTTAATTTTGTTGTCACGTTCCGCCCTGGGGTTAAGAATGTGAAGGCAGATGCCCTGTCACGTTGTTTTCCGGGAGGTGGGAATTTTGAAGACCCGGGTCCCATTTTGGCTGAAGGTGTGGTGGCCTCTGCTCTTTTTCCTGAATTGGAGGCAGAGGTGCAGGCAGCCCAGTCAGAGGCTCCTGATCTTTGTCCTCCTGGGAGGTTGTTTGTGCCTCTCGCTTTGAGACACAAGATTTTTAAAGGAACACCACGATACGGTCCTTGCTGGGCACCCGGGGGCAAGAGCCACACTGGATCTCATCGCTCGGAGATTCTGGTGGCCTGCGCTTCGTAAGTCGGTTGAGGGTTTTGTGGCAGCTTGCGAGATATGCGCTCGTGCCAAAGTCCCTCATTCACGGCCATCAGGTCCTCTCCTTCCCTTACCCATTCCTTCCCGTCCTTGGACACATCTGTCCATGGACTTCATAACGGACTTGCCTCGTTCCTCGGGGAAGACTGTGATTCTGGTGGTGGTGGACCGTTTTAGCAAAATGGTGCATTTCATCCCTTTTCCTGGTTTGCCCAATGCTAAGACGCTGGCGCAGGCATTTATTGACCACATTGTCAAATTGCATGGTATTCCTTCAGACATAGTCTCTGATAGGGGCACGCAGTTTGTTTCCAGATTCTGGAAGGCTTTCTGTTCTCGCTTGGGGGTTCGGTTGTCATTTTCTTCTGCTTTCCACCCGCAGTCGAATGGCCAGACAGAGCGCGTCAATCAGAATCTGGAGACATATCTGCGCTGTTTTGTGGCGGAGGATTGGTGTTCTTTTTTGTCCCTTGCTGAGTTTGCTTTAAATAACCGTCGTCAGGAGTCCTCTGATAAGTCACCATTTTTTGGTGCATATGGGTTTCATCCGCAGTTTGGGACTTTCTCGGGAGAGGGGTCTTCTGGTTTACCTGATGAGGACAGATTCTCCTCGTCTTTGTCATCTATTTGGCAAAAGATTCAGGATAATCTAAAGAGCATGAGTGAGAGATATAAGCGTGTGACAGATAAGAGACGTGTGCCTGGTCCGGACCTGAATGTTGGTGATCTGGTGTGGTTGTCTACCAAAAATATCAAATTGAAGGTTCCCTCCTGGAAGTTGGGTCCTAGGTTTATTGGGCCTTACAAGATCCTGTCTGTCATCAATCCTGTTGCCTACCGTCTTGATCTTCCTCAGACTTGGAAGATCCATAATGTTTTCCATAAGTCCCTATTGAAACCTTATGTTCAACCTATTGTACCCTCGCCTTTGCCTCCTCCTCCGATTATGGTTGATGGAAATCTTGAATTTCAGGTCTCTAGGATTGTGGATTCTCATCTTGTCCGCGGTTCCCTCCAGTACCTCGTTCATTGGGAGGGTTATGGTCCTGAGGAGAGGATGTGGGTCCCAGTGATGGACATTAAGGCCACTCGTCTCATCAGGGCTTTCCATAGGTCCCATCCTGAGAAGGTAGGCTCTGAGTGTCCGGAGTCCACTCGTAGAGGGAGGGGTACTGTCACAACCAGACAGCTGAGAAGCTCTGACAGGAGCCTTCCAGATCCTCCTCCTTGAGTTTCTTTATTTTGGTTTCAGTTCCTCATCTCGTTAGTCTATCTCAGCGGTCATGCAGTTGGACTGATTGCTTCCCTTTAAGTTCCTCCCCATAATGGAGTAGTGTGCGGCTTATACAACTTCCTGGAGTGTGTGTGCATGCTGTTCCTATCTCCCAGTCTATCTCCCAGTCCTCTGCAAGATAAGTGCTGTTCTTTTTTATTTTTCTGTCTGCTGGATTTCAGGAGACCCTGACTCCCTCCGTGTCTAGTGTAGGGAGCCGGTGGTCGTGTCCCCTCACTATTGTAGGGTCTTCAGGTATTAGATAGCCGAGGTACGTGGATATGTGCCCATCCACCTTTGGGGTGTTCGCATAGGCTGAGCAGTCAGGGAGAGTGGCAGGTCTCATGCAGGGGTCTCCCTTTTGTTCCTTAGTTGTGGATCCAGTGAGTCATTGATTATATGGCATTGTCTTGTTTCCTGTACACCATCCGTGACAGGTAGCCTGTGGAAAGTCAGCCTCTGGAGAAGAGGATAGAAGAGGGCAGAGGCTGACTGCGCTCTGCCCAGATGCCAGCGCTTCCGCTGGGGTAGCCTGTGGGATGTCCGGCTCTGAATAAGAGGATAGAGGAGGTCAGAGGCCAACTGCGCTCTGCCCAGATGCCAGCTCTTCTGCTGGGGTAGCCTGTGGGATGTCCGGCTCTGGAGAAGAGGATAGGGGAGGGCAGAGGCTGACTGCGCTCTGCCCAGATGCCAGCTCTTCGGCTGGGGTAGCCTGTGGGGAGTCAGGCTCTGGATAAGAGGATAGAGGAGGGCAGAGGCTGACTGCGCTCTGCCCAGATGCCAGCTCTTCTGCTGGGGTAGCCTGTGGGGAGTCAGGCTCTGGATAAGAGGATAGAGGAGGGCAGAGGCTGACTGCACTCTGCCCAGATGCCAGCTCTTCTGCTGGGGTAGCCTGTGGGATGTCCGGCTCTGGAGAAGAGGATAGGGGAGGGCAGAGGCCAACTGCGCTCTGCCCAGATACCAGCTCTTCCGCTGGGGTAGCCTGTGGGATGTCCGGCTCTGGAGAAGAGGATAGGGGAGGGCAGAGGCTGACTGCGCTCTGCCCAGATGCCAGCTCTTCTACTGGGATGTAGTCAGGGAATCCTATCCCCAGGACCTTGTTGCAGATCGGCTGTGGAGAGGAGGAATCGCTTACCTCCTCCTCCTGGCATTCCTGCAGGGTTGGTGGGGGATCTGAACCGGCCGTCCAGCATCTCTGTAGGGTCGGTAAAGAGACCTCGGTCCCATCTCCACCTGCCATCGGGAGGTCTTCCCAGAACCAGTCGATGAAGTTCCCTACTTTGGGAGTTGGTAGGGAAGCAGGGGGTATCGCCGGCAAGTCTTCCCAGTTGTAGGAGGGCAGATCTGGCTTTGCTTGTCGAGTAGGTTGGGGATGAATGGAGCTGAGCAGGTGTTGGTAGGTCTGCTCCAGCTCCCACTCCCTTGTTACCAGGTGGGTCATGTCTTTGCTCACCTCCCTTCCGTCAGCATAAACATGCATGCCCATCCGGTAGTCGTAGATGTCCCAAAACCTAGACTCCTCCGTGCTGCCAAGATCAATGTCCTCCTCCAAGGCATCCCATAGTAACCCCGGTCCAGTCGTGCTCAGCCATCCAGGGGGAATGTTGAATGACATGCCACCTTAGGGCCTGGTAAGCGTCCTCTAGCCAAAGCTCCTTACATACCAGGTTCTGGAGCTCTGTTACTCAGTCATCCAGGGGCTGCTCTCCCAAGAGACCCATCCGCATCGCCACACGCTTCTGTAGCTGCTGCTCATAACTGGGGAGACTCTCACCTTGCCGCCGCTGTGCATTTTCCAGGGCATCATACCAGACTTCCTTTCTGTCTGCATCCCTGTAGTCTGCGGCTGCCTCCTCTGCCTCGTCATAGAACGCTGTCCGAAGACTAGCCGATTCCATCCTGCTGTAGCCAGGGGCGCTGTACGGATACTAGCGTTGCCCTCAATTTAGTAAATCCACGAATGGTGTCTCCGAGCTGCTTCTCCTCACACTAGGATGCCATCCCACTGCTTGCCACCAAATGTAACGGATCTCCTAGCACCCCGACCGGGTACCTCCGTTGATAGATGCTCCTAGTGCTTTCCGAGGACTCCAAGCACTCCACTTGACACCGTACGCACTGCAGACCCCCCCGAACCGCCGAAGCTTGGTTTAGGTCTCACCGTCTCCTACCCACCCTGGACCTACGACAAGGCTCCAGGCTCCAGTGGGTGAACCTCTCCTTCATCCAGAGAGCAGGAACCAGGAACAAGCTCTTACAAGAGCTAATAGTAAAGCCAGGGGAGTATAGCAAATCTCCCAGCGTATAGCAATCCCCAGCGTCGATCAGCTACCCAAACACCAGCCTCAACATGATGAAGGATAAAACAGGAACTCTTTATTGAGGGCTACCCGCCCGTATTTATGCAGGTCCCCATCTGGTGGACACGCCCCTAGGGGACCAGAATGAAGACTATGACACAGGACAGATATGCAGCACTGCAGGATAGACAGACACAATACATCCCCACAATGCATCATGGTTTTCTCCTCTCTGCCCTGGAGACACCCGAGGAGTAATCCAATTATCTCTCAAGACAAAGGGAAATCACCAATACACATGTGGGAACAACAGGACAGGAATCACCACCCAAATACACAAAATCCTCCCTTCTGTCTGTGATATAATTATGGATTAACATAACTATCACAGACAGTAAAAATACAGTTTTTTAAAAAAAAACTTTAACTTTAAAACCATACATTCCATCTCCATAAAAATTACATATTTAACCACTTAAGGACCACAGGTTTATACCCCCCTAGTGACCAGGCCCTTTTTTACAAATCGGCACTTCACAACTTTAGCGGTTTATTGCTCGGTCATGCAACTTACCACCCAAATGAATTTTACCTCCTTTTCTTCTCACTAATAGAGCTTTCATTTGGTGGTATTTCATTGCTGCTGACATTTTTACTTTTTTTGTTATTAATCAAAATTTAACGATTTTTTTGTAAAATTTTGCAAAAAAACAACAACATCCATATATAAATTATCCTCTAAATTTATTGTTCTACATGTCTTTGATAAAAAAAAAATGTTTGGGTAAAAAAAAAAATGGTTTGGGTAAAAGTTATAGCGTTTACTATGGTACAAAAATGTGAATTTCCGCTTTTTGAAGCAGCTCTGACTGAGGTTCTACAATGGCCAGACAGTACAAACACCCCACAAATGACCCCATTTCGGAAAGTAGACACCCTAAGGTATTCGCTGATGGGCATAGTGAGTTCATAGAACTTTTTATTTTTTGTCACAAGTTAGCGGAAAATGATGATTTTCTTTTTTTCTTTTTTTTTTCTTACAAAGTCTCATATTCCACTAACTTGTGACAAAAAATAAAAACTTCTATGAACTCACTATGCCCATCAGCGAATACCTTGGGGTGTCTTCTTTCCAAAATGGGGTCACTTGTGGGGTAGTTATATTGCCCTGGCATTCTAGGGGCCCAAATGTGTGGTAAGAAGTTTGAAATCAAAATGTGTAAAAAATGACCGGTGAAATCCGAAAGGTGCTCTTTGGAATGTGGGCCCCTTTGCCCACCTAGGCTGCAAAAAAGTGCCACACATGTGGTATCGCCGTACTCAGGAGAAGTTGGGGAATGTGTTTTGGGGTGTCATTTTACATATACCCATGCTGGGTGAGAGAAATATCTTGGCAAAAGACAACTTTTCCCATTTTTTTATACAAAGTTGGCATTTGACCAAGACATTTATCTCACCCAACATGGGTATATGTAAAATGACACCCCAAAACACATTGCCCAACTTCTCCTGAGTACGGCGATACCAGATGTGTGACACTTTTTTGCAGCCTAGATGCGCAAAGGGGCCCACATTCCTTTTATGAGGGCATTTTTAGACATTTGGATCCCAGACTTCTTCTCACGCTTTAGGGCCCCTAAAAAGCCAGGGCAGTATAAATACCCCACATGTGACCCCATTTTGGAAAGAAGACACCCCAAGGTATTCAATGAGGGGCATGGCGAGTTCATAGAAATTATTTTTTTTTGCACAAGTTAGCGGAAATTGATTTTTTATTATTTTTTTCTCACAAAGTCTCCCTTTCCGCTAACTTGGGACAAAAATTTCAATCTTTCATGGACTCAATATGCCCCTCAGCGAATACCTTGGGGTGTCTTCTTTCCGAAATGGAGTCACATGTGGGGTATTTATACTGCCCTGGCATTCTAGGGGCCCTAAAGCGTGAGAAGAAGTCTGGAATATAAAGGTCTAAAAATTTTTACGCATTTGGGTTCCGTGGGGGGTATGGTGAGTTCATGTGAGATTTTATTTTTGACACAAGTTAGTGGAATATGAGACTTTGTAAGAAAAAAAAAAAATTCCGCTAACTTGGGCCAAAAAAATGTCTGAATGGAGCCTTACAGGGGGGTGATCAATGACAGGGGGGTGATCAGGGAGTCTATATGGGGTGATCACCCCCCTGTCATTGATCACCCCCCTATAAGGCTCCATTCAGATATCCGTATGTGTTTTGCGGATCCGATCCATGTATCCGTGGATCCGTAAAAAACATACGGACATCTGAATGCAGCCTTACAGGGGGGTGATCAATGACAGGGGGGTGATCAGGGAGTCTATATGGGGTGATCACCCCCCTGTCATTGATCACCCCCCTAAAAGGCTCCATTCAGATGTCCGTATGTGTTTTGCGGATCCGATCCATGTATCCGTGGATCCGTAAAAAACATACGGACATCTGAATGCAGCCTTACAGGGGGGTGATCAATGACAGGGGGGTGATCAATGACAGGGGGGTGATCAGGGAGTCTATATGGGGTGATCACCCCCCTGTCATTGATCACCCCCCTATAAGGCTCCATTCAGATGTCCGTATGTGTTTTGCGGATCCGATCCATGTATCCGTAAAAATCATACGGACATCTGAATGCAGCCTTACAGGGGGGTGATCAATGACAGGGGGTGATCAATGACAGGGGGGGGGGGGAAATGACAGGGGGGTGATCAGGGAGTCTATATGGGGTAATCACCCCCCTGTCATTGATCACCCCCCTGTGAGGCTGCATTCAGATGTCTGTATGTGTTTCGCGGATCCGATCCATGTATCCGTGGATCCGTAAAAAACATATGGACATCTGAATGCAGCCTTACAGGGGGGTGATCAATGACAGGGAGGTGATCAGGGAGTCTATATGGGGTGATCACCCCCATGTAAGGCTCCATTCAGATGTCCATATATGTTTTGCGGATCCGATCCATGTATCCGTGGATCCGTAAAAAACATACGGACGTCTGAATGAAGCCTTACAGGGGAGTGATCAATGACAGGGGGGTGATCAGGGAGTCTATATGGGGTGATCACCCCCGTCATTGATCACCCCACTGTAAGGCTCTATTCAGACGTCCGTATGTGTTTTGCGGATCCGATCCATGTATCCGTGGATCCGTAAAAATCATACGGACCTCTGAATGGAGCCTTACAGGGGGGTGATCAATGACAGGGGGGTGATCAATGACAGGGGGGTGATCAGGGAGTCTATATGGGGTGATAAGGGGTGATCAGTGGTTCATAAGGGGTTAATAAGTGACAGGGGGGGTGTAGTGTAGTGTAGTGGTGTTTGGTGCTACTTTACTGAGCTGCCTGTGTCCTCTGGTGGTCGATCCAAACAAAAGGGACCACCAGAGGACCAGGTAGCAGGTATATTAGACGCTGTTATCAGAACAGCGTCTAATATACCTGTTAGGGGTTAAAAAAATCCCATCTCCAGCCTGCCAGCGAACGATCGCCGCTGGCAGGCTGGAGATCCACTCGCTTGCCTTCCGATCCTGTGAACGCGCGCGCCTGTGTGCGCGCGTTCAAAGGAAATCTCGGCTCACGCGAGATGACGCCAATCGGCGTTAGTGTGACCTGGGAGCGCCACAGAGATAACGCCTTTCGGCGTTAGTGTGACGGTAAGTGGTTAAACTCAGCCCACATCAAACATAAACACTTCCAAAAATCACACAAATCCCTCCAGCGGATCAAAAGTTAAGTGGAAGTCCTTTATGACCAACCGCAAGCACAATTTCCTGCCCAAAACAGTTCCATAGATTTAAGCTGTGCGGCCGGTCTGTCTGCTCCTTTAAAGTTAGTATGGGCCATAATCCTGAGGCAAGAGGCTGGTAGCCAGGCACCTCCGAAGCCCAGTGGCGAGGTTGGTTTTGCCACAATACCGGACACCGTCACACTATAAGGGGCATGCTCCCACATGTATCCATAAACATACCGGACACCGTCACACTATAAGGGGCACGCTCCCACATGTATCCATAAACATACCGGACACCGTCACACTATAAGGGGCACGCTCCCACATGTATCCATAAACATACTGGACACAGTCACACTATAAGGGGCATGCTCCCACATGTATCCATAAACATACCGGACACCGTCGCACTATAAGGGGCATGCTCCCACATGTATCCATAAACATACCGGACACCGTCACACTATAAGGGGCACGCTCCCACATGTATCCATAAACATACCGGACACCGTCACACTATAAGGGGCACGCTCCTACATGTATCCATAAACATACCTGACGGCATCACACTATAAGGGGCACGCTCCCACATGTATCCATAAACATACCGGACACCATAACACTGTAAGGGGGACGCTCCCACATGTATCCATAAACATACCTAAAATCACCACACTATTAGGCTACTTTCACACTTGCGTTCGGGGTTCCGCTTGTAAGCTCCTTTTGAAGGCTCTCACAAGCGGCCCCGAACGGATCTGTACTGCCCCAATGCATTCTGAGTGGATGCGGATCCGCTCAGAATGCATCAGTTTGGCACCGTTTGGCCTCCGTTCCGCTCAGCAGGCGGACACCCGAACGCAGCTTGCAGCGCTTTTGTGTCCGCCTGGCCGTGCGGAGCCAAACGGATCCGTCCAGACTTACAATGCAAGTCAATGGGGACGGATCCGTTTGACGTTGACACAATATTGTGCAATTTCAAACGGATCCGTCCCCCATTGACTTTCAATGTAAAGTCAGGAGTTAATATACCATAGGATCAGAGTTTTCTCCAATCCGATGGTATATTTTAACTTAAAGCGTCCCCATCACCATGGGAAAGCCTCTATGTTAGAATATACCATCGGATTTGAGTTAGATCGTGAAACTCAGATCCGACAGTATATTCTAACACAGAGGCGTTCCCATGGTGATGGGGACGCTTCAAGTTAGAATATACTGAGAACTGTGTACATGACTGCCCCCTGCTGCCTGGCAGGTGCTGCCAGGCAGCAGGGGGCAGACCCCATCTCCCCCCTGTATTTAACTCATTGGTGGCCAGTGAGGCCCCCCCTCCCTCCCTCCCTAGTATTAAATGTGACCAGTGCGGCCCCCCTCCCTTTATATTTATTGGTGGCCAGTGCGGCCCCCCCTCCCTCCCCAGTATTAAATGTGACCAGTGCGGCCCCCCTCCCTCCCCAGTATTAAATGTGACCAGTGTGGCCCCCCTCCCTCCCCAGTATTAAATGTGACCAGTGCGGCCCCCCTCCCTCTATATTCATTGGTGGCCAGTGCGGATTCCCAGTATTAAATGTGACCAGTGCGGCCTCCCCTCCCCCCCCCTAATTAAAATCACCCCCCATCATTGGTGGCAGCGGAGAGTTCCGATCGGAGTCCCAGTTTAATCGCTGGGGCTCCGATCGGTTACCATGGCAGCCAAGACGCTATTGCAGTCTTGGCTGCCATGGTTACTTAGCAATAAATAGAAGCATTATACTTACCTGCGAGCTGCGATGTCTGTGACCGGCCGGGAGCTCCTCCTACTGGTAAGTGAAAGATCTGTGCGGCGCATTGCCTATAGCACAGACCTGTCACTTACCAGTAGGAGGAGTGCCCGGCCGGTCACAGACATCGCAGCTCGCAGGTAAGTATAATGCTTCTATTTATTGCTAAGTAACCATGGCATCCAAGACTGCAATAGCGTCTTGGCTGCCATGGTAACCGATCGGAGCCCCAGCGATTAAACTGGGACTACGATCGGAACTCTCCGCTGTCACCAATGATGGGGGGGGGGGAGGGGAGGCCGCACTGGTCACATTTAATACTGGGAATCCGCACTGGCCACCAATGAATATAGAGGGAGGGGGGCCGCACTGGTCACATTTAATACTGGGGAGGGAGGGAGGGGGGCCGCACTGGCCACCAATGAATATAGAGGGAGGGGGGCCGCACTGGTCACATTTAATACTGGGGAGGGAGGGAGGGGGAGCCGCACTGGCCACCAATGAATATAGAGGGAGGGGGGTCACAGTGGTCACATTTAATACAGGGGAGGGAGGGGGTCTGCCCTCTCCTGCCTAGCAGCACCTGATCTCTTACAGGGGGCTATGATTCGCACAATAATTGTGCGGATCACAGCCCCCTGTAAGAGATCGGGTGCTGCCAGGCAGCAGGGGGCACTCATGTACACAGTTCTTTTAGCATATTCTAACTTGAAGCGTCCCTATCACCATGGGAACGCCTCTGTGTTAGAATATACTGTCGGATCTGAGTTTTCACGAAGTGAAAAATCAGATCTGTAAAAACCAGTTATGCAGACGGATCCGTTCTGAACGGATGCAAGCGTTTGCATTATAGGAGCAGATCCGTCTGTGCAGACACCAGACGGATCCGCTCCAAACACAAGTGTGAAAGTAGCCTTATGGGCACGCTCCCACATGTATCCATAAACATAGTTGACATCATCACACTATAAGGGACACACTCCCACATGTATCCATAAACATACCTGAAATCACCACACTATAAGGGGCACACTCCCACATGTATCCATAAACATACCTGAAATCACCACACTATAAGGGGCACGCTCCCACATGTATCCATAAACATACCGGACAGCACACTATAAGGGGCACGCTCCCACATGTATCAATAAACATACTGAACACCATCACAATGTAAGGGACACGCTCCCACATGTATCCAAAAACATACCTGATGGCATCACACTGTAAGGGGCACGCTTCCACATGTATTCATAAACATACTGAACACCGTCACACTGTAAGGGACACGCTCCCACATGTATCCATAAACATACCTGACGGCATCACACTATAAGGGGCATGCTCCTGCATGTATCCATAAACATACCGGACACCGTCACACTATAAGGGGCACACTCCCACATGTATCCATAAACATACCGGACAGCGTCACACTGTAAGGGGCACGCTCCCACATGTATCAATAAACATACCTGATATCACACTATAAGGGGCACGCTCCCACATGTATCAATAAACATACTGAACACCATCACACTGTGAGGGACACGCTCCCACATGTATCCAAAAACATACCTGATGGCATCACACTGTAAGGGGCACACTCCCACATGTATCCATAAACATACCGGACAGCGTCACACTGTAAGGGGCACGCTCCCACATGTATCAATAAACATACCTGACATCACACTATAAGGGGCACGCTCCCACATATATCAATAAACATACTGAACACCATCACACTGTAGGGGAAACGCTCCCACATGTATCCAAAAACATACCTGATGGCATCACACTGTAAGGGACACGCTCCCACATGTATCCATAAACATACCTGATGGCATCACACTATAAGGGGCACGCTCCCACATGTATCCATAAACATAGTTGACATCATCACACTATAAGGGGCACACTCCCACATGTATCCATAAACATACCGGACACCGTCACACTATAAGGGGAACGCTACCACATGTATCCATAAACATACCTGAAATCACTACACTCTAAGTGATGGGGTATAAGTAACTCCATTTTGTCCTTTCAGCAACGTGTTTTACGATTATATTTTGGCCAGTGCACTTCCAAAATTCCCCTTCCCCCTTTGGAATGTGAGAAACTTCCTGTGCGGTTTCAAGATACCCATACATTCCTTAGTTCTTACCTTATAGGGTCATCTTGGCTCAAATGCACACTGGCCTATGTGTGTATACCTGATTGGTCAAATGCTGTTACTATGAGTCATCTAGTATGTTAATGCCAAGCTCATGTGTATTAATGCTATAGGTCAAACAAATGCTAACATATGATTGGATGTCAAGGAAGCTCATCCCCCTCTATTATAACTGTTTGCCAGCTGTGAATAAACCAGAATGGATTAGAACTAGACACGTGTTCAGTGTTATCTTATTTATTCTCCTGGTACCGGATAAGATTTAATTAAAGCTGATCACCGAAATCATGTGTCAGGGACATATTAGGCAAAGAGTCTATATTGCCTTACAGCTTTGGGGGCTCGTCCGGGATCGAGAGGGTCATCCTCGGGTCTAGGGTGAAAGACATCAATTTTTGTCCTCATCGGACCTGGGGCCACTGTAAGTTGAACTATCTATTTGTTGATTTCGGTAGATTGCTGTGTCCGGGACACACGCAAAAGCTCAGGGAACTAAGTTGATCATAAGAGGCTCAGGGAGTCCATATCATTAGATATAAAGTGCACTATGAAGAAATTCTGTTCAGGGAACAGAAGATTACAAGCTTGGATGGACTCTTATGTATATATAGTATAAGTATTTTAGAAGTGATAATCTTATCTGTCTGTGTGAGATGCTGACCGGGTGGTAAGTGTACAGTCACATCCCACTGTGAAACCATTCTGTTTCCATCACTGCCAACATGTAAACTTTATATTGCACGGTCTAGTCCCACAAATTACTTCCTAGTTAACCCATGGGTAGACAATTTGGCAGGATGTGAGAATTGACAGTTAAACAGAATGTTATGCCCAGCTCGCAACAGGGATATAAATCTGTAAGAATCTGTGAAGTTAGAGCTTACAGACTGTGTACATCAGAACTCCTGTGATGGTGAAGGGGGGCTCTGGTGAATGAGAAAACAGAGCAGTGTCAGGAAGTTAATTGATGGCAAGGAAAAAAGTGCCCCAGTGTCTGCAATCAGAAAGTATCTACTACTAATGTCCTTTGGGACTTTTTAACACCTATTATTCCTGCACCTACCAATTGCCTAAGACTTAACTTTTAATACTTATTTAATAAAACTTTTGGTAATGCGCCGACATACATTTGTGTTTTAAAATTTCCAGTATCACTGGCCTTTATTTGTCACTTATGACGTTTTGTCAGTAGTCTTAACTGACTTCATATAACTAGACACACTGTTGCCATAACAGGCTGCGCGCCTGCCTGTATTTGTTAGCGGCACTGTATCTAGTGTTCATTTGTATATATAGGCTCCAGTGATTGCTGCTTTAAAATTAGAGCCTCACGCTGCCCCCCGACATGTTTCGCCGTGTAACGGCGTCCTCAGGATTTAGGGCATGGTATTAATTGGTAATGCATCTGCAGGCTGTGAAGATACTAATGTATGTTATCTATAGATCTTACAGACAGGGCTCCAGCATTGGATTAGATCCAATGATGTTTGCAAATCCACTAGTTAAGAAAGTGCCCACAGTGATTGTGCTATGATGCCAATTGGAAGTGTCCAATCCTATCAATCTACGGTTGCACCCATTCTAAGTCCTTATTCAGATATGAGTAAAAGTTTGAGGAATATTTAGGACGGTTGAACATCCTGTGATGGATTGCTTTACTTCCCCTGCCTAAACATTCCTGAGATAAGAGACGCAAGGCAAAGGAAATGGGGGAAGGGGAATTATACAGAGTAAGTGACGATGTGTGCAACACTAAAGTAAAACCACATGGCATATAAGATTTGGGTTTTAACAAAATGACTGTATGATTATAACATGTATATTGTCTTCTTATAAGAGTTGATTAATCACAGAGTGAAGACCAGAAGATATTGGAAAAAGCAGCGCAAACAGTGACAGACCATTAGCAATTCTGGGTGTGGTGTGGATATCTGTTTCCAGGAAAGCTGTGTTTGTCTGTGCTACAAGTTTTGGAATGTAACAAAGAAATTGTGTGACTGGATTGAAAGATACATGATTCAGTGGAATGTGAATGGGTGTGGCTTTGAATTGTAAGTGGAGTTGAAAATGTACGAAGACTGAGATCTTTGTGCAATTCAGTTTTTATCTGTAAGGGCGTGGTTATGAGCTGTTTATGAAAATCAGTACATGAAAATGTATGTGAATGCGTATGGAGTACCGTATTTGTTTTCATATAATATGCGCAGTGAGAATTTTATTTTTCTTGGAAGTTTTTGGTTTTTATTGGTGCATTTTTATTGGTGCATGGAGCATTGATCAAGCTGTACATTTTTTATTTATTGAAGTCAATGAAAACTTTTTATGGGCCCTTTGTGTGTTCATGTCTGTATTGTCAGATCTGTTTGTTTCAATGTTTGCAGTTACGTGTTACATGTTAAGTGTTGTGCTTAACATCTGAGCTCTGTTCTTATGGGCAGCTGGGACACTAATGACAGACAGAAGGAGGACCACAGCGTCCGACTAAAAGGGGTGGACTTAGATGACTGAGAGTGGGAGGGAGGAAGTGGGAGCCTTCTATGTGAATTAATGGGGTTTTGACAAAACCTTTCAAAACTGACTCACTACCACTCGAGATCATGGACAGGGAATACATCACAGATCATGTATTTAGCATTATACTAGATTGCCCAGTCAGCCTGTTAGGGAGAGATTTGTTCATTAAGCTTGACTTGCAGGTATCAGCAAAGAATCAGTGCATAAGAGTACACTCAGATATCATTCCAATCTCTACACTAGTGCCACTGATTCTTGCAAACATACAGGACCACCCAGAACTTAATAACATTAACCCTGCATTATGGTCTTCAAATGAATATGACACAGGATTCATAGATTGCACACTTTACAAAGCTACTGTGAAACCAGGTGTCATCTCAGTGTTCCAGAAACAATACCCGTTGTTAAAAGAGAAACTTGATGGACTTAGACAAATGATAGAAGAATTCCTACAAAAGGGAATCCTGGCAGAGGTGATTTCACCCTATAGCACGCCCGTGAATACAGTGACAAAGGCAGATGGTACTGCCCGCTTTGTACAGGATTTAGGGGCCATCAACAACATCATTGTGCCTATAGCCTCGGTTGTACCTGATGTCACTCAATTATTATCTGCCATTCCAGTAGACGCTGTTTGGTTCAGTGTGATAGATCTGAAAAATGCATTCTTTTCTATCCCAGTTGATAAGATAACCAGACTACTTTTTGCTTTTTCCTTTGACAGACGTCAACTGACCTGGTGCAGAATTCCCCATGGATATGCTGATTCACCTGTAGTGTACAGCATAGTCCTCCAAGCAATGTTAAAACCATGGTACCCCACCCAAGGTTCTGTGCTGCTGCAATATGTCGATGATTTGTTACTGTGTAGCATGTCAGCGGAGGCCAGCATTCAGGATGGTTTATCACTGTTATAATGATTTTCAGGATATGGTCACAAAGTTACACTTAAGAAAACGCAATGGTGTAAAATGCAGGTTGAATACTTGGGCTTTGTCCTCACAAAAGGTGGAAGCAGAATCAGCGCAGAAAGAGTCCAGTCTATTGCGGGTTTGGTCACCCCGCACACCAAGAAAGAAATGTTATCTTTCCTTGGTATGATAAACTACTGTAGACAATGGATTCCTGATTGCTCCTATTATGACAATGTTTTGAGGCAAGCCACTCTGGAAGAAAATCCAGATTTGATTAAATGGTCTTCTGAAAATGTACAATGCATTTGATTATCTTAAATGTTCACTCATGTCGAGTCCAGGGCTGGCGTCCCTTACTATAATATGCCCTTCCACTTGTTTGCACGCCAAAATTGTAAAACCATGGCGGGTGTACTGACACAAGAAAACTGAGGCAAGTTGCGTCCTTGTGTTTTTCTCAAAGCTAATGCCCACCCTTGTTCAGGGGATGCCGGCATGTCTGTGTTCTCTTGCAGCCTGTGCTATGATGGTAGAGTTGGCAACTCCTTTCACAATGTGTCATTACACCATTTTGCACACCACTCATGATGTTGTAGGCCTACTCAAGGACATCCACACTCAACACAGCAGGCAGCTGAGCTCATTGCACTCACTAGGGCATGTATTCTACATACTGATAGACCTGTCATCATCTATACTGATAGTAGGTACACACATGGGGTAGTGTGGGACCATGGTATGATTTGGCAGAGGAGAGGATTCACGGCAGCAGATGGTAAGGATCATGTCTCACAGGGCAATGCGCTGGCAGATAAGG
The DNA here is from genome assembly GCF_014858855.1 of Bufo gargarizans. Lineage (NCBI taxonomy): Eukaryota > Metazoa > Chordata > Amphibia > Anura > Bufonidae > Bufo > Bufo gargarizans. The sequence goes on along the minus strand of NC_058090.1, from coordinate 4,296,102 downwards.
TAGCGAAATGAGTGGCCAAATGCAACCTCACAGGTTTGTGTAACCATTGGGAGATGCCATGTCTGGCACCTCCAACCCCTGAGATGTTGCAAATGCTTACTGATCTTCAGTGGAATGCCACTGAACAGGAACAGTAAGACTGGTGTTATCCAGTATTGCAGAAAAATCCTAAGACAGGATTATTCTGCGAAGAGGGGAAGCTATGCATTCCCCAACACAGTGCTTCCATCTTAATAGAACATTTCCATGGAGTAGGACATAAACAGCATTGAGATACTCATGGGTAGGCCTTTCCCCACACCATGGGCAAGACGCCCCCTGGTAGTGCAGGAAGGGGAATTGGACCTGATCAGAGAGGAGTAATAATCTGATCAAGGTACTCAGTAAAACTGAAGAAAAAGTTGCTTGTAAGTCTCCTTCTCTTTCACAGGAACCAACCCATCCATTCCGGGTAAGCGACCAGGTGATGATCAAGATCTTAAAGAAGGGAAAGGAACCAGGAAGCTTCACCTACGGACCACCTACCGAGGTAGTCGCGATCACCAGAACAGCAGTCCTCACTGAACAGTCACCCACGTGGATCCACGCCACAAGGATTAAGTTGGTGAAGAAAAGAGAGGTACTAACGGGGGCAGACAGCCCTGACCTCCAACGAGGCCCAGAGGTACTAACGGAGGCAGACAGCCTTGACCTCGAAGAAGATACAGAAGGGGTACTAACGGAGGCAGACAGCCTTGACCCCCAACGAGATGACGCAGTCGGGAAATTCCTCGAGATGGCTGAAATATAGTGCCTTGATAATTGCAGTTTTGTGTCTCCTATTCATTGTCCCATGGCTGTGGAACAGACAGACATACCTGAAAACAGAATGCAGAGGGGAAGACAATCTGTGGAAGACAAAGGAGAACTTATGGCTGTACCTGGCCAAAACTCTGAACTTAACTGACTTGTCTCCGAACCACTATATCTGCATCTAACATTTTGGAGACATGTCTGGTAGCAGTCCCCACCCCAGTAGATGTATGGACGGGGCTCCTACGTTTCCAATGGAATGACACAGATTTGGAGGATCATGATGTTAAATATGGATATGTAAATCCTTATCATGCTTGTTATAACTGTCCTACATATGAGACTCTGCAAAGTAATATGATAGAAATAATTACAGGTCTTGTTACAGCCATAGAAATATGTTACAAGTTCTCCTGCGAGGAGAAACTATTGCCTCTCTGCATACAAGCAAAAATGCAGAATAAGACTAAACCAAATATTTGTGATAGAGATTTAGGTAGATAGTATCAGGAAAAAATATGCAATGTAATATTACAAAAACAGTACCATCCCTAGACAAACATGTACCTCTACCAACAGGATGGGTATTGGCCTGTGGGAATACTAGTTACACATACATACCGGCCAATATTACAGAGGGGCCCTGTACAATATCTAGGTCGACATTAGCAATGATACCACTATTCCCAGCAATGCAGACACGACACACGAGAGACACTTCCCTACAGTTACCAGAAAATTGTGATTATAATGTGAATCTCCTCTCTAGATCAGAATACATAAGTTTAGGGATGTCTTTGATAGGAGTACCAGGTTTGGCCATATATAACCACAGGACAATATCAAAACTTGCCTGTTTTATGGTAAAACAGATAAATGTCACTAGTGCAGTTCTGCAAGATATGCTGCTGGATATACAATCATATACAAAGGCTATCTTGCAGAATAGGGCAACTATTGACTATTTATTGCTCCAACATGGTATAGGATGCTCAGCGTTTGCAGGGATGTGTTGTTTCAATTTATCAGATCACTCCCGTGGAATAAAAGATAAAATAGGACAACTAGAAGAAATGATAAACAAGGTGGGTGGGACTGGCTTTTTGGCTGGATACCTGACTTTGGTCAAATAAGATATGTTTTAGGAGTGGTACTCGTCGTGATCGCTGCAATAGTGTGCCCTCTGATGTTGTCTACAGTGTGTGCCCTCCCTTCTTGCCATATGTAAAAATGTGGCCTAAAGAGGGGTACACTCAACATTCCTCTATACTCCGGTAGTGGTAGAAGAGGTAAACACAACCCCAACAAAGCCTGAGGATTATACTCCTGAAGGGTATATGGAATACCTAAAGGCTTACAAGCAAACCAAGGAAGAACAGTGAAAGTAAGAATTAGTCTTACCGGTAATGATGTTTCCAGGAGTCCGACATGACAGCACTACATGGAGGTTGTCTCCCCCGCCCACTATTGGGACAGGAAACAGAGAGGTTAAAAGCTCCCCCCCCCCCCCCCACCCACCTTCACCAGTGTTTTATAGATTATCACACAATAATGGGTATCATAGCACAAAAGAAACAAATTAACTAATAGGGAGGGAACTACCAGTGCTGTCATGTCGGACTCCTGGAAACATCATTACCGGTAAGACTAATTCTTACTTTCCAGGACGTCCTCCATGACAGCACTACATGGAGTAGGAATACCAAATTAATCCAATAACTAGGGAGGGACCGCAGCCTGAAGAACTTTCCGCCCAAAAGACTGGTCAACATTCCCTGACACATTTAATCTGTAATGCTTACAAAAGGTTTGGGAGCTTGCCCAGGTGGCCGCCTTACATATCTGTTCGATAGAAGCATTCGCATGCTCGGCCCATGAAGCCGAGACTGCTCTTGTAGAATGAGCCCTAACCTCTTGGGGACAGGGGAGCTCCTGGCTCTGATAGGCTTCTTTAATGACTATTTTAATCCATCTTGCCAATGTCGCTTTAGAAGCTTTCTTGCCTTTATTGCGGCCTGAGAATTGAACAAAGAGATTTGAGTCCAGTCTAAAAGTACTGGTAACGTCTAAGTAGGAAAGGAGGGAACGTCTGACGTCTAGAAGCTGGAACTCTTTCTCCCTTTCGGTCTTTGGATCTGTGTAGAAGGTTGGTAGTACAATTTCCTGGTTCCGGTGAAAGGAAGAAACTACCTTAGGTATAAAGGACGGGTCTAGCCTTAATATGACCCTATCTTCACAGATTGTAAGGTACGGCTCACGGATGGTGAGGGCCTGGATCTCCCCTAGCCTACGGGCTGATGTGATAGCTACTAAAAACATCATTTTTAAGGTTAGGTTTCTTAAGCTACTCTCGTGTAGGGGTTCAAAGGGTGGTTTTGTTAAGGCATTAAGCACTAGCGACAAGTCCCAAGGTGGAAACGGAGATCTTAGTGTTGGTCTAATCCGCGTGGTTGCCTTTAAGAACCTGCTTACCCATTGATTTTCTGACAGAGAGTAATTTAGAAACCAACTCAAGGCTGCAGTTTGCACCTTAAGGGTACTGGGCCTAAGACCCATGTTGAATCCTTCTTGGAGGAAATCAAGAATATCTCCCAGACTCGGGAGTAGGGGATTCTTCCCTCTCAGCGTCATCCAGGAGCAGAATTTCTTCCAGATTTTATTATAAAATCGCCGATGTCACCTGCTTATGGCCTCTCTGAATAGTGGCTATTACTTCGTCCGAGAACCCCTGTAATTTTAACAAGTCCCTTTCAGAAGCCACGCTGTTAACTTCAGCTTGTTTATTTCCAGGTTCCAGATTGGACCCTGATGCAGCAGGTCTGGTCTGAGAGGGAGAGGAATCGGTTCTTCTTGACTCAGAGAGGACAGGACCGGGAACCAGGCTTGTTTCGGCCAAAAGGGAGCTATGAAGATCACTTTGGACGATTCCCTGCTGATTTTTCTTAGGGCTACTGGAATCAGGGGGAAAGGAGGAAACGCATACGCTAGCTTCATGTCCCAGGACTGGGATAAAGCGTCTACTGCTGTGGGGTAATCGGCAGGGTTCCGGGAGAAGAAGGAGGTTGTTTGAGCATTCTCCCTTGAAGCAAAGAGGTCGATTTCTGGGTACCCCCATGAAGCTGTCAATTCTAGAAACACCTGTCTGTTCAGAGTCCACTCGTTTGGATCTATAAGGTGTCTGCTGAGGAAATCTGCCGACTGGTTTCTTGAACCCTGTAGGTGTACTGCAGAGATTGATAGCACATTCTCCTCGGCCCAGGAAAAAATTTTGTTTGTTAGACTCTGGAGAAGAGGGTATCTTGTACCTCCCTGATGTTTGAGGAAAGAGACCGCTGTCATGTTGTCTGATAGGATTCGTATGTTTTGTCCGCTTAGAAGATCCTGACTCTGTTTGAGAGTCTCCCACACGGCCTGAAGCTCTCTGAAGTTTGAAGACCTGTTCTTTATGGTCTGACTCCAGGTTGCTTGGTAGTAGTAGATTCCAACCTTTGCACCCCAACCCTGTTGGCTGGCATCTGTAGTTACTACGACGTATGGACTTAGATTCCAGGAGACGCCCTTTGACAGGTTACTTGATGTCTGCCACCAATCCAGGGATCTCCGAGCATTCTCCTTTATCAGGATCTTCCGGTCTATGGATCGGTGGTCACCGTCCCAGACCGACAGGATCATCTTCTGTAGGATCCTCGTGTGATGCTGACTCCACGGTACCGTAAATATGCAAGAAGTCATCAGGCCCAGGACGCTCATGGCGTTTCGGATGGTGCACACGGATTTTCCCTGAAACGTTTTCAATTTCCTGACAAGGTTCTGCTGCTTTTGAGGTGGAAGGAAAGACCTCTGTAGGTTCGAATCTAGCAGCGTTCCCAGGAAGATCTTCCTGGTCTCTGGTACTAGGTCCGACTTTTCCCAATTTATGATCCAGCCGAGATCCTGTAAGAGGGATATTGTTGTCTGTGTATGTGCTGCTAGAACTGGAGCAGAGTCTGCGGTTAGGAGAAGATCGTCTAGATCGGGTACAATCTTTATTCCCTTCAGTCTGAGAAAGGCCACTATCTCTATGACTAACTTTGTAAACACCCGGGGGGCTGTTGAAATCCCAAAGGGCAGGCACTGAAACTGATAATGGTTTACTTTCCCTGCTTCCCTTACCGTGAACCTTAGGAATTTTTGGTGGTCTGGATGTATTGGTACATGGTAATATGCATCTTTTAAGTCCAAGGTGCACATTACCGCTCCCTGAGAAATGAGGGGTGTTGTCGATCTTATCGATTCCATCTTGAAACGACGGTACTTTATGAAGACGTTTAGGGGCTTTAAGTTGATTATGGTTCTGAATGAACCATCTGGCTTTTTGACCAGGAATAACCTTGAATAGAAGCCCCTGCCTTCCTGACCCGCAGGGACACGAGTCACTGCACCCAGCTTCTTTAATTTTGTGACGTCTTTTAAAAGATTTTCCTGAGGTGTACCTCCTCCGTACCCTGTCAGCACAAATTTGTGTTGCGGAACAGACATAAACTCTATCCTGTATCCCTCCTGAATAATTTGGAGCACCCAAGGGTTCTGGGTTATTTGGCTCCATGCTGGGAGAAAAGATCTTAATCTTCCCCCGACTGGCCTGGCGTCATTGTTTGTCTTAAGCAGAAATCCTCTGCCCTTACCCCCTTTAGGATAGGACCATCTTCCCGATTTACCCTTATCTTTATACGTTTGGTTCTTTGGCTGAAATTTTTTCCGAAAAAAATGTGTCTTCCTAGTTTTTGTTTCAGGAAACCCTATCTTTTTATCTGAGGCCTTTTCAAGAATTTTGTCCAGGCTAGGGCCAAACACATATGATCCTGAAAATGGAATTGCACATAGTTTATTTTTTGAGGTGACATCACCAGACCAGTTCTTTAACCACAAAGCTCTTCTTGCGGTGTTTAGAAGGGCCCCACTTTTGGCTGCGAACCTGACTGACTCAGCCGAGGCGTCCGCTGTAAAGGCCGTTGCCATCTTCAGGAGTGGGATAGTCTCCAAGATGTCCTCCCTGGGAGTTCCCATTGACAAGTGATTCTCCAGCTGAGATAACCACAATAGTAAGGACCTAGCCACAGATGTGGCTGCAACGTTAGTGGAAATCAAGGCCGCAGAAGCCTCCCAAGATTTTCTCAGGAGACCGTCGGCCTTGCGGTCCATGTGGTCTTTCAGCTGGGAGGAGTCCTCAAATGGGATTGCTGTTTTCTTAGCTACCCTGGCGACCGGGGCGTCTATCTTTGGGATTTCCTCCCATAGTTTAGTGTCCTCTTTGTCAAAGGATGGACGACTTTTGAATTCTCTGGGAATAAAAAGCCTCTTTTCTACATCTTCCCACTCATCCAGGATCATCTGTTTTAGGCTGGAATTCAAAGGAAAAACTTTTTTCCGTTTAGTAATCAGGCCTGCAAACATTTCCTCCTGAATGGACCTCTTAGTTGGTTCGTCTGGGATATCCATGGTCTGTCTAACCGCAGTCAGAAGGGAATCCATATCCTCAGATGAGAAACAGTATTTGCGTTTCTCCTCGTGGGATGAGGAAGGTAAAGACTCTTCTTCCTCCTCCTCTCCTGAATATTCCATCTCTATAACCTCTGGGTCTGATTCCAAGGCTTCCCTAGGTCTTTTTATCCCAGTGGTCTGCTCAGCCACCTTAGGCGTTATTAAGGAGGAAACTGATGCTTTAACCTCTTCTTTAATGATGGCTCTAAGGTCTGTTAAAAGGGACGACTGTTCCTCTTTCATCATTTTGTTAATGCAATCCGCACAAAGTTTCTTTGTATACTACTCCTGAAGCCTTTTGCTGCAGATAGCGCATCTCTTAGGCTTCTTTTTAGCATCCACCTTTAAGGTAGGATCTTTTTCCCCCTAGGAGACATGATGATAGAAAACAGGCTATAATGCTTGCTAAACCTATCACCATACACCACCCTGCAGTGCTGGGTTTACTCACATGTCCCTGGGCAGGAGGGTCTGGGGACTGCTCTCTCATACTGGATGACTCCATGACTTGAGGGACTCACACTCAGCCCAACCAGACTTTAAATGCCACTGGCACTTACCCCTCCTGGAGTGGATGCTCCTCCCATTCCTTCCGGTCACTGCAGGGGTTCCGGATGGGACGCGAGGCCCAAACGCTAGGCCTCTAGCGTCCCTCGCCGCGGGGATCAAACACAGGGCGCCGCCATGCTGGATCCGGTGTCGGAGGTTACGCACATGCGCACTCCTTCACCGGCGCCTCGACGTCACTTCCGGATCAGCGCCGAAGCCGGAAGTAAAAAAAGGCGCTCCGGCTCCCGCGTCTCCCCTGGAGAGAGCATCCTGCAGCCCAGAGCCCCAGCGGGGTTGCGGCTACCATTCCCCAGCCCCTGCGAACCTCCTTCCCAGCAGTGAGCCGCATGACCCACAGGTACTGGAGGGGCTGGGAGGCTAAGGGACCCCAGCTTAAGGGTTTTAGCCCGGCGAGAAAAAATAGAAAAAGGGTTTAAAAAGGTCTGAAGAGAGACCCTCTCTCTGCCCTGTCCATTATTGGGACAGGAAAAAACACTGGAGAAGGTGGGTGGGGGGGGGGGAGCTTTTAACCTCTCTGTTTCCTGTCCCAATAGTGGGTGGGGGAGACAACCTCCATGTAGTGCTGTCATGGAGGACGTCCTGGAAAGAACCATATAGTATAAGGTATATATATAAGGTTCTAAAGAGGGGATTGATGGGGTATAAGTAACTCCATTTTGTCCTTTCAGCAACGTGTATTACGATTATATTTTGGCCAGTGCACTTCCAAAATCCCCCTTCCCCCCTTTGGAATGTGAGAAACCTCCTGTGCGGTTTCAAGATACCCATACATTCCTTAGTTCTTACCTTATAGGGTCATCTTGGCTCAAATGCACACTGGCCTATGTGTGTATACCTGATTGGTCAAATCCTGTTACTATGAGTCATCTAGTATGTTAATGCAGAGCTCATGTGTATTAATGCTATAGGTCAAACAAATGCTAACATATGATTGGATGTCAAGGAAGCTCAACCCCCTCTATTATAACTGTTTGCCAACTGTAAATAAACCATGTAACGGATCTCCTAGCACCCCGACCGGGTACCTCCGTCGATAGATGCTCCTAGTGCTTTCCGAGGACTCCAAGCACTCCACTTGACACCGTACGCACTGCAGACACCACAAACCGCCGAAGCTTGGTTGAGGTCTCACCGTCTCCTACCCACCCTGGACCTACGACAAGGCTCCAGGCTCCAGTGGGTGAACCTCTCCTAAAACCAGAGAGCAGGAACAGCTCTTACAAGAGCTAGTAGTAAAGCCAGGGGAGTATAGCAAATCTTCAGTATTGAGGGCTACCCGCCCGTATTTATGCAGGTGCCCATCTGGTGGACACGCCCCTAGGGGACCAGAAGGAAGACTGTGACACAGGACAGATACGTAGCAACTCAGGATACACAGACACAACACATCCCCACAATGGATCATGGTTTCCTCCTCTCTGCCCTGGAGACACCCGAGGAGCAATTCAATTATCTCTCAGGACAAAGGGAAATCGCCAATACACATGTGGAGACAACAGGACAGAAATCACCACCCAAACACACAATGTCACACCCCCACAGCAAACACAGACATTTAACATATCCCCAGATAGCTCAAGTCTGAGTGCATATCATTCGGTGAATGGCACTCAGACTACACGAATACAATAAAAGTAGCTATCTGGGTACCCTCACATAACAAAATACAATTCCAAAGACAGATTTAAGCTGTGTGGCCGGTCTGTCTTTTCCTTTAACCACTTCAGCCCCGCTAGCTGAAACCCCCTTCATGACCAGAGCACTTTTTACACTTCGGCACTACACTACTTTCACCGTTTATTGCTCGGTCATGCAACTTACCACCCAAATGAATTTTACCTCCTTTTCTTCTCACTAATAGAGCTTTCATTGGGTGGTATTTTATTGCTGCTGACATTTTTACTTTTTTTGTTATTAATCGAAATGTAACGATTTTTTTGCAAAAAAATGACATTTTTCACTTTCAGCTGTAAAATTTTGCAAAAAAAACGACATCCATATATAAATTTTTCGCTAAATTTATAGTTCTACATGTCTTTGATAAAAAAAAAATGTTTGGGCAAAAAAAAAATGGTTTGGGTAAAAGTTATAGCGTTTACAAACTATGGTACAAAAATGTGAATTTCCGCTTTTTGAAGCAGCTCTGACTTTCTGAGCACCTGTCATGATTCCTGAGGTTCTACAATGCCCAGACAGTAGAAAAACCCCGCAAATGACCCCATTTCGGAAAGTAGACACCCTAAGGTATTCGCTGATGGGCATAGTGAGTTCATAGAACTTTTTATTTTTTGTCACAAGTTAGCGGAAAATGATGATTTATTTTTTTTTCTCTTTTTTTCTTACAAAGTCTCATATTCCACTAACTTGCGACAAAAAATAAAAAATTCTAGGAACTCGCCATGCCCCTCACGGAATACCTTGGGGTGTCTTCTTTCCAAAATGGGGTCACTTGTGGGGTAGTTATACTGCCCTGGCAATTTAGGGGCCCAAATGTGTGAGAAGAACTTTGCAATCAAAATGTGTAAAAAATGACCGGTGAAATCCGAAAGGTGCACTTTGGAATATGTGCCCCTTTGCCCACCTAGGCTGCAAAAAAGTGTGACACATCTGGTATCGCCGTACTCAGGAGAAGTTGGGGAATGTGTTTTGGGGTGTCATTTTACATATACCCATGCTGGGTGAGAGAAATATCTTGGCAAAAGACAACTTTTCCAATTTTTTTTATACAAAGTTGGCATTTGACCAAGATATTTTTCTCACCCAGCATGGGTATATGTAAAATGACACCCTAAAACACATTCCCCAACTTCTCCTGAGTACGGCGATACCAGATGTGTCACACTTTTTTGCAGCCAAGGTGGGCAAAGGGGCACATATTCCAAAGTGCGCCTTTCGGATTTCGCAGGCCATTTTTTACACATTTTGATTGCAAAGTACTTCTCACACATATGGGCCCCTAAATTGCCAGGGCAGTATAACTACCCCACAAGTGACCCCATTTTGGAAAGAAGACACCCCAAGGTATTCCGTAAGGGGCATGGCGAGTTCCTAGAATTTTTTATTTTTTGTCGCAAGTTAGTGGAATATGAGACTTTGTAAGGAAAAAAGAAAAAAAAAGAAAAATCATCATTTTCCGCTAACTTGTGACAAAAAATAAAAAATTCTAGGAACTCGCCGTGCCCCTCACGGAATACCTTGGGGTGTCTTCTTTCCAAAATGGGGTCACTTGTGGCGTAGTTATACTGCCCTGGCAATTTAGGGGCCCAAATGTGTGAGAAGAACTTTGCAATCAAAATGTGTAAAAAATGGCCTGCGAAATCCGAAAGGCGCACTTTGGAATATGTGCCCCTTTGCCCACCTTGGCTGCAAAAAAGTGTGACACATCTGGTATCGCCGTACTCAGGAGAAGTTGGGGAATGTGTTTTGGGGTGTCATTTCACATATAACCATGCTGGGTGAGAGAAATATCTTGGCAAAAGATAACTTTTCCCATTTTTTTATACAAAGTTGGCATTTGACCAAGATATTTTTCTCACCCAGCATGGGTATATGTAAAATGACACCCCAAAACACATTCCCCAGCTTCTCCTGATTACGGCGATACCAGATGTGTCACACTTTTTTGCAGCCTAGATGCGCAAAGGTGCCCAAATTCCTTTTAGGAGGGCATTTTGAGACATTTGGATCCCAGACTTCTTCTCACAGGGCAGTATAAATACCCCACATGTGACCCCACTTTGGAAAGAAGACACCCCAAGGTATTCAATGAGGGGCCTGGCGAGTTCATAGAAATTTTTTTTTTTTTGCATAAGTGAGCGGAAATTGATTTTTTTTGTTTGTTTCTCACAAAGTCTCCCTTTCCGCTAACTTAGGACAAAAATTTCAATCTTTCATGGACTCAATATGCCCCTCACGGAATACCTTGGGGTGTCTTCTTTCCGAAATGGGGTCACATGTGGGGTATTTATACTGCCCTGGCTTTTTAGGGGCCCTAAAGCGTGAGAAGAAGTCTGGAATATAAATGTCTAAAAATGTTTACGCATTTGGATTCTGTGAGGGGTATGGCGAGTTCATGTGAGATTTTATTTTTTGACACAAGTTAGTGGAATATGAGACTTTGTAAGGAAAAACAAAAACAAACAAAAAATGTCCGCTAACTTGGGCCAAAAAAATGTCTGAATGGAGCCTTACAGGGGGGGGGGGGGGGGGTGATCAATGACAGGGGGGTGATCAATGACAGGGGGGTGATCACCCATATAGACTCCCTGATCACCCCCCTGTCACTGATCACCCCCTGTAAGGCTCCATTCAGACGTCCGCATGATTTTTACGGATCCATGGATACCAAAACACATGCGGACGTCTGAATGGAGCCTTACAGGGGGGTGATCAATGACAGGGGGTGATCAGGGAGTGTATATGGGTGATCACCCCTCTGTCATTGATCACCCCCTGTAAGGCTCCATTCAGACGTCCGCATGATTTTTACGGATCCATGGACACATGAATCGGATCCGCAAAACACATGCAGATGTCTGAATGGAGCCTTACAGGGGGGTGATCAATGACAGGGGGTGATCAGGGAGTGTATATGGGTGATCACCCCTCTGTCATTGATCACCCCCCTGTAAGGCTCCATTCAGACGTCCGTATGCGTTTTGCGGATCCATGGATACCAAAACACATGCGGACGTCTGAATGGAGCCTTACAGGGGGGTGATCAATGACAGGGGGTGATCAGGGAGTGTATATGGGTGATCACCCCTCTGTCATTGATCACCCCCTGTAAGGCTCCATTCAGACGTCCGCATGATTTTTACGGATCCATGGATCGGATCCACAAAACACATGCAGATGTCTGAATGGAGCCTTACAGGGGGGTGATCAATGACAGGGGGTGATCAGGGAGTGTATATGGGTGATCACCCCTCTGTCATTGATCACCCCCTGTAAGGCTCCATTCAGACGTCCGCATGATTTTTACGGATCCATGGATACCAAAACACATGCGGACGTCTGAATGGAGCCCTACAGGGGGGTGATCAATGACAGGGGGGTGATCAGGGAGTGTATATGGGTGATCACCCGCCTGTCATTGATCACCCCCCTGTAAGGCTCCATTCAGACGTCCGCATGTGTTTTGCGGATCCGATCCATGTATCCATGGATCCGTAAAAATCATGCGGACGTCTGAATGGAGCCTTACAGGGGGGTGATCAATGACAGAGTGGTGATCAATGCAGGGGGTGATCAGGGAATCTATATGGGTGATCACCCGCCTGTCATTGATCACCCCCCTGTAAGGCTCCATTCAGAAGTCCGTATGTGTTTTGCGGATCCGATCCATGTATCAGTGGATCCGTAAAAATCATGCGGATGTCTGAATGGAGCCTTACAGGGGGGTGATCAATGACAGAGGGGTGATCAATGACAGGGAAGTGATCAGGAAGTCTATATGCGTGATCACCCACTTGTCATTGATCACCCCCCTGTAAGGCTCCATTCAGACGTCCGTATGTGTTTTGCGGATCCGATCCATGTATCAGTGGATCCGTAAAAATCATGCGGATGTCTGAATGGAGCCTTACAGGGGGGTGATCAATGACAGAGGGGTGATCAATGACAGGGAAGTGATCAGGAAGTCTATATGCGTGATCACCCACTTGTCATTGATCACCCCCCTGTAAGGCTCCATTCAGACGTCCGTATGCGTTTTGCGGATCCGATCCATGTATCCGTGGATCCGTAAAAATCATACGGACGTCTGAACGGAGCCTGACAGGGGGGTGATCAATGACAGGGGGGGTGATCAATGACAGGGGGGTGATCAGGGAGTTTATATGGGGTGATCAGGGGTTCATAAAGGGTTAATAAGTGACGGGGGGGTGTAGTGTAGTGTAGTGTTTGGTGCGACTTTACTGACCTACCTGTGTCCTCTGGTGGTCGATCCTAACAAAAGGGACCACCAGAGGACCAGGTAGGAGGTATATTAGACGCTGTTATCAAAACAGCGTCTAATATACCTGTTAGGGGTTAAAAAATTCGGATCTCCAGCCTGCCAGCGAGCGATCGCCGCTGGCATGCTGGAGATCCACTCGCTTACCTTCCGTTCCTGTGAGCGCGCGCGCCTGTGTGCGCGCGTTCACAGGAAATCTCGGCTCTCGCGGGAGGACGCGTATATGCGTCCACCTAGAAGAGCAGGGCCGCCGGCAGGACGCAATCCTGCGTACGGCGGTCCTGTAGTGGTTAAAGTTAGTATGGGCCATAATCCTGAGGCAAGAGGCTGGTAAACAGGCCTCTCCAAAAACCCAGTGGCGAGGTTGGTTTCGCCACACATCTCCCCCTCCCAGGGAAGACTAACCAGATACCTGACCTCACGGTCAGTACCTGAGTTAGTCTGGCAGTCCAACCACAACCCAATACTGGACCTGTTGAATCTTGGGGCCTGGCTCTGTTCTGTATGTCCCCAGCTGTTGAGTGGGCATCTGCTACTCCTTGCTTCCTTGTTGCTCTCTAGCTTGGAGCTGTAGGTACTTGGTGGGCAGAGGCCGACTGCGCTCTGCCCCGATGCCAGCTCTTTCGCTGGGGTAGCCTGTGGAAAGTCAGCCTCTGGAGAAGAGGATAGGGGAGGGCAGAGGCCGACTGCGCTCTGCCCAGATGCCAGCTCTTCCGCTGGGATGTGGTCATGGAATCCTATCCCCAGGACCTTGTTGCAGATCGGCTGTGGAGAGGAGGAATCGCTTACCTCCTCCTCCTGGCATTCCTGCGGGGTTGGTGGGGGATCTGTACCGGCCGTCCAGTATCCCGGTAGGCCTGGTGCAGAGACTGCGGTCCCATCTGCACCATTGGAGTTAGGGGTGCTGTCCCCCTGTGGTTGGGGAGAGAGACCGGTTGTCTCCTCTCCCTTCAAAGTACACTGCCGCTGGGGCATGGAGACGATGCTCTCCTCTCCCTGCAAAACATACTGCCGCTGGGGAGCAGGACCAACTGTCCCTACTCCCTGAAACTCCGGCTGCCGTTGGGGATCTGGGCTGACTGCCCAGGATCCCTGTAGGGCCGGTGGAGAGATCTCGGTCCCATCTCCACCTGCCATATGGGTTTCCCCCCAGGACCAGTCTATGAGGTCCCCTACCTCTGTAGCTGATACTGAAGCAGGGGATACTTGAGTCGGGTCTTCCCAGTACACCTCCACAATATCCTTCCAGCTGAAGGGCTCTGGACATGGGTCTGACACTCTGCTCTCTCGCTGAGCCCTCTCAATGGAGTGGAAGAGATCTCGGTAGTCCTGCTCCAGTTCCCACTCCAGGGTTGCTAGGTGAGCCAGGTCTTTCTCTACCTCATGGGGGTCATCCCAATCCAGCCTAGCCTCCCTCCCGTAGAAAATGTTCTGAAGTCTGGACTGTGCAGGGCTCCCGAAGTCAGGCTCTGCAAAGGACTCCCATAACAAGCCAGGACCATAAAACTCCTCTCCCTCTGGCTTGTCATGCTCAGCTGCCCAGGGGGAATGTTGAATGACATGCCACCTTAGGGCCTGGTAAGCGTCCTCTAGCCAAAGCTCCTTACATACCAGGCTCTGGAGCTCTGTTACCCAGTCATCGAGGGGCTGCTCTCCCAAGAGACCCATCCGCATCGCCACACGCTTCTTTAGCTGCTGCTCATAACTGGGGAGACTCTCACCTCGCAGCCGCTAGGCATTTTCCAGGGCATCATACCAGACTTCCTTTCTGTCTGCATCCCTGTAGTCTGCGGCTGCCTCCTCCTCTTCGTCATAGAACGCTGTCCGAAGACTAGCCGATTCCATCCTGCTGTCGCCAGGGGCGCTGTACGGATACTAGCGTTGCCCTCAATATACTCCACGAACGGTGTCTCCGAGCTGCTTCTCCTCACACTAGGATGCCATCCCACTGCTTGCCACCAAATGTAACGGATCTCCTAGCACCCCGACCGGGTACCTCCGTCGATAGATGCTCCTAGTGCTTTCCGAGGACTCCAAGCACTCCACTTGACACCGTACGCACTGCAGACACCACGAACCGCCGAAGCTTGGTTGAGGTCTCACCGTCTCCTACCCACCCTGGACGTACGACAAGGCTCCAGGCTCCAGTGGGTGAACCTCTCCTAAAACCAGAGAGCAGGAACAGCTCTTACAAGAGCTAGTAGTAAAGCCAGGGGAGTATAGCAAATCTTCAGCGTATAGCAATCCCCCAGTGTTGATCAGTTACCCAAACACCAGCCTCAACATGATGAAGGATAAAACAGGAACACTTTATTGAGGGCTACCCGCCCGTATTTATGCAGGTCCCCATCTGGTGGACACGCCCCTAGGGGACCAGAAGGAAGACTGTGACACAGGACAGATACGTAGCAACTCAGGATACACAGACACAACACATCCCCACAATGGATCATGGTTTCCTCCTCTCTGCCCTGGAGACACCCGAGGAGCAATTCAATTATCTCTCAGGACAAAGGGAAATCGCCAATACACATGTGGAGACAACAGGACAGAAATCACCACCCAAACACACAATGTCACACCCCCACAGCAAACACAGACATTTAACATATCCCCAGATAGCTCAAGTCTGAGTGCATATCATTCGGTGAATGGCACTCAGACTACACAAATACAATAAAAGTAGCTATCTGGGTACCCTCACATAACAAAATACAATTCCAAAGACAGATTTAAGCTGTGCGGCCGGTCTGTCTTCTCCTTTAAAGTTAGTATGGGCCATAATCCTGAGGCAAGAGGCTGGTAAACAGGCCTCTCCAAAACCCAGTGGCGAGATTGGTTTCGCCACAAACCAGAATGGATTAGAACTAGACACGTGTTCAGTGTTATCTTATTCATTCTCCTGGTACCGGATAAGATTTAATTCAAGCTGATCACAGAAATCATGTGTCAGGGACACATTAGGCAAAGAGTCTATATTGCCTTACAATAAGGGGCACACTCCCACATGTATCCATAAACATACCGGACATCACCACACTATAAGGGGCACGCTCCCACATGTATCCATAAACATACTGGACAGCGTCACACTATAAGGGGCACGCTCCCACCTGTATACATAAACATACCTGACATCATCACACTGTAAGGGGCACGTTCCCACATGTATCCATAAACATACCTGACATCATCACATTGTAAGGGGCACGCTCCCACATGTATCCATAAACATACCGGACACCGTCACACTGTAAGGTGCACGCTCCCACATGTATCCATAAACATACCTGACATCATCACACTGTAAGGGGCACGCTCCCACAAGTATCCATAAACATACCTGATGGCATCACACTGTAAGGTGCACGCTCCCACATGTATCAATAAACATACCTGACATCATCACACTATAAGGGGCACGCTCCCACATGTATCCATAAACATACCTGATGGCATCACACTATAAGGGGCACGCTCCCACATGTATCCATAAACATACCAGACAGCGTCACACTGTAAGGGGCACGCTCCCACATATATCCATGAAAATACCCGAAATCACCACAAAAAAAGGGGCACGCTCCCACATTTATCCATAAACATACCGGACACCGTCACAATGTAAGGGGCACGCTCCCACATGTATCCATAAACATACCTGACATCATCACACTATAAGGGGCAGGCTCCTACATGTATCCATAAACATGCTGGACATCGTCACACTGTAAGGGACACGCTCCCACATGTATCCATAAACATACCTAACATCATCACACTATGAGGGGCACGCTGCCATATGTATCCATAAACATACCGGACACCGTCCCACTATAAGGGGCACGCTCCCACATGTTTCCATAAACATACCTGACATCATCATACTATAAGGGGCACGCTCCCACATATATCCATAAACATACCTGACATCATCACACTGTAAGGGGCACGCTCCCGCATGTATCCATAAACATACCTGAAATTATCATACTATAAGGGGCACGCTCCAACATGTATCCAAAAACATACCTGATGGCATCACACTGTAAGGGGCACGCTCCCACATGTATCCATAAACATACTAAACACCGTCACACGTATCCATAAACATACCTGACAGCATCACACTATAAGGGGCACGCTCCCACATGTATCCATAAACATACCGGACACTGTCACACTATAAGGGGCACGCTCCCACATGTATACATAAACATACCGGACAGCGTCACACTGTAAGGGGCACGCTCCCACATGTATCAAAAAACATACCTGACATCATCACACTGTAAGGGGCATGCTCCCACATACCCATAAACATACCTGACGGCATCACACTGTAAGGCCTCATGCACACGACCGTATTTTTTCACGGTCCTCAAAACAGGGTTCTGTTGGTCCGTGATCCGTTACCGTTTTTTCGTCCGTGGGTCTTCCTTGATTTTTGGAGGATCCACGGACATGAAAAAACAGTCGTTTTGGTGTCCGCCTGGCCATGCGAAGCCAAACGGATCCGTCCTGAATTACAATGCAAGTCAATGGGGACGGATCCGTTTGACGTTGACACAATATGGTGCAATTGCAAACGGATCCGTCCCCCATTGACTTTCAATGTAAAGTCAGGAGTCCCTTTTATACCATCGGATCGGAGTTTTCTCCAATCCGATGGTATATTTTAACTTGAAGCGTCCTCATCACCATGGGAACGCCTCTATGTTAGAATATACTGTCGTTTATGAGTTAGATCGTGAAACTCAAATCCGACAGTATATTCTAACACAGAGGCGTTCCCATGGTGGTGGGGATGCTTCAGGTTAGAATATACTAAAAGAACTGTGTACATGACTGCCCCTGCTGCAGCCCTTCCCCCCCCGCCCCCCTGTTTTTAACTCATTGGTGGCCAGTGCGGCCGGCCTCCCCTCCCCCCTGTAGTTAACTCTTTGTTGTCCAGTGCGGCCGGCCCCCCTCCCTCCCTTGTAGTTAACTCTTTGTTGTCCAGTGCGGCCGGCCCCCCCTCCCTCCCCTGTACTTAACTTGTTGGTGGCCAATGGGCCCCCCTCCCTCCCCTGTAGTTAACTCGTTGGTGGCCAGTGGGCCCTCTCCCCTCCCTCCTAATTAAAATCTCCCCCCTATAATTGGTGGCAGCGGAGAGTACTGATCGGAGTCCCAGTTTAATCGCTGGGGCTCCGATCGGTAACCATGGCAACCAGGACGCTACTGCTGTCCCGGTTGCCATGGTTACTTAGCAATTTGTAGAACCATTATACTTACCTGCGAGCTGCGATGTCTGCGTCCGGCCGGGAGCTCCTCCTACTGGTAAGTGACAGGTCATTAAGCAATGCGCCGCACAGACCTGTCACTTACCAGTAGGAGGAGCTCCCGGTCGGATGCAGACATCACAGCTCGCAGGTGGTAAGTATAATGGTTCTACAAATTGCTAAGTAACCATGGCAACCGGGACAGCAGTAGCATCCTGGTTGCCATGGTTACCGATCGGAGCCCCAGCGATTAAACTGGGACTCCGATCGGTACTCTCCGCTGCCACCAATGATAGGGGGGGGAGATTTTAATTAGGAGGGGGAGGGAGGGGAGAAGGCCCACTGGCCACCAACGAGTTAACTACAGGGGAAGGAGGGGGGCCGTACGCACTGGCCACCAACGAGTTAACTACAGGGGAGGGAGGGGGGCCCACTGGCCACCAACGAGTTAACTACAGGGGAGGGAGGGGGGGGGGCGGCCGCACTGGCCACCAATGTGTTAACTACAGGGGGGGGCACTGGCCACCAATGAGTTAACTACAGGGGAGGGAGGGGGGGGCGGCCGCACTGGCCACCAATGTGTTAACTACAGGGGGGGGCACTGGCCACCAATGAGTTAACTACAGGGGAGGGAGGGAGGGGGGGGCCGGCCGCACTGGCCACCAATGTGTTAACTACAGGGGGGGGGCCCACTGGCCACCAATGAGTTAACTACAGGGGGGGGAGGGAGGGGGGGGGGCCCACTGGCCACCAATGTGTTAACTACAGGGGGGGGGCTGCCATGTACACAGTTCTTTTAGTATATTCTAACCTGAAGCGTCCCCATCACCATGGGGACGCCTCTGTGTTAGAATATACTGTCGGTTCTGAGTTTTCACGAAGTGAAAACTCAGCTATGAAAAAGCTTTTATGTAGACGGATCTTCGGATCCGTCTGTATAAAAAGTAACCTACGGACACGGATGCCAATCTTGTGTGCATCCGTGTTCTTTCACGGACCCATTGACTTGAATGGGTCCGTGAACCGTTGTACGTCAAAAAAATAGGACAGGTCTTATTTTTTTGACGGACAGGATACACGTATCACGGTCTCGGCAGCAAAATGGTGCATTTTCCGATTTTTCCACGGACCCATTGAAAGTCAATGGGTCCGCGAAAAAAAACGGAAAACGGCACAACGGCCACGGATGCACACAACGGTCGTGTGCATGAGGCCTAAGGGGCACGCTCCCACATGCATACATAAACATCCCAGACACCGTCACACTGTAAGGTGCACACTCCCACAGGTTTCCATAAACATAGTTGACATCATCACACTATAAGGGGCACGGTCCCACATATATCCATAAACATACCTAACGGCATCAAACTGTAAGGGGCACACTCCCACATGTATCCATAAACATACCTGACATCATCACACTGCAAGGGGCACGCTCCCACATGTATCCATAAACATACCTGAAATCATCACACTATAAGGGGCACGCTCCAACATATATCCAAAAACATACCTGATGGCATCACACTGTAAGGGGAACGCTCCCACATGTATCCATAAACAAACTGAACACCGTCACACTATAAGGGGCATGCTCCCACATGTATCCATAAACATACCTGACATCATCACACTATATGGGGCACGGTCCCACATGTATCAATAAACATACCTGACATCATCACACTGTAAGAGGCACGCTCCCACATGTATCCATAAACATACCGGACAGCATCACACTGTAAGGGGCACGCTCCCACATGTATCAATAAACATACCTGACATCATCACACTATATGGGGCACGGTCCCACATGTATCAATAAACATACCTGACATCATCACACTGTAAGAGGCACGCTCCCACATATATCCATAAACATACCTGAAATCATCACACTATAACCCTGGGTTCACACCTGAGCGTTTTACAGCGCGTTCAAACGCGCTGTAAAACGCTTAAGACATGAAAACCAATGCTTCCCTATGGGAAGGGTTCACACCTGGGCGTTTTACAGCGCGTACGAACGCGCTGTAAAACGCCCGACGCTCAAACAAGTACTTGAGCTTCTTTGGGGCGTTTTGACGCGCGTTTGTGGCCATAGGACACTGCAGTCAATGACACAAACGCGCGTCAAACGCGCGTTTACTATTACAAAAAACGCGCATAAAAACGCGCGACAAAAACGCGCGCCCCAGGGTAAGGGGCACGCTCCCACATGTATCCAAAAACATACCTGATGGCATCACACTGTAAGGGACACGCTCCCACATGTATCCATAAACATACCTGACGGCATCACACTATAAGGGGCACGCTCCCACATGTATCCATAAACATACCGGACACCGTCACACTGTAAGGTGCACGCTCCCACATGTATCCATAAACATACCTGACATCATCACACTATATGGGGCACGGTCCCACATGTATCAATAAACATACCTGACATCATCACACTGTAAGAGGCACGCTCCCACATATATCCATAAACATACCTGACATCATCACACTGTAAGGGGCACGCTCCCACATGTATTCATAAACATACTGAACACCGTCACACTGTAATGGACATGCTCCCACATGTATCCATAAACATACCTGACAGCGTCACACTATAAGGGGCACGCTCCCACATGTATCCATAAACATACCGGACACCGTCACACTATAAGGGGCACGCTACCACATGTATCCATAAACATACTGGACAGCGTCACACTGTAAGGGGCACGCTCCCACATGTATCCATAAACATACTGAACACCGTCACACTGTAAGGGACACGCTCCCACATGTATCCATAAACATACCTGACGGCATCACACTATAAGGGGCACACTCCCACATGTATCCATAAACATACCGGACACCGTCACACTGTAAGGGGCATGCTCCCACATGTATCACTAAACATACCTGACATCATCACACTGTAAGGGGCACCCTCCTACATGTATCCATAAACATACCTGAAATCATCACTCTATAAGGGGCACGCTCCAACATGTATCCAAAAACATACCTGATGGCATCACACTGTAAGGGGCACGCTCCCATATGTATCCATAAACATACCGGACACCGTCACACTATAAGGGGCACGCTCCCACATATATCTATAAACATACCTGACATCATCACACTGTAAGGGGCACGCTCCCGCATGTATCCATACATAAACATACCTGAAATCACTACACTATAAGGGGCACGCAACCACATTAATCCATAAACATACCTGACGGCATCAAACTGTAAGGGGCACACTCCTACATGTATAAGCAAGATATTGTCTGCATTTGTGGGAGGGGAGGCTGATCACAAGGCTATTCATACGTACCTGTGGGCCCAGGCTGGCTGATTACTAGGCTATTTATAGGCACCTGTGGGCCCAGGCTGACGCTGATTCAGCTGATTTCACTACCTCTGAGTCAGCTCTAGGATACAGCAGCATGGTGTGGAGGCTCCTTACGGCTGGGCGACGGCAGAATGTCTCAGGAGAGCGCTGGTATTCATTGTAGGATCGGAGTTGTTTGCACGGGACCCACGCTGTGGTCAGCGACATGTAGCGCTCTGGGATGAAGCAGAGTTTGAGATCCTGGGGTCGGCAAGGGTAAGAAGCTGCTTCTCTGCAGCATGCAGTATTAGAGTCCGGCCGGCGGGGGGCGGCCCCCTAGGTGAGGGGGGGCACCCCCGCACCGGAGCACAATGCCAGGGAGCTGTGCGGCTACCCACGCGGTATGGGTGCCCAGCCGGCGGGGGGGGGGGGTCGGCTCCCTAGGTGAGGGGGGGCACTCCCGCACTGGTGCACTCTGCCAGGGAGCTGTGCGGCTCCCCACGCGGCACACGATTCAAACTGGCGGGGGGCGGGCCCCAGGGTAAAGGAAGGGCTCCCCCTGCCCCGGAGCACATTGTCAGGGAGCTGCGCTGCTCCCCATGCGGTACGAGTGTCCAGCTGGCGGTGGGTCGGCCCCTGGCTGAGGGGGGGGCTCCCTTGCACTGGTGCACTCTGCCAGGGAGCAGTGTGAGCTCCCCACACGGCTGTGTGTGAAGGTGCAGGGGACACCGTGTCCCCGCTCCTCATCTTCAATAAAGTCTGGTACGGGCCGCCGTGCCGTTAGTTAGGCAGGGATCAGGGGAAGGAGTACTAGGCTCGGTCAGGGGGAGCAGATCATAGGTGGTGGCTGGCTTCCTTCTGCCGGCCGTACATAAGGTTTCCAAGGGGGTTATTTAGGCACAGGGTGTTAGTTAGTCCATGCAGGTGATCTGCTTTATACCATGCTCTTCATGCTCATACTCAGAGCTGTGCCCATGCCATGTTTTTGGGCACCACTCGCATCCAGAGCTGCATGCACCCACTTGTTCTTGCATTATGTGTTGTACTCTGCTTCCACTTAAAGCTGCATTTCTTTTCATTGCTACATTATGATTACTCAGTATTCATACTAGGGCAACCAGCACACCGCTCTGGTGCTGCCCTTCCTATAGGTACGGCTGCTTTCTTTTCGGGCTTGCGTTTCTTTCCTCGGTGGTTTGTTGCATTCCATAGGTCTACTTTTCTGTTCACTTCGAAAAGGAGAGAGAGGAAAAAAATATAAAAAAATTTGTGGTGTTCTTTAGTCCTGCTATGCATTCACTTAGACTGGTCTCCTTTGCTTCTGGTTCGCGTTCACTCGGATTGGTCCCCTGCCCCAGTTAGCCAGATAGCTCCCTAGCGGTCAGTGGGCCAATAGGAGTAAGTTCCTACTATGTTTTCACAGTTGTTCATTCGTTTGTCACGACAAGGGTCTTCTCTTAGCGAACTGCAATGCCTCTGGCTCTTGTTTCTCTCCCATCTGTTTCAATTTCGCGGTTGGTTTAATGTTTCTTTCATGCACATGGTTCGGATCACTAATGTCTATGCATTTTCCTTTAGGTCTGGCTCATGTTGTAAAAGAAGAAGAAAGGAAAATCCAGTTTAGGGTTGCTGGGGTGGTAGGGTGTTTTGGGGGAGGTAGTTGTCCAGCAGGAAAAATAAATGCATTGACATATGTTAAAAAAACAAAACAAAAAAAAAACACAGCGTTTAGCCATACTTATACTTGGGTAGCAGGCTTTGGTTGGTGAGTGCAGCCTCCGTGTACTGTAGTATCGGGGGTGTTGAGATGAGCCACTTAGCGTTGGCGTCAGTCGGTGCTTACACACGCGTGGTTCAGTGGGTTACTTTCGTCATGCAGCGTCGGCAGGGGTTGTGAGGAGCGCTGTTAGGGTAGGGGTGCCGCAGCAGGGATACGTTTGGTCACCTATTTGTTATTACTTGTTTAGGTTTCAGTTCGGCCAGCTACTCTGCTGTGACACTGCTAGGGTAGGTTGCTTACATGGCCGCCAGGTGAGTTAGGCGTGATTCTCGCGTATGGGCTACCTTTTGTGCTTCTTGGGGTTGGCAGGGGTGGTTGAGGCCACCGTCCTGGGCATACGGATATGCAGCCCCACTTGGTGGCGCCTACTGTTGTGGCCACTGGGGGGGGGGGGGTTTGTAAAAAAATTAATAAAAAAATATATTTTTCTAGGCAGGTACTGCCAGGTCTGTCACATCTACAGACGCGTTATAAAGCCCTGCCACGACTGCAGGCATTAGTCTGTCACGACTGGAGACTCGTTATAAAGTCCTGCCACGACTGCAGGCATTAGGCCTCCTGCACACGACCGTTGTGTGCACCCATGGCCGTTGTGCTGTTTTCAGTATTTTTTTTGCGGACCCATTGACTTTCAATGGGTCTGTGGAAAAATCGGAAAATGCACCGTTTTGCAGCCGCATCCGTGATCCGTGTTTCCTGGCCGTGAAAAAAATATGACCTGTCCTTTTCACGGCCAACGGTTCACGGACCCATTCAAGTCAATGGGTCCATGAAAGAACACGGATGCACACAAGATTGGCATCCGTGTCCGTGATCCGTGGCCGTAGGTTACTTTTTATACAGACGGATCTGAAGATCCGTCTGCATAAAAGCTTTTTCATAGCTGAGTTTTCACTTTGTGAAAACTCAGAACCGACAGTATATTCTAACACAGAAGCGTCCCCATGGTGATGGGGACGCTTCAGGTTAGAATATACTAAAAGAACTGTGTACATGACTGCCCCCTGCTGCCCCCCCCCCCTGTAGTTAACACATTGGTGGCCAGTGGGCCCCCCCCCTGTAGTTAACACATTGGTGGCCAGTGCGGCCGCCCCCCCCCCTCCCTTGTAGTTAACTCGTTGGTGGCCAGTGGGCCCTCTCCCCTCCCTCCCCCTCCTAATTAAAATCTCCCCCCCTATCATTGGTGGCAGCGGAGAGTACCGATCGGAGTCCCAGTTTAATCGCTGGGGCTTCGATCGGTAACCATGGCAACCAGGACGCTACTGCAGTCCCGGTTGCCATGGTTACTTAGCAATTTGTAGAACCATTATACTTACCTGCGAGCTGCGATCTCTGCGTCCAGCCGGGAGCTCCTCCTACTGGTAAGTATAATGGTTCTACAAATTGCTAAGTAACCATGGCAACCGGGACAGCAGTAGCGTCCTGGTTGCCATGGTTACCGATCGGAGCCCCAGCGATTAAACTGGGACTCCGATCGGTACTCTCCGCTGCCACCAATGATAGGGGGGAGATTTTAATTAGGAGGGGGAGGGAGGGGAGAGGGCCCACTGACCACCAACGAGTTAACTACAGGGGAGGGAGGGGGGGCCCACTGGCCACCAATGAGTTAACTACAGGGGAGGGAGGGGGGGGGCACTGGCCACCAACGAGTTAATTACAGGGGAGGGAGGGGGCCCACTGGCCACCAATAAGTTAACTACAGGGGAGGGAGGGGGGGCGGCCGCACTGGCCACCAATGTGTTAACTACAGGGGGGGGCAGTCAGCAGGGGGCAGTCATGTACACAGTTATTTTAGTATATTCTAACCTGAAGCGTCCCCATCACCATGGGAACGCCTCTGTTAGAATATACTGTCGGATTTGAGTTTCACGATGTAACTCAAATCCGACGGTATATTCTAACATAGAGGCGTTCCCATGGTGATGGGGACGCTTCAAGTTAAAATATACCATCGGATTGGAGAAAACTCTGATCCTATGGTATATTTACTCCTGACTTTACATTGAAAGTCAATGGGGGACGGATCAGTTTGAAATTGCACCATATTGTGTCAACGTCAAACGGATCCGTCCCCATTGACTTGCATTGTAATTCAGGACGGATCCGTTTGGCTCTGCATGGCCAGGCGGACACCAAAACGACTTTTTTCATGTCCGTGGATCCTCCAAAAATCAAGACCCACAGACGAAAAAACGGTCACGGATGACGGAAAAACGGGACCCGTTTTTGCGGACCGCAAAAAAATACGGTCGTGTGCAGGAGGCCTAAGTCTGTCACGACTGCAGACTCGTTATAAAGTCCTGCCACAACTGCAGGCATTAGTCTGTCACGACTACAGACGCGATAAAAAATAAAATAATAATAAAAATAATAATAATAAAAAACGGCTATTCAGAGGCCTGGTGGGGCCATTGCATACAGTTTTAGGGGTAGCACGTGCTTAGAGCAGGTATGATTGTATGTTTTCTGATACCTGGTTTACATGCGGGGCGAGTGTCTGCAGTTGGCTCAAGCTATGCACGCTGTGTTTAAGTGATGGTAAATGTGGATCAATGGTCGATTAAAAAAAAAAAAAAAGCAGCACGTTCACGCCTGGGTAAACAGCAGAAGGTGCCAGGCGAATGCTGGCGCTCACGGTAGGATCGAACTTGCTGCACAGGACTCACACTGCGATCCGCGATTTGCAGTGTTCTGGGATGAAGGGGGGTGGGGCGCAAATAGTCGGATGTTAGTGGCTAGAATAGTTGCCCGGCCGTTTCGGGGCTTGGGGGGGGGGGGGGTATACGGTGTATATATAGGTATTGGTATGATAGATGCCTAAAATTAGGCAGGTATGAGCGGGGGAAAAAAATATATAAAAAAGTTGCATGTTTAACTGTCACCTGTTTTACATGTGGGGCGCACGTCCGCAGTTAGCGCCGGATATGCAAGGTGTCGGTAAATGTGTATCAGTGGTCTGTGTATGGGGGCACAAACAAGCAGATTTGGTCAAGGCATCTATAATTGAGTTCCGATGTTCTTGTATGTAAGTGTGTTTAATCTATGAACATTATTTTATGGGCAAGCATGTGTCAGCGGTTCCGTGCTATGTTTATAGGTGCACTATGTCTATCAATTGGCATTGCATCAGGGTTTATGTTCAACCATGTTATATCTTTCTTAGGCCTCATGCACACGACCGTTGTGTGCATCCGTGGCCGTTGTGCCGTTTTCCGTTTTTTTTCGCGGACCCATTGACTTTCAATGGGTCCGTGGAAAAATCGGAAAATGCACCGTTTTGCAGCCGAGGCCGTGATCCGTGTATCCTGTCCGTCAAAAAAATATGACCTGTCCTATTTTTTTGACGGACAACGGTTCACGGACCCATTCAAGTCAATGGGTCCGTGAAAGAACACGGATGCACACAAGATTGGCATCCGTGGCCGTAGGTTGCTTTCATACAGACGGATCCGAAGATCCGTCTGCATAAAAGCTTTTTCTGATCTAAGTTTTCACTTCGTGAAAACTCATTTCCGACAGTATATTCTAACACAGAAGCGTTCCCATGGTGATGGGGACGCTTCTAGTTAGAATACACTGCAAACTTGGTACAAGACTGCCCCCTGCTGCCTGGCACCACCCGATCTCTTACAGGGGGATATGATAGCACAATTAACCTCTTCAGGTGCGGCACCTAAAGGGGTTAATTGTACTATCATATTCTCCTGTAAGAGATCAGGGCTGCCAGGCAGCAGGGGGCAGACCCCCCCCTCCCCAGTTTGAATATCGTTGGTGGCACAGTGTACGCCCACCATCGCCCCCCCCCTTCCTCCCTCTATAGTTAAAAATCGTTGGTGGCACAGTGTGTGCCCACCATCGCACCCCCCTTCCTCCCTCTATAGTTAAAAATCGTTGGTGGCACAGTGTGTGCCCACCATCGCCCCCCCTTCCTCCCTCTATAGTTAAAAATCGTTGGTGGCACAGTGTGTGCCCATCGCCCCCCCCCCTTCCTCCCTCTATAGTTAAAAATCGTTGGTGGCACAGTGTGTGCCCACCATCGCCCCCCCCTTCCTCCCTCTATAGTTAAAAATCGTTGGTGGCACAGTGTGTGCCCATCGCCCCCCCCTTCCTCCCTCTATAGTTAAAAATCGTTGGTGGCACAGTGTGCGCCCACCATCGCCCCCCTCCATCTCCCTCCCCCCCCCCATCATTGGTGGCAGCGGAGTTCCGATCGGAGTCCCAGTTTAATCGCTGGGGCTCCGATCGGTAACCATGGCAACCAGGAAGCTACTGCAGCCCTGGTTGCCATGGTTACTTAGCAATAGTACAATAGTAGAAGATTCATACTTACCTGCTTGCTGCTGCGATGTCTGTGACCGGCCGGGAGCTCCTCCTACTGGTAAGTGACAGTTCTTTAGCAATGCACCGCACAGACCTTTCACTTACCAGTAGGTGGAGCTCCCGGCCGGTCAGACATCGCAGCAGCAGGCAGTTAAGTATGAATCTTCTACAATTGTACTATAGCTAAGTAACCATGGCAACCAGGGATGCAGTAGCTTCCTGGTTGCCATGGTTACCGATCGGAGCCCCAGCGATTAAACTGGGACTCCGATCGGAACTCCGCTGCCACCAATGATGGGGGGGGGGGGGGGAATGGGAGGCCGCACACTGCCACCAATGGTTGTTACTACTATAGAGAGAGGGGGGGCCGATGGTGGGTGCACACTGTGCCACCAATGATTTTTAACTATAGAGGGAGGAAGGGGGGGGCGATGGTGGGCACACACTGTGCCACCAACGATTTTTAACTATAGAGGAAGGAAGGGGGGGGCGATGGTGGGCGCACACTGTGCCACCAACGATATTCAAACTGGGGAGGGGGGGGTCTGCCCCCTGCTGCCTGGCAGCCCTGATCTCTTACAGGAGAATATGATAGTACAATTAACCCCTTTAGGTGCCGCACCTGAAGAGGTTAATTGTGCTATCATATCCCCCTGTAAGAGATCGGGTGGTGCCAGGCAGCAGGGGGCAGTCTTGTACCAAGTTTGCAGTGTATTCTAACCTGAAGCGTCCCCATCACCATGGGAACGCCTCTGTGTTAGAATATACTGTCGGAAATGAGTTTCACGAAGTAGCTCATATCCGACAGTATATTCTAACGTAGAGGCGTTCCCATGGTGATGGGGACGCTTCAAGTTATGTTCGGGTGTCCGCCTGGCCGTGCGGAGGCAAGCGGATCCGTCCAGACTTATAATGTAAGTCAATGGGGACGGATCCGTTTGAAGATGACACACTGTGGCTCAATTTTCAAACGGATCCGTCCCCATTGACTTGCATTGTAATTCAGGATGTATCCGTTTGGCTCCGCACGGCCAGGCGGACGCCAAAACGACTTTTTTTTCATGTCCGTGGATCCTCCAAAAATCAAGGAAGACCCACGGACGAGAAAACGGTCACGGATCACGGACCCACGGACCCCGTTTTTGCGGACCGTGAAAAAAAACTGTCGTGTGCATGAGGCCTTAGGCGAATACAAGGTGGTGCTCTGGTGACCATCATTGTAGAAAAAATAAAAAAAACTGCCATTAGTCTCTCACGCATGGCTTCTCTGTTTAAATTTTACACACAACTCCGCCATTTGAGGCTGGCTGCGTGGTCCCACAACAAGTAGGTTCCATGTCTTTTCTGCCTTCAGACCCGCTCGCATGGCTCGGTCATCTGTGGCTCGCAATACAATTTTTCTCGTGGTGGCTTGTGCCATTAGAGTCTCACTCACGTTATTGTTTTCTGACTTATTTTCTAGGTTGTTGGGTCTTCATTGTTTTCTTTATAAGCAGTCATCCCGAGCCTGCCTTTGCGGACACAATCTTCTCCCAGGCATGCTTACTTCATCTACAAACTCGGGCTGAGGGTGTCGGTGTCCGGCCTAAGTCCTGGGTATTGGTCTGTCTTCCAGTAGGAGGTACAGTAATAAGGCGCAGCTTACGAAGTCTGTCATGTCTTCTGACACGACAAGTCCTATCACGACTACAGGCACAGCATACATAGTTTATCACGACCTTAAGCATTTTCTGTCACAACTGCAGGTATGGTGTGTACGTTCTGTCCTTATTACAGGCAACATTGGCTCGTTAATCGAAATAGCCATGTATTCCTGTTTATGGTTCCCCAGGCCTGGTGGGTTTACACATTTCACTTAATCTACTATTACAGTAAAACGGCATACGCCATGTGCTAACTTTTGGGTCCTTAATAAAAAAAAATAAAAAAATAATAATAAAAATGTAGCCTGGGGAATAAGTAGAGGTGAAGTATTTTGCCACCAGTAACAGTCGGTGCCCGATCAGGGCCCTTGGTGGATGGTTGGAGTTCATTTAGGCCCTTCCAACAGATTCACCATTGTTTGTTTCAGTCTGCAGCTCCCAGGATTCAGACCTTCTCGTTGTATGGTCATGTTTTAGTGTACATAGGAGTAAATCATTTCTGGTTACCGGCCACTCTTTCAATCGCATCAGCATTAACCATCTCCAAGAACGATGTGCCGATGCACAAGACAAAGAGGTAAGGTAGATGGTAGTCACTGTGATATATACGGTATATTCCGCACCTTCATCGTGAAAGGTCTTTTCTGTTCAAAATTGGGTGTCGTAAAGGTATGTATATATTTACTCTAAAGTAAGGTCTGCTCTTTTTGGCCCCTTTAGGCTGCCCTACCACAGCAGTTATGGCATAACTCTACTGCTTGTTGTAGATAGGGTTAGATAGGTTAGGTTCACCTTCACACTATAAGGGGCACACTCCCACATAAATCCATGAACATACCTGAAATCACCACAAAAAAAGGGGCACGCTCCCACATTTATCCATAAACATGCCGGACACCGTCACACTGTAAGGGGCACGCTCCCACATGTATCTATAAACATAATGGACAGCGTCACACTGTAAGGGGCACGCTCCCAGATGTATCCATAAACATACCTGACATCACACTATAAGGGGCACGCTGCCATATGTATTCATAAACATACTGGACACCGTCACACTATAAGGCCTCTTTCACACGGGCGTCATGTTTTTTAGCCGGATGCGTTCAGGGTGCGTTCAGTTAAAAGCTTGCGATTTTTCAGGCGAGTGCTGTCAGTTCATTATACGTTTGGCTCGCGTTCTGTCGTTTTTCCCGTGCGTGTAACATCCGGATGGCATGCGTTTTTTCAACGCGCGTTAAAAAAAACTGATCAATCCACTACATTCACCTGTAACTGCACACACCATATAAATACCCCCATCATGCATTGTTTTGTTGGACAGCTCCATTTTTTGGTGGAGTGGTTTGTGTGTTGATTGGTGTGTGTGTGTTTGTTAGTGGATTTTCCTTTGCAGGATGTCCACTTTCACCCTGTCATCCACTGACCATGTGTTTTTGCACTGGCTGGTCTCCCGCTGTTTTGGCGAACAGCCAGAAATGCTTGAGGAGGAGCCGCGGAGGAAGCGCATGTGGGTGCATCCAATACTTTCGCTGCGTGCCAGCAAAGGTATCTTTGTTGGCTTGTACGCAGAGCTCCGTGCGCACCCTCCAAAGTTCTTCAATTATTGCCGCATGTCGGTGTCTACGTTTGATCGTCTGTTGGAGGAGTTGAGGCCTTCCTTAACTTTTCGGGACACCAATATGCGGCGGAGTGTGTCACCTGAAGAACGGCTTATTATTACTTTAAGGTAAGACTATATATATTTTCATACTAAATACTTATTTAATGCCACCCTGTTTTCCAATACATATTTTTTAGTTCAATGGCCTATGTATTCTAAAGTTTAAATATTATCTGCCTGAGTGCGTAAATGAAGTAGACCTGTATTGAAACTCCCTGATTTGTAGTGAGAAACTGTGTGTGGTTAGATTAGTCACACCAGAATCCAGTTCCGCAGGGGTTAATTATTCTAATGCAGCCTGTAATGATGAGGACACCTCACCTGTGTGTGTATATGTTAATTGTCTAGAACTTTATCAAGGTTTAAATGCTATTCCTTATTTACTTTGATATCAGAATATAAAATATTTGTTAACTAAATATACCACTATGTGCTTGTTTCATTTATATTTTCCAGCTACTTTTCCATTAAATAATGTCAAGTAATGTTGTCGATTTACCAACATATGCTATGAAAGTATCTAATTCCATTTTTTTTTCTTTGCAGATATCTGGCGACTGGTAATTCATTTTCGTGTTTGCATTTTGTTTTTCGAATGGGCACTTCCACAATTGCTGGCGTGGTACGGGCTACATGTGCCTCCATTTGGTTGACACTGAAGGCTTCAGTGCTGCCACAACCAACCAGGCAGCAGTGGCTTGATATAGCCCATGGCTTCCAGGAAAGGGCTCAATTTCCGAATTGTATTGGTGCCCTTGACGGGAAGCACATACGGGTTAAGAAGCCACCCAACTCAGGGTCCCAATACTA
Source organism: Bufo gargarizans (assembly GCF_014858855.1). Taxonomy (NCBI): domain Eukaryota; kingdom Metazoa; phylum Chordata; class Amphibia; order Anura; family Bufonidae; genus Bufo; species Bufo gargarizans. Next base: position 4,264,435 of record NC_058090.1, on the reverse strand, counting down.
TAATTATAAGCAGTTTTTCTCTGTAGTTTTGTTGGCCTTGGCTGACACAAACTACAGGTTTATCATTGTAGATATTGGGTCCTATGGAAGTTCTGCAGATGCTCGCATCTTCAGGGCTTCCAGAATGGGTCGCTGGCTTCAGTCCAACCAACTGGACGTACCACAGCCAGCAAACCTTCCTGGCTCTACTGGGCCACCTGCGCCTTATGTGGTCGTAGGGGACGAGGGATTTGCCCTTTCTAGCCACCTGATGCGTCCTTATCCTCGACGCGGTTTGGATGCCAAGAGGCGCAATTTTAATCGGTTAAGTAGAGCCAGAAGGTTTGTGGAGTGCACATTCGGCATTTTTTCAAATAAATGGCGTGTTTTCCAGTCGTCAATACAGCTGGCACCACAAAATGTCAATCAGGTCATCAAGGCATGTGTAGTGCTGCATAACTACATACGCACCTATGAGGCCACACCAGAAGAAGATGCCCAAGTGTACAGTACACCATCATCAAGAGACACTTTACTACTTGGACGATCTGTATATGCTGGACTCAGAGTGCGTGAATTTTTTTCGGATTATTTTATGTCCCCTATCGGTTCTTTTCCATTTCCACAGTAGTCGTCAATTCATGGACTTTTGTGTTTGGCAGTCTATTTTCATAACCAGGATGGTTTGAGTTTAGTTCAGTTTTGCTTTTTTGAAGTTAGGGACTCGCAAGATAATGAGGACCCTTGACGTGGGTTGCGAGCTTACATATTTTGCAAAAAGAGTCGAATCTACCTGGTAGGTGAAATATGTACTAATACCTCATTTCTCTATTACCTCCAAAACGTGGCAAAATTTCTCTAATTTGTCAAAATGGTTTTTTTTCGGTTTGAGGAAAATCCCATTGAGAGGATTGAAACGTCGCATGCTTGGTGAATAAAGTTTTTCATTTTTCCTACTACGTGGATGTGCTGCGGAATTCTTTTATTTTATGTCCCGTACGGGCAGTTTATACGCCTCCGTAGGATAAATAGTACAGAGAAGGACTACTTCAGGCAGGCCCATCAACTCAAAGATAGGCTGCTTGAGAGGGGATATTCCAAGAGAGACATCGCATCAGTGACGTATCGAGCGGCCCTCCGCCCTAGACATAGCCTACTTAGTGACCAGATCCACAAAGACAACGAAGATAGATTCACTTTCATCTTCAAGTTTAGTCCAGCGGCAGATATTGTCAAATGAGCGGTACTCAATAACTGGGATCTATTGAAGGGTGACCCTGGCATGGGGGATATAGCTTCCCAGCAACCATTAATCGCCTTTAGAAAATGTCACACCTTAAGAGATAGGTTAGTCCACAGTGTATTAGGGCGGATCCATCAGCCCAACTGGCTCCAAAGTAGGAGACCTCAAGGCAACTATAAATGTGGGACATGTTCTTTCTGCCCCTATAACTCACAGGGGAAATCCCTGTCTCTGGGGGGCGTCTTACATAGAGTCAATGATTTTATTACATGTCGCACCACCCATGTCGCTTATGTCATATCATGTACCTGTGGCAGGTTCTATATTGGAAAAACCATTAGGCCCCTGTTTGAGAGTATACGGGAACATCTTGGCTCCATCAGGACGGGACATGGTTCTCTGCGCCTTGTTGACCATGTACGCTCAACCCATAATGGTGATCCGTCGAGCCTCTCCTTTGCTGGGATAGAGGCGGTGGGCCCCATCCCAAGGGGTGGGGACCGCCACCGCCTTCTGTTGCAGCGGGAGGCTCGATGGATCATCAAAACGGGAGCCATGGGACCACACGGTCTAAATGACAAAAACGACATGGCTGTCTTCCTTTGAAATCTCTATTTTACACAGGTTAGGCAGCAATACATTTTACCATTTGCAAAGATTCTGCATACCCACTACAACCTGATTATTAGCTTTTCCAGGCGTTCATTTCTAATCTCTCTCACTTTGTCCTCTATGTGGAACCAGCTCCCATACAACAGTCTAAGTGTATGTCTCCCCTATTAGTGCACTCATTGTTCTCTCCTCTATGCTAGGGTAATTTGTCCCCTCCTTTTGACATAAGGGTGTGCTACAAAGTATCATGCTGCAGTAATCTGCAGCCAGTTTGTATAACACTGTAATGATCCCTTTCTGTTTGATTCATAGTGCGCACCTGGGGAGCGTCCATGGTCATCATAGTGATGACCTGGGTCAGCCCTTAAAAAGCACGTCAGTGCGCCTGCACATGAGCAGCGGTCCGAGGAAGCGCGACTTGCGCGAAACGGCCGTCACCGCCTAACACACCTGGACCTGTCCGCTCCCCAGCCAGTGCACACCAAGTCTACTTTGCTGTACCGCAAATAAAGCATCCAATCGACCCTGGTGAGTGCCGCGTGTCTATTACCTTCACTTCCGATCTTGTATACTTGCACCACGCTGAGCACCACATTACCTGAGTCCTCACAGCTGCGGGTCTTAGGAGTTCCCGATCACAAGAGGCGGGAGGGCGTTGCTAGTGGGAGCAGTGCCGCTGTCTTCCTCTGCTTTTCTCCTCCCCATTTGTTTGACATGTCTACTACAGCAGAGCACGCCCCAGATGAACAGTCAACCACCCCAGCCTCACCGGTTAGCCCGACCGAAGAAGCGGCTCACAACTTGCACATAGGCAGAGAGGGGGCGGAGGTCTTTTTCACGGTGTGTAATGATCGGGATCATGTCCTTTCCATGAGCACCCAGTCACTGAAGGCGAAGATTTTTCAACTAGCAGACAGGGAGGTCCGTCTGCTCTGGACTATTAAGTCCTTGACTTCCTACAAAGAGAGCAACCGCGTACCTCGCGGTTTACGAATATACAAAGAGATACATCAATATGAGGATGACGGGGAGTTTGTAGAGGCATGGAAACAAATGCATGCCGAGTTCTCCAGACAAATACTCAACTCAGTATTATTACGTAATGAGAGAGTATAAAGAGATCAGTCACGATCTGGAAAAGGCACATGCAGAACTCAAAATACGTATGACAGATTTGCAATATACGAACTTTGAAAAAAGGTTAAATAAAAAACTCACTGTGACACAAAGTGACATTAAAGAAAGGAAGAGAGACAAGTTTCTCCGTGATAAGAACGATTACGAAAGCGACAGAGTATTCGACTGGAATAAAAAACGTGGCCGTGCCCGTCGTAACCCGCGCCGCAACCGTAGTGACTTTTGGACGACCGACTCTGATTCTAGTCTATCCGAAAATGGAACAGTCGCCCCTCTCCCTTTGGGAAAAGAACCAGAAGGGGTCGAGGAGGGCGCAAGAGGAAGAAATCCCCAAGTCCGCAAGTCCACAAGAAGACGGCGACAAGTGACGTGGAAGCAGTAGAAGAACGCCAAGCATCTCCATTCACACAAGATTGTCCAAACCTTATCATCAATTTGACTACCTATGTGTTACCCCCGAGCTGTGTCTCACTCCTCCAAAGAGGATTGGGATACAGCTTAGTGGAACAATTTAATTTGGTCGACTTTGAGGTGGACTTATATAAGGCAATACGCAAACTATTCCTGAGGAAGATGTTCTCGGAACGCAGTTCAATCCACCCCCAGCCGTTACCAGGCGAGATCCCAGCATATATGACATGCACCGACTTCCACCTCCAGCACCGCTACGATACCGAGGAAATCTCTTGCATTCAGTTCTTAGCGGGTCTTGATAGTGAAAGCGTTCAGCCTTTGGAGCCTCCAGTGCCTTTTTCAGGTGGCATCAGGTCCACCTTTCTTCCCCCTATGCCGGCGGGCTCGGCGATCGACCTCTTTTACAAGAGAGTAATTAGGGATGTACGTGCACTGATATACCCGGTGGCACCCCCTAATATCACCAAAGAGGAAAAAGCAGCTTTACGCTGGCTTACAGGCCTTCAAGATGTAGTGATCAAACCCGCCGACAAGGGGGGAAACGTGGTCCTGATGACCAGAGCCTTCTATCTGGAGGAAGCCTCTAGACATCTGGGAGATACCAATGTTTATGAGAAACTAGGTGACAATCCTGTTCCACAGATACTTACTAGGATACGTTCTCTTCTCTCCAAGTACGTAGAGATACAATTTCTCCCTGCCACCATCCTGGATAAGTTAGTCCCCAAGTTTCCCAAGAATCCAGTCTGGTATTTTGTGCCGAAGGTACATAAATCGCTGTCCCATCCCCCGGGACGACCGATCGTCTCCGGTATGGGATCAGCCACTGAACCACTTTCGGGATACGTAGACTGGTTACTGAGGCCCCTTTTAAAAGGCACTCCCACGTACCTAAAGGACACCGGGGACTTCCTCCGTGCCCTTAACTCCCTTGAGTGGCAGGAGGAATTCCACCTTGTGTCCTTGGACGTGGAGAGCCTATATACTAGAATCCCACATGATGCAGGACTTAGAGCCATAGCGACGGTCCTCAGTAGCTCCAATAAGGGCAACACCTTTTCACAGTTTATTCAGGAGTCCCTCGACCTGATATTATCCAACAACGTCTTCCAATTTGGAAGTCAGTGGTACCGCCAGATACTAGGTACGGCGATGGGCACTCCGGTGTCGTGTACCTTCGCCAACCTGTATCTGGCGGTATTCGAAGAGACCTACGTCTTCTCCATACAGAACCCCTTCCTTAGATACATCCACCTTTACCTGCGGTACGTGGACGATGTGTTCCTGGTCTGGTCGGGCAGCGAAATTCAGTGTGTGCAGTTTGTGGAATATATCAATGATATTAACCAGATGAATATGAAATTTACCCTCAACTTCGGAGGTGACAGTCTAGAATTTCTGGACGTCAAGGTCTCCGTGGTGGATGGTATCCTACAGACCACAGGCTTTCGTAAGCCCACAGCCACCAATTCGCTGCTCCACCAGACCAGTTTCCATCCCCCTGCAGTTAAGGAAGCTGTCCCGTACGGGCAGTTTATACGCCTCCGTAGGATAAATAGTACAGAGAAGGACTACTTCAGGCAGGCCCATCAACTCAAAGATAGGCTGCTTGAGAGGGGATATTCCAAGAGAGACGTCACTGATGCGATGTATCGAGCGGCCCTCCGCCCTAGACATAGCCTACTTAGTGACCAGATCCACAAAGACAACGAAGATAGATTCACTTTCATCTTCAAGTTTAGTCCAGCGGCAGATATTGTCAAATGAGCGGTACTCAACAACTGGGACCTACTGAAGGGTGACCCTAGCATGGGAGACATAGCCTCCCAACGACCATTAATTGCCTTTAGAAAATGTCACACCTTAAGAGATAGGTTAGTCCACAGTACATTAGGACGGTCCCGACAGCCCAACTGGCTCCAAAGTAGGAGACCTCAAGGTAATTTTAAGTGTGGGATGTGTTCTTTCTGCCCCTACAACTCACAGGGGAAATCCCTGTCTCTGGGAGGCGTCATACACAGAGTGAATGACTTCATCACATGTCGCACCACCCACGTAGTTTACATCATATCTTGTACCTGTGGCAGGTTTTACATCGGTAAAACCATCAGGCCCCTATTTGAGCGCATACGGGAACACCTCGGCTCTATCAGGACAGGACATGGTTCTCCGCGCCTTGTTGACCACGTACGCTCAACCCACAATGGTGATCCATCGAGCCTCTCTTTTGCTGGGATAGAGGCGGTGGGCCCCATCCCTAGGGGTGGGGACCGCCACCGCCTTCTGTTGCAGCGGGAGGCTCGATGGATCATCAAAACGGGAGCCATGGGACCACACGGTCTAAATGACAAAAACGACATGGCTGTCTTCCTTTGAAATCTCTATTTTACACAGGTTAGGTAGCAATACATTTTACCATTTGCAAAGATTCTGCATACCCACTACAACCTGATTATTAGCTTTTCCAGGCGTTCATTTCTAATCTCTCTCACTTTGTCCTCTATGTGGAACCAGCTCCCATACAACAGTCTAAGTGTATGTCTCCCCTATTAGTGCACTCATTGTTCTCTCCTCTATGCTAGGGTAATTTGTCCCCTCCTTTTGACATAAGGGTGTGCTACAAAGTATCATGCTGCAGTAATCTGCAGCTAGTTTGTATAACACTGTAATGATCCCTTTCTGTTTGATTCATAGTGCGCACCTGGGGAGCGTCCATGGTCATCATAGTGATGACCTGGGTCAGCCCTTAAAAAGCACGTCAGTGCGCCTGCACATGAGCAGCGGTCCGAGGAAGCGCGACTTGCGCGAAACGGCCGTCACCGCCTAAACACACCTGGACCTGTCCGCTCCCCAGCCAGTGCACACCAAGTCTACTTTGCTGTACCGCAAATAAAGCATCCAATCGACCCTGGTGAGTGCCGCGTGTCTATTACCTTCACTTCCGATCTTGTATACTTGCACCACGCTGAGCACCACATTACCTGAGTCCTCACAGCCGCGGGTCTTAGGAGTTCCCGATCACAAGAGGCTGGAGGGCGTTGCTAGTGGGAGCAGTGCCGCTGTCTTCCTCTGCTTTTCTCCTCCCCATTTGTTCTTTTATTTTATGTTTTGTATGTATGTATAATAAAACAAACTCATTTACATTTATTATGACCAACATTTTGATGTAAGAAGCCCTAAAAATAAAAACTATTGAACCTCAGTGTTTGTGTGCCAAATTAACTTTTCATATGTGTCCTATGTGGTTACTAATGTCTAGTCCAAATGTACTAGCTATATATTGTGGTATGTGTATGCACAATAAAATAAAATCACACATTAGAAGCTTGAAAACAAAAATGTGTTTAATTTCACACAATATTAAAATAAAATCTGGGGTATATGAAAATAAATAAATGTATCAGCCAAAAATCCTACAAATTTACATATTGCCTTGATGGCGAACAAGATCCCTGATAAGGAGGGGCAGAATATTGTGAGGGTCCAGCCTGATTTGGACCTTGTCCCTCATAAGGAGCCCTGGAATATTGGCCCTGTGAAGGGGGGCCGGAATATTGGCCCTGGGAAGGAGCCCTTGAATATTGGGCCTGGGAAGGGGGGCCAAGGCATTGTGGTGGGCCAGCTCGACTGGGCGAGGGTCCCGGAGGACCATAGCTCGGCTCCCCCTGAATCTGGGGAACATATGGCGCCATTGGTGGCCCATAATGATCCCTTGGGGGGGGCATTTGTGGTTGGTCGGGGAATGGCTGGGAAACAGTGGGGTGTTTGGGGACAATTAGTTGCCCATAGCGGCGTAAATTTTCGAGTGTGTCATGCATGATCGAGGGATCAGGAAGGGAATTCGCTAGCTCCAGAACGATTTCTACGGAAGTTCTTGTCCGTAACAATCGTTCTGGAGGGAGCTGCCGCATATAATGGGCCAGACTACGGGCAAACATAACGTGATGATCCTCCTGCCGAGCCCGAGATAAATAATCCAAAACTTGGACATTCACGTTGGACTCGGCAGGGGGATTTGCCCGTCGTCTGGACCTGATGGGTAGAGCCAGAGGGAGGGGGGGGAATCAGCTCCTGATGCTGCAGGAGGCTGGGAAGGTGCTGGTGTTGGTCCCGGAAGACTCTCCTGCTGCCCAGCTGTCGTCTCCTCGTCACAGGCACTTGACAATTGGGGTGCAGATTCTTCTTCATCCTCCTCTAGGTTGTCCTCCGTTCTACAAAAGGATGAAAATATATAAACATGACGATTCGCCAAAAAACGATTAACATATTCCTGTCATGAGCTACACCATCTACATTTGTCACATAGTACTAACAGGCCCAACAAACCGAGGTTTCATTTTGGCTAACCATTCGGGGCTTGTGCCCCATATGTTTGGTCCAGTGCCCTGAATGTTATGCTGGATTGCTGATAGAATGTTAAGGAAATATTCCAGTGAATTTTTCCATTGATTGGAACTGGCCAACCCCCTGATCACCCCCCTTGTACTAGTTCCGCTACTTATCTGCTGCGATTGAGCACCGATGGCACAGAAGTGACTGAACTCATGCCAACGCAGCAGATAAGTAGCGGAACTAGTACAAGGGGGGTTGGGGGTTGATGTGGGGGTCGCCCAGATGGCTAGTCTCTTCGCAGTAGTTATTAAACCACTTTCAGCACTCACCCATTCGCTGAAGGGGGGACTGCTGAAAGGGGTTAATAACTAGTGTGATGCCCCCCTCCCCCCCGGGGATAGCGACATAGCTTCATGGGTGGAACTTTGATTCACGGGGGTGTTGGACAGTGGCCTTGTGCCTCAGATGTTTTCACACACTAGCAACTCCCCTGCCAACCTAAAATAGACATATGTGGTAATTGTGGTAATATAGATGTAGCAGGGATAACCCACACACTCAGAAATATAAGGTCTATACTCATGTATACTATCGTGTTAACTTTAACCAAAACAAGGAAACGAAAATTTGAAAATACATTTATTACACATCTTATGTCCCATAGAGCATGTGGGTTCATCCTGCTACATTATTTACGTACCATCAATCTTTACTCAACTTATCATTTAATCTCCTACTTTAGGTTAAGAAAGGAGCAATGCGAATGTTTGCTAGTGATAAATATGAAATTTCACATTGATCCATTCAAAACATTCACAGTATGTAAAAATTCCCCATACAGTGTGTATAGCTTATTGTGTAGAATGGACTTACGGACGCAGATCCATGACAGCGCGGAGGAACATTAGCTGCTCCTGGAAGAGGTACGGCCTTTTCTTGTGGAGACCAGCCCCGCTCCGCCCCTGCTTTCTCATTTCCTTGCGGAATTGGTCTCGGCAGCTCCGCCAACGATTCTTGACCTCTTCAACTGGTAATAGAAAGGCAATAAAGGAACATGGATCAATTTCTAAAGTGATAGGTAAACAAAGGTATAACAAGGCATATAGACTAGGGAGGACAACGTAGATCAAACATGTATACATTGTTAACTTACTTAAATTCCGGCGACTTTGCCCTTTGGTCGTTTGCCATATGGCTGCAAATAGATCCTGGGTAACCTCCTCCCAGGCAGCGTCCTTTTTATATGTCCTTTTTATATCGGTCCTGGTATTCCGAACAACGGAGATCCCAGAGGCAGGGCCTATCCTGCACCAGGACAATGAGCTTCTCAACATCCATGGCACGAGGATTTTTGGGCATGCTGCCGATAATTCGCTCCGCGAGGGCTTGAAATAGAACCAGCAAACTTCTCCCTCATGTGCTGCCAAAAACCACATGCAGACCGACACAGAGAAAAAAAACGCCTACTTCCTGTATTATATAGCCCAGGAGTGTTGCTAAGTGACTTCCGTCAAAAATAACTGAACGCAACGCATGTATATCCGGATGCCATCCGATTTGCACGCACCCCATTCACTTCTATGGGGCCTGCGTCACGTCAAAATCGGAAAATATAGAGCATGCTGCGATTTCAACTGAACGCACAAGTGATGCGTTAAAAACATCGCTCATGTGCACAGCCCCATAGAAATGAATGGGTCAGGATTTAGTGCGGGTGCCATACGTTCGCCGCACGGATCGCACCCGCACGGAAAACTCGCCCGTGTGAAAGGGGCCTAAGGGTCACGCTACCTCATGTATCTATAAACATACTGGACAGGGTCACACACTAAGGTACACGCTCCCACATGTTTCCATAAAAAGCTATCTGCAGACGGATCTGCGGAGCCGTCTGTGCGAAAGTAGCCTATGGACACGGATCAGACGCGGATGGCAATCTTGTTTGCCTCCTTGTTTTTTCACTGACCCATTGACTTGAATGGGTCCGTGAACCGTTGTCCGTCAAAAAAATAGGACAGGTCCTATTTTTTTGAAGGACAGGAAACATGGATCACGGACGCGGATGAACAACGGTGCATTTTCCAAGTTTTCAACGGACCCATTTAAAGTCAATGGGTCCGCAGAAAATCACGGAAAACGGAACAACTGACACGGATGCACACAACGGTCGTGTGCATGAGGCCTAAGGGGCACGCTCCCACATGTATCCATAAACATACCTGACGGCATCACACTGTAAAGGGCACGCTCCCATATGCATACATAAACATCCCGAACACCATCACACTGTAAGGGAAGCGCTCCCACATGTATCCATAAACATACCTGAAATTACCACACTATTAGGCCTCCTGCACACGACCGTTGTGTGCACCCGTGGCCGTTGTCCCGTTTAACGTGTTTTTCTGCGGTCCCATTGACTTTCAATGGGTCCGTGGAAAAATCGGAAACTGCACCGTTTGGCAGCCGCGTCCGTGATCCGTGTTTCCTGGCCGTGAAAAAAATAGGACCTGTCCTATTTTTTTCACGGCCAACGGTTCACGGACCCATTCAAGTCAATGGGTCCGTGAAAATCACGGATGCACACAAGATTGGCATCCGTGTCCGTGATCCGTGTCCGTTTTTTCCTATCATTTCAATGGCAAACTTGACTTAGATTTTTTTTTTCATTTTTCATGTCCGTGGATCCTCCAAAAATCACGGCAGACCCACAGAAGAAAAAACGGGCATGGATCACGGTACAACGGAACCACGTTTTGCGGGACGTTAAAAAATACTGTCGTGTGCAGGAGGCCTTTGGCCTCATGCACACGACCGTTTTTTTTTAAGGTCCGCAAAAACGGGGTCCGTAGGTCCGTGATCCGTGACCGTTTTTTCGTCCGTGGGTCTTCCTTGTTTTTTGGAGGATCCACGGACATGAAAAATGAAAAAAGAAATCTAAGTCAAGTTTGCCATTGAAATGATAGGAAAAAACGGACACGGATCACGGACACGGATGACAATCTTGTGTGCATCCGTGATTTTTCACGGACCCATTGACTTGAATGGGTCCGTGAACCGTTGGCCGTAAAAAAAATAGGACAGGTCATATTTTTTTCACGGCCAGGAAACACGTATCACGGATGCGGCTGCCAAACGGTGCATTTTCCGATTTTTCCACGGACCCATTGAAAGTCAATGGGTCCGTGAAAAAAAACGGAAAACGGCACAACGGCCACGGATGCACACAACGGTCGTGTGCATGAGGCCTTAGGTGCACGCTCCCAGATGTATCCATGAACATAGTTTAAATCATCACACTATAATGGGCAGACTCCCACATGTATCCATAAACATAACTGAAATCACCACACTGTAAGGGGCACGCTCCCACTTGTATCCATAAACATACCGGACAACGTCGCGCTACCTCATGTATCTATAAACATAGACAAAAAAAATCCACTGAAAAAACTAAGATAAAAACATCCTGCACGATATGATATGTGTAAGGCCGATTCATTGGCCTGTATTTGTGGGAGGGGCTGGGCTGCCTACTTCAACGGCCGGCACTCTCCCACAAATCGTACGACGTGCAGAGTTTTGCAGGAAGCGTGCGCTTGTACCTGGCATTTTCCTCCAGCAGGCAGGGTAAGTGGAGTCCGGTCGGCTGGCCTCTAGGTGAGTGGGGGCCACGCTCCGGACCGCATCGCTTCCTTCTTCCAGGCTGGGGGCGGACCGTAACGGAGGGCAGGCTCCCTCATCCACGGGGCTACGTTCTGGCCGTCATTCACCGGCGGGGGGGCGGAGCCGCGGCGGTGACTGCGCTCCCCTTCTCCCCCGTCCACAGGGCTCCCGAGTACTGCCCTCCTCCGGCGGGGGGGCGGAGTCACGACGGTGGCTGCGCTCCCCTCCTTCCCCGTTCGGAGGTCCCACAATGTTTCACATTACCAGCGCGGGGCGGGGCCCGTGATGGAGAGGGCCCCCCCCCTCTGATCTGGCCAGCGCCGCACTGCTTCCCCACGTGGTGGGCGGACTCAGCCGGCAGTGGGTCGGCCCCCAAATAAAGGGGGCACCCCCGCACTGGGCGCCCTGCCAGGGAGCGAGTGCGGTGCCACGTGGCATACATTTTGTCCAGTGAAAGGGGGGGCCGGGTCACATAAGGCCTCCCCCCTGTCCCGGCTCCCAGATGCCAGGGGGCTGCGCCGTTTCCCCACGTGGTGGGTGTGCCCAGCCGGCGGCGGGTCGGCCCCTCAAGCAAGGGGGGCACCCCTGCACTGGGCACCCTGCCAGGGAGCGGCGCGACCCCCCACGCGGCAACATCCATTGACCAGTGCGGCGGGGCCCGCGTTGATTCGGGGGCCCCCCTACACCGGTTCAGGCCAGAGGGCTACGCTACTCCCCACGCGGTAGAAGTGCTCAGCCGGCAGGTGGGTCGGCCCTGGGCGAAGGAGGGCACCCCCGCACTGGGCACTCTACCAGGGAGCTGCGCAGCCCTCCACGTGGCTCACGTACCGTGTTGGTGTGGGGCGGAGGCCATTGCGCAAGGGGGTCCCCCCATTCGGGTCCACGGTGCCAGGGAGCTCCGCGCTCCCCACGTGGTTATCGTGGAGGGATGCGGGGGGCGCATTGGCCACGCTCCGCATCTTCACTAAAGTCTGGCACGGGCCGCCGTGCCGCTTAGATAGGCAGGGATCCGTGACAACGCCAGGAACGGTCGGGGGGAAACATGTTAGCCAGCGACTAACTCCCTTCTACTGGGTTCTGGAACACAAGGTCCACTGTGAATTTGTCATCCACTACTTGGATGACTTTCTGCTGATCGAGAGGCCAAGGGCAGCCCCCCTAGGGTTGTGGAAATTGTTGAGGTGTTTTTCCCAGTTAGGTGTCCCGATCTCCCCCAAGAAAGTTGAGGGCCCGTCCACAGTTATCACCTTTCTGGGCATTGAACTAGACTCACAGGACATGTTAGCCAGATTACCTTCGGACAAATTAGTGAGAATCAGAAGTCATCCATAGGTTTGCAGTCACGACCGTGGTCACTAAGGCTGATTTACAGTCACTACTGGGCATGTTAAATTTCGCTATGCGCATCATTCCGCAGGGCAGATCGTTCATATCCCGCCTGTTGGCGCTCCGGGCCACGGCCCCGGAGCAGGACAGCCCAGTGTGTCTGGATAGTCAGGCCTTAGCTGATCTCCACATGTGGGACCAATTTCTTTGTCAGTGGAATGGGGTGTCCTTGTTCATTCCCGAGTTGTCGTGTCAATCTCCTGTAGTCTTCTCAGATGCGGCTGCAAGCTCAGGTTTTGCCGCTATTTTTGGCACCCACTGGGTCGCAGGCGAATGGCCTGCCGAGGTGAGACAGATCCCAGGTTTCCTCCACACCTCGGCACTGTTCGAACTGTACCCCATTGTGGTAGCTGCCCACATATGGGGCAATCATTGGGTAAATCAGTCTGTTTTGTTCGTGTCTGACAATACAGCAGTCATCCCATGTCATGTGTCTCTTAAGACGATTAGTGCAACTCTCCCTACATTACCATTTCCATGTCCATAGTGCGCATGTGCCAGGTTCGCAGATGGCAGATGTAGCGGGCGCTACCGTCCCTCCTCACGAATACTTAATCCTAGTGTGACCAATCACCTAGAGACGGCCCAATCCCTTTCCCCTAACACCACCAGGGCATATAACACCCGGTGGAAGGCGTTTTGCAAGAGGGAATGTCCTCAGGGGGAATCCAGTTTTGTAGAGTACATCCTGGCTTTCATTGGCTACTGCCACTCAGAACTCAAGCTCTCCCACAACACGGTGAGGTCATACTTGTCGGGAGTGCAACATTTCCTCTCCATCAGTCATCCCGAATGGGCATTGGTGTTCTCCATGCATGCCGTCAGAGCCGCACTTAAGGGTTTGAGCAAATGCGGGCCCCAAGGCCAAGTGCGTAGGCAGGCTGTCACCGGGCTCCTTTTCCGTAGACTGTCTGACGTCCTGGATAGAAATCCTTTTGGGGTTCTACCTAGCCTGGTGCTCAAATCCGCCATCTATCTGGCTTTCTATGGCTTCTTGAGGCCTGGGGAGTTCACTTGTTCTCCCAGCGGCAGCAGGTTTCTCACAGTCGGCCAGCTGGTCCAAAACGCCGAAGGTTACGTGCTGCTGCTGAGGACGTCTAAAACCTCACAGGTGGGCCCCCTAGTCCCGGTGTCCTATTTCCCTATGTCTCATCAATGGTGCCCCGTCACAGTTCTCCGTCAGCTACTATCAGCCTTGCCAGGGTCCGGCCCAAACAGTCCACTGTTGCCCTTTGGGGTGGCACCACTCACCACCCATCAGTTCGTGTCCCACGTACGCTCCCTAGTAGCCAACTTGGGCGGCGACCCCACCTCGATCTCGGGACATTCATTCCGCATAGGTGCAGCATCCGCGGCCTCCAAGAACCAGGTGCCAGCGCATGTCATTCAGAAATTAGGACGTTGGCGCTCCACGTGTTTTAACCGTTACATACCTCACCCCGAAACTGAAATGTCAATGGCTTTCCAGAGTCTGGTTTTGTAATTACGTTGTAATTACTCCTGCCAATCGGTATGCCTTTTTGCCCTCTTTCAGGCGTCCCTCCACGACGCGGTTGCGGCACAACTCTAACCGCTTAAGAGTAGGGTATCTCAGGTAGGACTCGGTACGTTCATGGTTGCCACGACCACAAACAAATGTGCGGATGTCCCTGGCCACATTATTGAAGAAAACCACAGAAATAAGATAATAATGCACTTGGTAAAGTAGATGCAAACATTATACATGGACAATGTCCTCACTCTGATATAATAATATCTGAGACACTTAGTCAATATATTTTGATCAAAACACTTTTAAGCCCGCCTACCAAGCGCCAAGGTGGTCTCAGGTCAGGCGGCTCCTACGCTAAACCTACCTAAGCCATTGGGCTTCTATGTTCAGGAGCGCGGACGCCGCACATATGGTGTGCTGCTCCTAGTCACCTCCATGTGCATCAAGCAACCAATGGGAGGAGGAGCCAGCACACCCATATGTACCACCTAATCAAGGCGCTCTATTGGATAGGAAGGGCAAAAGTGCAGAGGAATGCTACTCCCAAGAGTGAATAGGTGCGCATTCACACTTGGGAGTAGCATTCCTCTGCACTTTTGCCCTTTCTATCCAATAGAGCGCCTTGATTAGGTGGTACATATGGGTGTGCTGGCTCCTCCTCCCATTGGTTGCTTGATGCACATGGAGGTGACTAGGAGCAGCACACCATATGTGCGGCGTCCGCGCTCCTGAACATAGAAGCCCAATGGCTTAGGTAGGTTTAGCGTAGGAGCCGCCTGACCTGAGACCACCTTGGCGCTTGGTAGGCGGGCTTAGATGTGTTTTGATCAAAATATATTGACTAAGTGTCTCAGATATTATATCAGAGTGAGGACTTTGTCCATGTATAATGTTTGCATCTACTTTACTAAGTGCATTATTATGCTATTTCTGTGGTTTTTTATCCATAAACATACCTGACACCGTCACACTATAAGGGGCACACTCCCACATGTATCCATAAACATTCCTGACATCACACTAAGGGGCACGCTGCCACATGTATCCATAAACATACCGGACACTGTCACACTATAAAGGGCACACTCCCACATGTATCCATAAACATAAAGGACACCATCACACTACAAGGGGCACGCTCCCACGTGTCCATAAACATACCGGACACCTTCACACTGTAAGGTCCACGCTCCCACATGTATCCATAAACATACCGGACACCGTCACACTATAGGGGGCACGCTCTTACATGTATCCATAAACATTCCAGACTCGTCACACTGTAAGGGGCACGCTCCCACATGTATCCATAAACACACGACACCGTCACACTATAGGGGGCACGCTACCACATGTATCCATAAACATACCTGATATCACCACACTATAAGGGGCACGCTCCCACATGTATCCATAAACATACCTGAAATCGCTACACTATAAGGGGCACGCTCCCACATGTATCCATAAACCTACTGGACAGTGTCACACTGTAAGGGGCACGCTCCCACATGTATCCATAAACATACTGGACAGCGTCACACTGTAAGGGGCACGCTCCCACATGTATCCATAAACATACCTGACACCATCACACTGTAACGCCTCATGCACACGACCGTTTTTTTTTTTGCGGTCCGCAAAAACGGGTTCCGTAGTTCCGTGATCCGTGTCAGTTTTTTTTATTCCGTGGGTCTTCCTTGATTTTTGAAGGATCCACGGACATGAAGGAAAAAGTCGTTTTGGTGTCTGCCTGGCCGTGCGGAGCCAAACGGATCCGTCCTGACTTACAATGCAAGTCAATGGGGACGGATCCGTTTGACGTTGACACAATATGGTGCAATTGCAAACGGATCCGTCCCCCATTGACTTTCAATGTAAAGTCAGGAGTCCCTATTATACCATTGGATCAGTTTTTTCCAATCCGATGGTATATTTTAACTTGAAGCGTCCCCCTCACCATGGGAACGCCTCTTATGTTAAAATATACCATAGGATTTGAGTTATATTGTGAAAACTCAGATCCCACAGTATATTCTAACACAGAGGCGTTCCCATGGTGAAGGGGACGCTTCAAATTAAAATATACTAAGAACTGTGTACATGACTGCCCCTGCTGCCTGGCAGCACCTGATCTCTTACAGTGGGCTGTGATCCGCACAATTAACCCCTCAGGTGCCACACCTGAGGGGTTAATTGTCCGTATCGTAGCCCCCTGTAAGAGATCGGGTGCTGCCAGGCAGGAGGGGGCAGACCCCCCTCCCTCCCAGTTTTAAATTCATTAGTGGCCAGTGCGGCCACCCTCTCTCCCTCCCCTGTATTTAACTCATTGGTGGCCAGTGCGGCCTCCCCTCCCCCCCCACCCCCCCCCCATCATTTGTGGCAGCGGAGAGTTGCGATCGGAGTCCCAGTTTAATTGCTGGGGCTCAGATCAGTTACCATGGAAACCAGGACACTACTGCAGTCCTTGCTGTCATGGTTACTTAGCAATTTTAGAAGCAATATACTTACCTGCGCTCAGGGCCAGCCTTAGGCCTTTAGGCGCCCTGTGCGAGAAAGCTTTACAGCGCCCCTCAGTGACCACGCCCCTCAGTAACCACGCCCCTTCAGTGGTCACACCCATTTCTCCAATATCGGCTCCATTTAAAACCTTCCATTCCGTTAAGTCCCCAAAAAAGTGCAGCACCTTACCAATTCTGCTGACAATGGAGATAGGGTAGTGGTAGAAGGGGACAGGTAAAGGTAGATTTGGTGAGATGTTAGGTAGAGGAGAAGAAAACAGGTCTGTGCAGTGTCAGACAATACGTGAGGGGTAGTTTTACATCATGGCCGTTCTAACTCCTGCTAGAGCCACTGGTCACTACAGTATGTGTCACCATGCGCAGCCTATAATGGAGGGAGTGACCGATCGCTCATCATTATACCATTGTATGGAAGGTCTGAGGCATTGGCCAGGGCAGTATCTATGTCAATGGCTTCTGCGGGTTATAGCAGATACCTGCAGCTCCTGAATCCGCCTCTGGATAGCTTCCAGGCTGCTGCTTCGAAAATCAAGGAAACCAAGAGAGGTGAGGGCCTGAGCAGATGGACGGGCCGAGAGAGAGAGAGAGACAGGAGGAATAGAAAGTGAGAGGGAAAATAACCATAGGGAGCAGTGGTGAGCATGCACGACCTGTGACAGTAAGGACCTCTATGTATCTGCTAGGGCTGCAGCTAGATTATTTGAATAATGTCCTAGGAAGATCTGTTATGGAGAGGGGGATCTGTGGGTGGCGCTGTTATGGAGAGGGGGATCTGTGGGTGGCGCTGCTATGGAGAGGGGGATCTGTGGGTGGCGCTGCTATGGAGAGGGGGATCTGTGGGTGGCGCTGCTATGGAGAGGGGGATCTGTGGGTGGCGCTGCTATGGAGAGGGGGATCTGTGGGTGGCGCTGCTATGGAGAGGGGGATCTGTGGGTGGCGCTGCTATGGAGAGGGGGATCTGTGGGTGGCGCTGCTATGGAGAGGGGGATCTGTGGGTGGCGCTGCTATGGAGAAGGGGATCTGTGGGTGGCGCTGCTATGGAGAGGGGGATCTGTGGGTGGCGCTGCTATGGAGAGGGGGATCTGTGGGTGGCGCTGCTATGGAGAGGGGGATCTGTGGGTGGCGCTGTTATGGAGAGGGGGATCTGTGGGTGGCGCAGTTATGGAGAGGGGGATCTGTGGGTGGCGCTGCTATGGAGAGGGGGATCTGTGGGTGGCGCTGCTATGGAGAGGGGGATCTGTGGGTGGCGCTGCTATGGAGAGGGGGATCTGTGGGTGGCGCTGCTATGGAGAGGGGGATCTGTGGGTGGCGCTGCTATGGAGAGGGGGATCTGTGGGTGGCGCTGCTATGGAGAGGGGGATCTGTGGGTGGCGCTGCTATGGAGAGGGGGATCTGTGGGTGGCGCTGTTATGGAGAGGGGGATCTGTGGGTGGCGCAGTTATGGAGAGGGGGATCTGTGGGTGGCGCAGTTATGGAGAGGGGGATCTGTGGGTGGCGCTGCTATGGAGAGGGGGATCTGTGGGTGGCGCTGCTATGGAGAGGGGGATCTGTGGGTGGCGCTGCTATGGAGAGGGGGATCTGTGGGTGGCGCTGCTATGGAGAGGGGGATCTGTGCACTGTTATGGAGAGGGGGATATGTGCACTGTTATGGAGAGGGGGATCTGTCTATGGCACTGTTATGGAGAGGGGGATATGTGCACTGTTATGGAGAGGGGGATCTGTCTATGGCACTGTTATGGAGAGGGGGATATGTGCACTGTTATGGAGAGGGGGATATGTGCACTGTTATGGAGAGGGGGATATGTGCACTGTTAGGCCTCTTTCACACTACAGTATGTCCATTTCAGTGTTTTGCGGTCCGTTTTTCACGGATCCGTTGTTCCGTTTATTTGCTTCCGTTGTGGTTCCGTTTCCGTTCCGTTGTTCCGTTCCGTTTTTCCGTATGGCAAATACAGTATACAGTAATTACATAGAAAAAATTGGGCTGGGCATAACATTTTCAATAGATGGTTCAGAAAAAACGGAACGGAAACGGAAGACATACGGATGCATTTCCGTATGTGTTCAGTTTTTTTTGCGGACCCATTGACTTGAATGGAGCCACGGACCGTGATTTGCGGCCAAATATAGGACATGTTCTATCTTTCAACGGAACGGAAAAACGGAAATACGGAAACGGAATGCATACGGAACACATTCCGTTTTTTTTGCGGAACCATTGAAATGAATGGTTCCGTATACGGACCGTATACGGAACGCAAAAAACGGACCGCAAAACGGTAAAAAAAACGGTAGTGTGAAAGAGGCCTTATTGAGAGGGGGATCTGTGCACTGTTATGGGCATAACAGTGCACAGATTCCTTTCCCCATAACAGTGCACAGATTCCTTTCCCCATAACAGTGCACAGATTCCTTTCCCCATAACAGTGCACAGATTCCTTTCCCCATAACAGTGCACATATCCCCCCTCCCCATAGCAGTGCCATAGACAGATTTCCCCCTCCCCATAACAGCCCCGGCCCTGCTGCTCACAGCAGACTAATCACTTACTGCATCTTTATTTTACCTTACAATCGTGACGCTCCAGTAACAACTAACAGGCAGAGAGGAGGGCGGCGTAACGTCACTTACTCACGTGACGCACCTGCTCCGCCCACTTTATGAATGAAGGAGGCGGAGCAGGTGCGTCACGTGAGTAAGTGACGTTACGCCGCCCTCCTCTCTGCCTGTAGTTGTTACTGGAGCGTCACGATTGTAAGGTAAAATAAAGATGCAGCGACTTAAAGTAAACCGCCCGCCCGCATAGCAACGAATTGGCGATTATTCGATAACTGGATTTGTCGACAACGAATCCAGTTATCGATTATTATCGATTACATCGATTAATCGTTGCAGCCCTAGTATCTGCAGCACCGCATGCACGGCTCATCCTCTCACCTGA
The DNA here is from genome assembly GCF_014858855.1 of Bufo gargarizans. Lineage (NCBI taxonomy): Eukaryota > Metazoa > Chordata > Amphibia > Anura > Bufonidae > Bufo > Bufo gargarizans. The sequence goes on along the minus strand of NC_058090.1, from coordinate 4,244,711 downwards.
GGGGGTAGGATACCATCTTGCTTCCTCCAGGAGATTGTTGGAGTGGGGCTGCCTAGCGCTCTACAGTACAGCCGGGCGGTGTCCCCTTCTCTGACCTCTGTCCGCTCTGGGCTCACCTGGACGTCTGGCAAATTTCCATCTGCTAGCAAAGGAGTCAGGAGACGTCATTTAAATTCCCAATTCCCATAAAATATTAGGTAATAGCCCCCTCCCTCCCCTTTTCTTAGAGGCCTGGCAATCATAAAAGTTTTAAAACTAATACTATACATACATCTGCTGACCTGTGCTGTCTGTGGACTGTGGGAGTCTCACTCTCTGTTGTGGCTGCTGCTGCTGGCTGGCGCTCGCTCCGCCTCCTTCTCTCTCTGCCTGTGCGGCAGCTGCGGCCTGCGTCACACTCCAGCAGCCAGTCTGGTCTGCTCTGCTCTGCTCTGTCCAGGCAGCAGAGCGGAGCGCAGAGCAGCCGCGCGCCCCGCCCCCTCCTCACTCAGTCTCTAGTCCGGACCGTGACTGACTCATTCATGTTCATGTGCTGTAGATGGCCGGCGGGCGGCGGCGACAAAATATATTAATAGTAGTACAGTACTAGTAAGTAGTAGTACTGTACTGTAGTAGACAGACTTCACTTAGAGTTCGGCGGGCTGTGTCGGCCGCCCGGCGCCCCTGTTGCTATGGCGCCCTGTGCGGCCGCACAGCCCGCACACCCCAAAGGCCGGCCCTGCCTGCGCTGTCTGTGAACGGCCGGGCGCTCCTCCTACTGGTAAGTGACAGGTCTGTGCGGCGCATTGCCTATAGCACAGACCTGTCACTTACCAGTAGGAGGAGCGCCCGGCCGGTCAGACAGTGCAGGTAAGTATAATGCTTCTAAAATTGCTAAGTAACCATGGCAGCCAATACTGCAGTAGCGTCCTGGTTTCCATGCTAACCAATCGGAGCCCCAGCGATTAAACTGGGACTCCGATCGGAATTCTCCGCTGCCACCAATTATGGAGGGGTGGGGGGTGGGGGAGTTTTAATTAGGGGGGGGGGGGGAGGCTGCACTGGCCACCAATGAGTTAAATACAGGGGAGGGAGGGGGGGCCGCACTGGCCACCAATTAATTAAATACAGGGGAGGGAGGGGGTCTGCCCCATGCTGCCTGGCAGCACCCGATCTCTTACAGGGGGCTATGATATGCACAATAAACCCCTCAGGTGCTCTGCTACCTCAGGTTTGCTCGTTGGGGCTAAATACTTCGATTTATTTTCAACTTTGTTTGTTGGTAATAGGAGTTAGTTCCTGTAAATCTTACAAGTTTTACTTTGCTTTGTTCATCTCGTATGAAAAGTTACTTCAGCCGGTTTTCTGTAAAGGAAGAGTTACCTGGGCTGCACGTGACGTCACGTTTGGAGATCGGACGCAGCGTTTATTGTTTAGGCCTCTTGCTGTAGCTGTTCCTTGCCACGTGTCTCTCCCCGCTACCACCATCCTTAGACTTCACGTATTTCACTGCTCCATGTACTTAAAAACCCTGCCGCACTTTCATGCTCTGCTGTTATCCTGAGCGGCATTTACACTTTCGGCTTTTATTTCATGTCTTATGCTGCATCATCCCCTGAGGACGCCGAAGGTTCGGCGAAACATGTAGGGAAGCGGGAGCACTTACATTTTAGTGTCAGACCGAGCGCAGTGAGCCTCCATAGCAGAGATACACAGGCAACTAAATACAAAGCTGCTGTCAAGACATAGGAACTTGGGCAAGCCCTGAGAAAGTTATCAGGAGCTATCCCATTCAGTGGTGTATACTGAGAAGAGGTATACAAATATATACACAAGTCTCACCGCTCACTCTGAGGAGTTTTAAATAATAATTAGAGTGTTTATTATTTTTTAAACAGAAACAAAGATAAAAGTTTTATGTAATAAAAATAAAAAGCTAGTCAGTAGGTGATTTAAGCCACGCTTTGGTCGCATGACCCTTGAAAATTGTCTGTTATATATTTAAACAGCGTGGCCACCTCCTGTAGGACCCATTTAGTCTGTTGCATACATTATGCTGCATCCGCACGTCTTTACTGTCCAGCACTTTCCTACTCTTGGTTCGTATTCACTCAGATTGGTCTCACATTCAAGCTGCGTTCACCTGTTGGCTGTTACATCTCATTCCATACCCAGCCGACAGCTGGATCTGTATTACATGTTGTGTACTCGGCTTACAGCTGCTACTGTTACTCCATTTTTTCTCGGGACGCACCACCCTGGTGTTCACACCTTGCTCCACTCACAACCAGAGCTGCGTTCATGTGTCGACTGATATACCATGTTTGCTCTGCTCACTGTGAGAGCTGTGTTTACGCGTCCGCTGTCACAACATGTTCATACTAGGCTTGTTTCAGAGCTGCATTCACTTTCACTGTTACATCATGTTTATGCTCCACTCACATTTAGAGCTTCTGTTCTACCAATTTCATTCTCGGCCACACCCAGAGGTGCATTCACACTACGCTGTCAAATAATTTTTGCACTCCACCCTCGACCAGAGTTGCATTCATCAGTCTATCGATATATCAGGTTTACTCTACTCGCACCCAGAGCTGCGTTCGCACATCCTATGCTACTACAGGTTCTTTCCATGTCTGCTGTCGCATCAAGTTAATATTCCGTTCACATCCAAAGCTGCGTCCGCATGTCTGCTTTTACATCTTGTCCTATAATCCATTCCCATACTCAGAGCTGCGCCCATACCATGTTTTTTAGGTACCACTCACATCCAAAGCCCCATTTGTTGTTACATCATGTGTTGTACTCTGCTTCCACTCAAAGCTGCATTCTCCTGTTCATTGCTAAGTCATGGTTTTACTCAATAATCTCACCGGGTCAGTCTGCACCCACCTCTCTGGTACCTCTCTCCCGACAAACATAACTGCGTTCTTTTTAAGGCTTACATTCCTTTCCTCGGTCTGTTACATTCCATAGGCCTATTTTTCTTTTCACCTCAGGGAGAATTTTTTATTTTTTTTTGTCTTCTTTAACCCCTTAAAGGGCTTCTGTCAGTCCACTAAACCTTGTGGTTTTTTTTTTTTTTTTTTTTTTTTTTTTTTTTTAAATTGTTTAATAATAATCCATACACTGCGATCTCTGCATACATAAGTAAAATAATAATTTTCGCTCAGTAGAATTTGATAAAACGCTATTTTTATAATATGTAAATTACCTTGCTACCAGCAAGTAGGGCGGCTACTTGCTGGTAGCAGCCGCATCCTCCGATCCTAATGACGCCCCCTCCGCATTGTGATTGACAGGGCCAGGGAACGGAATCGTTCTCTGCTGGCCCTGCTTGTTTTCATTCAATATCTGGCGCCTGCGCCGCGGCCGTACCTATCTTCAATCTGCGCAGGCGCACTGAGAGGCGGCCACTCACTCGGCGCTCCATCCTCAATGCGCCTGCGCCGATTACGTCACATCTACACCCGGCACAGGTGCATTGAGGAGGCTACACCCGGCGCAGGCGTACCTGACGAAGGTACGCCGAAACGCGCATTGGGGTAGCGCCATCCTGGTTCTCCGTTCACACTTGGTCCCATATTGGTGAGTGTCTGATCACAGGTTCCCAGCCATGGCTATGTGCTGCCAATGTTGAGCTATCTCACTTGGTTCATCATTGTCGATTTATTGGTACATTGTTTACACATTTTTGTATGATCTATGTCCCTTGTACCATATTTTATGCACTACAGCCATGGCGGTCTGCCCACTTCTGATCTCCACTCACCCTTTATATTAAATAATTTTTCATGTCTATTTATGGGTTGGTCATTGTACCACACATTATTTGTTTTTCCCATATCTGCAGTAATACAATCGATAGATCTTTATATTTTGTGACCAGTGTGTCCATCCAGGGTGGCGCTCGTTTTCTCTTTCCCTGCTCCCTTAGGCTACTTTCACACTAGCGTTCGGGCGGATCCGTTCAGAACGGATCCGCCCATAATAATGCAGACGGAGGCTCCGTTCAGTACGGATCCGTCTGCATTATTTTAGCAAAAAAAAGCTAAGTGTGGAAATAGCCTGGGACGGATCCGTCCAGACTTTCAATGTAAAGTCAATGGGGGACGGATCCGCTTGAAGATTGAGCCACATTGTGGCATCTTCAAACGGATCCGTCCCCATTGACTTACATTGTAAGTCTGGACGGATCCGCACGCCTCCGCACGGCCAGGCGGACACCCGAACGCTGCAAGCAGCGTTCAGCTGTCCGCCTGTCCGTGCGGAGGCGAGCGGAGCGGAGGCTGAACGCCACCAGACTGATGCAGTCTGAGCGGATCCGCCTCCATTCAGACTGCATCAGGGGTGGACGGCTGCGTTCGGGTCCGCTCGTGAGCTCCTTCAAACGGAGCTCACGAACGGAATACCGAACGCTAGTGTGAAAGCAGCCTTACCCTGTCCTTGGCATTCACTATATGTGTGTTTTTTATCGTGAACTCAATAAAATCGTATATATTTTCCTAATTATTGGTACTCTAAGCTCCTTTCTTCTGTTTTCTGCTATTTCACCTTAAGGACTTGGCCATTTTTTGCAAATCTGACCAGTGTCCCTTTAAGTGCTCATACCCAAAATTTGGAAAAATTAGCAAATTTCAAAGTTTCAGTTTCTCTACTTCTGTAATACATAGTAATACCTCCAAAATTTGTGATGACTTTACATTCCCCATATGTCTACTTCATGTTTGGATTATTTTGGGAATGATATTTTATTTTTTGGGGATGTTACAAGGCTTAGAAGTTTAGAAGCAAATCTTGAAATTTTTCAGAAATTTACAAAAACCTAATTTTTAGGGACCACTACAGCTCTGAAGTCACTTTGCGAGGCTTACATAATAGAAACCGCCCAAAAATGACCCCATTATATAAACTACACCCCTCAAGGTATTCAAAACTGATTTTACAAACTTTGTTAACCCTTTAGGTGTTGCACAAGAGTTATTGACAAATGGGGATGAAATTTGAGAATTTCATTTTTTTGCCAAATTTTCCATTTTAACCCATTTTTTCCACTAACAAAGCAAGGGTTAACAGCCAAACAAGACTGTATATTTATTGCCCTGACTCTGCCGTTTACAGAAACACCCCATATGTGGCCGTAAACTACTGTACAGCCACACAGCGGGGCGTAGAGTGAAAGGTGCGCCGTATGGTTTTTGGAAGCCAGATTTTGCTGGACTGTTTTGTTGACACCATGTCCCATTTGAAGCCCCCTGATGCACCCCTAGAGTAGAAACTCCATAAAAGCGACCCCATCTAAGAAACTACACCCCTCAAGGTATTCAAAACTGATTTTACAAACTTTGTTAACCCTTTAGGTGTTGCACAAGATTTAATGGAAAATAGAGATACAATTTCAAAATTTCACTTTTTTGGCAGATTTTCCATTTTAATAATTTTTTTCAGTTACAAAGCAAGGGTTAACAGCCAAACAAAACTCATTATTTATGGCCCTAATTCTGTAGTTTACAGAAACACCCCATATGTGGCCGTAAACTGCTGTACGGGCACACGGCAGGGCGCAGAAGGAAAGGAATGCCATACGGTTTTTGGAAGGCAGATTTTGCTGGACTGGTTTTTTGACACCATGTCCCATTTGAAGCCCCCCTGATGCACCCCTAGAGTAGAAACTCCAAAAAAGTGACCCCATTTTAGAAACTACGGGATAGGGTGGCCGTTTTTTTGGTACTAGTTTAGGGTACGTATGATTTTCGGTTGCTCTATATTACACTTTTAGTGCGGCAAGGTAACAAGAAATAGCTTGGCACTTTTTTTTTTTTTTTTTGTTATTTACAACATTCATCTGACAGGTTAGATCATGTGGTAATTTTATAGAGCAGGTTGTCACGGACGCGGTGATACCTAATATGTATACAATTATTATTTTTTTTATTTATCTAAGTTTTATACAATGACTTCATTTTTAAAACCAAAAAAATGTTTGTCTCCATAGTCTAAAAGCCATAGTTTTTTCAGTTTTTGGGCGATTATCTTAAGTAGGGGCTCATTTTTTGCGGGATGAGATGACGGTTTGATTGGCACTATTTTGGGGTACATATGACTTTTTGATCGCTTGCTATTACACTTTTTGTGACGTAAGATGACAAAAAATTGCTTTTTTTACACCGTTTTTATTTTTTACGGTAGTCACCTGAGGGGTTAGGTCATGTGATATTTTTTATTTATGTAAGTTTTACACAATGATTTCATTTTTGAAACACAAAAAAAATCATGTTTTAGTGTTTCCATAGTCTAAGAGTCATAGTTTTTTCAGTTTTTCGGCGATTATCTTGGGTAGGGTATGATTTTTGCAGGATGAGATGACGGTTTGATTGGTACTATTTTGGCGTACATGCGGCTTTTTTTATCACTTTTATTACCTTTTTTGGGAAGTAAGGTGGGCAAAATTTCAATTTTCTCATAGTTTTAATTTATTTATTTTTATGGCGTTCACCGTGCGGGGAAAGTAACATGACCGTTTTATAGATCAGGTCGTTACGGACGCGGCAATACCTAATATGTGTAGTGTATTTTTTTTTATTCAGTGATAAATGTTTTTCTCTTAACTTTTTTTCACTTTTTTTTTTTTTTTTTTTGACCCAGACCCACTTGGTTCTTGAAGATCCAGTGGGTCTGATGTCTGTATAATACAGTACAGAACACTATATAGGGTTCTGTACTGTATTTTACTTACACTGAACAGATCTATGCTTTTAGCATAGATCTGTTCAGCACCATGGACAGCAGGACGCCTGAGCAGGCGTCCTGTTGCCATGGGAACCTTCCCCGTCTGCCACAACTTCGCAGACGGGGAAGGGTGAGCGGGGGGCTGTCAGGGGGCTCTCTCCCTCTATCAGGGGGCTGCAAAGGCACAGCAGCCCCCCAATGGGAGAGGGAGGGAGCTCCCTGACCGATGACAGATAACCTTTTCCATACCGCGGTCCGTACGGCTGCCGCACCGCCTGCGACACCCCCCCTGCACCTCCCACCCACATAAATCACGCAGGGGTGCAGGGGGGTTGCAAATCAGCATTTTGGGCATTTTAAAAGTTTCTGATCCCCACGGTCAGGGACCGCGGGGATCAGAAACTGCAGAAATCGCAGGTCTGAATTGACCTGCGGTTTTTCGGCGATCTCCGATACGGGGGTGTTGTGACAGAATGCCGGCTGAATGATTTCAGCCGGCATCTCGTTGCGATTAACCCCCGCGGCGCCGGAATGCCTATTTAAAGTTAGGACGTACCAGTACGCCCTAAGTCCTTAAGGACTCGGGAAATAGGGCGTACCGGTACGCCCTGCGTCCTTAAGGGGTTAATCCTGGTTCATATTCACTCAGACTGGTCTCCTTTATAAAAAAAAAACTTTCACTACTGCAGTCCGAGACGTCTGCCGCTTGTACACTGCCTGTACGTGTCTCCAGGACGAGTAAGCTCCTTCCCTCAGTCCATCCCCTCCACAGGGCTCCTCCGATCAGCGCTCATGTGTTTCCCTGCTTCCGGTCGCGGGGTCGGCGTGCGTTCCAGCGTGGAACGCATGTTGAGAACCACTGCTGGACTTGTGTGTTTTGAATTACAGGTGGTGTCCTGGTTAGTACTGTGTCATTGCTGCCCAAACTTACCGACGCTCGCTCCTTCCGGTTCCTCTATGTTTCCTCTATGCTTCCTACAGCGGCAGTTTGCAGATCAGGTTCACACACACTGACATCGCTCTTGATTGTGCCTTGCAGCTAAACCAGCTCCTCTATTCCTTGTTGTGGTTGCTAGGAGCTGGTCATACAGTGCAAAATCCTCACGTTGGAGCGCATGCTGGGCTGTGTTTTACATGAATACGACTCACCTGGGTTGGAAACACACAGCTTCAGCCTAGACACTATGCACAGTCACTGCACGCTGACCATTTGCCTGCTGTCATCTGTACTGATATGTAGTGGTAGCAGGGCCGTTCTGTATGTGTATGTTCATTTATTCATATGCTATGTTTTTTCCTGTTTCCCACTGGATCGCCCAGGCTCATACCTACCTCTGTCTCCTGGTTCGCCCAGGCTCATACCTACCTCTGTCTCCTGGTTCGCCCAGGCTCATACCTACCTCTGTCTCCTGGTTCGCCCAGGCTCATACCTACCTCTGTCTCCTGGTTCGCCCAGGCTCATACCTACCTCTGTCTCCTGGTTCGCCCAGGCTCATACCTACCTCTGTCTCCTGGTTCGCCCAGGCTCATACCTACCTCTGTCTCCTGGTTCGCCCAGGCTCATACCTACCTCTGTCTCCTGGTTCGCCCAGGCTCATACCTACCTCTGTCTCCTGGTTCGCCCAGGCTCATACCTACCTCTGTCTCCTGGATCGCCCAGGCTCATACCTACCTCTGTCTCCTGGATCGCCCAGGCTCATACCTACCTCTGTCTCCTGGATCGCCCAGGCTGTCATCTCCTCAGTTATTCCTCCTTCTGACTCGACTAGATTTTGTTCTCCTGGGAACGGGTACGTTCGGTTTATTTTTTATGTATTACCCCTGGTCCGTCCAGGCCCTGTTCTTCCTTCTCTGCATGGTACGTTCAGGTCTGGTCTCCCTGCATGTCTACTATTCCGGGGTTTTTCCAGGGTCTCCCGCTGTCGGCGGATCAGTCCAGGCTTAGCCTCCTAGCCATTACGATACTTCCCCATGCTTTCACACTCGTCTCACCCATGCCTGTCCCTTCCTGGTTTACTTTTTCCTGGCACTGCCAGGTCGGTCCTTCACCAGGCAACGTGGTGCGGTATTTCTGGGTCACCCACTTTTTTTCCAGGTGATGCCAGAAGCAGATCCCGCAGGGTCCCCTCTCCCAGCCTTCAATTCCCGGGTGATGGATTAGAGTCCCTCCTTTCTCACACCAGGAACCTGGTACAGCATTCCCTCTCCTCCAACACGGCCAGGAATTATCAAGCCGGCTATAAATAATATAAAGAATTCTCGGCCCCATGGCTTTGGGGGCCCGATGACTGCTTTGGCCCCATGGCTTCGGGGGCCCGATGACTGTTTTCAGTCATGCTGGGCTAATTGCCTGGTTGGTTGTCCATCTGTGCATCTGGGCTGATTTGACCCGTATGTATGTATCACATACATACCTGCTTCCCTAATTTCCTAATAATCCATGTTGATCGCTCACTTTATGTTTTGACCGCATACTGGTCCGGTTCGCCCTACTGCATCATTGTCATGTCTTAAGCAGATATTTTGTCTTGCTTTTTAATTGTTCATGCTTTTGTTCAGGTCCTGCTAGAGGAGGAACAAGTAGGGCAATTCCCTCTAGCATTTCAGTCTCTGATCGTAGTCTATCATATCTTGTCAACCAGGTCCCCGCGCAAAGTCTTTGCCTTTTTACCACGACCAGGAATTCATTTTCGCCGGTAGCTTCATTGCAATTGCATTTCCTCACTCATGGGAGGGCATAGACAGAATCTTGTATATTATGGCTTCGTAGCTTCTTTCCGCACTAACCTCACACTCCCTACAACCACGTTGAATCTGGTTTTTGGACAAAGTTCAGCATTTCCTCATGGTAGAAGATTCAGATAGTAGGTCGGTCTTCTCGTCTCAAGCGTTAAAACAATTCTCAGGGGCACACAGTAGAACGCGCAGACCACGGCTAGCAGATAGATGTTTTCTGGGGAACTATTCAAGGATTCTCTTCCCATCTACATAGTTCTTTTTGGCCCTCATTCCTGCATAGTCTAGGCAGTTAGGTTTCGGTCCCACGATCTCCTGAGGCTAGGGCATTGCCAGTACTCCTAGAACCAAAACTTGACAAGGTTAATTTGGTTTTCATGATCCATTTCACAACGTATTCCCATTCCTCCATTCCGCTTTGGGGCAGTATCCGCAATATTGAGCATCATGTCTCTGGCCTTGTCATCCACAAGATGGGTTGTAGGTCTCCTTCTGGCCTTGCCTCATACACCCCGAATTTTTCGCTCTAGATCCCTGACTCCTTGCAGTTGGCTTGGGGATTAGTTTGCAAATGCCATTCGAGTTCCTTTTCTACCCTACTTGGCTTGGTTTTTGCCCACTTATAGGCCTACCCACGATCATGGCTTAGGGCACACAACAAGCCATTTAGTCAGGTTAGCTAAGACACGCCTAGCTGGGTTAGGTTGTTCCCGTTGTTTCTCTCCCTAGGGTTCTTCGGACATCTCTTGGCCGTAGCCATGACCACAAATGATTTTGCAATGCGAAATATTGATGATATAGATAGTCGCTTGTTGCTGAATATAATAGTCGACTTATAGCCAGTCCTTTAACACATATGGATAGTAATAGCCAAAGTTCCAGGTATATGCAGCCTTGGATAGTTTATATGAACGGGGTTAACAATGTTTCAGCTGCTTGTGCGCACAGCGGCGTCCCGCTGTATTTGTATATAAGGCGATCGCTAAAGTGGGATATGCGCAATCTTACCAGAAGGTCTTTGTACTGGACGATAAGTCCTTGACTCGGCGTGCTTTCTTTTCAAATTCCGGTCTCAAGGGCTGTTTGTTCAAACTCTAATTTGGCGCCAATTGAATTGTTAGCTGCAAGTGGTCTTCATACCTTTCGTGTAGTAGTGGTTTCGTCCTTTGGCTATTCGTTGTTATAATAATGTCCAGACCTCCTCAGTTTGGCAGTATCCTTTTTCTTGGTGGGGGGATTAATACCAAACGCGTTTCGGGGATTTAAGACAATGACCCCTTCCTCAGTGGTTGACATCCCCCTGCTTATGCTCCACTTTTATAGTGGGTAAGGAGTGTGTAAAGAACTGGTCTGGAATACGAAATTTTTGGAGATTGGGATCTTTAGATGTTATTTCTAACTTAAAACATATATAAATGTTATTATTCTTGCATGCATTAGTCATCTTATACCTCTAAACAGAAAAGAATGCTACATAAATAGATAAAAGATGAACATATAAACAATTATATAAAAACGTTAGTGATGATAGCAATTAGTTACGTGAAAAATCTTTCATACAGTTATTAAGTACCTCCTTTGGGATCACATGGTATAAAAAACGCACCAGTATCGCATGCGATTTCAATGCGGATCCGGTGTGTTTTTTCTGGAGATTTGATATTACTCGATTCTTCAAGGGAATTTATTTTTAGCTCCCATCTGCCCAACAATAGTTTACAAAAATAGGAACATTACATTTTTCCAAAAAGGGGGCAACTTCTCATTATGTGGGTATTTCTTTATGGTATACTATACACTAATCAGTGTATAGTATACCATAAAGAAATACCCACATAATGAGAAGTTGCCCCCTTTTTGGAAAAATGTAATGTTCCTATTTTTGTAAACAATTGTTGGGCAGATGGGACCTAAAAATGAATTCCCTTGAAGAATCTTTGAGTAATATCAAATTTCCAGAAAAAACACACCGGATCCGCATTGAAATCGCATGCGATACTGGTGCGTTTTTTATACCATGTGATCCCAAAGGAGGTACTTAACCACTTCAGCCCCGCTAGGTGAAACCCCCTTCATGACCAGGCCACTTTTTACACTTCGGCACTACACTCCTTTCACCGTTTATCGCTCGGTCATGCAACTTACCACCCAAATGAATTTTACCTCCTTTTCTTCTCACTAATGGAGCTTTCATTTGGTGGTATTTTATTGCTGCTGACATTTTTACTTTTTTTGTTATTAATCAAAATGTAACGATTTTTTTGCAAAAAAATGACATTTTTCACTTTCAGCTGTGAAATTTTGCAAAAAAAAAACGACATCCATATATAAATTTTTCGCTAAATTTATAGTTCTGTCTTTGATAAAAAAAAATGTTTGGGCAAAAAAAAAATGGTTTGGGTAAAAGTTATAGCATTTACAAACTATGGTACAAAAATGTGAATTTCCGCTTTTTGAAACGGCTCTGATTTTCTGAGCACCTGTCATGTTTCCTGAGGTTCTACAATGCCCAAACAGTAGAAAACCCCCACAAATGACCCAATTTCGGAAAGTAGACACCCTAAGGTATTCGCTGATGGGCATAGTGAGTTCATAGAACTTTTTATTTTTTGTCACAAGTTAGCGGAAAATGATGATGATTTTTTTTTTTTTTTTTTCTTACAAAGTCTCATATTCCACTAACTTGCGACAAAAAATAAAAAATTCTAGGAACTCACCATGCCCCTCACAGAATACCTTGGGGTGTCTTCTTTCCAAAATGGGGTCACTTGTGGGGTAGTTATACTGCCCTGGCAATTTAGGGGCCCAAATGTGTGAGAAGAACTTTGCAATCAAAATGTGTAAGAAATGACCGGTGAAATCCGAAAGGTGCACTTTGGAATATGCGCCCCTTTGCCCACCTTGGCAGCAAAAAAGTGTCACACATGTGGTATCGCCGTACTCAGGAGAAGTTGGGGAATGTGTTTTGGGGTGTCATTTTACATATACCCATGCTGGGTGAGAGAAATATCTTGGCAAAAGATAACTTTTCCCATTTTTTTATACAAAGTTGGCATTTGACCAAGATATTTTTCTCACCCAGCATGGGTATATGTAAAATGACACCCCAAAACACATTCCCCAACTTTTCCTGAGTACGGCGATACCAGATGTGTCACACTTTTTTGCTGCCAAGGTGGGCAAAGGGGCACATATTCCAAAGTGCACCTTTCGGATTTTGCAGGGCATTTTTTACACATTTTGATTGCAAAGTTCTTCTCACACATTTGGGCCCCTAAATTGCCAGGGCAGTATAACTACGCCACAAGTGACCCCATTTTGGAAAGAAGACACCCTAAGGTATTCCGTGAGGGGCACTGCGAGTTCCTAGAATTTTTTATTTTTTGTCACAAGTTAGCGGAAAATGATGATTTTTTTTTTTTTCTCTTTTTTCCTTACAAAGTCTCATATTCCACTAACTTGCGACAAAAAATAAAAAATTCTAGGAACTCGCCATGCCCCTCACGGAATACCTTGGGGTGTCTTCTTTCCAAAATGGGGTCACTTGTGGCGTAGTTATACTGCCCTGGCAATTTAGGGGCCCAAATGTGTGAGAAGTACTTTGCAATCAAAATCTGTAAAAAATGACCGGTGAAATCCGAAAGGTGCACTTTGGAATATGTGCCCCTTTGCCCACCTTGGCATCAAAAAAGCGTCACACATCTGGTATCGCCGTACTCAGGAGAAGTTGGGGAATGTGTTTTGGGCTGTCATTTTACATATACCCATGCTGGGTGAGAGAAATATCTTGGCAAAAGACAACTTTTCCAATTTTTTTATACAAAGTTGGCATTTGACCAAGATATTTTTCTCACCCAGCATGGGTATATGTAAAATGACACCCCAAAACACATTGCCCAACTTCTCCTGAGTACGGCGATACCAGATGTGTCACACTTTTTTGCTGCCAAGGTGGGCAAAGGGGCACATATTCCAAAGTGCACCTTTCGGATTTTGCAGGGCATTTTTTACACATTTTGATTGCAAAGTTCTTCTCACACATTTGGGCCCCTAAATTGCCAGGGCAGTATAACTACCCCACAAGTGACCCCATTTTGGAAAGAAGACATCCCAAGGTATTCCGTGAGGGGCATGGCGAGTTCCTAGAATTTTTTATTTTTTGTCGCAAGTTAGTGGAATATGAGACTCTGTAAGGAAAAAAGAAAAAAAAAGAAAAATCATCATTTTCCGCTAAATTGTGACAAAAAATAAAAAATTCTAGGAACTCGCCGTGCCCCCCACGGAATACTTTGGGTTGTCTTCTTTCCAAAATGGGGTCACTTGTGGCGTAGTTATACTGCCCTGGCAATTTAGGGGCCCAAATGTGTAAGAAGTACCTTGAAATCAAAATGTGTAAAAAATGGCCTGCGAAATCCGAAAGGTGCCCCTTTGCCCACCTTGGCTGCAAAAAAGTGTCACACATCTGGTATCGCCGTACTCAGGAGAAGTTGGGCAATGTGTTTTGGGGGGTCATTTTACATATACCCATGCTGGGTGAGAGAAATATCTTGGCAAAAGACAACTTTTCCCATTTTTTTATACAAAGTTGGCATTTGACCAAGATATTTTTCTCACCCAGCATGGGTATATGTAAAATGACCCCCCAAAACACATTGCCCAACTTCTCCTGAGTACGGCGATACCACATGTGTGACACTTTTTTGCAGCCTAGATGCGCAAAGGGGCCCAAATTCCTTTTAGGAGGGCATTTTTAGACATTTGGATCCCAGACTTCTTCTCACACTTTCGGGCCCCTAAAAAGCCAGGGCAGTATAAATACCCCACATGTGACCCCACTTTGGAAAGAAGACACCCCAAGGTATTCAATGAGGGGCATGGCGAGTTCCTAGAATTTTTTTTTTTTTTTGCATAAGTTAGCGGATATTGATTTTTTTTGTTTTTTTTCTCACAAAGTCTCACTTTCCGCTAACTTAGGACAAAAATTTCAATCTTTCATGGACTCAATATGCCCCTCACGGAATACCTTGGGGTGTCTTCTTTCCGAAATGGGGTCACATGTGGGGTATTTATACTGCCCTGGCTTTTTAGGGGCCCTAAAGCGTGAGAAGAAGTCTGGAATATAAATGTCTAAAAATGTTTACGCATTTGGATTCAGTGAGGGGTATGGTGAGTTCATGTGAGATTTTATTTTTTGACACAAGTTAGTGGAATATGAGACTTAGTAAGAAAAAACAAACAAAAAATTTCCGCTAACTTGTGCCAAAAAAAATGTCTGAATGGAGCCTTACCAGGGGGGGAGTGATCAATGACAGGGGGGTGATCAATGACAGGGGGGTGATCACCCATATAGACTCCCTGATCACCCCCCTATCATTGATCACCCCCCCTGTAAGGCTCCATTCAGACATCCGCATGATTTTTTACGGATCCATGGATACATGGATCGGATCCACAGAACGCATGCGGACGTCTGAATGGAGCCTTACAGGGGGGTTATCAATGACAGGGGGTGATCAGGGTAATCAGGGTGATCACCCCCCTGTCACTGATCACCCCCCCTGTAAGGCTCCATTCAGACATCCGCATGATTTTTTACGGATCCATGGATCGGATCCACAGACCGCCTGCGGACGTCTGAATGGAGCCTTACAGGGGGGTTATCAATGACAGGGGGTGATCAGGGTGATCACCCCCCTGTCACTGATCACCCCCCCTGTAAGGCTCCATTCAGACGTCCGCATGATTTTTACGGATCCATGGATACATGGATCGGATCCGTAAAAATCATGCGGACGTCTGAATGGAGCCTTACAGGGGGGTGATCAATGACAGGGGGTGATCAGGGAGTGTATATGGGTGATCACCCGCCTGTCATTGATCACCCCCCTGTAAGGCTCCATTCAGACGTCCGCATGATTTTTACGGATCCATGGATACATGGATCGGATCCGTAAAAATCATGCGGACGTCTGAATGGAGCCTTACAGGGGGGTGATCAATGACAGGGGGGTGATCAGGGAGTGTATATGGGTGATCACCCGCCTGTCATTGATCACCCCCCTGTAAGGCTCCATTCAGACGTCCGCATGATTTTTACGGATCCATGGATACATGGATCGGATCCGTAAAAATCATGCGGACGTCTGAATGGAGCCTTACAGGGGGGTGATCAATGACAGGGGGGTGATCAATGACAGGGGGTGATCAGGGAGTGTATATGGGTGATCACCCGCCTGTCATTGATCACCCCCCTGTAAGGCTCCATTCAGACGTCCGCATGATTTTTACGGATCCATGGATACATGGATCGGATCCGTAAAAATCATGCGGACGTCTGAACGGAGCCTGACAGGGGGGTGATCAATGACAGGGCGGTGATCAATGACAGGGGGGTGATCAGGGAGTTTATATGGGGTGATCATGGGTGATCAGGGGTTTATAAGGGGTTAATAAGTGACGGGGGGGGGTGTAGTGTAGTGTGGTGTTTGGTGGGACTGTACTGACCTACCTGAGTCGATCCTAACAAAAGGGACCACCAGAGGACCAGGTAGGAGGTATATTAGACGCTGTTATGAAAACAGCGTCTAATATACCTGTTAGGGGTTAAAAAATTCGGATCTCCAGCCTGCCAGCGAGCGATCGCCGCTGGCAGGCTGGAGATCCACTCGCTTACCTTCCGTTCCTGTGAGCGCGCGCGCCTGTGCGCGTTCACAGGAAATCTCGCGTCTCGCGAGAAGACGCGTATATGCGTCCAGGAGGAATAAAGCAACCACCTCCCGGACGCATATACGCGTACAGCGGTCGGGAGGTGGTTAAAGAGGACCTTTCACCTGGAAAAACATTGTGAACTAAGTATCCTGACATATACAGCGGCACCCTGGGATCTCACTGCACTTACTATTATCCCTGGGCGCCGCTCTGTTCTCCCGTTATGTCCTCCTGTATCTTCACTCAGTAAGTTATAGTAGGCGGAGTCTGCCATTGTTCTGCTGGGCGTCTCCTCCTCCTAGGCTGTAACGCTGGCCAATCGCAGTGCAGAGCTCACAGCCTGGGAGGTTTTTTTCTCCCAGGCTGTGAGCTCTGCACTGCGATTGGCCAGCGTTACAGCCTAGGAGGAGGAGACGCCCAGCAGAACAAGGGCAGTCTCCGCCTACTATAACTTACTGAGCGAAGATACCGGAGGACATAACGGGAGAACAGAGCGGCGCCCAAAGATAATAGCAAGTGCAGTGAGATCCCTGGGCGCCGCTGTATATGTCAGGATACTTAGTTCACAATGTTTTTTTCCAGGTGAAAGGTCCTCTTTAAATGAATAAAATACAAGTATAGTCTATACAATATTCTGCTTGGCTTCTCCTGTTGTATACCATGCTGTCTGCAGATTACACTGCATTCTTATGGTTTAAGATCTTGAAGTTTTTTGGACCTGGCTTTGGAAGCTGCATGTGAGGAACAACCTAAAGTGCAGTAACTCAGAGAAAAGGGTTGTCCCTGGAAGACGTGTAAAGGCCTGCTGGAAAACACGGAGCGCTTTCTTCTTCATTGTTCCTTTAACCAGAATCTGTCAGCAGTTTTGACCACACTAAACTGCTAACTGCACTAGGTAGGAGCTGAGGCGAGCAGGTCAAAACATACATTTTGCAGAGCTTGTATTACAATCTGAATATGATTTTTAATTCTGTCTGATTCTGCTCCTTAAATGCACTGCGCGGTGCTCTTTGCATGGGTGACAGCAGTAGGGGCTCTAAAGAAGCACAATGCAGAGAGCACAGTGAAAGACTGCTTTTAGTGCACTTGTAGAAGCAGAATCTTCCAGAATAAAACTTCATATTCACACAAGTCTTGATAATAAAACCTCCACAAATAGTATGCCTCGGTTGGTCTCTCCAGTCACTACTTAGTGCTGTCAGCAGTTTAGCATGCTTAAAACTGTTGACAGACTCCCTTTAATTCGGGGGTTCGCAAAAGACTGGGTGCCATTGGCTGGCGTAGGTTGGAGTCTCTCTTATACAGAATCGCCATATAGAGAATTCAAAAGCCTTAATGGTAGGGTGCACTTTATTTTTAGTCAACTTAGGTTAGGTTCACATCTGTGTTCAGTAAATCCGGCACTCTTTTTATGCAAACTATCAGAATGAACAAATCCAACATAGCTGGACCCCCATTCACTATAATGGAATGCATTGGGTTTCTGGCATGAAAGTCAGCTTTCTGACGGAAAAATACAGCTGTATGGGAGCTGAGCTAAAGTAACCCAGTAGGGTAACTACACTCTGAACAGACCTGTGCTTCCCGTTCCATTCAAAGTGCTACTTCTAGTGCCAGAGGCTGCAGGAAACAGCTGATCAGTGGAAGTGTGTACAATCAGGCCTTCACGAATCGGATACTCATTCATCAGTATTAGGAGCCTGGAAAAGCCCTTTAAGATTTCATCAATTTGTATTTGCACATAGGGCACATTTCCCCTCACCAATTACATAATGCGATAAGACATTATTTTATATGCTGCTACTTTTTTTTATTGAGTTTTTAAAAATTTTATAAAAAATTATTATACCAAAAAAAAGCATAAAATAAAGCAAGGAACAGAAATGTCTTCTTACCCCCTCAGTGCCATGTGCAAGATGACCACTCCATCTTATGTACCAAGACCAAAGCCAAAACAGATCATGGGTCGTTGAGAGATCAATAACAACTTAGCTTAAAGGTTTTTTTTTCACTATGACCCCTTCTAGACTACTTTCACACTAGTGTTTTTGCTGGATCCGGCAGGGTTCAGCAAAAACGCTTCTGTTACTGATAATACAACCATCTGCATCCGTTATGAACAGATCCGGTTGTATTATCTTTAACATAGAGGGGCAAAGGTTTAAAAGTAATATAAGGAAGTATTACTTTACTGAGAGAGTAGTGGATGCATGGAATAGCGTTCCCGCAGAAGTGTTAGCTGCAAATACAGTGAAAGAGATTAAGCATGCATGGGGTAGGCATAAGGCCATCCTTCATATAACATGGGGCCAGGGACTATTCATAGTATTCAGTATACTGGGCAGACTAGATGGGCCAAATGGTTCTTATCTGCCGACACATTCTATGTTTCCATAGCCAAGACGGATCCGTCATGAACTCCACTGAAAGTCAATGGGGGACGGATCCATTTTCTATTGTGTCAAAGTTAAACGGATCAGACACCATTCATTTGCATTGTGGGTCATGACGGATCCGTCTTGCTCGGTTTGCTCTCCAGTATGGGAATGCAACCAAATCGAACGGAATGCATTTTTCAGCATTCCGTTCTGTTCAGTTACGTTTTGTCCCTATTGACAATTAATGGGGACAAAATGGAAGAGTTTTTTCCGGTATTGAGACCCTATGACGGATCTCAATACTGGAAAATAGAAACGATAGTGTGAAAGTAGCCGTATAAACCATTGGTTCTTTATTGGATACTATAGCTGTAAACAGTACACAGCAGTGAGGCAGAAGTGTCCAACAAAGACCGGATGGTTTAAGGAGATACAGAAGAAATAGGCAGTAAAGTGAAACATGTCTTCTGGATGAATCCTCCCTCCCAAGAATCCCAGCTGACCACTGGTTTGCAGAGAATCATGGGACCACAGGGGACCAGGATTTGAGTTATATTCCTTGGTAGGATGACTGCTACCTGCATCTTACTCATCGGATTGTCCTTGGGGCACTGTGTCGCTTATAAGGGTTTAATAATATCATATAATGGGGCTCGGGGGTCAGTTCCCTTTTTTGGGCCATCAATGATGGAAAGTAGCAAATAAAACTAATAAATACTATTTACAACAGCAGGAGGGACAGCTTTGTGGCAATAGGGGAAGTACTGGAAACAGAGCCACTCGAGTGAATGTTAATGCAACACATTTATATGGACTATTGAAAGAAACAACCCCGTGGGAACTGTCTCAGTACATAAAGAGCACTGGAGAGGCACAGTGATGGGGGTTATAGGCAAAGGGTCGAATACAATCCAAGTATATAAGGCACTGACTGATACAGGGCAAAGTGGTAAAGGACGTGGGATTATGAAAACCGTAGGCTGTTTAGAATGAGCGGCGCTATAAACCCCAGCAAGGCTTCTACTGGCAGTGCCTGTTAGAGTATGAGACGTTTTGGTGGGCTGGATAATAATAGTAATGTCTGGGATGGAATGTAATCCTCTCGATCTCTCCCGCCACCCAAGGTCTTATCTACAGAACGTGCATCTAAGATCTTGGATTAAAAGGTTTAACAGTATCACTGAATAAATAATAAGTCCAATCTTATTCACTCTCTGGCAATGGACAGTGGAAATGTTTTCCTTCACAATTCTATGAATCATCATTATCCTGCGACCATGCGCTTTAAAAGTCTTGTTGTCAGAGCAGCAGGAAATTGGGGGCGCTCCTTAGAACTCTGCTTGCTGTTATCATCCGCCAGTGTCAAGTCTAGAGTCCCAGCCTCCACCATCTGACAAGAGAGGCATGAAGTCCGAAGGGCCGGCTCAGAGTGGGAACTTGAGGGGTGGCTGCGTCAGTTGGGGAAGCAGGAGCTGAAGGAAGAAAAGCTGAGGGAAGCTGATATTAGGAGGTGGTGTTTACTCTTCTGTCCAGTTCTATTACTTTTGTCACTTCATTTTGTCCAAAATCCGAATGGAACCTGAAGGAGAAAGAATAATCAGCACACACAAAACTTTCATACTGCACCCCAATATTCTACCGTGTAATGTGTTCTCTGCACCCCTCATCTCTGCTGCACCGCTCCCCTCTATTCTGCTATATATTGTGCCTCCTGCACCCCTAATCTCTCCTGAATGGTTCCCTCTCCTGAACGGTCTTTCTCCTGTATGGCTAGGTCTATTCTGCTATATATTTTGCCCCCTGCACCCCTCTTCTCTTCCATCCATTCTGTTATATGCGGTGCATTTGGAAAGTCTTTAGACCCTCTCAGTTTTTTCACATTTTGATATGTTGTGGCCTTGTGCAAAAATAAAAAAAAAGTTCAAGTTTTTCCTCCATCATTCTGCAGTCAATACTCCATAATGACAAAGTGAAAACAGAATGTCCAAAATCGTTCCTAATTTATTTAAAAAAAAAAAAAAAGATCTTGCAGTGACATAAGTTTTCAGACTCCTTACTCAGAACTTAGTTGAAGAAACTTTGCCAGCGATTACAGCCTCCAGTCTTCTTGGGTATAATGTTTCAAGGATTACACACCTAGATTTGGGGATTTTCTGTAATCTTCTCTGCAGATCCACCAAGCCATCAGGTTGGGTGGGGACCATCAGTGTACAACCATTTTCAGGTCTCTTCAGAGGTGTTTGATTGGGTTCCAGTTGGGGTTCTGGCTGGGTCACTCAAAAACATTCACAGAGTTGTCCCTAAGCCACTCCTGTGTTGTCTTGGCTGTCTGACTTGACTGAGTCATTGTCCTGTTGGAAGGAGACCCTACGGCCTAGTCTGAGGTCCAGATATATTTTCATTAAGAATATTTCTCCATTCAGCTTCCCAGTCCACAAGTAAAATGAAGCAACATTGCTCTGACCATAAAGTGGCTTCTTTTATTTAGTCCACAATGTGCAAGAACAGGACAGGAGGAATAAAACAGGAGAGTAATCAGCCAATGGGCATTTTGCATCTCCAGACACTTTCTCAAGGTCCGGTCTCATAAGCCGCTTGCTCTCCTCTTGTATTCCTCTCATTCTGTTCTTGCACATTGTGGAATAAACAAAAGAAGACACTTTATGATGAGTGCCATGTTGCTTCATTTTACTTGTGAATTGATCTATGGACCCATCTTCACACATTGAGCACCACTGGACTTTGTATGGCCCTGACTACCTACACGGAACATTGTGAACAGTCTCAGTGGAGGATAGTCCCAACTATATATTTCTTCTATTTTGGATTGAACCATTTAGATTTCCATCCACTCTGACCCGTTTCCCTGTCCCAGCTACTGAAAAACACCCCCACGGCATGATGCTGCTTCTACCATGCTTCACTTTAGGGATAATTTTGGGAAAGTTATGAGCAGTGCCAGGTTTCCTCCAGATCTGATACTTAGAATTGAGGCCAAAAGGTTAAATCTTGGATTCCTCAGAGCAGACCATCTTGTTTCTTACTGTCTTGATAGTCCTTTAGGTGCTTTTTTGCAAGCTTTCATTTTTAATTTTTTTATTTTTTACTAAGGAGAGGCTTCTTCTGGTCACTCTTCTATAAATCCCAGATTGATGGAATGCTGCAGTGATGGTGGACCTTCTGGCAGTTTCTACCATGTGTACCCATTCTCTTTGGAGCTTAGCCAGTGTGACCATTAGGTTTTTGCTCACATCTCTTACCAAGGCTCTTTTTCCCAGATTACCTCAGTTTAGTGAAGCAGCCAGCTCTATGAAGAGTCCTGGTTGTTCCAAAAATCTTCCTTGTATGAATTATAGAGGCCATTGTGCTCTTGGGAACTTTTCAGTGTACTTTCTTAAAATCTGTGCCTTCACACAATTCTTTCTCTGAGCTTTACAGGCAGTTCTTTCCTCCTCATGGCTTGGCTTTTGCTCTGTGATGCATTGTCAGTTGTGAGATCTTATATAGACAGGGATGTCTCTTTCCAAATCACATCCAATCAATTGAAATTAGAGAGAAATTAGTAGAAACATCTCAAAGAAGATGCAGAGAAATGAGAGTCTCCAGAGCTAAATTTCAAGTGTCATAGCAAAGTGTCTGAATACTTATGTCCATGCAAAATTTTTGTTTTTCCTTTTTAATAAAGTTGCAAATGTTTCTAGAATTCTGTTTCCACTTTCTCAATTTGAAGTACTGAGGGGAGATTGATGGGGGAAAACAAAAGTTTAAATTTTTTTGCACAAGGCGAAACATAAAATGGTCTCAAGACTTTCTAAATGCATTGCATGTTGTGTTCTCTGGTACCTCTGATCTCTGCTGTACTCTTCTATATTCTGCTATGCATATTGTTCTCCCTGCACCCCTCATCTCACCTGTACCACTGCCCTCCATTCTGCTATATATTGTGCCTCTGCACCCCTAATCTCTGCTGCACTGCTCCATTCTCTTCTGCTATATATTGAGCACTGCTTCCCTCTATTCTGCTATATGTTGTGCCTCCTGCACTGCTCCCCTCTATTCTGCTACATATTGTGTGCACTGCTTCCCTCTATTCTGCTATATGTTGTGCCTCTGCACCCCTCATCTCTGCTGTACTGCTCCCCCTCTATTCTGCTACATATTGTGTGCACTGCTCCCCTCTATTCTGCTATAAATTGTGCCTCTGTACCCCACATCTCTTCTGTACCCCCTCTATTCTTCCATATATTATGCACACTGCTCCCCTCTATTCAGCTACATAATGGGCACTGCACCACTCTGCACAGCTTCCATTGGTGTACCCCAATCCTCTGCGCTCACCTATGCCGTACTGCTGGATCCAGGCTGCTGTCATTGGACAGTGTGTGTGGCTTCTCCTGTGAAAGGCTGAGCTCCTCTTCTGTGGCTCTGTGATGCTGAGAGATGATTTCTTTGCTCCTCTCCCAGGAGTCAGGAGAATCCACTGTAACTGCAGAGCTATACAACTCTTCCCACCCATGATGCTCCTCGAAGGAAAGGATGCTTCTAGATCTCACTATGAGAGAAACCATTCATGGTCATTGCTGAGGAAATAGACTGAGACTTCTTCACAGGCCATACACATCTGAAGACGGGCACTCACCTATCGATGCTGCGTATGACTCCTGCACTGAATGCACAATTGGCTCTGGTAACGTCTTGGTGGCTGATGGGTATGGGTCAAAAGTCTGCGTAAAACTGCCAAAAATGACTGCAAAGCACAAGACAACCACCTGAAGGGGTACAAAACAATAGAAGGCGTCAGGCAAGGAAGTGAGTATTTTTCTGAAGTCATATAGTGACGTTTGGACAGATTTACATGATAAGCCAATTGTGGAGGTCCTCATATTACCCCTGCAAATAAAAACATTACATCAGAGGGTGAGCCAATCTCGACTCCACCATCTATTGTATCCATATGGAGAACTTGCAGAATGTGGGTGAAGTTCATTGCAAGATAAGCGCTCTAACCTGCTGTTTGCATCTGCTTCACAGATACTGAATGGAGCGCATGCTCAGCTGCTGCTCCACCAAAACTCCTCCTCACTGGGGTCGTGCAGTACGGAGGAGTGGGTTAGTGCTCGGATTCTTGTCTTTCTTTTGGTGGTTTGTAGAGCTTTTGCAGCTAATACCTAATAACTAATGTGAAGAAGGGGTTAATAATGATATCCAACAGCCATGGCTGCCTACGGTGGTTTAGTGGGTAATGTCTTTATATGGTTATTATAATGCTTGGTAAACTAATTAATGGTAGGGGTCTCTTGTAGGAAAGTGTACCTATAATTCTAAGCTATGAATCCAGAATTCTTTATTGGAGCTCTAATTCCTCCGTTCACACAGCCAGCACTAAAGGGAGCTCGCTGCATCTGGATTCAGGCTGGAGTCACACCTAGACATTTTGGAGCACTTTTAATTGGGACAACTGTAGTCCAAAGCATTTTAACAGACTTGTATGCAATATTGTGCACTGTAGCGGTCACACAATAGTTCAAATTAATTAAAAGTGCAACAAAAAGTCTAGGTGTAGCTCCAACCTTCTAAAGCTCCACTTAAGCTCAATGAATTCCAATGCAATGGGTTCCCCCTAGTGGTGGCAGGAAGAATATTTAAGCTACATACACGCACGTGGAATTGTTGTGGATTTTTTCCACAGTAATTCTTCAAGAATCTGTAGGGAAATCAGCAGCAAATCTGCACTAAAGCATGCAGATCTGCCTGTGGGTTTTACCTGCGGACAGAGGAGGAGCTGACGAGAAAATAAAAAGAGAAGACTACTCCCCTCCCATGGGGACTACCTTGCTCCCATGCCAGTCTCTTTATAATCCAGGCTCCTGTGATCATGTATTGTTGCATATGATGTCTGCAGCATTCACACAGTATAAGGCATCATCACAGGAGACCAGGTTATACACAGAGCAGCATGGAAGGAAATAACCATGGAAAATAAATATTTTTTTAAATAATGTATTTATTATTTAGCATGTGCATTTTTTAATGCTGATCTTCAGCAAACTTGCATCCGCCATTTTAAAATCTCCCCATGCATGAAATCTGCTCCAGATCCACGACATGAGTCGGCATGCTGTGGATTTAAAAATCCATTCTGCAGGTCAAATTAAGCATGGAACATTTCTGCACTATGTAGGTGAGATTTTGAAAGACTGCACATAATGCACACCATGTAAAGGTGGTCAGGGGGTTCCTGCGCACTTCCCAAGTCTGTATTCCAGACAGCGTTGGACTGGGGTGCCTAGGGCCTACTGGTAAAATTCATTCTGGGGGCCCACTATGGACCTGCATGCAAATACTACCTGCGCACATAGCGGCAGGCAGCAATAAGATGCTCAGGATGATTGATTATGAAAGTCACTGCAACAACTTCAAGAAGGCAGGTTCCTGGGGAAAGAGGATACAAGTTGGCCTGCTTCTGTATCTAGAAGTCATCTCAGCCACCTGGTGCATCTATAATAATAAACCAGGAAGTTTTTAAATAATCTACCCAGCTTTTACATGGATTTAGGCTAGTTAAGATGCTGTGCTGGGGGACTGTGGGCTCAACTTTGTCAGGGGCCCATCGGGGGATTCACCTATTCCCCAGTGGGCCAGTCTGAGCCCGATTCCAGACGTGTTTTCCATCAGAGTACCCGTATGATGCTGTGAGTTCAGATCAGTAAACCAGTTGTCAGACCGGTCACACGTCTGGAATCCAGACTTGTGAATAGACGAACTGCCCACAGGGTATAATACTCAACTGGGCAGGCTCAATTTTTCAACAAGCCACAACATGGCAGTTTTCTATTGTTCCTGCATGCTCAAGATGGACATGTAACAATTAGATCAGCACGTAAGCTAAAGCACACGGAAACCCCACGGCCCTGACAGATCTAGTTACGTTAGATTTAGCATGGCCCAGATAAACAACGTAATGGAAACCATAGTCAGGTGAGGAAGAGTGGCAGCAAACGATTGTTAAAAAGAATTCTGTCTCCTTCCAGGAATCATAAGGGGATTCCAAGGTGATGATAGACTAGGTGATGACTCTCTCGTGTGATGGTATCAAAGTATCTAGTCTAAAGGAACCAGTACAGCCCCCATAGGAATCATGTCCCTGCTGTTCAAATTCTATGGCTGCATAACAATATGGTAGCGGCAACGTCTTATTCTTGAGACATCATGTGACCGGATTGTCCTAGAGCTCTGGTGCAGTACACTGATTTATGCAAACATCTTCATAGGTACATGATAAAATTCTGCCTGCCTTCCAACGCCACTAGGGGAAGCTCAACACATATAGACCATATCTGTTTTGAGGTCCGCAAATCGTGGATCCACAAAATATGGGTGTGGTCTGTGTGCATCCCGCATTTTTCACAGCACCCACTGAAAAGAAAAGCTTATTCTTGTGAAACAGCTGCAGACAGCACAAGGATGACATCCGTGTGCTGTCTGTTTTTTTTGCAGACCCATATGTGCAGACCCTTGGTGTGCAGACCCTTGGTCCATGTGCGAACCGCAAAAAATGCAAATCAGACACGGACCAAAAATACAGTTGTGTACATGAGGCCTTATACTGTTCAAATTGTTCTCAATAAAAAAAAAAAAAATGTATGCAGTGAGCTCCCTCTAATGGTGGCAGTAAAAAGGGAAAACAATTAAAGGAATGTAAATATGTTTGGTGAAGAAGTCAAGTTGCGCAGCCATTCACTCACCATGAGGCAGGTACTTGTTTGGGTGCTGGCGGCTTTATATGAGTGGGATACTTTGCCGGCCACCATTGCCTGTAGACGCTGTAGCTGTTGTAAGAGGGTCCTGAGAAATAAAACACAATTTTAGGAGGGGTTTAGTATATCCTACCTATATTAACGGGCAGAGTCTTAGATTTGTTTCACATAAGATCCACAAGGCTAAAAGGTGTGTACCCAATAGTAAACCCCTATACTGCAAAGAATTGTGTCATCCACATAGATCAGCTCATACAAAGGGGGAGATATAGGGAAAAATATTGAAGTATTGTCTCACCTGTTAGTGGATTCTAAGACTTCCACTTTCTTGCGCAGGTCGTTATTTTCAGAGGAACAATTCTCAACCCTATTGAAGGAAGACAATGTAAGGGAAGTCAGCATAAGAAACGGGGTTGAGATCTGGTGGTGATGAAATGGAAATCTGGATGACCCACAATTTATAGTCCCCATTATAGCTCCCATATGGGTTGTCATCAGGCTTTCCCTGACTCCTGGGTGGCACATATGCCTAGCTAAACATTATGTGTCAGCAGAGAACATAGTAGGTTGCCATTCAAGTGTCTCAGAAAGCTATGCATTTTCCATTTAGGAACCTGGGAAAGTGAGATGCTCCATGATAAGTGCCATAATGGCTGCCACCCAGCTTTCCCAGAAACGGCTAGGGCAGCCAGGGCTGATGAAATGTCGTTTTACCTTTTCTCCAGGCTGTCCATATATTCTTTCTTTTTTCTGCGACTTTCCTGGGCAGAGATCTAAAAAGATACAATGTATGTATATCAAGCAAAAGCTGGAGTCAGGGGGCACACCAAATTAATTTGAAACCATATAAAACGAGAGAAAGCAAAACCGCATACAAAGGCTACACATCCTGATATTAAATTCTATAATTTATTTAGAAACACAAAGCCAAAAATTAAAAACATTGTATACAATTACAACATTTGTGTTAGAATGGACAATACGTCCAACACACATACCTATAGTCACCAAGTCCTAAATAGGGACACATATAAGCTGCCAAAGGAGTAAAAAATTCAGGATATATAATAAATATGATATCAAAATGGTTCAAATACTCATCGAATGTAGAGATAGGCGGACATGGTGTAGAGGTAAAACGCCCCACACGTATCGCCGGATCAACCAGCTTCCTCGGGGGTCTCTGAGACAAAGCAATTGTGCCCAAAGTATATATACACATTAATAATTCAAAGAAAATAATAGTCTGTTTGAGAGTAAATTGAGGGAGGCAAGAAGGTGTGGTGATGGTAAATTGATGTCCCCGGTGCAGAGCCCACATCGCCGCACTATAAAGCAAGATGGCGCTACCCTAGATAGGCCAGCATGTTTAGACAGAATCACGCAAAATGGCATCGAACCGGAAGTATGAACACAATGCGTTCCATACACCGGAAATATATCTAAATTGTTAGTATGCGCATGCGCTAAACAACAATGATGCACTCCAAATACAGGAAGTGCACTCAGGATTGCATAATAGATAATATATAGAGGTATATTAGCATACATATGCAAAAAATAACGATGGTATGTTCCACAATGCGCCCTATATGTAGACAATGCAACCAAAGTTGTTTTTCGTCCATTACAAAAAATACATTGTATTTATTTATTTATGGTGTGAACACATGATTGATATTTTGGACCACCACTATTATGTTGATATATATATATATATTATTTTTGTATTTAGATTTCGAATTTTGGTATACAAAGGTATTTATTATCATATTTTTTAATTATTCACCAACATGATGATTATTACCAAATTTTCTATATTTTTTTGTAATGAACGAAAACAATTGCTTTCTCTCAGAGACCCCTGAGGAAGCTGGTTGATCCGGCGATACGCGTGGGGCGTTATACCTCTACACCATGTCCGCCTATCTCTACATTCGATGAGTATTTGTACCATTTTGAATTTATATTTATTATAGATCATGAATTTTGTACTCCTTTGGCGGCTTATATGAGTCCCTATTTAGGACTTATATGACTATAGGTATGTGTGTTGGACGTATTGTCGGTCCCAACACAATGTTGTAATTATATACAATGTTTTTAATTTTTGGCTTTGTGTTTCTAAATAAATTATTGAATTTAATATCAAGATGTGTAGCCTTTGTATGCGGTTATGCTTTCTCTCATTTTATACAATGTTTGTATATATTACTGAAACTGGCACTCTATCAGCTGGCGCTTTTAATGGGGGCAATCCAGCTGTCATTATGTGGGCGTGTCCAGCTATTAGGGGAGGAGTTTATGAGAAGAGTGGTGGTTCTGCCTTTTCTACAGTTTTTTTTTTTTTTTAGAGTGGTACCTGTGCATCACTGTACAGACCAATGGTCCAGAAATCAAGATAATCTAGCATGGGCCAAACCAAAGGCCTGAATCTAGCTTGGGGCAAAATAGAAAGCCTGAACCTAGCATGGGGAAAAATAGTCCCATGTGAGAGGCAAATGTATGTAACCTGACAGAGATGGCTCCTATGCATTGTGAGATAATCATGGGTAATACTAATAATATAGTACACTAACTTTACATAGGGTCCTATAGTGGGGCCTTTTACATTGCTTCAATGAGTGGCACTGATATCCCTGCGGCAAGTGCCGACATTGAAACTACCGATTACAAGACTGAATGCAAGGCTGTGGTAGCCATGTAGGCCTATATAAGCCACTGCCGACCCGTAATGCATGTATACATATTTATCAGTGCAGTGATGATCTCATTACAGTGTGATGTAACCCCTTAGATGCTGGGAAAGCTTTATCTCTAACTCTGCACTTTAGTCCTAAAACCTCCTACCAGATCTACCCCCATATAGTGATAGACAAGCAGAGGTTCTGTACCTTGTTCTTGATCTTCCTGCGGATTTTCTTAAGAGCCTTCTCTTCAGCCTTAGTGAGTGGCAGTTTAGTGGGAATGGGGTATCCTTCAGCCACTAGCGTTCTTTTCTCTTCTTCCGTGAGGATGAGGGGTCCAGTGCCCTGCAGTTTCTGCAAATAAAACTTTCTGTAAACCCCAAGGACAGGCTTTGCATTAAACCCCTTCTATTAAAAAAAATATATATAATATGTCTGCAATGTCTGTTACCTGAAGTGGCACTGTTTGCTTATTACTACACCAAAGTCTATAGGAAATGTTTGCATGTACACCCATTGTATGCCAGAGTAAGATCAATAGGTTGGTCCTGTCCAGAGATGTAGTCATGGGTATACTGTCTATAATATATTGGACCTTTATAGACGTCTGAGCCTAATTTTTCTGCTACAACGCTCCAAATCCCTACATAGACAGAAATATATAAGATAACGTTCCACTAAAAGCAGCACCCCCAAAGACAGAGTTTCACTGCTTTAGTTGAATTCAATAGTAAATCCACATGCAGCATGCTCCCCCTAGTGGGGACTGCAGGACGGTAGAATTGTGTCATATAACGGTATAGCGCAGGCATGCTCAACCTGCGGCCCTCCAGCTGTTGCAAAACTACAACTCCCAGCATGCCCTAACAGCCTACAGCTATCAGCCTACAGCAGGGCATTGTGGGAGTTGTAGTTTTACAACAGCTGGAGGGCCGCAGGTTGAACATGCCTGGACTATAGCGGTTTGAAGGGGAGCGGTGGATCTGCGGCTCTGAATCAGAAAAACAGAGCTCCAAAGCTTATAACTATAGATCATTAACGTAATCAACACATGGGGGGTACTATCTCTCCTTGGGGAGAGAGCGCCTTAGTCGGCGTGAGGAGACTTATAGGCCATACATGCTCCTCTGGAATTCTGGGAAGAAAGGGATGTAAATGAGCTCACAGTGATCACAGAAATGAAATCTGTAAAGTTGGAAGCTCACTTTAAGTAACATGACACAACAAACGCTGGAACCTATGGACTCAATGGAGCATCAGATTTCAAGCTACACTACAACATGGATGCTATTGATCGGTGTTATCAGCCTTGCTACTAGCACATCTTTTCAGAAGAGACTTTGGACTCCATGATTGCACCCAGGACAGTGGCGTCACCCCTTGCTCCACTAGCAAGATATACACAGAAATGTGGCTGCCTTGTGAAAACTACAGTCCCGGGTAAACAATAGATTACATATCATGAAATAATTGGTTTAAAATTACCAACTCAGCTCTGCTACACCTGTGGTTGCTGTATCACAGGGGACTTACATGGGGAGCAGTGAGCAGAGGAGAATTGGATAGCGCTGATGGACTGCGAAGAGTTCCTTTGTTTCCAGACTGTGACTGGACAGGGCTGGAGGGTGGAAGGGATCTGCTGGGGCTTTGGCCTCCTTCAGAGTCGCTTCCATGACTGCTGGGAGGAGTCGGAGGCAGCTGTAGACCATCGGGTGAGGTAGCTGTAGGGAGGGAGGAATAGGTAAGTAGAGTAAAGATGATCCAACTGGAAGAAACTTGGGGACATGGAGAGGATCGCACCTTCTTTAGGACACAGGTTCAGGAACTGATCCACCTCATGGGGCTCCAGTTTAATCTGTGGCATGGACTTTGGGCTCAGAGGCTTGTACTGCAATGATACAATAGGGCAGATATTAGAAACATCAGTGAGATGAGGTCACACATTGTAATACAGAGGTGCTGGATTAGGGGATATCATGCACAATCAGATGGCACAGCTTATTGACACTCGTACCCCGTTTAAACTGATGAGAGCGGACAAAGTCCCTGCTCTGACAGCACAGACTTCAGTGACACACGGGTGGATGCCAGCACATTTGTCTTGGACTTTACCATCATCGTAAGTTGTGAAACATACGGGAAAAGGCGGATATCGATAGTCTTCAGGAGCCAACAAATACCTGGGAAATGCCAGACTATCAGGTAAAGTACTGCTAATCCAGTATGGAGCCATTTCTGTCACATACCAGATTATCAGGTTTTCTTGACCATAAAGCACTTTTGTAGGACGTTTGGCGGCAAGTCAGACAGTCCGCCATGAGACTAAACATTTATATGCAGGTTATATTTTTACCTGACCTTATTGTACCCACAAGAGATAAGCAGATCCACATTTCTCCACCAGTCACTTATCTCCAGGTTCTATTAAAGGGGTTGTGCCAAGTATTAAAGTTATCCCCTCTACACTGGTGATGGCTACCTCTTGGATCCCAAGAATGGGGTCATGTTCCTCTGTCCTGATGGAGCGGCATGAACTGCCACACAATTCATTCTGTACAGAACAACTGGAAATAGCCATGTGGAAGTGCACGAGGTGACAATAGGTGTGACATGGCACTTACCTGGTCTGTCTCTGGCAGTTGTGGCAGTACTTCCACCTCAAGAGGTGTTGTCACTGTGTTGGTGATAAGGGTAACAGAAGGAGCCAAGCCTGGACTTTCTACAGGAACTTCCATCTTAACTTTGGTAGGAGTGAGCTGCCCTCCAAGGCACCAGTCCTCACTTGTAAGATCCCCTTTGGAAAAGAATATATGATTAGAATGGGAGAGGACAGTGCAATAATTATAATGACCCCTGCCACAGCAATGTATAAGCCACTCAGGGTCTGCAGAAAGCACAGTGACAACACATATAAGTAATGATCTTTCCATAAAATAACAGATCTAGTGCACCCTTCTTAGAACAAGCTGTCACGTCCCTCAGTTTTTCCACCTGGAAATGTGTGGATACATTTCCAGAGGGAATAACAGAGGAGTGGCACAATACACAGTTCTTATAAATGTTCAAAGCAATGCATGGTTTGAGCAGCTCTGACCTGCCAAGGATTCCACTGTTGAAGCACGGAACAGCTCCTTCACCCGAAATGGGAGCAAATACAGAAGTATGTGGAAAGAAAGTTTTGTCCAGCTTGTCTTTGTGGTAATCCAAAGGCTCTTTATTCAATGATCAATATAAAAACATTCAGGTACAAGAATGCAAAGTCAATGACTTTGCATTCTTGTGCCTGGATGTTTTTATATTGATCACTGAATAAAGAGCCTTTGGATTACCACAAAGACAAGCTGGACAAAACTTTCTTTCCACATACAGTTCTTATAAACAATGCTCCAGAAACGACATGTCAGAAGAGGTGAAGGGTACTCTTTAAATCAAGGGCCTCTCCCCGATTATGAGGATAAGCGGTTTATATCCAGCTACACAGAGCATGTAGTGTTTATCGAGAGATAGGTTTCATATCTTCATGAGGCGAACAATGGGATGACATTCAGAAACCCTGAAATGTGTCACACTTCTGGCTGACCCACATACTCTCACAAACCTCTACCACCATGGGACAAAGCACTAAGGACCTGACAGCCATCCAGCAAGGAAGGAATTAGACATTTGGCCTGTAAGGTGTGATCTTGACGTCAGCAGGACACACCACCTTATGGCTTCCGGGTGTTTCTGTCCAGAGACTTTAACCCTTGTCTGATCCTTCAATGTTCTTAGGTACAATATCTATATACATTGGCGGAAGCATCTCCTGCATTGCTTCTCAGGGAAAGTGTCAGGTTATCCAAACATAAAAGACCAGCTATACCTGTAATGTCTGCCCTTTCCCTGCCTTCAGCTCCAGGAAATAACACCAACTTGTTCCTTGTCACTAGCAAACATCACGGATGGTTACATTCTCCACTCACTCTGTCAAACTGATTTTTTCATTTCCTGATGTTCAAATGACCATGGGCCCCTTTAGCAAAACATAAAAAAGGGGCGCCAATGAGACCAGACTAATATTTACAGAGTCCAGGATAAGGCGCTGTTCAGGTCTCTTTCTTCAGTGTCTATTTGGTAATTTGCTGGATGTTGAATAAGGCATTGGTGTACATTTTGGCCAAAGCGTAATAAGCCACTCACCACGTCAAGGTCGCCTTCATGAGTGGTCCCTAACACTAGTTCCTACCTGTTATGGGCCATGACAGCCACACAGGGCAGAGTGCTGGTTGCAGAGTGCGATTGCATTTTGTGTTTTTGCGTTTGTATCTGTATTTCGCCATAGCAATCTGCACATGCATAGGGTTGTGCGGGCTGAATCCCCCATATTTTTTCTTTGTAGTATATATTGGAGGCGTGGCGATCTCCAAGCAGTCATGCACACCTGACCAGTTAGTATGCCCTGGAGGCTGGTTTTAAAGTCAGTATAAAACTGAGTCTGCTTATATAGCACCTACCAGTAGTCATTTGGCTCCAGGAGAAGTATATAGTGGGCTCAGCATGCATGTTGGATCCGATGAAAGCTGTAATGGCACCGGACGGGGTTAAAAGCAGAGCTTGGCGTGCATGCTGTACCTACACTCCCTGGACTTTGTGTGGCTGTCATGGCCCATAACAGGTAGGGACCACACGGTGACCTTGCTGTGGTGAGTGGCTTATTACGCTTTGGCCAAAATGTACACCAATGCCTTATTCAACATCCAGCTTAAAGGCAGGGCAGAGTGCTGGCTGCAGTGTGCGATTGCATTTGTGTTTTTGCGTTTGTATCTGTATTTCGCCATAGCAATCTGCACCTGCATAGGGTTGTGCGGGCTGAATCCCCCATATTTTTTCTATTTGGTAATTGTTTGACTACAGGAAGCTTACATTCATTATTTCACAATATTTCACCTCAGGCCCCGCTTATCACACCCCAAGTATAGGAGCCCTATATTCATTATTTCACAATATTTCACCTCAGGCCCCGCTTATCACACCCCAAGTATAGGAGCCTTCGATTCATTGGGGCCACAATATTTCCCCTCAGGCCCTGCTTATCACACCAAAGTATAGGAGCCTTATATTCATTATTTCACAATATTTCACCTCAGGCTCTGCTTATCACACCCCAATTATAGGACCCTTACATTCATTGGGGCCACATTATTTCACCTCAGTCTCCACTTATCACACCCCAACTTACAGCAATCATACCGGTGACAAGATCATACATGAGGCCAGAATGACCATGAGGTACTTGCAGTATATTCCTCTTACACCAAACAGCACCACCACCCCATACAAAATAATTATTATTTATACCATCACTAAAGTTGTCATCTGAAGATCCATGAGTGAAGGGCGACTGTGGGCGTGAATCTCCACATAGGGAGTAACTATGTTCTGCCTTAATCATGGGAGATGGAGAACTCGGATTATCCACTTCCATCATTTCATATTTCTCTGTCAGGAAAGGGTCCTCAATGAGTTGTCCAATGGCATCTAACAGGGCTGTGTCATCGAGGAGCTCCGAGAAGTGCTGTGAAAGATAAAAACAGAAGTTAGGCCTCTCATATTATTACTAGGCAACAATAGTATTACTCACATGACTAGGCAGGGCAGATATTTTGGGAACGCTACGACAATCACAGTTACTAACGTCCACCTCAAAACCGATTGGGAATCATTATCGTACAAACAAGGGATATCACCCAACTTTGCCAGACTCGTAAACATTACAATTTTCAATACATTGATACAAGAAGAGAGAGTATGGTAGTTACCCAGCATTTCTGGAGATGGATATAGTTGAGATATAAGATGTATATAATGACAGGACAGCACTACAATAGTGGGAAAAGACAATTTGGGACAGTGTTTATAGTTTGGGTGACAGGGGGTATGGGGGGATGTAAACAGGCCACCAGTAGTTCGGCCTAGACCTCCCAAGAGGACCACAGCAAGTGACAAGCATCACAGTGTAAACAGGATGACTTCTAGCCGAGTAATGTGAATACTGCAAGGGAAGCAAAAAGTTCTCTGTAAAACATCTTAAAGGCCCCATATAAACACAAAACATAAGAGATCAAGATCCTGGACCAATCTGGTAGCCGTGACAATACAATGTGCTCTGGGTACTCCTTTTCTTTGGTGACTATGTCACCACCGTGTCACTTATGATACAGACGACCCTACACAGGGAGATCAGGACATTTTAGGTTGTTTTTTTTTTTTCCTGAGCTTCCTTTTAAGTCGGTTCTGCTATTTTCAGCAGCTGACACCCTCCAACTTCCTGAAAAAAAAGACTCCCTGAAGTTACTGAAGTATGGTGGACACTAGTGAACAATGCAAGTATATGAAGCTATATCTCTGGAGAACCTTCTGGGCTAGGAAGCACTGCGGCATCAAATGTCCTCATGCATTTTCTCCTAGGAAATGTAGATTACAATCAATACGGCTGCCATTACTAGTAAGGTAGTAATGAACCCTGTAGAAGGCATACTGTCACCCAGCTTTCCCAGGAAGAGACAGAACTGCTGAATGACTGTATAATGATTTCATTGTTTTGGTGATGGGACGCAGGGTAGGACAGGATGCTACCAGGCCTCCCCTCCCTCCTAAGTAAACAACAGTCTCCGGCCCTCTCCCCAGCTGAGCACATCCCATATGGATGTCCAAATACAAACGCCCATTGTGTGTACAGTACAGGCAAAGCGGAGTGTGAACTTGTCATGAACCAGCCGCCCATCAGTGTGAAATGCCTCTGCAAACACATATGTACAAAGACGCAGTGCGGGGCTACGGGCATCTCCCATCAGCCTCTGGGGTGCGGACAGTTTATTTTTCTAACTGGTATTCAATGCAACAATTCAAAGGTTTGTACAAACCACTTACTAGGTCGTAAAGACACCGCCATAAGGGCAACTCTTCAGAAATGTCCACCAGGGGAGGGGGGCTACTGGATGAGCAGGCAAATCAGTGTCCTGATTATAATGACGGTGTCTGTATTTAGGGGGATATGGTCTGGGTTCTTCATTTATTTAGAGGGACTTTACTAGTTTTGTTGGTCTGGGGCCTATATTTGGGGTGTGATGAAAGGGGTCAAGTGCACTACTTGTGACTCAAAGCCGTACGTTTGGAGTGTCACATATAAATGCTCAGGCAATTTAAAGGGGTCATCAATATCAAATCGGTGAGGTCCAACTTCTGGCACCCCGGTCGATCTGATATCCTGAGGATAGGTCATCAATATCTGAAAAAACACAACCTCTTTAAATGTACTGCAATACGGTATCACACTTCTCGAAAGTTGTGAGTGTGCATGTATTCTCAATGGGTGAGAAGTCTCTGGAGGTGGCTTATCTCCCCAAAAATAAGAGGATCTTAAAATCCAACTGCTCTATGATTATCTCCCAGGGATTACATCTAATCCATGCCCCCCATCATCATCAGTACAACCTCCAGGAACACTTACTGCACCGCTATATTTTTCCATTGTACGCTGTTGATTTAAAGTCTAGCGTCCCTTTAATTTCTGAACGGCCCCTTTAAAAATGGAAAAAGGAGAGGGTGATCTGTCAGTTTAAATTTTATGAGACTTAAAGGGGTTTTCTGAGATTTTGATACTGATGACCTATCTTCTGAATAGGTCATCAGTATCTAATTGGTGGGGTCCAACACCTGGGACCCCTGCCGATCAGATGTTTGAGAAGGCAGCAGTGCTCCTCTGTTTTCCCTAGGCCAGCAACATCACGTTCATCATTCATGTGGCCTAGGAGCAGCTCAGTCCTATAGAAGTGCATGGGGCTGAGTGCGATACAGCTCTGTGCTTGGTGAGCTGACGGAAGGCCGCAGTGCTCACAGAAACGCTGGTGCCTTCTCAAAACAGCTCATCGGCAGAGGGTCCCAGGTGTTGGACCCCCACCCATCAGATACCGATGACCTTTACCCAGAGAATAGGTCATCAGTAAAAAAAAAAAAAAAAAAAAAAAAAACTCTCAGAAAACCCTTTTAACCCTTTCCTGCAAGAAAAGTAATAAAGAAAGAGACATCTGCAGCAGCGACAGAGTTAAAAGGTCAGATCCACAGAAGAAAAGTAAATCCAGACAGTTACGTGGAGTAACCACATATCCAGACAAACACTCCAAGTCTGAAACCTGATCAGTTTTCCATGACTCATGGCACATTTTCTGACAAAAAAAAAAAAATTGGAATCTGCAGGAATGTGGGGAAAGGCGGATAATGCCAGGATATCTCCTTGGAAACAGTTGGATCTGGCATATGAATGGGGTGACACTTTCTAATATACTTTGAGTGTCAATTCTTCATCACTTTCATGAGGTCGCTGCTTGTTGTCAGTGAGTGGAAACAAGTGACTGTGAACTGGAAATTGCAATTGAAGAGGAAAGGGATGGGAAGAGAGGAGGACGACAGAGACCATAACAGCCCCATGATGCCAGGCAATATGGTGTCCAGGATGAGGTTTGAGTACAGGCAGGCAGGGCCAGAGAGGAGAGATGAGGACCAGATGTTTGTGGCTGCTCATACTTTCCACATTGTGGATTACACAGAGTCGGGCAGCATTGCATCATCCGCACATACAGCCCCCATTCTCCCTCCTTGATAACATAGGCAGGAACAGAGTCTGATTTATTTTCCAGCCGAGGGTCCCCTGACCAAATCCACATTCTCATTACTGTGTCTACTGAGATCCTTACTGGCCATGGACCAAAGGGAGCCCCGGGCTCAGTGTTGACTAGAGCAGCAGGGGGCGAAAAGGAAAAGTAAGCAGCCCCTGGTAGGTGACCTGCCCCTCAGAACGCTGACAATCACCTGTCTTGGTAATCTCTGCACTGCCAGGTCATATGGTCACCCACGACCCAAGCTCCCATATATTAGGATGGAGTCTACCATGAGAAGGCCAAAACGGGACACATTTCAAAATATCTGTCACATACAGGTTAACCCAAAACAGAGGCCGGTCAGGTCATTGAGTTGGCAACATCTCAAGATGGCGATGATGCTGGAGTGGTAATGTCACCACACTTAGCCTCACCATGACTTGAGGACTACTTGTTCTAGCAGGTCAGCAGCCATTTTGTCCTCCGAAAAGATCTTCATACTGCTTTTTAATTTCTTATCGGTGGATGGCAGATGAATATGACTTATTCGCAAGGGTGATGTTCCCATCAGACTAGATACCCACTGTTTTTACAGAGCACTGGACAACTGTATTCACTAAATGGCCATTAACTACGTCCTGTCCTCCTGACGCCTTGCTTTTTCCCATCAGGGCTTCAGAAGAGTGTCATGACAGCGGCAAGGCTGAAATTGGCGCTTGCCCCTCATGGTGTCATTGAGATACGTTTTTATGTTATGGCCATGTTCCCCCCCCCCCCCCCCCTTCTCTTTTCTCTCCTTGTTTTTCTCCTCAGGTGAAGCTGGCAACTGGACGGCAGGTGATTGGCTCAGGAGGGTTGCTGTCCGGTTGCTGGGCTTAGGCTATTTTTAACCTGAATCAAGGATTGGCCAGGAGGTTTTGTGGCGGGAACTGGACCACTATTTAAGGCTGGTCACTCACCTGGGTCCTGGCTGTTGGAATCTTCAAGCAAGAAGGAAGCATCCCCTGCCCGCCCTCCCAGTTTATGTTGCGGTCTTGTTGAATATGGGGGGGGGGGGGGGGGGGGGGGTTAGTCGCCCAGTCTTTTGGGTGGACGGATATTAACTTAAGGAATTGTTAGGTATTTATTTAATTTAAACTCGGTATGATTAATTTATTGTGGAAATATTTATTGGTTAACCCCCAGATTTAATAAAGACCGCGGCCTTATTTATCCACAGTTGGTTGTCTGTCGTTATTATAGGAATTAGTTATCGATTGTGACACCATGGGACTAACTTACTGACTCCGAATTTCTACGAGCACAATCAATTCTATGTCACCCTGACTGAATTTTTTGAAAACTTTCAAACCCACTAGATGAGCATTATTATGGTACTGGAATGCAGTTCTAATCTTACCCTAGAATTTGGGAGGGCAGGGCGGGGGAAGGGGTTAAGCTAGCCTCTAAGCCTCGCCATATCACTGAACTACAGTTTTATATTCCAAGCCTAGAGGTACGTAGACAAGTCTCAGCGTTATCCAGACTCGCTGAGCGCAGAAATGCGAGCCCAGGTGTTACCTGGAAGGATAAAAGTACAAAGAGGAGGGGGGATGGCATGCCAGCCGAGGACGAGAGATACCTGAAGGCTCACACACTCTCTCTTTACGGAATGCTGATGGAATTTGCTTTTTTTCCTTCTAGGAGGACACAAAGCAAGCAAAGTCGACAAGAAGGTCAATTTTGCTGTTAGTTTGCGCCTTCCGACAACTTTGACAGAATGCATTATTTATTTATTTATTATACACACTTATATAGCGCTACTAATTCCGCAGCGCTTTACAGACATTATCATCCAACTGTCCCCAATGGGGCTCACAATCTAAGTTCCCTATCAGTATGTCTTTGGAGTGTGGGAGGAAACCGGAGTACCCGGAGGAAACCCACGCAAACACGGGGAGAACATACAAACTCCATGCAGATGTTGCCCTTGGTCGGATTCGAACCTAGGACCCCAGCGCTGCAAGGCACCAGTGCTAACCACTGAGCCACCGTGCTGCCCAATTTATCATATAAATGCAAAAGTTTCAGCTAAAGCTAAAGTTTCTAACTAATAAACTGTATCTTATTACATTGCTATATATGCAGTTATCTAATAGAGAAAGTGTGGGTTCTTCAAAGGTTGGTGGCAGCTCCTGAAGAAGTTTCATATCTGCCTTATATTATTCTGGAAAACTAGAACTTACAGAGCCATGCCCACAATCCCCCACAATACAGCATTGGCAAGTCATAGAGTGGGAGACCCGGGCTCAGTACCCCCTCTAAGTGCCATAGTGAAGAGTTACTCTGTAATGGTCATCCTAGGCAAGGGTTAATGTGACAGGTAAAATGTGGCGGTCCCCTTTGTCGGGTATTAATTTCATCTAAGATATGAAATCATAAAAAAATTATGATTTAATATTTTTATGAAATATGGAAAATGAAAAATGAAAAATTTTAATTGGCGGACATATAAACGCCAGTTCTTTTATTGATGAGCTCTAAAGTTAATTTGTGCAGCTAATGAAACAGGGTGCAATTAATTATACAAAATATAATTTATTATAAATACAAGCAGAAAACATGGCATTCAAATGAATACAAAGATAATATCAAAATTGACCATAAGATGGTGACACCTTATGTAAAGTCTTACAGCTCCTATCAGTCATCTTTGCAGTGGGCTCTATAATTGTAGGGCTACTTTCACACTGGCGTCTTGGCTTTCAGTTTGTGAGATCCGTTCAGGGCTCTCAGAAGTGGTCCAAAACGGATCAGGTTTGCCCTAATGCATTCTGAATGGAAAAGGATCCGCTCAGAATGCATCAGTTTGCCCCCGATCAGTCACCATTCCACTCTGGAGGCGGACACCAAAACGCTGCCTGCAGCGTTTTGCTGTCCGACTGACGAAACGGAGCGAGACGGATCCGTTCTGGCCCACAATGTAAGTCAATGGGGACAGATATGTTTTCTCTGACACAATCTGGCACAATAGAAAACGGATCCGTCTCACGTTGACTTTCAATGGTGTTCAAGACAAATCCTTCTTGGCTATATAAGACATAATACAACCGGATCCGTTCATGACGGATGCATGCGGTTGTATTATTGTAACGGAAGCGATTTTGCCGATCCATGACGGACCCGCACAGACACTGCAGCAGTGCTAAACTGCAACATTTCTTTAACGTGGTGTTCCCAGTTATAGCAGTTTATTTACACCATACGCCATAAATGCCCGATGGATAAGGGTCCCAGTGAATGAAGATAAGGGGGGGTCCAATGACTTCTATCCACCTAGTCCCTCACCCAGGTGCACTCTCCATACAGTTCACACAGTGTCACGGCAGCACGGTGGCTCAGTGGTTAGCAACATCTGCATGGAGTTTGTATGTTCTCCCCGTGTTTGTGTGGGTTTTCTCCGGTTTCCTCCCACACGCAGAAGACAGACTGATAGGGACCTTAGATTGTGAGCCCCATTGGGGACAGCTTGATGCTAATGTCTGTAAAGCGCTGCAGAATATAGTAGCGCTATATAAGTGCATATAATAAATAAATAAAATAACCCCCCCCCCCCTCCACTGAAGCCCTGTGCAAATTCAATACATGCTTAATATGGAAATACCCTTTTAATTCAGCACCAACAACATTTAGGAGCTGCTTTATCAGATATTCTGGATTATCAGGCAGTAAATAAAACTCGCTTGTAAAGTTCGAGAACCTTCATGGACACAAAATCTGCAACCATAAAAAGTTCCTAATTCACATAATATTGTGGTTCTTTGCTGCAGAAATGAGTACCGGATTATCAAATGCCAGATTAAAGGAATTTTACTGTGTGTGTGTATACTGAACAGACTTAAAATTCCAATGGCCGGATCTCTAGGACCTCGCTGCACACAGATGAGCAGGATTTTGTCCTTGATCAGGAAATCAGTCTCTTGTGTATGGAGGCTGCCAGGTCCAGCCGGCATTAAACAACATCTGGAGTCCATCACAGGAGAACCCCTCCCAGCAAGGAATGACTCCAGTTGGCCGCAAAGCTGGGGGTGCGACATTCAAATAAAACAATCACTGCATAGACTACCGGCCTCAGAGACACAGGGCAGAGGAGTGCACATTATTTGGGGGAGTTTCCCTTTAAATTCCCTATGACTAGATAGATAGACAGAGTGAGTCAATGGGGGAGATTTATCAAACTGGTGTAAAGTTGCCCATAGCAACCAATGATTTATATATATTTTTTTTTTTTTGCATTCCCGACCTTGATCAAGATTTTGTGTGGTCCTGGACTGCCCCGAACCGGTACAGCAGTAATATTTAGACTCTGTATAGCGCTTTTATTAGATAACTTTATATATGGAACCATTGGTAACTGTATGTCTGGTATTAGAGCATTTACTTTGGTATTACGGGATTCTGCTGCTTAGGTGGTTGTATGGAGATGCTGATATACGGATATCATACTGTATGGCGCTTTAGAAATTGACCTATTGTATGTATCGTATGATTACAGTGAACCATTTCGCATGGGGGAGACTGCAAACATAGCGGATATGCCATTCAGAGCTATAGGCGAGCCAAAACATTATTTTTTTTTGCAAGAACTGTAATGACGTCACCCAACTTTCTCAGACATTCAGCTAAGAAAGGTGTGAACAGTTTGAGGCCTCCAGTGCAGCCACATTATA
Source organism: Bufo gargarizans (assembly GCF_014858855.1). Classification (NCBI taxonomy): domain Eukaryota; kingdom Metazoa; phylum Chordata; class Amphibia; order Anura; family Bufonidae; genus Bufo; species Bufo gargarizans. The sequence continues at coordinate 4,202,392 of NC_058090.1, read as the reverse complement.
GAGATCTGCTTTCCATCAGTGTTTCATGTGTATAGTGGCGCTGCCATCATTATAGGCCCCAACCAGTAACAAAACACGGGCCTTGCGGGGGGTGAAGTGTTAATTACGCCTGGAATGAATAGGCCTACTGAAAGCGGTTTTCCAGGAACTTTACTCATAAATGCGGTATCATCTTCCACAGGCAGCGAAGGATTAATTGGCGATATTTGTAATCCCTGCCTAGGACGCAGCAGGGGCTCCAGCGGTGAGCTAATGAACATCCAACCTGCGTCATTAATAATCCATTTTATTGTTGGTTAGAGTGGTTTCCAAGAAATGGGTAAACAGCAGTATGGCTGCCAATCCAGAGGTTGTTACCTAGCTTTCCCAAGCCCCTGAAAGGCAGATCTATTTATATATGAAAAAGCAGCATGGCTGTCCTACAACATAACTAGACATAGTTGCCAGGGCTCTAGGAAAGCTAGGTGGCAGTCAGAATTTGACCACTTTCGGTGGTATAACTAAGTGTAAGAGTTGGATAATTCTAATAGCATAGAATAGGAAGCAGTGACCCATTACAATGACAGGACACTAAAAACGGATAGGCTCTACCCTGGGGTTAAAATGGCTGGTCACATCACACCATGTTCTTCCTAGAAAACCTTTTTGCATAACACTAACACCCTCATGTATGTAAAGCTGTGGAAAGAAAAACAGAAATTCACCGCTCCTGAGGTGTATTTGATATAAACGCACAGTTCTATACAGTCATATCTGTAAAAAATGTGCTGGCCCTTTAAGAAGGCAGCAAGTATTGTAAGCCAGTCAGCAATTATCTGAACTTTTGGATTCCATGTGTGGGCTGTTAAAGTCCACAGCGGGTCAGAATGTAAAAAACAGAAACGAGAAGCAGACTTACTCCATATGGGGCCACAAAGGGTGTTCAGGGGAAGACGATGGAAGTAAAGGGGTACCAAAGCTACCATGTGCCCTCCTAAGTGGCAGAAGAGCCTTAGGGCTCTCTGTGAGGCACCAGGGCTCGGGAACAACAAATTCAATTTCTGCTTACAAAGGGAAAGTTTTTAAAGACATCATGATTGTGATATCATCAGTCAAACAAATCCTTAAAGGGGTTGTCCATGTAAAAAAATGGATTACAGGTTGTCCTGCTGCTGGTACCTCCCACAATAAGCCATAAGCGTTGGGGGCAGTATTATATATTTTATTTACTTGAGCAATGGCTGTACTTGCGTGAAACGTGACAACTATTCTGATCCTGACATATATTCAGAGCAGCTGTCACTTTCCTTCTATTCCTCATATACAGTGCATTTATTGAGTAGAGGTCCACAATAAGTACATGAGAAAGCTCCTACAAAGAGTGGGCTCTATCCTGAGGCATGATGGGAACACATTTTTTTTACCGAAACCTATTTTTTAATAGGTCTGTAAGGAACTTTTATGGATTATAGAAGTTTATAACAACTGGGAGCCGAATTACTCTTCAGGCTAAAAAGTTGTTTCTTATGTAGTTTTTTTGAGTCGGGGCCAGAAGTAGATCCAGAAGAAGTTCTCCTTTTTTTTTTTTATTTCTCATTCCCCCTGAATGCACTCGTGGCTTTGGCTTAAAGGCTTACATTTTTTTTTAATAAAAACATGTGTGATTCCAGCCTTAAAAAGTCAATACAGCAGTATCTGTGGATGACAGCTACATGTCATCTGGTTATTGCTGTATCTGCAGAATCAGAGCCAAATCCAATACGGTTCATGGTGACCTTAATTTCCTATGTCAGAGTCCATAGCGGAGGCGCAGGGTTGCATAATGGCCCTTTAGCAGGAATTCCAGATTGAAAACAGACACAACCAGGTATGCAGTGAACACCGTTAGTGGTAGGGGGTGGGGGATGTATTACAAGACACCCAGGTAAAAAAAAGTGGACTACTATTAGGGCAGGTTGAATGGATCATCAACATTGAAGCATTACAAGTGTTAAAGGTAAATTGTAATCTGACACCATAAACGGGTAGACCCTGTCCCAGAACTTGATTGTTCATGCATGACAACCTGATGGGAAACCAATGGGAAATATAGAGACCTACAATCTCTCTTAATTAATTTTGGGCCCCATGAACCAGATGCACACAGGGTCACTCCTTCCATTATCCCCCTATAAGCCCCAACAGAGGCTCAAATTTTTGTTCTTGTGCAGGGCCTCATTTAGCTATCTGGCCTTACTCTACAAGCGCGTGTTTTTAATATTTCCCAAAAAGTACAGTAACATTTCTGAATAATTTAACCAAGGACAACAGTTCTAGTGTATTCACATGCAAAGGAGTTTTTACTTAAGCATCGGCGTCATTTTTCTTGGCAACTGTCTATAATGGTGTTGTCCAGTTTGTCAGCCCTTAGAGACCCCTGGAGCTGGCCAAGGATTGAAAGGGCTTACAGAAAATGGTATTAATGTTGAGTCACTTTGCATATGTCTAGCTAGCACGATGGAGTGCAGTGTGAAGTTTCCAGAAAGCCAAACGTCCTGTGGGCCAAACTGGATGACTTAACCAGAAAAACAAACTATGGTGGGGCCTGGATGTGATCTGAAAATGCAGCCACAAAAAATTAACTCCCTCTGCTCTCAAAATGAGAGGCTTTTTAATAAAGTAGGTTGACTAATGCCAAACAACAGGGACTTTATTTCTAGAAGATACTCATAGTCCTGCAGATACATCAGCCTCTGTTGGGTGATATGACCATGCTAGAGACTTTTCATACACGTTATCTACAAATCTAGTGTCCATCTCTTGGTATCCTCCATCTTCAGCTGGGGACTCAAAGGACTCAAAGATTCCTTCTAGGGTTGGGCCGTCAACCCCAGACAAACAACCCATGCAGATTTTTTTTTCAAAATGGAGACTGACCTTAAAAGTATATTACTACTATGATGCCACCACAGAACCCAAGAGCGGCAGTGCTTTATATCGTTTTATAGATGCATAGTCAATTTGAACACTTCTGCAGAAGCTTTGTGAGGATGGCAGGCTAACAAAAAAGAGGTCTGCCAGACAGACATAATGCATTCCTCATGGAGGAGGGGAAGAGACTTTCATGGAGCCAAACACACCTCATCTATTGTATGCCACAAAGCCTGCTTGATTTGACAATGTAACTATAAAAGGTGTTGTCCACTTTTTTTTTTTTAAACCAAAAGCAGGACCTGTCAAGGGAACTATACTTATCAGTTCCCTGTCACTGGGTTTCAGTTCTGGGGTCCTGGCCAGTCCCAGCATGTAAACTTAGTTCAGGGATGGGGTCACATATGCCCTGCAGCCAAAGGCTCACTTCTGGGGCATGCAACCCTGTTCCTGAAGGAAGTTTACATGCAGGGATCGAAAGTGCTGCAAAGATGGAGCTCGGGATCCACTGAGCTAAAACCTAGTGGTAGGGAAAAGGTAAGTATAAATTGCTTGACAGGTCAACAGGTGAAGATATGAGGAAGATTTAGAGAAAAAAAAAAAAAAACAACATGGACAATACCTTTAATACCTAGGCACTACTTTCTAAATTTCATTTAAAATGATATCAAATATAAATAACAAATTTACAGTCCATGTTGTAACTGGAGTTTTCCAAAAAATTACATTACAAAAGTTATGCACAATTATTTTGTGTGGCCAGTAATAACTGTTTGGGGCCTGAAGTGACCTCTCCAAGGGCACCCTACCGATTTCCAACTAAATATATTATAGTACAGGTCTATGTAACAGGACTTGTTAGCATAGAGAATGTGGAGAAGATTTAAATGCCAGGCTCCTAATTAACCTGCCAGGTACTGCTAATGCCACATGACTAATCACCCAAGGGGAACTGACATTTCAATTGTCTGTCACTGAACTAATCCCATTCAGTACGCCAGAGTGTCTGTACACATGGAAAATGTCAACTAAAGGGAACGCACGTGGACACTGACGTAAACATGGAGCGTGAAATACATACAGGAGACCACACACTCTTGTTTGCCCCTCTGGGCAAAGTACCATGAAGAGTCCGCTTTATGCTTCCAAAATGGTTGTTGAAAACACAACATTCACAAAAAACTAAAAAACTAAACAAAGGCAAGTTATGGTTATGAAACACATGCCTGACTTAGTAGAAGACAGAAACCCACAAGTTGTCCACCTAGAATCAAGTGCAAACCGGAGGCCTTACAACTACTGTGCAGTTGACAAGATCACTGCAAAAGGTTGGTGCTTGGTATAACACATACAGAAGGTCTGGATTATCTAAATCGGGCATGCTCAAGCTGCGGTCCTCCAGCTGTTGTAAAACTACAACTCCCACAATGCCCTGCTGTAGGCTGTTCAGGCATGCTGGGAGTTGTAGTTTTGCAACAGCTGGAGGGCCACAGGTTGGAGCATGCCTGATCTAAATCCCTAGAACCCGGCACCTGAAGGGGTCACAGGGGAGCATATGTAAAACATAGGTTGGGTGTGGCCATTGAGATACTGTGGTGAGAAATTCTGTTAATTCTTAGGATAGGCCATAATTGCTTGATTGGTGGGACATTCATGGCCTATCCTCAGATAAGCCATCAGTGTTTTAGTCTTGAAAGGACCCTTTAAATAGAGACCTAGGAAGGTGATATCGGGTGGAAATGTACAACACTGGTCCAGAAATGTATGATTTGGAAAGCAACAGAAATACTTTAAAAATAGCTAAATGCAATAAATCAAGGACTCAAAGAGAAACAGCTGATAATAAAACTTCTAGGCTGAATCATTAAAACCTAGGTCTGACCATAAGATCTAAACAATATGAAGAAATGACAGGACACCACCAGTCTCATTGTTTACTTCAAGGGCTGGCAATACTAGAGTGACTAAAACCTCCCCTCCTCCCCAAGCCCTCCAAGCCCTCCAAGTGCTGGGGAAAGAACGGTCGCATCTGGCAGCCATTAGTGATCAGCCCCAACTCAAACATCTGTATTTTGTTTGGCTATTTTTCAACTTTCTTCCCATCCTCCACCAGAAACAGTGACTCAGACTGAAAAAGTTTACAAGAAGAAAAATACAGATGTCTTGGCCAAACTGTCCATCAGGGGGTCAAGAGGAGAGTAGTAAATACCTAGATCAGGAAACCAAACTATGCTGAGGTAAAGCTCTAGGGTAGAATTATAGAAGATATTAAATATCTACCATGATAAAAAAAAAAAAAAATGAGAAGCGACCACGTATATGTCACAGACTGTGACCTTTAAAAGATTTCCCAGAATCAACACTTGAACACTTGTCTTCGATCCATAAGATAGGTGATGTGTCTGATCACTATGGGTGCTACTGATGGGACAGACATCCACCTGAGCAGCAGACGTGCATGAATGCTGCCACTCCATTCACTGTGATAGGAACTGATGGAGATAGTCTCTTGTTTGATCTCATCTTTCATGTGGATCAGAATTGTGGGTGATCAGAAACACATCACACTGTGTAAATATGGATATCCTGACGACAATAATAAAAGTGTATGCGCCAAATGATTGTTCGGACACATGCAGTGCCAATAACTGCTCCATGTAAATGAAGCTAAATGATGAGAGCCAACTGAGATGCTATATCATGAACTGGAACTTACTTTAATGGCCAAAAAAGGTCCCTTAGACCCTCACCACAAGACACATCTATGAAAAACCTTGTGAATACTTGTAAAGTTCATTGAGCCTACCATTAGAAGCCAAGATAGTCAAGCTGCTGTTTAACTATATGGCGTTGTTTTCAGAACTTTATAGACCTGCTGTGAAAGTCTAGTCGTTCCATGGAACTATACACATGAAAAAGGGGTATACATACATAATACAGACAACTGCAATAAGGCTACTTTCACACTAGCGTTCGTCGGTCCGCTCGTGAGCTCCGTTTGAAGGAGCTCACGAGCGGACCCGAACGCCTCAGTCCAGCCCTGATGCAGTCTGAATAGGCGTTCAGCCTCCGCTCCTGATGCAGTCTGAATGGGCGTTCAGCCTCCGCTCCGCTCGCCTCCGCACGGCCAGGCGGACAGCTGAACGCTGCAAGCAGCGTTCAGCTGTCCGCCTGGCCGTGCGGAGGCGAGCGGATCCGTTCAGACTTACAATGTAAGTCAATGGGAACGGATCCGCTTGAAGATGACACCATATGGCTCAATCTTCAAGCGGATCCGTCCCCCATTGACTTTACATTGAAAGTCTGAACGGATCCGTCCCAGGCATCTTGCGCACTTAGAAATTTTTCTAAGTTATTAATGCAGACGGATCCGTACTGAACGGAGCCTCCGTCTGCATTAATATGATCGGATCCATTCAGAACGGATCCGATCAAGCGCTAGTGTGAAAGTAGCCTAAGCATGAACAAGACTAGTTACAAACTGCTACAGAAGGAGAGAGGGTCCTGCCTGCAAGGGCTTACAATCTACAAGATCTAGTGTATATCCAGCTGAAGACATTGAGATTTACTCAGAACCCGCACAAGATCTACCTGCAGATCCTGATCTACTCGTTGTCTACTTTGGGTAGAATCATGACGAGAGGACTCTACACTGGAAGACTTAAAGGGTTTCTACCATCTCATTTTGACCTAATTAGCTTTCAGACACTAGCGATCTGCTAGTGTCTGATCTACCTAACAATGCTATTGTCAGACCTTTGTGTGGATCCGTTTCACAAAAAAACGAATATGATATGCTAATGAGCCTCTAGGTGCTATGGGGGCGTCTTTTCAGCACCTAGAGGCTCTGTCGCAGCGTGCGTCTGTATTCGGCGCAATGACTGTCTGAACGCTCCCTGCGCCGGCATCTCCACTGCGCCATCTGTTCCTCGGAGCACTCTGACGTAATCGGCGCAGGCATAGTGGAGATGTCTGTGCAGGGAGCAGTCAGACATTCACTACGCCTGCGCCGAATACAGACGCGCACGGCACAGGCGCGAGAATTAGTCCGCTGGCTGAGATGGAGGATGGCATTCTAGAGATGGACGGGCTTGACGGACGAGCGGGGCGGCATACAGTGTGAGTAGACAGAGCCTCTAGGTGCTGAAAAGACGCCCCCATAGCACCTAGAGGCTTCATTAGCATATCAATAAAAGTTCGTTTTTTAGTGAAACGGATCCACACAAAGGTCTGAGAATAGCATTGTTAGGTAGATCAGACACTAGCAGATCGCTACTAGTGTCTGAGAGCTAATTAGGTCAAAATGAGGTGGTAGAAATCCTTCAAGACTAAAATCAACCAGGGGAAGTGAGAGAATTGAAAACAAAAGATGCACAGTTTATAGGGAACCCGTCATCAACTTTATGCTGACCTCACTGAGGGCAGCATAAAATAGTGACAGAAATGCTGATGTCAGCAGTATGTCACTCATGAGCTAAAAGTAAGTGGTTGCTGAGAACCAGCCTCATAACCATTACAGCTCAGGCCTAGAAAAGAGTCACATCTACCTGAGAAGAGTCCTGGTTATTCCTAATCTCCTGCCCACCTGCTGATGATTGGCAGTTCTCTCCTAGAGAGGAAGGGAGAAAACTAGGTAGAAGACGGTCAGTCATCAGCAGATGGGCGAGGAGAGCAGGATATTATGAATAACCATGGACTCTCTTAAGAGGCCATGACTCTTTTCCAGGCCCAGGCTGCAATAATTGTGATGTTGGTTCTCGGCAACCCCTTATTTTTAACTTTTAAATGGCAGACCTCTGAAATCAACTCACCTGTCTCTTCTTTATGCTGCCGTTACTATGGGCAACATAAAGTTGATGACAGGTTCCCTTTAAAATAAAAAAAAATAAAAAAGTGACGAGGAAAATGTGGGATTCCCGTGTCATAATTTGCATGCCAATGCCATCTCCTGTACTTCCAGCTAGCTACATCCCAGATTACTTGCGGGAAGATAGGGACACCTACCATGGCCTTTGTCTCAAATTCCAATCTTTAACCATACAGGAACTCATCCCAATACCTGGCCTGCTAGATAAGGAGATAATCAGGCAGGCTCTTAATGGAAAGGAGATATCCTTTCTGGCACAACGTCATACAGAAAGCCTGTGCCAGACAATTGACACAACATCCTCCTCCAGACGTCTCTTATAAGAGTTTGAGAGAACAGCTATAGCTAAAAACCCATCTATTAGGAAATTGTCATACCTTCAAGCTCACCTTGGTCACTGTAGCCCTTTTACTAAAAAAACTGAATTTTTGTGTGCTTGGGAGAGAGCTAGGTATTTCTCTGTCCAACTCTGAAATTAGTGTTCTGCAAAAGTCTTCTGGTTTTTCGTCTTGCATTAGATTACAGGAGAACCACTATAAAGTACTAGAGGATACCATACTCCTGAATAGTTTCAAGCACATTAGTCGACTGATAATGGTATTTGTTGCCGATGTGTGAAAGACAGGATCTCTCCCACAGATGGTGGAATTGTCCCTTGATTAAACCTTATTGGCATCAGATACAGCTATCCATTTGGAAGGTCTGCTCAGTGGACATCTCTCTTAGCGAAGTAGGACAACACATTTTCCCTTACCAGATCTAATCTAGCCACGCACCTGATTGCTGCAGCTAAATCCCTGGTCCCTCTTTTATTGGAGGCAAGTGATTCCATCTTCTTTCCAAGATTGGGTGGGTAAGGTCAGTTTGAAGAAACAAGTTTCAAAAACTTTGGGTTCCTTGGCTCTCAACATTCCCAAAACCCTAAAGCTTTCTCCCCAAATAAAGGAAATACTGGGCAGACATTCTACCGACTCTCTCCCTGTTGCCTCCCCAGCCATAAAAGCCACTAGCCATCTTCCTCCCTTTCCTTTTATCGTAATCTCTATCTTTTTCCATCTCCTGTTATATTTTAAGATTACGGCTACGTTCACACGACATGAAAAACGGAAACACTGTTAGTTTTTCACTGCCCTTTTTGCATCCATTTTCTATTACTTTTACTCACCTTATCCACATGCAGGAACAGTCGTTCCTCACTTGATGCAGAAGGACCAGTGCTTCCAGCGCGATGACGTCACCATGCTCTTCCAGCGATCACGCTGAAAGAGGATCAACTGTCTCTGCTTGTGCAAGTGGAGAGGTGATTCATCTTTTATAATTTTTATTTTAACCCTTAAAACGCTATTTTTCACTAGTGTACCCCTTTTTTAACGGCTGTTAAACGGGTGTATTCCAGTAAGCGGCCATTAAAAAATTTCTTATTGATTTCAATGGGGCCTGTCAGGCGGTGAAACTGGCCAAAAATAGGACGTCCTATTTTTTGATGGATGCTATTCACCGGCCATAAAATAAAAAAAGTCCATCTGAATAGTCCCATTACAAAAACAGCTATCACACGTCCGTTTTTCACGTGTGAATGTAGCTCAACACTTGCAATTTGTATGAAGACTGAAGATACCATGTTGTGTCAGCACTGTGGATTGCCTACTCCCATCCTCCTATCCTCCCTCACGTTTATTCACTGCTTCTCATGTCATTGGATGCATTTTCATGCACTACAGTAGCTCGCTCTAGGTTATTATTATATCCATGTTGCGTTTTTCTTCAGGCCCCATGTCTAGGACGCTGTGAGTTCCAGCCCCACCGCGGGTCTACTCACTTGTACTCACAGCATCATTTGAGTACGGGACAGTAGACCGGCAGTTGGGCTGGAACTCACAGCATCATAGATCACTACAGTGCAATGAGTTCATCTCACATGAACTGTGGTGGGTCCAGGAAACGTGGCCATAACGTGGACCACATACAGCCATGTGAATGCAGTGTTGGGATGAGGTACAGTTTAGAAAGTTGTACTCCATCCTGAACTGTTCTTTGGAAAGTACAAACTTGCTAACTATGCAAATACCACAAAGAAAATGCTAAAGTGAAAAAATGCTACAACTCAGGTAAGACAAAAAAAAAAAAAAACAGGAGACAGATTTTAGCACAACATTTACAAGTGCAACTTGCAACTACATTCCCCCTCCAAGTCGGATTGATGCAGTCCGTATATAGCTGCAGCATAGGAGGACTTTCTATTCTAAGGGAAAGTCCATTAGTCTCAGAGGGAGAGCGGACTATTTGCAGGATTAGATCTGATAGGAGAAATGAACAAATACTGATCTTTAGACTCGGGTACAAAGACAACAGACAGGAAAGTAATGAAAATAATCCAACTGCCTGTTAACAAAAACATTAAAAAAAAAAAAAAAAAAAAAAAAAAAAAGTGAAAGGCTCTTTTAACAAGCGCCCACTGACTTGTATGTATATCCTTGATTGCTGTTAGTTCGGGGGGAAAATTGCCCCATGTAAGGAAGCTTTCTTTTTACGCAAGCTGTGAAGGAGCGCCGGTAGGCCACATGTAATTTGCTTGTACATGGCCTGATGCAGACTGGCGTTCCCATCAGCCGATCATCAGCCCATGTAAAGGGTCTTAGGGTATGCTCATATAGCATTTTTTACATGGATTTCGGCCTGTTTTATGCAACATGAAAAATATTTAAAAAAAAAAAAACAAAACAAAAAAAAACGTTGTCACGGTTTCCAGACCGAAATGAAAGCAAGTATCCACATGTGGATCCACAGGATGATCTGTGCATTTTCAGACGGTTCCCACAGCAAATACAGATTGGATTTTTCCATGTAGATTGCTCCATGTAGACATACTGTACCTTAAAAGGGGAATACCTTATCCCCTATCCACAGGGTCCCCCACGGAGCGGCAGGTCGGACATGCGTGCTGCTGCTCCAGTCATTTCTATGGGAACTCTGGAGATAGGCGAGTGCTGTACTCGGCTTTCTCATAGAAATGAATAGATAAGTCGTGCGCATTCCCAACGGGTCGCTCAATTCATTGCCCCTAGATTGGGGCATAACTGGTTTGAGATTTAGGGATCTGGAAAGGCTGTAACAATGGCCATATTGGGTGTCATCCAGCTTTCTCACAAATAGATGCAACAGAAGAAGAAAAAAGGAAGTCTTGTGAAATGTAACATATACCAGAATACAGAGAGAGCACCGCACAGAAATTCTGCGGCTCGTAGGGACTTTCAATGAGTCTTTGTTGTCTGAATTACCCTTTTACAGTAGCCCAGCCCCAAAAGTGAGGGTGCTGGCACCCACAGAACACTGGTCCTCCTGTATGGAGACAACAGGGTCTTTGATGGTGGTTTAAGGGAAAGTGACAACCAACTTGAGCAGTTCTGCCCTGACTGAAGGGCCTGGTAGCAATTTTCAGTTTTCCATACATGGCTTATTATGCACTTCAGTCCTCAGGAGCATTTCCCTTAGAAATACAAGTCGTAGTCACTGCGGTCTCCTGCAAAGCTGATGGGCGACAACCACTACAGTGGCCTTACAGGGCATATGGATGTCATTAAAGAGGACCCGTCGCCTCTCCTGATATGTCTGGTTTTAGTACGGTAACTACTTGCATTCTCCATGTAATAATTATGGAGCATCTATTCTTAAGACTGTGTTGTGCTATTCTTTTATTATTCCTACTAGAAACTATGAGTGAATTGTTAGCAGTTTGTAATAAAAGGTCCAGATGGGTGTTACCAGTTGGGGGGTGTCAGCACTAGTGTTGAGCGAACTTGTGTTTTAAGTTCGGCGTCTAAAGTTCGGGTTATCGAAGAATCGCGTTATGGATTCTAAATTCCATTATGGTCTGTGGTAGCGGAATCCACAATGCGATTCTTCGATAACCCGAACCCGAACTTTAGACGCCGTACTTAAAACACAAGTTCGCTAAACACTAGTCAGCATTGATTGTACAGCATCAGACTGACACAGGGACAGTCTCCTAACTGGTAACACCCATCTGGACCTTCATTGCAAACCGCTAACAAATTCATAAAATTAATAAGAATAGGTGCTCCAAAATTTTTATTACAAGGGGAATGCAATAAAAGGGGTCGAGCAAGAAAAGAAAATGGCCCCGGCAGACACGGCTCTTCATTTGAATGGAGGAAAGATAGGATAAAAGCTAATTGACAGGGGTTTCTCAAGGCGATCAGCTGATTACAAGGTTGGCTTTATGAGACAACCCCTTTAAGAGTTGTCACCCAACTTTCCACAGTGTCACCCAACTTTCCACAGATCATAAACATCAGGTGTCTAGCGTCCGTAGAAAATCCATCCGTGAAGAAACCCTGTTTGGTCCGTGTGTCTGTTTTTTGCCCTTTGTGTGTCATCCATATACCATGGACACTGCTCAGATGAAAATTAATTTCCAGAACATCTCCCACCAATGATCGGTGAAACACTGACAGATGTATAAGTCTAGGACGTATAGACTTTAATGGTCATGTTTGGTTTGCAACGTGGACAAAGTAGTGCATGTCTCCATAATGAGTAAACACATTAAAATCAATAGGTACGTGTGTTGTCTGTGGAAAATGCAGATAGCACACGTCCATGAAAAACACAAGTGTGAACAAGGCCTAACCGCACTGTCTGTCTGCAGAGTCGCATTCCATACAGATGTAACATTAGTAATCCACTCGGGGGGCTGCTGTTTACAATTAATATAGCTGGACAGATGACTTTCCTCCAGCGCAATGAGACAAGTTGGGGGCCATTTTTAACGCATTCCAGTGAAATTTAAAAGGAACCAAACAAATGCCAAAAAATGGAAGGTTCCCACAATGGGAATGGGGGGAGGCAGAAAATGTCCAGCCCACCCTGAGTCAGATGGAAGGATTCTGGCGAAGCTAGGTCACAGTTTCCCATGGAAGGAATTAATGTAGGATGCAGGAAATCTGAAACCTCTGTCAACTGGAATCCTTTCTTAAAGAGATATGGATTGTAAAGTCTTGATATGCGGTGCACATCAATACAGGCTAGTGTTCCCTGTTGTCAGCCATTTTTAGACAGGGGTTGGAAGGGGAAGAGGTTGACTTTAAAGTTCTTCAATGGAAAGCCCTCAAAAATCCCCCAGTGAGCACTTTATGTAACGTATCTCTGGAGGGACCCCTTTAATGACAACCTTGTGCCCCTCAGAATGGTCACGGTTACTGCTCGGGTTGTCGACTCCTGTACTGCTGCATCAATGGGCGAGTTTACCATTCTGGGGTGTGGAAAACCCGAATGACAACCCTTGTAGGAGCTGCAGTCACTGACGAACCTCCAAAAACATTTCCACCATGATGTGTGGCATGAGTATAAAATGATATTCCAGCATTTCCAGGTATATCTGCTCCTGGGAAAGCTGAATGGCTACCAAAGGAGGTTTTCTAGCAGTCCTGAATGTCAGATCGGTCTAGCGCCACAGTCTGGTCTCCACCTGCTTCTTGTTGCTGCATACTTAGGAGGATCCACCATTCAGGAGTTTGGGAAAGCTGGGTGGCGCCTGAAATAGATGCAGATTCCTGACCCTGTCAGAGCCGCGGGGTTGCAGCGTGACCTTGACTGACCAGATGTGATAAAACAAGTATAGGCCAAACCAAAGGTGGCAAATAAATAACAACCTAGGCCGTTAAGACTTTGCCTGAGGGTAAGGGACCACGATAACAGAAATCCTGCATAGACCCACACTGCGGAAATGTCTGTATTCGAGGATAAGCCAAGATTCCAGTCAGTCTGCAGCTGGAAAGTCACTTGAGGTAAAAGAAGGGGGAGAGGAATGTGCAGAACCCTTCACAAAGTCCAGCCATATAGTGCCAAGCACATCCAGGACCTGGCAAAGGAGAAAGAACAGCTGCCCACAACAGCCAATCAGTTCTCTTCCCTCATATTCTAACCAGCTCTCAAAGATATAAGCTGGAATCTGATTGGCTGCTGTGGACAACGGCTCAACACTACCCCGAATCGGCAATTATATACAAGTCTTATGGGCTCAGTCATATTGGACTCACGGATAAGCAGAGACTCCCGGACTTCTGGAGGAGAAGGCAAATTAAGCTGGGTGCAACATCTGAGACCTGTATTCATGTGGTCTGGGGTCTGTATTTCTCAGCTTTCTCTACCCAGGGGTGGGCAACATGAGGCATTTCTTTGAGAGTTCAGAAAAAAATCAGACAGACAAAGTACGCATGCTGGGAGTTGTAGTTTCACAACAGCTGGAGTGCCGCAGGTTGCCCATCCCTGCTAGGCAGAGTGACGACATGTTCATGTGTCACGTGGCCTAGGAGCAGCTCAGCCCATTGAAGTGAATGGGGCTGAGCACGATACCAAGCACAGTGCTGTGCTTGGCGAGCTGCGAGAAGGCTGCGGTGTTCACAGGAGAGCTGGTGCCCTCTCAAACAGCCCAGGTGTCGGACCCCCACAATCAGATACTGATGACCTATCCTGAGGATAAGTCATCAGTATACAAATCTTAGAAAACCCCTTTAAATATCCCTATTTTGACTTTTGAAATGTTGGCAAGTATGGGTCTGGGATCTGTATGTGCTTATGGGTCTGGGGTTTGCAGGGTCTTTATTAGTTTAGGTGGTCAGATCTGATCATACATGGCGGCCCTACTGGGTGTCACCCAGCTTTCCCAGAATAAGAATAACTGAAAAACGGACAGACGAGAATCATCTAAGCTGTTGTATTTCATAGGGATTTTACACCCCCCGCGCACATTTCAGTTTTGTCATTTCATTATAAACAATACACTTATCTCTTCACTAGCGGAACAGAAGCTGGGCGTGAAGGGGCTCTTTGTCGGATGGTTGCCCCCTTCCCCCACACACAGATCCAGTGTATGCTGAGATATATATTTAGCTATGTTATTATAAGGCTCTTATTCCGCCTGGCACCAACCCCGCAGACACTGTTACAACTACACTGCTCTTTGTGGCTGAGGTGAAAGAAACCAGTTATTAAATGGATTGTCCTTTATTTAAAAGAAGAAAATTAAAGGGAAATCGTCTGAATAAAAAAATTATAATAATAATAATATATTACTAAAAAACAATAATCATACTTCCCCTGACTTTATGCACATAGCTTCTAGAACTTTATTTCTGCAGGAATTTGTGTCATGCTCCGCCCACCCTATGTATAGGTGGATGAACTACACTCAGGACAGACAGGCTCCCTATAGCATAGGGGGGTCCAGCAATACTGTAAATAGTAGGGAGTGCCCGACACCCCGAGGGAAAACTAAACATTCAGTTACCCATTTTCACAGTGTTTAAAACCAATACGTACTGTATGTGGTATACCGTAGAGCATCAGTGGTGCCAACAGCATCTGCTCTAGTGATGCTCTAGTCATCTGCAGACGGAAGCTGTCCCAGATCAGATTTCAAAGGGTTAGTAACAAAACAGAGGCCCAGCCGCCCATCCAGCCGTGTGCCCCTATAAACTTGGCAAGAAGTAAAGCTCTAGGACTAGTAACCACTA
Source organism: Bufo gargarizans (assembly GCF_014858855.1). NCBI lineage: Eukaryota > Metazoa > Chordata > Amphibia > Anura > Bufonidae > Bufo > Bufo gargarizans. Next base: position 4,187,101 of record NC_058090.1, on the reverse strand, counting down.
GACATATTTTACCGGAAGCAGTTATTTTGTAGACCTCAGATAAGGGCGAGGTGCAGGAGATAACACCATGCAGTTACTGTATGATAGTAGCTAGAGATGAGCGAATTTCCGCTTATGAAATTCGCTCACACTTCGTTTGGTGAATTGCGTTATGGATTCCGTTACCACGGACCATAACGCAATTCTATGACGGAATGCCTGTTATAATAGAAGTCTATGGGCTGCATAACGGATCCGTCCCGTTTCCGTTATGCGTCTCTAGTAGCCAGCATGTTATAATAATATGTGTAGGATCCGTATATAATATGTCATGATAGGTCTCCCCTATAGTCGGGGCCTTGAAGAAAGTACAAAGGTGTCATTCCTCAGAGCCTGGTACAGGGGCCCGGCGGCTCCTGGTACCAGAATGATCCTTTCCAGACATTCTGTAGCGTGGCCAAGAATTCCACAGCAGTGAATTTAGGCTGACTACATCTACAGGGTGAGCGGTGGACAAGCAAAGACATGCAGGGTTAAAGAAAGTAAATACCTACTGCTCATACTAAACTAACAAAAAAACCTGGTGAATCCGCTATGCCTGGTAATGTGGCATTGGGCAAAAGTCACTCCAGAAATTGCTCGATGGTCTTGTGGACCAGTGATGGCCATCCTGACCACACAGCCTGCTCTGTCTTCAATAATTAAAGTGGTTCAGGGTGAGGGCTGCCAAAGAAGCGGTCCCCTATTTATTACCTCAAAATGTTTGAATGGGAATTTTACAAAAAGTGTCTCTGTGGTCTCCATGGTAACAGACTACAAACAATCCCTGTGTAGTCTCACCCAGCAGTAGTTGGGGATCAATTATTAAGGGACTTGCAACTATAGTTATAATATTAGTCGCAAGTTCTATTTTCTACCTGCTGTGCAACTAAATTTAGTCGCACGGCCAGTTTTACGTCGTGTTTGGCAGTTGGGCGGGGTGGAGGCCTGTCGGGGGCCATGATGGGACTCCGGCAACTGCAAAATTACTAACATTCACGCTTGAAAACAGGCAACAGGGGCTGGAGTAGTTTTTCTTTCCAGGTGCACGGACTGCCTTAGATGAGCCTTTATTCGCCTCGGCATAAATTAGCCCATCTTACAGCAGTATGGAGGGAGGGGGACAAGGATAGGACCGTTCTTTTAGGGGCCGGCCCTTCCGTTCCGCAAAATGTGGAACGCACATGGCCAGTATGCGTGTTTTGTGGGTGGATCTGCAATTTGTGGACCGCAAAACACCCAACGGTCGTGCGCATGAGCCCAAAACCAGTAGTGGAACCTACAGAGAAAAAGGTATAATAGAAAAAAGTGTGCTTCTTCTGTGTTTGGCTTCCAAATACGGACCATGTGAAGGAGGCCAAAAAGCAAGGGATGGATGGGAAAAAAGGGTTTGGGGGGTATTCCGTAACCATGGAAACATGGGTGATATGAATGAGGGTCCTATTATCCATCCTTGGTGGGAGAGCATGTAACAAGTGCTGTCATTTTCAGGTTTCCTTCATTACCCTTTACTTCAACGGAGCCAATGGAGGCCGAGAGGGAGCAGGACCCCTCGATCTCAGAATCAATGGGGATCCCAGAGGCCAAACTGCCACCAATCAAATTTTGTGCCCAGGTGTGCCTGATGTATCATAAAAAGTAAATCAATAAAAGAAAAAACGTTCATATATGTTGTATGGAGGAGGGGGGGGGGGGTGTTCCTGGAATACAAAGGAAAACACAAACATGATGGTTTGCTGGAAAGGTCATTGCTTCACCTCGGAGCAGATGCGTTGACCTTCTCAGTAAATCCTGTTTATCAGTCCTCCCAACCCTGAGGGTTACAGATTACCTCCCCTTCAGGTCCCACCCAGCATTAGAATGCAGAAAGCTGACAACTGGAAACCTATCCATCCCTAATTGTGGGCCCTCCTCTGGGCAAGCCTGTCACTATGAATATATACACTTTGGACAATATCCTATATAACTAAGCTCATCTCAGTGTCCTCCAGAGATCACCTACAAGCTGTAGGGGAACCATGTTCCCTGCAGCGCACCCACAGGACAAATCGAGCATTACACGGTTCCTATATGAATCAATGGGCTGTCTATGTAATGTATGGACGTTCCGGGTTCTCCATCAAGAGTGGTTCTTTATAGGTGGTCTCTGCTCCAGCTGAATGAAGGTCCTGAATGAAGGGAACCCACAATTATCTCAGCATGCACTAATAGGGTACAAGAAAATCAGGTTTACGGTTTTATATAAATAAAGCTTCATAGTGAAAGGTCCTGCAACTTTCTAATACTCTTTTCAAGATCTCTGCTTTCAGTCAGTGAATGGGAATAGTTATTCACATCCAGAAGCTGAAAACCTGTATAGACCTAACAACAGCCAAGAGTCTTCTGCAATTGTATCCAGGGTAGACAATCCTCTGTGAACTGAGCACCCTGGACTGTAGGCTGATACACTGTAGCAAACTATCACAACAGAAAAGAGATTTGTGCTGCTATCAGCCTCCAAATGTAAACCAAAATGTCCTAGTCACTGACTGCAAACAGAGATCTTGACAATAGCAACTGGCACGCGAAAGGGAATGTATGAAAGCTGTACACAGTAAGGCCTCCTGCACACGAACGTGTGCCCCCGATGGTCGTGCTGCAATGCACGAACACCGACTGTGGGGCAGCCGCAGCGGATCGCGACCCATTCACTTTAATGGGTCCGCGATCCGCCTGTTCCGCAAAAAGATAGGACATGTTTTATCTTTTTGCGGAACGGAAGTATGGGACAAAACCCCAGGGAAGCACTCCGTAGTGCTTCCGGAGGGTGCCGTGCTTCCGTTCCGCATCTCCGGCTTTGCGGAACCATTGAAGTGAATGGGTCCGCATCTGTGATGCGGAATACACACGGAACAGTGCCTGTGTATTGCAGATCCGCAATATGCCAACGGGATACCTACGGTTGTGTGCAGGAGGCCTAAGGGAGATTTTCAAACTGGTGCAAAGGAAAAGTGCTTTAGTTGCACATAGAAACCAATCAGATTCCACCTTTCAGTTCCCAAAGGAGCTCTGAAAAGTAAAAAGTGGAATCTGATTGGTTGCTGGGGGCAACTAAGCCGGTTTTCCTTTACACCAGCTTTGATAAATCTCCAACTCCAGTGTTTCTGGTGCAAATGTTTGCACAAGCGGTGGTTTGCACAAAAAGCAACCTTTGGGCATTTTAGGTCGATTACGTGTTTTTGTAAGAGGCTGAAGAAGCAACAAATTTATTAAGATGCCATTTAATAAATTCATCAGCTCCGACTCCACAGGACTTTTTACCAAGACTGACGTATGAAATCAGTCTTAGTAAATGTGCACCAAAGCATGTTAGAAATTGGGATGTATGAACTACAAGGATGAAAGGGTCAGTCCTGTAAACTGTCAGGGTTGCTAGGATACGTGCAGTTACCGGAGGTGCGTGACAACTTGACAACCCCTCGTCCCACATTCATTTCTACCCAAGGCTGGAACCACCGGAGAATTTATTTCAGCATGTACTGATGCACTTTTACATATTTCTGGAGTTCCCCTTTAAGTTCTGAAACTGCTGCCTACATCTGATGTAAATTAGATGCAGCAGCTGCTCCAATTTACAGCACCTAGCCTCAAAGTACACCTGCTGACAAGTAGTTGTAACTGAGGAACAAGTACAAAGCGACATCTACAAAACCGGTCCTAAGGGTCTAGGAGGGTAACCGGCAACGCAGGGCAAAAAGGGTGGAAAAGTCGACCACTTTGGAGAGAAATTTTTAACGAAACTTTTTTTAAAATTCCAAAAAGAGCAGTGAAAAACTTTAACGGTTTCAGATGTGTCACCTCCCCTCCCCCCCCCCCCCCATTCCCATAATCACAGCTGTGCTCATACATGTTGGCCCCTATCCAGATGCGGAGCGTTAGAACATCTGCACTGTCCGCCCTTTAAGGATTTGGATGTAGACATTGGGAAGCACCGGAGAATATGTTGGAGGTGAATAAGACCCCCCAAAAAATTAAGGTGAACCCCCCAAATGAATCCTATAATTAAAAATAAAGTCGGTGACTACCTCACCCCACTATGTGCTGTGACGGACAGGAATAAAATAACTTTATTAGCTATTTTGTTTCCTTACCGTATTATAGAGCGAGTCGCTCTCGGCCACCTCGGACAGCTCACTCAGTTTACGGTCCCATTGTATGACAGGGTCTCCGCTCTCCAGTATCTCCATGGTCTTCTCGATAAGCAACACAAAGAGTTAATTGCAAGTGGGATGTGAAGAGTATAGATTACTAGGATACAAAATACTGACGTGCAGTTTAAAGGGACTGGAGGAATAAGAAGTTTTGGCAATGCAGGGGTCTCCAGTATCTGTTTGGAGGGCAGTGGCAGTGTTGCTATGGAAAATCGGGTGATTACAGTGGCTTCAATCCAGTGTGAGGGTCTGTAAGGTCCAGTGGGAGGTCAGGGTAATAAAAGTCAGTGCACAGCTGAAGGAAGCTCCTTCCTCAACGTTCAGGATCAGACTGACAGCCTCACTCAGTCCACGCCCGCCCTCCTGGACACAAGACACGCCCCCTATGCGTCTCGTCCACTCACCATCCGCTGTCATCCCTGACGCTTTACTCTCAGCCAATCAGCGAGCTCTCTGTGCCCCTAGGGAAAACGCAGCTGTAGTTCACTGGAATGTGGGCTGGGCTACTTTTGCTTGATAACTCCGCCAGCCAATCAGAGGAAGCCGTGAGCGTTAAACCCGGTACTAAAAAAGCTTTCGTAGAATTGACTGACGTCCCAAGAGACCAATAGGGAAGAGATGAAAGATGGCGCGTCCAATGAGATAAGGACAAGAATATCAGCGCAGCCAACACAGAGTGGTCTTGCCCCCACGTGGAGCTGCTCAGCTGTGTTATTCTAGTGCTGCTTCCTATCATTTCTGGACGGGTTGTTACAAGCAGAGCCCTAGAATGTTATACATTATGTGGTGAAATAACAGCAATATTAATAATCCTGCATTCAATTGCATAATACAGTACTATTAATAATAGTGATACCCAGCTTGTTATGATAATGAGGATTACTAGTAATATCACAATAATAATATGCAATAATGATAAATGGTCTATAATAATGATGTACATAACTAGCGGTGACACCACACACTACGCCCAACTGGGTTCGGTCTGCCTCATCCCTATGCTGCAGGGTGGTGTCGCTCACAAGGCCCACAATAACTGACGGGTGGACTGGGGACTTAAAGTGGAAATTTAAAGGGATTGTCTCACGCCACCAAACGGCATTTATCATGTAGAGAAAGTCACTTACTAATGTGTTGTGATTGTCCAGATTGCTTCCTTTGCTGGCTGAATTTATTTTTCCATCTCATGATACACTGCTCGTATCTATGGTTACGACCACCCTGCAATCCATCAGTGGTGGTCATGCTTACACATTATAAGAAAAAAGTGCTGGACTATGTGTGGTCTCACGGTCCTGGGCACCAGAGAGCCGGGCGATTATTCCTATAATGTACAAGCACGTCCACCACCGTTGGATTGTAGGGTGGTCGTAACCCTGGAAACAAGCAGTGTATAATGTGATGGAAAAATGAATCCAGCCAGCAAAGGAGGCAATATGGAGAATCACAATACATTAGTAAGTGTTCTGTATTAACTTTCTCTACATAATCAATGCCATTTGCTGAAGCGAGACAACCCCTTTAAAGTGGCCCTGTAAAAACTGGGAACTATTAAAGTTTTTTGGGGGTATTTTAATATTGATGACTAAAGTTGAGCGAAACGAGCTTCATATGCGTCATCCGAAGTCGCTTCTTTCAAAACTTCAAAATAATTTTTAAAGGGAACCTGTCACCTCCAACAAACATCTCAAGCCGGCAGCAGTACCTGAGAGTAGCCAGCAGCGTGTTTGTAACGATCATTTTCCTCCTGCAGGCAGATGAAGCAAAAGCTGTAAAAACGTTCTTTAATCCCCTGCCCGGCGAGCTTATCTAGTCAGGCTTGAAGTCATGGAGGCAGCGGCTCCAAGTCACAATAACCACGCCCCCTTCGCTGTGATTGACAGTGCTTATGCACGACAGTTTGGCTGGCTTTGCCGAACTGCCGGCTGTCAGTCACAGCGAAGGGGCAGGGAAGGGGGCGTGGTTATTGTGACTTGAAGCAAGGAGGCCGCTGCCTCCATGACTTCAAGCCTGACTAGAGAAGCGCATCGGGCAGGGGATTAAAGAACGTTTTTACAGCTTTTGCTTCATCTGCTTGCAGGAAGAAAATGATCGTTACAAACACGCTGCTGGCTACTCTCAGGTACTGCTGCCGGCTTGGGATGTTTGTTGGAGGTGACAGGTTCCCTTTAAAAAGTTTTAAAGTGGTTTTTCACAAACGAATCTCCGTACAGTATTAGAATGTATGGGTTACGATGAGCCAAAGTAAGTTATTGGCAAAGTCGCGCGTGACTTTGTTGAATAACTTTGGTCATTGATTTTTACTGTGAAAAACCACTTTAAATCTTGGAACGAACTCGGCTTCGGTTCCGAGGTACCAGTCGTAACCAAAGCCGAGTTCAGTTTCAAGTTTTTAAGTGGTTTTCCAATTACCAAAGTTATTCAACGAAGTCACGCGCGACTTTCTGAATAACTAACTTCGGCTCATCGGAGCCCACGCGTTCTAATACTGTACAGTATTATTACGAAATTTTGAACGAAGCATCCGAAGCTCGCTTTCCTGAACATTGTTGATGACCTATCCTCCGACACCCAGCACCCCCGGCGATCAGCTGGTTGAAGACAAGGCCGCGCTCTCTGCTCACAGTCGACTTGAGTGAGCAGGTGTAATTACAAGAAGCCATCCCATGCATTTCAATTGCTTTTGCCAATGTCGATAGCGAGCAGGTAAACAATGAAGGGAGGGCTGCGCTAGCACGGAGCGCGGCCTTCACTTCAATCAGCTGATCAGTGTGGGTGCCTGGTGTCGGACCCCTGCCAATCTGATATTGATGACTAAGGCCTCATGCACACGACCGTTTTTTTTAAGGTCCGCAAAAACGGGGTCCGTAGGTCCGTGATCCGTTTTTCCGTCCGTGGGTCTTCCTTGTTTTTTGGAGGATCCACGGACATGAAAAATGAAAAAAAAATCTAAGTCAAGTTTGCCATTGAAATGATAGGAAAAAACGGACACGGATCATGGACGCGGATGACAATCTTGTGTGCATCCGTGATTTTTCATGGACCCATTGACTTGAATGGGTCCGTGAACCGTTGGCCATGAAAAAAAATAGGACAGGTCATATTTTTTTCACGGCCAGGAAACACGGATCACAGATGCGGCTGCCAAACGGTGCATTTTCCGATTTTTCCACGGACCCATTGAAAGTCAATGGGTCCGCGAAAAAAAACGGCACAACGGCCACGGATGCACACAATGGTCGTGTGCATGAGGCCTTATCCTGAGGATAGGTCATCAATATTACAATCCTGGAAAACCCCTTAAATGTGGCCCCATGTTATAGACATATCCAGATTGACAGAAGGTGTCATCAGCAGCACAAAAATACCACAGTGCAACACAAAATACTTCCCCAGCAGCCCTAAACAGTAGCACAAAATACCACTCCAAAAGCTGCCTCTCTGCAGTGGCTAGCATCAGTTGCCAGTTTCTGTCCACCTGTACCTCCTCCACAAGGGCGGACACTGACCACAGAGGGCTTCTGTGCAAAGAATGTGCCTGGGCCCCCTCTCCCCTCACTGCTTTGTGGCAAGAGGCAGGGGTGCACTTAGCCTTTCTGCTGCCAGAGGCAAAAATTGAAACGGCGCCCTCCCCCATGCCAAATTCTTAACCTAACCCCCTCCCTCCAGTCCTACTGTTAAAGACATACTTGAAAACCATTACATACAGCGCTACATACCTCTTGAATCCAGTGATGTCTCCGCTGATGTAGATGTCCTCTTTCCTCATCTTCTCCATTCAGACCAGACCACCATGATGACTTCTTTCAGCCATCTCTTGTCTCTGCAAAGTTTAAGAAAAAATGATAAATAAATAAAATAACAAACTAACAAAATAAAAATAACTGCACCCAAGAAATAGTATTTCTGACACTAATAGTGTATCTATAATGGCCCCCCCAAAAAATGCGCTAAGCTGATACTGTGTTTGGATGACCCCCACAGTAATAGTGCTCCCCAAAGTCCTACCAATAGAAATAATAATCTGCCAGCGTGCATTCTGTGTTAATACTGTTCCCAGGAGTAATAATGTTCCTATTGTGCCCCAAAAGTAATAATGCCCTCATGTGTGCCAGTAGAAAAATGCCCCCTTATAATGCACCAGTGTGACAGATCCTCAGTTACGACAGTGCAGAGCGGCCCAGAGGAGACCAGGGATGAGGCATGAGTACAGCACTCACAGCGCTTCACTCCCTGCCTCCTGCAGACTAGTGAGCGCTTCCAAAATGGAAGCGATCACTAGTATTCAAGAATGGGCCCCCTTCCCACCCAGGGCACCTGTGCAGCTGAAACGGCTGCATAGGTGGTCTGTCCGCCCCTTGTCCCTAATTAATATACAGAGTGAGATGCAGGCCACAGCACCATGCCAGCCCTAGCACCTTCAGTATGCTGCCTGATCTTTCAGCGCTACCATACAGGATGTCCCCTCTGATGTATCATATAGAAGAAACCGCAGCACTCTCCTGTCTTCAATTCAGTGGAATTTATTTCACCAGCAAAAAAAAAAATGCAACGTTTCAACCGTAAAGGTCTTTCTCAAGCAACAAAACTTGTTGCTTGAGAAAGACCTTTACGGTCAAAACGTCGCATTTTTTTTGCTGGTGAAATAAATTCCACTGAATTGAAGACAGGAGAGTGCTGCGGTTTCTTCTATATGACGCATCCAAGGGGGAACTTCTGACTGGCTCCCAACACAGCTGGCACCACCACAAGATAAGACTTAAATTTTTCGTTGTGCTGTTATACGCATTTTTTCCTATGATCCCCTCTGATGTAGACATTCTGTTTCATCATTCTACGGTTGAATTCAGGAAGAGGACCGACCAGGTAGATAAGTGCCTGGTATTCCCGGCATTAATTAACGCTGAGAATGTCAGAACATTATGTACCCAGCTGGAGAAGGACTTGGGCGTACAACTAGGCATCGGCCCATAGGGAATCTTCTTAGTAGGGTCTACGGCCAGTCTACCCTTGGTGTTTGCAGTCCAAGTGTAAGGTCCTGATCTCTTCACACTCACACTGGGAGGAGCAGAGCCACAAACTGACACTAGACATAGATGCAGAATAAACATTATAAAGGTTCGACTATTAAACCTCGCAAGGGGTAAAAAAAATATATAGCAACACACAGAGTTCTTTACCTCTCAGATGGACTGAGAAGCACTTACAGTAGCTTGTAAAAAGTTCAACTCTGTGGGGTGGCACACGAATTGCGGGCACCCTAAGAACCCTCTCAATTTCTGAGGGCATGCAGCAATTCCTTCTTTTACTTCCTTACTTCTCTCTTGTACTCTATGTGGTTTTTCCCCATCAAATAGGTTTATTCCATATCTACTTAACTGCAGGCCCTATCCATCCACACCAGATCTGTCAGTAACTCCCACCCCAACTAACTAGCCCTGCACCCCATACTGTGAGCATGGTGACCTTCCTTCCGAAGTAACCTTCTTAGTCCTATACCAACACAATGGTTATCTAGGGCAGCATGCCTCCCCCCATGAATTTTCATATTATAGCACTGCCACCTTGACAGTTAGTGGGATCATTGCACAAATGTTTTCATTTGAGGTTGGTACTTTTTTTGTGTGGCCTTATTTTCTGATCATTCACCCCTACATGGTCTAACTGCCTGAATCAGATAGATCCTCAGATGGTGGCTATACTGGTTTAACGCTTAGCTGGTACAACTGAGAAAAGACTGAATAGAATTTTCTAACTTCTTGAGGGAAGATGAAGGGCCAGATTTATCATCACTCTGACAGCTCACTCCACTTTCACATATTGCTAAAGTCAGTTTTAGCCAAGTCAGATTTATGAACAGCCCTTTAAGGCCTCTTTCACACTTGCGTTGTCCGGATCCGGCGTGTACTCCACTTGCCGGAATTACACGCCGGATCCGGAAAAACGCAAGTGTACTGAAAGCATTTGAAGACGGATCCGTCTTCAAAATGCTTTCAGTGTTACTATGGCACCCAGGACGCTATTAAAGTCCTGGTTGCCATAGTAGTAGTGGGGAGCGGGGGAGCGGCATACTTACCATCCGTGCGGCTCCCGGGGCGCTCCAGAATGACGTCAGAGCGCCCCAGGCGCATGGATGACGTGTACATGCGATCACGTGATCCATGCGCTTGGGGCGCCCTGACGTCACTCTGGAGCGCCCCGGGAGCCGCACGGATGGTAAGTATGCTGCTCCCCGCTCCCCACTACACTTTACTATGGCTGCCAGGACTTTAGCGTCCCGGCAGCCATGGTAACCATTGAGAAAAAGCTAAACGTCGCATCCGGCAATGCGCCGAAACGACGTTTAGCTTAAGGCCGGATCCGGATCAATGCCTTTCATTGGGCATTCATTCCGGATCCGGCCTTGCGGCAAGTGTTCCGGATTTTTGGCCGGAGCAAAAAGCGCAGCATGCTGCGCTATTTGCTGCGGCCAAAAAACGTTCCGTTCCGGAACGGAAGACATCCTGATGCATCCTGAAGGACGGACTGTCCATTCAGAATGCATTAGGAAAATCCTGATCAGTATTCTTCCGGCATAGAGCCCCGACGACGGAACTCTATGCCGGAAGACTATAACGCAGGTGTGAAAGAGCCCTTAGACTGTAATAAATGTGGTTTGACGGTAGCAGTTTATCCGTCAGTAAGCAGCTTTACAAAAGTCGCACATCTTTACGAAAAAGTCGCACGTCTTTACGAAAAAGTCGCATGTTCTATTAAAAAGTCTCATAAGATAAGCATGGTCCTCACTGGAGGGAAATTGCAAATTTTTTTGTGACTTTTTTGCGACTTTTTTGCGACTTTTTAAATAGTCACAATAGTAAATCTGTCTAGAGATTAATTTACATAAGAAAACACGCCCACTTTCAGAAAACTGGCGAGCATAGTGCAGAGCAGAAAAAGTCGCAAATTTTTGCGCAGTTTTAGTGATTGCGCAAAAATTTGCGACTTTTTCACTCCATAATTATTCTGACTTGAGCTAATGATAAATCTGGCCCGAAGTCTTGACAACATTTGTGGTGATGTATACAGTGGTGGAAGGCGTGTCTATCCCATCCAGGTACCTCAGCTGGGTGAGATAAAGAAAATCCAGAAAGCTGCCGGGGTTTCAGCAAAGCTTAGTTTGCCGAGACAGTTTTGTTTATGTTTTGTTCTGGGCTGGATTTTATTTGGACTGGTGGATAGGTTTGGTAGTGGGATATGTCAGTCCACACCCTTCCAGTAAGGGTGTTGTCTTTTGCCGGAGGTTATCGCAGTTGAGGCCTGCTGTAATCAAGGAGGGATAAAATCAACCCTCTTTGTGTCAGTCTGAGGAGAGAAGTCTTGGAAACAGAGGCTCTGGGTGGTCTCAGCTAGGAGGGCTGTGGGGCCACGAGGCTACGTGTAGCCCGATCTCTTCCCTGTATGTATTTGTGTTCGATGAGTGGACCTGCTAAGGTCTGTACCTTGAAGCCCTGTGTATAAGCTGTGCTTAGAGGTGAGTCAGGGAAGCGAACCATGTATTAGTTAGAGCTCAGACGGGCAGGTGTTTATTTTCATGCTTATGTTTGTGCGGGTGCTAAAGTGCCACAATAAAGCACCAGTTCGGACATTAAATCCTGTTGTCTGCAAAGAATTCTGTGATTGCGACCCCCAGAGAGCGAGCGATCCCTTACACATTTTACACCATGACTTTATTAAGTGTGACTTCAGGAATCAGGTCACAATTAGCATCTCTAGATCACATTCATAGTAAAATGTGGTCATTTTTTTTAGAACACTGATTAGTAACCTGCTGAGCTTTATCCAGCTCTGTTAAAGGAGGTCATAGACATTAGATACTTGCTCCAAGCAACTGCCCCCAAGTCCTTAAAAATGGAATTAGATGAACCAATAATCGCTCAGATTATCGGTAATGACCGTTTCTGCAAACGCTTGTTTCCAATAATCTGGCCATCTAAATGTGCTCCCGATCACCCGATTAACGAGCAAAACGCTTGTTCATCGGGTGATCCTGTCGTTCGTGCAGGCACCACCAATTATCGTTTTTGGTCGGCAGATCGTGTTGTCTAAAGAGTGATCTGTTAATCACCAATAGGTCAAATGCTGCTACAGTTGCTGTAACTGGGATACTCTATTCTTATTATATAAATACCGCACAAAAAAAGAGTAGATTCACGTCCCATAGATTAAAAATATATAATGTTTATTAAAAAATTCACAAATCAAAAATTAACCGAACATAATCATATAAAATAACAAAATAATGAGCATATAGTGAAAATATCCAATTAGAGGCGCCACCTGACCAGAATATGTACAGCTAAGGGTAGTGAATCGATAGAGTAATGCTGGACAGAGAGTAAGGTCTAGTGAACATGCTATACACTGAGTTTGAAAGAGAGAACCACCCTCTGAAGATATCTCAATGTGCTCACAACAAACCACACTCTCTGAACATCATAGATCGAGGTTAAGTCATAATAAGATATCTGGAAAGATAACTAGAGATGAAAAGCAATAGTCATACCAGTTACTGTCAGGACAGGTGGACGCTATCTCCTCGACGTACGTTTCGCCGTTCTGCTTCCTCAGGAGGAGTGATCTGCCGCCCAGAAACCATAATTCTGTACGGGGATAAGGGATGGGAATAGCGATTCCTTGTCCTCATACTGTCAAGGAGATCGCTGCATGTAAATGCGCTCTCGCCTTCACTGAGCGAGCAGCCGACTGTCGTGAAGAAACGCTTCCTTCCCAACAATTGGCCACTCCATCGGCCCGTCTAAACCCACCTTTAGGATACAGCTACATGACACTCTCCGCAGTGGCCATTTGAAGGTACATGCACACGACCGTATGTGTTTTGCGGTCCGCAAAAAAAACAGATGACATCCGTTTTTTTTTGCGGATCCATTGTAACAATGCCTAAAATAGACAAGAATAGGACATGTTCTATTTTCTTTGAGGGGCTACGGAATGGACATACCTATGCGGACAGCACAGGGTGTGCTGTCCGCATTTTTTGCTGACCCATTGAAATTAATGGGTCCGCATCCTATCCTCAAAAAAAAACGGAACGGACACAAAGTACGTTCATGTGCATGTAGCCAAAGGGGTATTACTTTTCCTAAAATCAAGTTCAAATGTTTGACAATGCTAATAAAATAAATAAAAAAAACTGTCACCGATACTGCAGTGTCACCAACTAGATGGGAACCATAGGCGGTGTGGGGCACTCCAGTGATCTCAACTAGGGATGAGCGAAGCAAGCTTCAGAGGGTACATCCGATATAAAAAAATTGTTATAATAGTGTACGGAGATTAGTCTCCGTGGAGTATTGGATTGTATGGGCTACGATGAGCTGAAGTAAGTTATTCACGAAGTCACGAGAGACTTTGTTTAATAACCTCAGTGATTGATTATTACAGTGAAAACCCACTTCAAAACTTGGAACCAAACTCGGATTCGGTTCAGAGTGGTACCTTGAAACTGAAGCCGAGTTCGGTTCCAAGGTTTTTCACTGTAATAATCAATTACCGAAGCTATTCAATGAAGTCGCGCGACTTCCTGAATAACTTACTTTGGCTCATCGGAGCCCATACATTCTAATACTGTATGGAGACGAATCTCCGTACAGTATTAGAATTAATTTTTTAGCAAAGAGACTTCGGATGTGGCATCCAAAGTCGCTTTGCTCATCTCTAATCTCAACGTATAGGAATGGTGCCAAACAAAAAAACTAAGGGGGAGATTTATCAAACTGGTGTAAAGTAGAACTGGCTTAGTTGCCCAAAGCAACCAATCAGATTCCACCTTTCATTTTCCAAAGGAGCTGTGAAAAATGAAATGTGGAATCTGGTTGGTTGCTATGGGCAACTGAGTCTGTTCTACTTTGCACCAGTTTGATAAATCTCCACCTAAGTGTATTAGAATTATTTATTTTAAATAAGTGTTTTCTGGGACTTAGATATTGATGACCTATCCTCCTGTGTCCCCTCTGATCAGCATTGTTGTCGTCAGCTGCCGGCACCAGAAGCAGAAGGCCCTGTACAGTGGCCATGATTGGGTATCGCACCATGCTCAGTGATCTCATCTGTCGTTCTAAATTTATAGAATTATAGAGCTATATCTCCCTCTAGACCAGGGGTCAGCAACCTCCGGCACTCCAGCTGTGGTGAAATGACAGCTCCCAGCATGCACACTTGCTTGGCTGTTTTTTAAACGCTCATAGAAGTGAATGGAGCATGCGGGGAGTTGTGGTTTCACAACAGCTGGAGTGAGGGAAGTTGCTGACACCTGCTGTAAACAGTAGAGAATAAAATTGTAGAGCGTTACATACCATGTATACGCTCCTCAACATTGAAATTTCAACATCAAGAATGAAAAGTCGTGGATTTATGTAAATCACAGGATCGGTAGGTGTGATAAAAAAATAAAATAATATTCAGAACATCTGGATTTATTCAGTATTGAGTATGGATGCCACGAGCACAAATACACGCATTTACACTCCAAAGTGCGTTAAGAGAATTGAAACTATGGAATGATGTGGTTATAAAAGGAGCAGACAAAGGAGGCAATATTGTAATCTGGCCCCGTGTAGCATATGAAAAAGAAGCTTGGTGTCAACTAAACGACCGTAAGTGTTATAGGAGGATGACATTCAACCCAACCCTCAAATATAGGCATGAGCTGAGTGTCATTTTGGAGAAAGGAGTAGATGAGGGTGTCATTACGAAACAACAGATGTCCTTTCTACTAATAGAACATCCGGTGACTCCAACAATGTATTTTTTACCGAAAGTACATAAAAACATGCAACATCCTCCTTGGAGGCCAATTGTTTCAGGGATGAATAGTATAAATGATGTTGTAAATATATTGAACACCATTTGCATCCCTTGGTTGAAGAATTGTCTTCATATTTGAAGGACACGACTGACGTGCTTTGGAAAATTGAGGATCTGCATCTAGAACCAGATATGCTACTGGCCACCTGTGACATGGAGTCACTGTATACCTCCCATTACTCTATCAATAAAGGTATTTTTATAAGTCACGTTCATTCTCTATACTTTACTTGATCTGACCCAGAAACGTGATTCTGTTGAATCTTTTTGGATCCTGTTTGTTTAATAAATGTCACTGTATACCTCCATTAAACACAAAGACGGACTGAGAGCGACTAACTTTTATCTACAGACTTCCAATATGCCTTCCAAAAAACTTGAGTTTATCATGGCCCTACTTGAATTCGTGTCAACACATAGTTTCTTCTTGTTTGGAGGTCTCCATTTCCTACAGCTCCAGGAGACAGCGATGGGGGCGTCTTGTGCACTTTTTGAGATACAGTCAATAGACTTGCGTAATAGATTCCAGGCCCGTAACTATACGGAAAGATCAGTTGAAAGGGCTTATAGACGGGCAAGTCTAGCTAGACGCTCAAATCTGTTACAAGATAAGAAATTGAGGGAGACTGTGGAGGAGGTCAGATTTATAACAACATTCAATAACAAGAGTAAGGAGATCACCAATATATTAGCCAGACATTGGGAGATTCTAAAGCTTGACCCATGTCTGAAAGACAAACTAAAAGAGCATCCAAGCATCACCTTTAGAAGGGAAAAAAAATTAAGAGACCACCTAGTGAAGAGCCATTATGTAGCACGCTCTCCAAACTTGTTTGGATCAAGAGGCCCACGGTGGGGGAACAAACAATGTGGGAGATGCATAGCTTGTGTGAATATGGACAGAAGTGAGACCTTTTGGGATGCGACAGATCACATATCCCATTGATTGTACAACGATAGGGGTGATCTACTGGGCTGTATGTCCCTGCAAGAAAATTTATGTGGGGATGACCTCTTGTCAGTTCAAAAAGCGGATTCGTGAGCACGTTTTATCATCTGAAGCCGCCAAGGAGGTGACTGATGTACAACTGCTAACAACAATACCAAGGCATTTCAAACCAGAGCACGCCTGTGATGGATCAGCCTTACGCTTCAGAGGGATTGATCATGTAATGATCTCCCAAAGAGGTGGCAACTGGAAGAAACTGCTGGCCCAACGAGAGACACGCTGGATATACACTCTGAAAACTATGGCCCCTTTGGGATTAAACGACTATAACAGCTATGTTCCATTTTTATAGATTATCACCCAATTTGCTTCGAATAACCAGGATCATCGTAGAACCACCAGGTAGGACGGGTTCTTTTAACTGTTGACTGTTGTTTGTTGATTAAATATTGTGTCTTTTTTAACAGTTGCCCTCTGTGTAGCTTTTCTTTCTTGGTTAGCTACATGGTGGTTCTAATGTACATTATTATTGATCACCACATATGTCTTTCTTTGCTTTTCAGTTTTGAATATTATAATAGTATCTACCTCAGAATATGGATCGATTGGCCGATGGATTGATGTGACCAGACTACATGGCATCATGCACACACAGCATCAGGAGTTGGCAGAGGAGTGGGGATGTCTGATGTGGTTCTGACACCTCCCACTGATGGAAATTTGAGATCATAGATGTATATTAATCATCAATTTAATTATATGGGTTATAGGAACCAGATGTGGACTCTGCGAATGTAGTTTGTGGCATTATATGATATACATATGATTCAATTTAAGAATTACAAAGGGTGCACTTGTATTCTGATACCACCATTCTTTGTTCACTGAGCACTTGCACATAGCACTTTATCACTCTGTTTGTTCTCCTCCTCATTTTTTTCTGTTTTCTTTTGCTCTTACATGCACTCGCACTTTACAGAATGATGGTATCAGAACAGACAATTGATATAATTTTTTGAAATGTGTTTTTTGAGAGATTGCATGGTGTCAGTGGGATAAGATGAATGGGGTTGTCCCTTTCCCATTATATATATTAGGATGTATTAGGATGAAGTATGACCAACAAGTCATGATGCATTATCTTTTAGTTGCACATGCCTAGCTGGTCTCCTCTATACACATATACACTACTTATGGGCATAGTTATGCTCATTTTCTGAAGGGTGTCTTTTGCAGGCACGCTCAAAATGGGATAGACTTTGGTTGTGAATAACTAGTATTAATTGGCATGTACATATATATTCATATACGTGCCATATTTTATGGATATTATGTATTACTGTTCTATAATTATATATATATATATATATATATATATATATATTTATTTGTCCTAATTTGCACTCAATCGAGGGTTTTTCACATTATGAACTATATGGAGCAGTGCTGCACTATATTGACATTGCACTATATTGATATTGATTTATGTTAGGTTTCTGACAATCAAGGGGTTTCTGATTATATATACATTGACTAATATCTGATAATGGTCTGTTTTAATAATTTTGATCTATCTTCCCTGAGAAGTCCGATTATGGAATGTAGATGGGCCAATATGGAGTGTCTAGGTTCCTCTGAATGATTGGAGTATGGAAGGAGCAGCATACAGGGTACCTAGCGGTGGTTAACTGATCATGTAACCCTCCTTGTGACCCGGTCGCCATGGGACATGCCGCGCTGTTGTTTCGACGCGGCTTGTTGCGCCGCATGATGTCATCATGTGGCCCTATTGCTTCCGGGGGGCGGGTTGTGATGCGGATCACGTGGCAGTTATATGAACGATATGGGATTGAATTTCTAATAAAACGTATTCGCCCTGTTCCGCAACAGATGCCGGGATGATCACTTATAAGGTCTGTGGACAGTTATGTATATATACAAATGGAGTATCTGTGTGTATGTTGAAATGAGTCATGTGACCGGTCATGTGACTCGCTCACCATTGGATGGGCTGCGCTGTGTTACGTAGATGCGGAGGGCTCTGTCGCACGGCATTGACGTATGCAATCTTGCTGGGCTTGGCGGACAGATGACGTGGCAGCGGTGAGAATGACATTTGATTGGACTGTAGGACACGCATTGCCTCCACCTCCTCGTGAGTGACTTATTTGCATGATAGTGTGATTGTGGACGGCTGTGTAGGAGTGTAGCCATTGGTTGAGGTCAAACTGAAGGAGTATATACGAGGGGATTGTGGATGAGTGGCGTATGTCCCAAGAGGAAGCGTGAAGCGAAACGATCGTCAGGCGGCTGCTTCAGACTAGAGTCAGTAAGATATGTGATTTGTTGTACTTTGTGTACTTTTTTCTCCCCTTGCAGTTTCTTTTTTTGTAGGGGTGCACGCATGGTTGCGGTGTATTGTCATTGATACCCTGGGTGCACTTTGCCATATGAGCCCCACTCATCTGATACTGCTTAATTCTGGGGGGATACTAGTCCCTTATGGTCTGGAGCTCTCTCTGTTTTTATACAATTTTTGTAACACTGCCGTGTTCCCATGACTGCTGCTTTTTTATACTTTTTATTGATGTATTGTAAATGGATGTCTAATAAATGAACTTATTGATTATAATTATTTGTGTGGAAGCTTTTTAAGCATTTTAGGTGATATACTCCTTGGCATGCTTAGTTATTAATGGTTGTTCTGCCATGCTGGATGCCCTTGGGTTCACAAATCGTCAAGATCTGCTGTTGGCACCACCTTTTGCAATTGTCAACCAATGATGTCCTAGATGTGCTCAATGCGAGACAAGTCTGGAGACGCTACTGGCCATGGTAGCACTTTTAGGCCACTCGGGATGCTCACAGTACAATGAGCTTCCTGAAGACTAGAAGGGTCCAGCTACCGTACATTATGACACTTCATAATCCCAGGAGTAGGACCAGTGTGATGTTCTCTTGTGAAGGCCTCCTTATGGCGTTGCCCACGTGATCTCCAGAACAGTCACCAGCTATCATTGCATGTGAGATAAAAGCGGGATTCATCATTGTAGAGGACAGACCTTCATTGCCATCTTGCTGTGCACCATCATAGCCTTTGAGAGGTGAGGTGTGTGAGGTCATTGGAACACCTGTAGCTGGACATCTGGCTCTCAACCCAATGTTATGCAAATGCCCTCTGATGGTTTGTGTAGACACTGTTTGCCACCCTAGGTTTTGGATATGACTTTCAGTTGCGGTAAGGCTACTTTCACACTTGCGTTCGGGGTTCCGCTTGTGAGTTCCGTTTGAAGGCTCTCACAAGAGGCCCCGAACGGATCCGTACAGCCCCAATACATTCTGAGTGGATGCGGATCCGCTCAGAATGCATCAGTCTGGCACCGTTTGGCCTCCGCTCCGCTCAGCAGGCGGACACCTGAACGCTGCTTTCAGCGTTCGGGTGTCCGCCTGGCCGTGCGGAGCCAAACGGATCCGTCCAGACTTACAATGTAAGTCAATGGGGACGGATCCGTTTGAAGTTGACACAATATGGCTCAATTTCCTTTCAATGTAAAGTCTGGACGGATCCGTCTGAATAACTTTCAGACTTAGATTTTTTTTTAAAATATAATGCAGATGGATCCGTTCTGATCCCATCGTCTGCATTATAGGAGCGGATCCGTCTGTGCAGACACCAGACGGATCCGCTCCGAACGCAAGTGTGAAAGTAGCCTAAAGAAGGGCACTATGCACCATTCGTCCAATCAGACAATACATTTGTGCAGAGATTTGCCTCTGTGCACCTCTTTCTATCATTCCAGTTTGTCGTTGTTCTCCCAACCACCAGGACACACAATGTTGAACAGTGCTGACATCTTGGCCTAGCCACATAGCAATCTGCCATAATATAATAAACCAAGGTGTCTCAGTTCTGTCCCTCTCAGTTTGCAACAAGTGGTGATGGACGCCAATAAACAGGGGCGAGGTTTTAAGTGGCTATAAAGTTTGCTTTCAATCTGGCTTTTGTCCTCTCACATGCCAAAGATTGGAGCTAGGTGCTTGAAAATTTGATAATCTGTTTCCTGAGTTTACATAACATTACGGCATGTGCTTTTTGGTGCTCCAATTTCTGTGTTGAGGGGTATATCTCTGGGGCTATATGTAAGGGACTATTTTCTATGCAGGGCAGGAAGGGGTTAACATGTGCTGTGGGAGATGCAGGTATGGTCCTTCAAATGTGTGAGTGAAAAACAGTTTTACATTTGTTGGATACCACCTTTAAGTAATCATTATGTATATGGCTAGATTAAAGCAGGTATGGATACTTTTGCAAACGAGTCCAATAGAAAAAAATGAAGTAAGATCTCCTATTTTGGTGATTACCATATATGCTTCTGAATTTAAACTACTGAGGACAATTGACAACAGCAGGCATAATCAGGCCTCAGAGACTCAGTTTTGCTATTTTAAGGAATTGTATATGTGTGATATTTTAGTGTGCATTATTGCTAATTTTATTATGGTTTTATGCAACATGTTGTAATATTTAAAGTGTGATATAAATAATTTTCAGACACTATTCTATCCAATTTGTCTATTTGATGCCTGATATTGAGTGACGCCCAACTCTATTCAAAGATCTCCTATTTTGTGTCTACAGCTATGTGTCTCCATGGTAACAGACTACAAATAAATCCAGAGTGTAGTCTGATCCTGCAGTTACGGTATATGTTGCCCCTTTCCTGCTCCCTCTCCTACTGCCTGTCGGCTATCTAGATTAGAGGGCAGGTGGAGGAGGGTAACACATAACTACCGAATCAGAACACATACAGGGGTTGTATGTAGCCTGTAACCATGGAGACACATAGATCTGTATAGGAGATTTTGTCAAGCAACTCTATTTCCATTAAGTAGTATAAGGTTGGATGGTACTCCAATTTGATTGCGTGGGTAATAGGAGATGGTTCCCAAACCAGATAATGATAGAATTTAGACTCCTGTACTCCACTTGGTTTTCAAGAATAATGCTTTTATTAGTTACATTTGCGCTACAGCCTGATAGATTCTGCATTTATGTTGTGTACAAGGTAAATCCCTTTTAGGACACCCGGCAACAGTTTCTTATACTGCCTGTATCGTTTGCTCGAGTCAGAAGTGAAGTTCTGTATGCAGTTTTTCTCCTTAACATTACTTCCCCTAGTTGGAATCTGCCTATTTCCGTACATTGCGACTGAAAACATCGACCCAACGCCAACTCAGACCTCCACACATCATCCATGACCTCCCACATAATTCTTGGATTATAGCTCCTCCTACTACACTTTTTTATGATGCTTCCGTCGAGAGTAATTTTGTCATGGTCTTATCCAGACAGACATGCGTTCTTTGCAATAGGTTATATCGATATTGCCATTTATTATTAAACCTATATATTATGTAATGTATGACTACAGCTGTGTACTTATTGTGAAATTCTTATATGCCTTTCCATTTGTACTGAAGAAGGCTATAAGCCGAAAAACGTTTTTTTTTTTACTGGAACCGCACACTAATAAAAGCATTATTCTTGAAAACCAAGTGGAGTACAGGAGTCTAAATTCTATCTATTTCCATTAAGTTGCTTAATTTATATAGTACATGCAGTGAAGCAATAAAATGACATACCATTATAATCAATTAACAGGAACATAAAGGTTTGTTGACTCTCTCCAGGGGAATGCAGCAAGGCGTAGACAGTGAAAAGCTACATAAATACACTATGTAAAGGCAAGTGATAGTGAAATGAGACAGTGTGAGAAGTACAATAGGAATGTAAATGTCTCTGCCTGGTGTGAACAGTGGATTTGGACAGCTGGGAGCGGCACAGCTCTCCCGAAATAATCTCCTGCTTTTCAAAGGGAAGGCAGCGGCATCCCACAGGACACTGGAAGCCCGTATTCCAGGTCAGACAAGATAGTTCTGTCTATTATTGGATACACTGCACAGATTACTTTGTCCTGGAATCTATGCAGAAATGTGAGATTCAGATTAACTCAGCTGACATCACATTAAACCGCATGTAAAGGGGATTTCCATAGTGATTAGATATTAACACCTTAGTGACCAGCCTGTTTTGGGCCTTACTTTTTCTGTCTATGTAGCTGTATGAGGGCTTGTTTTTTTTGCGGGACAAGTTGTAGTTTTTAATGGCGCCATTTTGGGGTACACATAACTTTCTTATTAACTTTTATCAACTCTTTTCAGTTTTCACGTTAAAATAATAAATGATATCTTTATTCAGTAGGTCAGCACAATTACAGCGATACAAAATACATATATATATTTTTTTTACGTTTTACTACTTTTGTGCAATAAAACCACTTTTTAAAAAGAAAAGAAAATCTTTTGGCATCGCTGCATCCCAAAGCTCATAACTTTAAAAAAAAAAAATTCTATGGAGTTGTGTATTGATTTTTGTGGGACGACTTGTAGTTTTCATTGGTATCATTTTGGGGGTAAGTAACACTTTTTGATCGCTTGCTATTAAGTTTTTTTGATGGTGACTAAGCAAAAATTAGCAATTCTTTTTTTTTTTTTTTTAATGGCATGTGGGTTGTGACGGGGAGATTGTTTTGTTTCTTATTTTTTTTTAACCACTTAATAGTCCCACAAGAGGACTATAACAGGCAATCTTTTGATTGCTTTTAAATTATAATTATAATCTATAGTGCATTGCATTTTTATGTTAGTGCTTTACTGACATTGACCAGCAGGCCAGAGAGGTGCAACCTGCCGGAGAGCACTCAAGACTGGCTTGGGGCCTATACCAGGTCCCAGCTTTCTTATACATACATTGGCACCCTGCAATCTCTTTTGTTGTGTGCCAATGGGAGACTGATGGAGTCCGCTCCCTCTGTCACCACGTACATGCGGCTGCTGTCATTGCCCATGCAATGTAGGGGGTTAATCGGAACTCCTGTCGGTCTGGGCTCTTAGAGCAGGAGCATGGTTCTCATGTGAGAGCCGAGTTCCAGCTCTTCGCTGCATGGGGAACCCGTGCATCACTTAAACCTGGCCTTTAGTGACCTCCGTAAAAAGGCGTATGAGTGGTGACTAAAGGGTTAACAAGTTGATGTCTATGAAGACTCTGTGTTAATGCACCCCACACCCCCACCATTAGGATCCCTACTCACATGAATGTTGCGACTTCTCTATCCAAATGTTTGCATAGACACATAGCTGTGGTTCACCTGATTGAAATGCAGTTTTCTTTTGTTGATCCGACGCACCGTTCCTGGGTTATGATCCTTGCTCTTAATATGCAAAGTAGGCCTTTGGTGCAAGAGAGAAGTTGATGTGAAAATGCCTAAAATACATCAAGTGCTATTTCATCCTGTTGCATTTTTTCAATGAAGCCAGAAAGAAAAAAACACCATCTAATGAACAAAAATAGCAGTACCAAAAAAAAAAAAAAAACATTTGTGTATCCTGCGTTTCATGCTGCATTTCACACACAGCATCAGCTAACATCTCAAACGTTTCAACAAATATATGCTGCAAAATGCTCAAAAGTGCAGAAACATGTTCAAAAAGTGTGAAAACATCTTAAAGGATTGATGTAAATAAAACTATATCATTATACAGTGAACAATTCTGCAGTTTTCAATTCATCAACACGATCATTAATTTTGCTTGTTAAAAGTGCAATTCTACTACTTCTCACAGCTGGGCGTTTGCTACAATTGTAACCAGGCTAGACAGTCCATTGTGAGCTATCCTGGACTCTAGATGGAAACATTGTGCCCGATGGTATCTCACTGTCCTGTACCCCAAGT
Source organism: Bufo gargarizans (assembly GCF_014858855.1). NCBI lineage: Eukaryota > Metazoa > Chordata > Amphibia > Anura > Bufonidae > Bufo > Bufo gargarizans. Next base: position 4,163,285 of record NC_058090.1, on the reverse strand, counting down.
GTCAAAGTGGTCTTGTCCAGTATCCCAAGTGTCAGTGTGGTCTTCTCCAGTACCCCAAGTGTTATTGTGGTCTAGTCCTGTACCCCAAGTGTTAGTGTGGTCTTCTCCGATACCCAAAGTGTCAGTGTGGTTTTGTCCTGTACCACAAGTGTGAGACATTTTCTTGTACCCAAGTGTCAGTGTAATTTCCATATAACCCAATTGTCAGTGTGGTCTTGTCCAGTACACCAAGTGTCAGTGTGGGCTTGTCCAGTGCACCAAGTGTCAGTGTGGTCTTGTCCTGTACCCGAAGTTTCAGTGTGGTCTTGTCCTGTACCCCAAGTGTCAGTGTGGTCTTGTCCTGTACCCCAAGTGTCATTGTGGTCTAGTCCTGTACCCCAAGTGTCAGTGTGGTCTTGTCCTGTACCCCAAGTGTCAGTGTGGTCTTGTCCTGTACCCCAAGTGTCATTGTGGTCTAGTCCTGTACCCCAAGTGTTAGTGTGGTCTTTTCCGATACCCAAAGTATCAGCGTGCTCTTGTCCTGTACCACAAGTGTCAGCGTGGTCTTGTCCTGTACCCCAAGTGTCAGTATGCCATTGTCCTTTACCCCAAGTGTCAGTGTGGTCTTGTCCTTTACCCCTAGTGTCAGTGCGGTCTTGTCATGTACCACAAGTGTCAGTGTGGTTTTGTCCTGTACCACAAGTGTGAGACATTTTCTTGTACCCAAGTGTCAGTTTAATTTCCATATAACCCAATTGTCAGTGTGGTCTTCTCCGGTACCCCAAGTGTCAGTGTGGGCTTGTCCAGTACACCAAGTGTCAGTGTGGTCTTCTCCGGTACCCCAAGTGTCAGTGTGGTCCTCTCCGGTACCACAAGTGTCAGTGTGATCTTATCCTGTACCACAAGTGTCAGTGTGGTCTTGTCCTGTACCCCAAGTGCCAGTGTGTCATTGTTAAGCACCCCAATTGTTATCAGCCAAACGATCATTCACAATCATTGTGGAAACCCAGCCTGGTGAGTAAGAAGATACACCAGGATTCATTTTACATATTCTATTTTTCGTTCTTTTTATATAAAATAAGCAGTGCCATATGTGTCTGGTGGCCACTGATCTTCCCATGCTTCATGCACGCTCAGCCAATCTGATGTTAGTGAGGTCAGCCATTATCATATGTCAGAACTGATCTTTCTCATAATTTCACATTGAACTTCTATATCATTTCTTCTCCATTTTCAAGATCTCTACTTGCCGTGAGTGTACGTTTTTACAATGAGCCTAAAAAATGTCCTGACCATTATGGCTGTAACTTAAAGCTCCTGAGCCCCAGAGCTCTGACTTCGAATAGGCCATTTATAATAAGGATATTTTCCTATGTAGTGGAGTGGCCTGTTATATCTGCCCCCCCCCCCCCCCCCATGTAGATTTGCCCCCTGCCGTCCATGTTCTAATCATAGAAAGTGGCAGAACTTTATACCATACAATAATTGAAGGGGTTGTCTGATCTCGGTTAATAACCCACAGTAGGAGTTACGGAAATGGAGTGGCTGGCGCTCCACTGTTTCCAGAACTCCCTAGACAGTGAATGGGAGCTACACACACAGCATAGCCTAACATACCATTTATGATTGGATGCCCATTCATTATAACTACGGCCAAGTTTCAATTGACTCGATATACTAAGCTATAACTAATTTGACATTTTGGGTGGAAATCCCCTTTAAGAACATTTTTTGGTTGATAAACCAATGAGCTGGTGAATAGAGCGTCTCATATAGGATACGGAGAGCTTTTACTTACCGGTATATTTGTATTATTTTAATTTGTTCATTATTCATGGAAATGGAGACCACAAAGCACAAACTGGTAAATTTAGTAAAATCCTGATCATGACAGGGCTCCTTGTCGGCGGCCTGGCTGGTATTATTTCACAGAATTTGGAGGATCACTGGCCCCTGTGTAAGCTGAGAGACGGGTATAAATAGAACACTGTGCTGCTAAGCCGTCTTACATAATTGTGAATACCTCTTACAAGTAAAGTCCTCTGTACAGACCCCCCTCCTCTCTGCTCTTCCTGTTAACACCCCACCTCAAACCTTCTTCAGGTAGGAGACCTCACTGACCCTGATCCTTCAGTACACAAGGCAAGGAAACACTGTTCTCCTATTCTGCTCCCTGCAGAGCCCGGCCTCGTACAATGGCTCCTGTGTTGTGCGTTACCTGCTGTCTGAAACGTCCCTTCTGCAGGATTTACGTCACATTTCTAGTTTTCATTATTTTATAGACATATATGGACTTTGGGTGTCATTTACTAACATCCCTATGCCAGTTTTTGGCATAAAAAAGTAGCAAGACCCCTTTTTGCGATTTTTTTTTTTAAAATGCCAATATTTTGTGGCATGGGTGTTTATACACTGCTCTTGCCACTTCGGAGTGGTGGGTGCAGGGCCAGAACATCAGTCCAGGTAAATTTACTAATAATTACGCCTGGAAAATGGAGTAAGAGAGGAGTGAAAACTACTTCAGTTAGTGGTTGGAGTAGTTTTCAGTCCAGACGCATGGACTGCCAAAAGTGTACTTACTGCGCCTCATCATAAATTAGGCGCCTCTCCTGGCAGCTATCACAGACTGGCATAAAAAGACGATCTTTGATAAATGACCTCCTTTATCTTAAAATGAAAACACATCTAACTGGCAAATTTTATTTTCTAGAAAAATCTGATTTAAGCCTCATGCACAAGACTGTGGGCCAGATTTATCATTAGCTCAAGTCAGAATAATGGAGTGAAAAAGCCGCAAAAAAATGCGCAAACGCTAAAATTCTGAAAGTGGCGTGTTTTCTTATGTAAATGAATCTCTAGACAGATTTACTAATGGGACTATTTAAAAAGTCGCAAAAAAATGCGCAATTTCACTCCAGTGAGGACCATGCTTATCTTATAAGACTTTTTAATAGAACATGCAACTTTTTCGTAAAGACGTGCGACTTTTTCGTAAAGACGTGCGACTTTTGTAAAGCTGCTTACTGATGGATAAACTGCTACCGTCAAACCATATTTATTACAGTCTTAAAGGGCCGATCATAAATCTGACTTGGCTAAAACTGACTTTAGCCATATGTGAAAGTGGAGTGAGCTGTCAGAGTCATGATAAATCTGGCCCTGTATTTTTGGTCTGCATCCGATCCACATTTTTTGCGAATCCCAAGCTGACCCATTCACTTCTATAGGGCAGCAAAAAATGCAGGCAGCAAACGGATGTCATCTGTGTGCTGTCTGCATCCATTCCTCAAATTATGGAACATGCCCTATTTATGGACAAGAATGTAATAGGGATTGAGGAAAGTGCGGGATTCACGTGGTCAGTATCTGTTTTTTGTGGCTCTGCGGATTGTGTACTGCAAAATACATTGGGTCATGTGCATCAGGCCTAATGCAGCAGGCGGAAGGACACAGTGTTTACCGGTGACTGTCTGGTTGCTATGGATACACTGCCTAACAACTACAGCCTTTATATGGAGTTGTCAGACAGTCTTCCATATGCAATCTCTTTACAGGGACATCCAGATGTCCCCACATTGCCTACAGATGGAGGCCCACTACTTCAGGCTTGTAGAGGCTATCTGTCAGGATCCATATTGGTCCCAGGGTTACCTACTGATGAGGTAATTAGGGAAGGTGCAGTGGGTGAGACGTGTAGATACATCACACAAAGGTGCCGCCACTGGGCATCACCCATCCTAGTAATTTAGAGATTTTCACTCTGCATATATATTTTGAGGCTATTATCGTACACCAGATTAATCAGGGCATTGACCTGACATAACGAAATGACATGCCGCTGACGTAAAATCGTCTACAAGGAGAACACTCCCGAGAAAGTTAACCGTGTCCCTCCCAGGAAAGTTTGCTTTGTTTGACGTACACAGGAACATCCTAGGCAAACACAGGTTTATTGCACGGAGTGAACTGCAAAGACGAAAATAATGTACCCAGGAAGCAGCTAGCTAATGGATCAGGTCATACAAATGATTGCAGAACAGTGCAACCAATAGATCCGTAGAAAGTGATGCTTTGCGTACATGGCCTCCCCTTCAGTTAGTTTTGTCTCTAGAGTCCGCAAATGTGAAATTAAGACCTTGGAATATATTGTGAGTAGCTGTATTCACTTTGGGGGTCATCTATTATCAGAAATACACCTATATTAGGTGTATTTCTGGCGCAGATTGCGGCACAAAGTTTATTTGCACAACAATCTGTGACATTTCCCCGCTCAAGACAAGTCTAAAAAAAAGTGGGTGTGGTTTGGGCGGGGAAGGGGAGGGGCAACCAGGCCAGTCTCATTCATCATTTTCTATGGCTGTTTTAGGTGTAGAAAATGGTCTAAATTTCAGCCAGCTCGGAAGCTGTATTACATTTAGAACTGGTGCCAGCCCCTCTCCAGAACTTCGGAGGATCCACCGCCAGCTAAAGGGCTTATTAAGATCGGTGTCTAAAACTTTTCTCCATGGAAACCATCAGCAAGCTGTTGTTGACTGATCTTTATTCTATGTCTACAGTTTGTGAAACTCCTTTACACCTGACTAGAAGATTGTTAAAGGAAATTTGTCACCAATTTATTTTTCCTGCCAGTTAAAACCTAGATAGCATATACTTTTTTTCTAATCTATTTTTATCTTCTGATAGTAGATTTTCTTTATTCTATTTCCTGAACGTGATTATGGGGGCTGCCATCTTGCCTAAGTTGTTGTTATAACAACATAAGGAAAGAATAGATAAGCTTTGACAATCACCTATTGTGAATGGCGGATTTCGTCTTATCTGTCATTCTAATCCTGTCTGTAATGATATCAGTAATTACCGTATATCAGTAAAGTGATCTGTACAGACCAAGATGTTGCGCCTATTTATTAGGCTTAGTGGCCAGTGTGAAAACTGCAGGAATTTATAGTTTTTGTATAATATATATATATATATATATATACACACACACACATACTCAGACATACATGGAATATTGTATATAGATAGTGACATGGAAAATTAAAAATAACATCCTCAAAAATTCTTTAAAAATATGTTAAGCATAAAAATATGATTTAAACGTGATTTATGTCATTTTATGATGGCACATTTCCTTTAAGACTACTTTCACACTAGTGTTTTTGCTGGATCCGGCAGAGTTCAGCAAAAACGCTTCTGTTGCTGATAATACAACCATCTGCATCCGTTATGAAGGATCCGTTTGTATTATCTTTAACATAGCCAAGATGGATCCGTCATGAACTCCATTGAAAGTCAATGGGGGCCGTATCCGTTTTCTATTGTGGCAGAGAAAACAGATCGGTCCCCATTGACTTGCATTGTGGGTCATGACGGATCCGTCATGAACTCCATTGAAAGCCAATGGAGGACGGATCCGTTTTTTATTGTGGCAGATTATGTCAGAGAAAACGGATCAGTCTTGCTCTGCATCTCAGGACGGAAAGCAAACTACATGTTGCGGTTTGCTATCCGGTATGGGAACGCAACAGAACAGAATGCATTCTGGAGAATTCCGTTCTGTTCAGTTTTGTCCCCATTGACAATGAATGGGGACACAACGGAAGCGTTTTTCTCCAGTATTGAGCCCCTATGACGGATCTCAATACCGGAAAACTAAAACGCTAGTGTGAAAGTAGCCTAAGGGAGAACCAGAAATTTTTCTAATTACAAAATAATTATATTAGCACATCTTTCTTCCTGAAGATGATTTTTTTACTGGTCCACGTGAATTTTATATACATTTACATGACAGTTCAATAATTCAGAAAGTCTGATAACTCAGCATCTGTTCAATCTCATTGATACAGACTGAAGGAAGTTTATTGTATTGTAACACTACTTGGATTTCACTGTGTTAATGAGTTGAGTGAAAAATGAAAGCCACCTTAAGATCCATCAGCAGCATTTATCATGCTTGTTGATGGTTTCCACGTAACTTTTTATTTCTTTACCTAATAAGGGAATATGTGAAGGCAACAATAAGAATGGGTCTACACAGTGCGGCCTCACAAGAGCATGAGGTTAATGGGTGACAATCATGTCACCAGAATCACCAAAAATCCAGCAGCCATGTCTGGGGTTACAGTCACTGCAACTTCTGAGTTGCATCGAGATTCCGTTCCCCCTGTAATGCTACTTTCACACTCGCGTTTTGGCTTTCCGTTTGTGAGATCCGTCATGGGCTCTCACAAGAGGTCCGAAACAGATCAGTTTTGCCCTAATGCATTCTGAATGGAAAAGGATCCGCTCAGAATGCATTAGTTTGCATCAGTTCATCTCATCTGGAGGCGGACATCAAAACGCTTCCTGCAGCGTTTTACTGTCCGCCTGACGAAGTGGAGCCAAGTTTTCTCTGGCATAATAGAAAACAGAACCGTCTCCCATAGACTTTCAATGGAGTCCATGACGGATCTGTCTATGTTAAAGATAATACAAACGGATCTGCTCATGACGAATGCATGCGGTTGTATTATTGTAACGGATTACATGACGGATCCGCCCAAAACACGAGTGTGAAAGTAGCCTAAGACTGTACATAGAGATCTTTGGTCACGCATTGGGTTTTGAGGCAAAGATCACCATGCTGCCCCATCCTATAGGTGGTGAAGGTATGATACATATCTGCTATATTCCACATTTACTGACTATACAGCCATGTAGTGAAAGGCTGAGCTTCACTGACCTGGAGAAAGAGATACAAAGAAAGAAAAGGAATTGGGGGAGGCTCCTGCTTGGTCTTCTAAGGCCCCATTCACGCAACTATATTTTTGGTCCCAGCAGACTGTGTGCTGTCCGCATCCATATATCTGTTGCGCAGCTCTGCAAAAAAGACCGAGCATGTCCTATTCTTGGCATGTTTCTGAAAAAAATACCCATTTTTTGGCGCAGAATATTTTAAGTACTCATATGCCAATTAGCCATAGGCTATATTAATTCTGTTTGTGGCCTATCATCTAAAAAGTAACGTTTATTTTTTACATTAAAAATACAAATAACCAAAATAAATTTTGTGTTGGTGTTTCAAAAAGCCTTATTGTGACAAAAAAATATTCAAAGCTCATATGTGTTGTTATTTCTGTTTTCTTTATTTTTTTTTGTCTTATTTTTTTGAGTACTTGAGATAGTAATATATCTGTTCTGTGTGTATACACTATTTCTATTATTTTTCTACACAAAAATAATAGAAATAATGTGAAAAGAAAATCTATCTATAGTGTATACACACAGAATAGATATATTACTATCTCAAGTAATCAGTAAAATAAGAAGACAAAGAAAGAAAGAAAACAGAATAAACACATACAGTGAGGAACAGAAGTATTGAACACCCTGAGATTTTGCAAGTTCTCCCACTTAGATATCATGGAGAGGCTGAAATTCACATTGTAGGTGCATTCCCAGAATAAAAAAAAAATAACAAATTCAGGAAATCACATTGTATGATTTTTAAAGAATGTATTTGTCTTGCACTGCTGAACATAAGTATTTGAACACCTGAGAAGCAGCAAGAACTCTGGCTCTCAAAGACCTGTTACTGTGCCTTTAAAAAGTCCACCTCTAACTCCACTCATTAATCTAACTCAGTAGCACCTGTCTGAGCTCTCTAAAGACACCTGTCCACCCCACAGTCAGTCAGACACTAACTACTACCATGGGCAAGACCAAAGAGCTGTGAAAAGACACCATAGTCTCAACAAGGCTGGAAAGGGCTACGGGGCAGAAAATGGAAGAGGCTAAAGACGACTGTCAGTCTCCCTCGGACTGGGGCTCCATGCAAGATCTCACCTCGTGGGGTATCATTGATGATAAGAAAGGTGAGGAATCAGCCCAGAACTACAAGGAAGGAGCTGGTCAATGACATGAAGAGAGCTGGGACCACAGTTTCAAAGGTCACTGTTGGTAGAACACTATGTCGTCATGGTTTCAAATATATGCATTGCACGAAAGGTTCCCCTGCTCCAGTCAACACATGTCCAGGCCCGTCTGAAGTTTGCCAATGACCATCTGGGTGATTCAGAGGAGGCATGGGAGAAAGTCATGTGGTCAGATGAGAACAAAGTAGAACTTTTTGGTCTAAACTTCACTCCTCGTGTTTAGAGGAAAAAGGATGAGTTTCATCCCAAGAACAACATCCCTACTGTGAAGCATGGGGGTGGTAACATCATGCTTTGGGGTGCTTTTCTGTGAAGGGGACAGGATGACCGCAATGGGGCCATTTATTGTGAGATTTTGAGCAACAACCTCCTTCCCTCAGTCAGAGCATTGAAGATGGGTCGCGGCTGGGCCTTCCAACATGACAACGACCCGAAGCACACAGCCAGGATAACCAAGGAGTGGCTCCGTAAGAAACATATCAAGGTTCTGGAGTGGCCTAGCCAGTCTCCAGACCTAAATCCAATAGAACATCTTTGGAGGGAGCTGAAACTCTGTGTTGCTCAGCGACAGCCCCGAAACCTGACAGATCTAGAGGAGATCTGTGTGGTGGAGTGGGCCAAAATCCCTGCTGCAGTGTGTGCGACCTGGTCAAGAACTACAGGAAATGTTTGACCTCTGTAATTGCAAACAAAGGCTTCTGTACCAAATAATAACACTGATTTTCTGAGGTGTTCAAATACTTATGTTCAGCAGTGCAGGACAAATACATTCTTTAAAAATCATACAATGGGATTTCATGAATTTTCTTTTTAAGTTCTGTTTCTCAGAGTGGGAATGTACCTACAATGTGAATTTCAGACCCCTCCATGATTTCTAAGTGGGAGAACTGCATTGTTCTTGTATACTTTGCATTTCAACTTCTCACCCTTTTCAAGATGTTAGCTGTCAGTGAATGGAACAATGTGTGCTTACATTAGCAAGCAGAAATCCCCGTTCAACCAACAGAATAATGCATAACTTATTATAAAGATTGAATGTAGCAAGCCCTGCATTGTGTTCTCAACCTCTGATCATAACTAGTGATGAGCGGCAGGGGCATTATTCGAATTCGCGATATTTCGCGAATATTTGGGCGAATATTCGCCATATATTCGAGAATTCGTGAATTCATGATCTCCAGGCATTATTTTCTTGATTGCGAAAATTCGCATTTAAATTTTCGCATAAAAATTCGCATGAACTGGTATTTTCCCCAAAAAATGAATATTTGCAATTACGAATATATTTTGCGATATTCGAAATATTCGCGAATTCTCGAAGTGCCGATATTTGCGATTAAAATTCGCAATTCGAATAGTTGTGATCAACACTAATCATAACCAGCCGTTTTCATTCACTAACCGCAAGCAGAGATTTTGAGAACGGCTTGTATTGCAGCTCAGCTCCACTGAAACGAATGAGGCTGTTACAATGCTGCCTAAAACAAAAACGGTCTTTGTTGTCAATAGCAACAAATTAGCATTTTTCATTCTTCTCTTTCAAGCTGTGCTGTAACTGGTTGCTATGGGCAACAAAGACCGTTTTCCTTTTAGACAATTTTCGTAACCTGCCCCAAAGTGTATTAGACAGTCGCAGAACTTGCGGCTTCATTTACGTAAAACTGGAAAATCTCTTTAAAAAGGGACTGTGCAGGATTAGAGAGAGATACGGCTACTTTAGAAACAGCACCACACATGTCCACAGGTTGTGCCTGGTATTGCAGCTCAGCTCCACTGAAGTGAATGAGTTACAATGCCAGCCAAAGCCTGTGGAAAAAGTCAGGCGTATTTAGAAGAAATCAGCCATGTATTTATTTGGGATATGGAGTTCCCCTTTAAGTGTAGCCCTGACTGGTGACAACAGGTACAGTGCTGTACATTTACAGACCGTCTCTAAATAGTCGCCTGGATTAAAAGTAATTTTGTGGTTCACCACAAATTCAAATAAGGGCGTTTAATAAAGTATAATTGTCCTGGGTGTGCGGAGGATGTTTGTCAAAAAGAATGAATGCTCCGGTGATTAAAATGACAGGACTTTATGTTTACATAGAGAAAGTACAAGAACAACAGCCCTACACCAGTGGCATAACTCCCAGCATTTGTCCGGTCACGCTGGGAGTTGTAGTTACATGAGAGCTGGAGAGCCACAGGTTGGAGTCTAAATGTTAAGTATGATCTAAGGACATTTCTCAGTTATTTTTGTTCCCTGGATAGCCGGGTGACAGCCAATAAGACCTCTTTTACTGCTCTTAAAGGGGTTGGCACAAAGCTTTCCAAGTGTCCTGAATGGCGTTAGCCTAGTTATTCATCACTACAGGAGTGGGGCATATACACTAATTGGACAAAAGTATTGGGACACCTAGAGGAGCTTTTAGGACATCCCATTCTAAAGCCATAGGCATTAATATGGAGTTACTCCCACCCTTTGCAGCTAAAACAACTGCCAATCTTATGAGAAGGCTTTCTACAAGATTTTGGAGTTGGTCTGTGGGAATTTTTCCCCATTCATCCAAAAGTACATTTGCAAAGTTGGACACTGATGCTGGACGAGAGGGCCTGCCAGGCTCACAATCTCCGTTCTAGATCATCCCAAAGGTGTTTGATGGGGTGGAGGTCAGTGCTTTGTGTGGACCACATCCATATCACCCAACCATACCTTTATGGACCTTCCTTTGTGCACTTGACACAGTCATGTTGGAACAGAAAAGGGCCTTTCCCAAACTGTTTTCACAAAGTTAGGAGCATACAATTGTCCAAAATGTCATGTTACGCTGGAGCATTAAGGGTGCCTGCACACAACAGTGAAAAAAACCTGAAATTTTTCATGGTTTTTCAACCATGTGTGCATCCATTTTCTGTCCGTCTGTCTTTAATGGCAGTTTTGCATCCATTTTTCATGGCCATTAAAAATATGCATGAAAAACTGATGATATTTATTAAAAAAAAAGTCAATGAAAATCCAAATCCCTGCAGTGCCCTCAGTATACATAATGTCCCCCAGCAGTAATAATGCCTCCCATAGTGGCCCCAGCAATAATAATATCCACCATGGTGGCCCATAATGCCCCAGCAGAAATAATATACCCCATGGTGGTCCATAATGCTCCCCATAGTGGTCCCGGCAGTAATCATATCTCGCATAGTGGCGCCAGCAGTAATAATATCCACCATGGTGGCCCATAACGTCCCCCATAGTTGCCACAGCAGAAATAATATACCCCATGGGGGTCCATAATGCACTAGCAGTAATAATATCCACCATGGTGGCCCATAACGTCCCCCATAATGGCCCCAGCAGAAATAATATACCCCATAGTGGACCATAATGCCCTAGCAGAAATAATATCCACCATGGTGGTCCATAATGCCCCCCATAGTGGTCCCGGCAGTAATCATATCTCCCATAGTGGCCCCAGCAGTAATAATGTCCCCCATAGTGGCCTCAGCAGTAATAATGTCCCCCATAGTGGTCTTAAGCTGTAATGTTTCTTTTTAGTAAAAAAATAAAAACATATCACTCGCCTCAGCCACTTGCACATACAGAGGGAGTCTGCTCCTCTCTTCATTGAAAAGGAACTGCTGAAGGACCTGCGCTGAACGTGAGGACATGATCATGCTTGGAGCACACGGTGACATGTGTGGACGTCATCATGCTGAGCGCAGGTCCTCTTCAATGAAGAGAGGAGCGACAGCCTGTGGTGTGTTCAAGTGGATGAGGTGATTATTATTATTTTTTAACCCCCAATAGGCCATACTACGTTAGTGTACACGTTTTTAACGGCCATTAGACGGGTTCACTCGTGTCTAATTGGCGGATAAAAATGGTCCCAGTTGGATCCTTCTGGCTGTGAAATCGGACAAAAATAGGACATGTCCTATATCTTGACAGCCGCTATTCACTGGCTGTTAAAAAAATAAGAAAATAGCCTCATAGACTGCTATGGTTCTGAAAACGGCCGTCGTGTGTATGTAGCCCAAGATTTGCCTTTACTGGAACCAAAGGGCATTGGCCAACCCCTGAAAAACAACCTCATGGCATCATCCCTTACAGTTGGCATAATGTTGTCCGGCAGTAACATTTTTGTGGCATTTGCCAAAGCCAGACTCGTCCATCAGACAGATGGGGAAGTGTGAGTGATCCACAGAACACGTTTCCACTGCTCCAGTCCAATGGTGGCGTGCTTTACACCACTCCATCTGATGCTTGGCGATGCAAGGGTTGCATACAGCTGCTCGGTGATGGAAAGCCAAGCTATGAAACTCCAGGCGCTGAGGTTGATGCCAGAGGAGGTTTGGACTCTGCAGTTATGGAGTCAGCAGTGTTGATAACTTTTATGCACTATACCCCTCAGCACTCGGTGACCCCACTGTAACGTTACATGGTCTCCACTATATAATCAGTCAAAATGTATATTCATCTGGTTTATAGTTGCATCCATCTCTGGGAAAGATGGTTGATCACTGTTAGGATCACCAGCATGTCTGCCTAGTTATGCAAAGATATACAATTTAAAAAAATGGATCACTATGTAAATGGCCTGGTTTACCATTCAGGAGTCTGGGAAAGCAGAATGACAATCTCTGTGTGGAGGATGCATGGACTGTCACCCAGGGTTCCTAGAAACTGTGTTTAATTTGTGACATGAAGAGTTTTTAATTTAAAGGGGACATGCTCCTTTTAATCTTCAGGCAAGTGAAACTATTGTAGCGCATGGTGTTCATACTGACGTGATGCGTGTAGCTTTAACATCTTGTGATGCTGGCTTACAGCATATATTTTGCCAGCGCCTGCGCCAAAGCAAATGTTTGCAGAACAGAAATGCACGTCTTGCTCTGATGGAGACCTCACTATGAAAAGAACTGGCACCAGAGTCAGATTTCATTTCCAGCCTGAAACGCCTCCCAAAAATCATCAATTAAAATGTACCCATCATTTCGGTTTATTTTTAATATAACATAGGGACAGGATTATTAAGAAATTTTGTAATATACTTTATTAGGGAAGTGTTTCTTTTTATAAGAAAGCAGCATGCAGAGTCTACAGATACTGAAGACGACTGTGTAACATACAGCTTCTCAGCTTGCCTCTTATCTCACTACCCTAACTCCTGGCTCCCTATACGTGCCCTAATGATCTCTGCTCGTCTCATCTCAATGTGACTCTCTGCCAGCGCTGCTCCCTTATGTCTATTCCCTGTGCTGTTAGTTACTAAGCACAGGAAAAAGAGGAGAACACGACTTAGTGCTGACCGAAGGTATACAGGAACACAGTGCAGTTACTGTCAGTGTTAGAAAAGTGCTGGGAATAGAGATAAAGGAGCAGAGCTGCCAGCCAGGGAGACAGACTGAGAAGCCTGCCTCTGTATGTTACACAGTCGCCTGCAGCATCCTTACACTGCAGTGCAGGAAAAATATGAGACCTCCCGGAATAGATCTCTGGAGATTCTTGATCATTTTTCTACCTCCCTCAGGGCTATCTGTTGAGGAAGGTGATACCTTCTGGATGAACAAAACCAGGACTCTCAGTTCAAAGAAAATAGTTTACTTCCTTAAGAATATACAAAGAAAATGTTGCCATGAAATAAGATTCACTATCCTAATAGTTTTATATACAGGACACCCCCAGCATATGTGGAGACATCAAGATCGGTCACGCATGTCACTCAGGAAAATGATGTTGTCTGCAAGAGAAGATGCAAGAATGTAAGGCTTATATCACCATAACATACAAAAAAAATACATTTATAGGGATGCAGCTTTCCCAGACTACTGAAGGGCAAATCACCTACACAAGCATTTCTTTTTACAAGACTTTCTGTTCTCTAATCTGGAAAAACTGGGTGACTACCAATATGGACAATATTGCACCTTCTTTGGAGTCAGTAAGCCAGAGGACTCCAACTACTGCATTTTGTCACAGTCCGACTCCAACTCTGACTCCTTCATAAATGGAATAAACGTTAATAAGGAAGGTGCACTACTGTGGATGCAAACAAACAAGTCTGACTAAACCCTCAAACTGGTGTTAAAATTGAGAATTTAGCCAATATATCCTTATACGAAGGACATATCTGAGCCCGAGCACTGCGCCAAGGTATCATATGTAACTCGGGACCTAACGCTAACCTACCTGTGGCGTATGGGCAATACCAGGAGCCAGTGGGCGAATTACAGGAGCGTAATGGGCAATAATTTAGTCATAAAAATGTACTGCCCATCATGTAAGTATCAGGCGACTTTGGCAGAACTTAAAAGGACTTCTGTCACCCCCCTAAAGTAATTTTTCATTTTTGGGTGACTTAAAAACCTTATACTGCGATTTATCACTATATAGTGCTCATACACTTTTTCCTTCAGTGGTTTCTTCAAAAAACGCAATTTTATAATATGTAAATTACCTCTCTACCAGCAAGTAGGGCGGCTACTTGCTGGTAGCAGCCGCATCCTCCTTTCAAATAAACGCCCCCTCCTCCTGTTGATTGACAGGGCCAGCGAACGCTCTCGTCCTCTGGCTAGCCCTGTCTGCCTTCTAAATCTCGCGCCTGCGCCGTACCGGTCTTCAGTCGGCGTAGGCGCACTGTGACGCTCGCTCGGCCGCTCCTTCTTTAATGCGCCTGCGCCGATGACGTCACATATACGTCAGGCGCACTGAGGAAGAAGCGGCCGAGCGAGCGTCCTCCTCTCAGTGCGCCTGCGCCGACTGAAGATCGGTATGGCACAGGCGTGAGATTTAGAAGGCAGACAGGGCTAGCCAGAGGATGAGAGCATTCGCTGGCCCTGTCAATCAAGAGGAGGAGGGGGGGTTTATTTGAAAGGAGGATGCGGCTGCTACCAGCAAGTAGCCGCCCTACTTGCTGGTAGAGAGGTAATTTACATATTATAAAAGTGTGTTTTTTTAAGAAACTACTGAACGAAAAAGTGTATGAGCACTATATATTGATAAATCGCAGTATAAGGTTTTTAAGTCGCCCAAAAATGAAAAATTACTTTAGGGGGGTGACAGAAGCCCTTTAAACCATATTTATTGGAATACAATTTCTAAAACTCTTGAAATTTTCTAAATTCCTGTAAGTAAATATGTAATGCACTGCATTTAATAACTGGAAAACATTGTTAAACACTTGACAATTTTAAGAAATTTATGAATTTTTCCTCAAAAAAAGTTAGAAAAGCCCTATATGTATATCCGGAGAATCATTCATTATCCGTATGAATGGGAAAAAAAGAAACATTTCAAAACTGAAGCTACTTTTCTTTAGTGCCTTCCATGAAAGGGTTGTCTGGGAATGAGTAACTTTTTACAGGTACTCGCAGCCTGCCTCCGCTATGGAAAGAGTCATATTTACCTGCTATTGGCAGCTCCGGTCCTGTGCGTCTATCTTCTGGTTTGCAGCTTGTTTACTTCCTCTCCGGCATGATCATCTGCTCTGCTGCAGCCATGGATTGGATTCAGTGGGGATATATCCACAAAACACCCATCACCACTGAAGCCAGTTATTGGCTCCAGCAGAGAAGATGATCATGTCCATGCTGGGGAGGAAGGAAACAATGTTTATGGAAAGACAGACCCACGGGAGCCATTGCGCATAACCCGAGCTACAGGGAGTAGGTAAGTATTAATACTTCCACAGAAGAGGCAGGCTGTGGGCACCAGTGAAGAGTTACTAATTCCTGGACAATCCCTTTAATGCTGTCTTCCTGTTCTGTCTAGCAGTTCTGAGATGACTGCAGGCATGCCTAGTACTCAACTTCCTCCTCTGGTCTTTAGAGAAGGAACTTGCCACGGAGCATGTGCAGTACAGTTTCAGGCATTGTAACTAAGGGCCTTGGAGCAGCATGAAGATGCCTAGTATAAGGAGAGGAGAGAACACTAGAGAGGTAAGGATATACTCTGCACAATTGTGGGGCCAATTATCGAGAATGAAGGTTACAACGAGCAATCGTTCCCAATATTAGGCCCGTGTAAATGTGCTGCCGATCAACTGAACAAGCTAAACGCTCATACTGAGCCCCATGACAGTGACATTCACAGCGCCCCCCCCCATGACAGTGACATTCACAGCGTCCCCCCCCATGACAGTGACATTCACAGCGTCCCCCCCCCATGACAGTGACATTCACAGCGTCCCCCCCCCATGACAGTGACATTCACAGCGCCCCCCCAATTACAGTGACATCCACAGCGCCCCCCCCCCCCAATTACAGTGACATCCACAGCGCCCCCCCCCCAATTACAGTGACATCCACAGCGCCCCCCCCCCAATTACAGTGACATCCACAGCGCCCCCCCAATTACAGTGACATCCACAGTCCCCCCAATTACAGTGACATCCACAGAGTCCCCCCAATTACAGTGACATCCACAGAGTCCCCCCAATTACAGTGACATCCACAGAGTCCCCCCAATTACAGTGACATCCACAGAGTCCCCCCAATTACAGTGACATCCACAGAGTCCCCCCAATTACAGTGACATCCACAGAGTCCCCCCAATTACAGTGACATCCACAGAGTCCCCCCAATTACAGTGACATCCACAGAGTCCCCCCAATTACAGTGACATCCACAGAGTCCCCCCAATTACAGTGACATCCACAGAGTCCCCCCAATTACAGTGACATCCACAGAGTCCCCCCAATTACAGTGACATCCACAGAGTCCCCCCAATTACAGTGACATCCACAGAGTCCCCCCAATTACAGTGACATCCACAGAGTCCCCCCAATTACAGTGACATCCACAGAGTCCCCCCAATTACAGTGACATCCACAGAGTCCCCCCAATTAGTGACATCCACAGAGTCCCCCCAATTACAGTGACATCCACAGAGTCCCCCCAATTACAGTGACATCCACAGAGTCCCCCCAATTACAGTGACATCCACAGAGCCCCCCCAATTACAGTGACATCCACAGTGCCCCCCCAATTACAGTGACATCCACAGAGCCCCCCCAATTACAGTGACATCCACAGAGTTCCCTAATTACAGTGACATCCACAGAGTCCCCTAATTACAGTGACATCCACAGAGTCCCCCATAAAAGTAATATCCACAGTGCCCCCAAGTGCCATCCACAGTGCTTCCCCCCCCCCTCCCACAGCATAGCGACAGTACCAGGTGTCGGGACCAAGGAAGGCCCGCAGAAGGCAGTGACATCAGTGATGACGCACCGTCTCCTGCTTCAGAGAGGAAAAGATGATGTAGAAGCGCTGCAGGAGCGGTTGCGTGACTGTGAAGAGGATCGTGGAAACGCCAGTGCTGCGGAGGTTAAGAATTAATGTAATAATCTTCCCTCCCCAGGTTATTTTCAAGGACAAATTTTCAAGTAGTGGCCAAAGAACCCCTTTAAGATTGATAGAAAATAAATACATTTATGATTTACATTTCCAAACTTTACTAAATCCCTATAAAAGTCAATAAATTACACAATATTAATAATAGCCAATATTTTTTTTACGCTGGAGTCGGTACTTTTCTACAGACTCTGACTCCACCCAAAACTAGCATCGATGCCGACTCCACAATCCTGCACGATTCAGGTCATCAATATTTGTATCCTGGAGAACCCCTTTAAGGACAGGAAGAGTATTGCCTTCCATTAGGTTCCAGGAACTAAGACTAACAAGACAAAGGTTGGAGACCCTTTAACGTCCATCTCTAACACCACCAGCCATGTCTGTTTATCTCACCCTGCTCGTTCAGAGCTGAAATCCCTGCTGGGTAATTATCTTGTCAGCATTACTCATGGCTGGACACGGCATCTTTTTAATAAAAAGTAAATAGTGTGTTCCCTGCTGCATTAAGCTCCCACGTCTGGTGTACAGAATGTCCTCAGGACTACTGCGTGGGGCGTCTAGATCGGATGATACCCTAATCTACATCTTGCAGAATATGCCCAGCCAGATCAAAAATGAAAAACAGCACATCACATAATATATAGATACAGTGGAATCACATGACTTATCCTCTGCTGATCCTGTATTATACTCTAGAGCTGCACTCACAAGTTGGTGAAATGAAATGAGAAAAATATATAAATAAATAAAACTATTGTTTAGAAATAGAAAACAGAAAATTGGCATGTGCGTATGTATTCACCCCCTTTGTTAGGAAGACCATAAAAATCTGGTGCAACCAATTACCTTCAGAAGTCACTTAATTAGTGAAATGATGTTCACCTGTGTTCAATCTAAGTGTCACATGACCTGTCATTACATATACACACCTTTTTTCAAAGGCCCCAGAGGCTGCAACACCTAAGCAAGAGGCCTCACTAACAAAACGCTGCCATGAAGACCAAGGAACTCTCCAAACAAGTAAGGGACAGTGTTGTTGAGAAGTACAAGTCAGGGTTAGGTTATAAAAAAATATCCAAATCTTTGATGATCCCCAGGAGCACCATCAAATCTATCATAACCAAATGGAAAGAACATGGCAACAACAGCAAACCTGCCAAGAGACGGCCGCCCACCAAAACTCACGGGACCGGGCATTAATCACAGAGCAGCACAGAGCCCTAAGGTAACCCCGGAGGAGCTGCAGAGTTCCACAGCAGAGACTAGAGTATCTGTACATAGGACGACAATAACCCGTACGCTCCATAGAGTTGGGCTTTATGGCAGAGTGGCCAGAAGAAAGCCATTACTTTCAGCTAAATACAAAAAGACACGTTGTGAGTTTGCGAAAAGGCATGTGGGAGACTCCCAATATGTATGGAGGAAGGTGCTCTGGTCTAATGAGACTAAAATTGAACTTTTCAGCCAAAGAAAACGCTATGTCTGGCACAAACCCAACACATCACCCAAAGAACACCATCCCCAGTGAAACATGGTGGTGGCAGCATCATGCTGTGGGGATGTTTTTCAGCAGCCGGGATTGGGAAACTGGTCAGAGTTGAGGGAAAGATGGATGGTGCTAAATACAGGGATATTCTTCAGCAAAACCTGTACCACTCTGTGCGTGACTTGAGGCTAGGACAGAGGTTCACCTTCCAGCAGGACAATGACCCCAAACACACTGCCTAAGCAACACTTGAGTGGTTTAAGGGGAAACATGTAAGTGTGTTGGAATGGCCTAGTCACAGCCCAGATCTTAATCCAATAGAAAATCTGTGGTCAGACTTAAAGATTGCTGTCCACAAGTGCAAACTATCCAACTTGAAGGAGCTGGAGCAGTTTTGCAAGGAGGAATGGGCAAAAATCCCAGTGGTAAGATGTGGCAAGCTCATAGAGACTTATCCAAAGCGACTTGGAGCTGTGATTGCCGCAAAAGGTGTCTCTACAAAGTATTGACTTTAGGGGGGTGAATAGTTATGCACATTGACTTTTTCTGTTATTTTGTCCTATTTGTTGTTTACTTCACAATAAAAAAAAAAAAAAAAAAAAAAACATCTTCAATGTTGTGGGCATGTTCTGTAAATTACATGATGCAAATCCTCAAACAATCCATGCTAATTCCAGGTTGTGAGGCACCAAAATACGAAAAAAGTCAAGGGGGTGAATACTTTTGCAAGGCCCTGTACATTACTTATCCTGTACTGATTCTGAGTTACATCATGTATTATACTCCAGAGCCGCACTCACTACGCTGCTGGTGGAGTCAGTATACACAACAATGCTTATCTTGTACTGCTCCCAAGTTACATTATGTATTGTACTCCAGGGCTGCTCTCACTATTCTGGAGGTAGAATCTATTGCATTACTTATCTTGCACTGATCCTGTGTTATAGCCAGTATTATACCCCAGAGCTGCATTCACGATTCTGCTGTTAATGGAAGCAGCCAGCAAGCCTGTTGTCGGACAATAATAGCTTAAGGGGTTTTCCAGTAGTAGAATACTGATGACCTATGCTCGGGATAGGTTATCAATATCTGATCGGTGGGGGGACAATAGAGCTCATCATCAGTCACTTTAAAGGGGTTGTCTCACTTATCTGCTTACCTGGAGGACAGTCCTCTCTATTAATCGGTAGAAGCTCATCTCTCAGGATGCACTGCAATTAGCTCTTGTTAGACCCTCCCTCTCCTGCATAAAATAGTCCCTCACAAATAGCCCAAGATATATCTATACTTCTATGAATTAGAATACGTGATTAATTAATGGAAGGCGTCTAGGCCATTTCACCTGCTTCTCTATGAGATTACTACGCCGGCACCGAGAAGAGGAAGGGAGCAGGGAAGCTACTGAGCAGGAACTCTCACCTACAGCCGCCACTGTTTGGAAAAGTGGTAAAGATGCTGGAAAAAGCTAAAAAGTTGCAAATCAGCACTTGTGACAAACCCTGTCTCTTCTCCAGAAAACTGGTGTAGAGCCATAATAAATCTCCCTAATATTTTCTACCGCATTTGTAATGTTCTTTTCATTGCATGGTAATAGTTTTTGTGGGATAACACCTTTAAAAGGGCTGAGCTGCAATTCCAAAACTCTAGCAATTGTTGGGCTGGGAAGAATCTGACATAAGAGAATAGTCACAGAAAACAGGGAAATTCTGAGCCTGTAGGGTTGGGAGTGAAAGTTAAAGGGTTAACATGGGGCAAGCCTCAGGGAAGCTTGGAGCACAGAAAAAAATAATTATGTGGAAAAGTAGACGTGAGCTATGTTGCTGCCCCCTGCTGGTAAAATCTAGTCAAGACATTTGAACCATCACTGTGGGTTCAATCCAGTACTAAGAAATGGGCAGGAAACAACTGTCTTGAGGTTCAAAATTCCAGGGGAAAGAAAAAAATGTAAAAAAATAAATAAAAAAAATCACATTAACTAGGGAACAAACAAGAAAACTCAGTCAGTGCCCTCCGTTTCGTCTTTTTAGTTGCTCCCCTAATTTTCTGGCTCCTCTTCTGCCATCCAAGATGGCCGGACTGCTTCTCCGACTGATGAATACTGTGTATCGGTAGCCCAAGACACTTCCTGTTCTTGAAGCTCTCTTCTTGGTTTGGCCAATACTGTTCATGTGAAAAGATGAAAAGGAGGGCCCCAAGTAAGTGTACTGTTTGTTCCCCGGTTAATGTGAAATTTTATTCGATAAAATTCTGGCTGAAATTACAGGTGAGCTCAATCCATTCAGTTTATTATAAATTGGAGCCACATAAATCCTACTTCAGAGAGCTCCCCCTAGTGGTGGAGTGGCTCAAAATCCTCCAAAATGTTTTAGGATAGTGGGTGGAGCTATGCACATCATCCCTTTTGCAGCCACTTATGCATATATGACCACATACTGCTACAGCCTTCCAAATTATTGGAATTGTGAACTTATTTCTTACCAGGTGGGTATAACCCAGCCAGACTCTTCACCCACCTGCAATGACGGTTGTTGCTTGCCTGCGGATATTATTCTTATCAACGTACTCGCCGTAATCGATTTTCCCTTCCACGTATACCCGAGCCCTGAGAATGCACCACAAAGCAATAACCAAGCAGAACATGTTTCTAGGAATTGTCATTGAAGCTATCTAGTCTGCAAATCAGCTACAAACAGAGGTATCACTTTGAAGGCAGAAAGGGGATACAGACAGCTTGAATCCAGTGGTTAAATTACAACTCCCAGCATGCTGGCTGTCAGACCATGCTTGAAGTTGTAGTTTCTTCCCAGATGGAAAACACAAAGCTATTTCCTGTGTCTATATTGCACTCACCCTTTCTTGATGTGCTGATAAGCTACTTCTCGGAGTCCTGGGCGGAAAACGGAGATCCTGTGCCAGGTAGTCTTCTGGTTGACGTCTCCCGCTGACAAAAATGAAAAATATCACATTCAACTCTCCATGAAAAACCAGTATGCGCAGACTGGGGCTCAGCTTACAACCCAGCTAGGCAATTCCCTTCAAACTACTAGGAGGTAACAGGAGTGCTGCATTTCCTAATATTATGTATAGGATTTGGCTGGCAGTGCACACAGATATTAACAGCAGTTATGCACACCCCTCCACCGTCCATGCATTATACCAGAGAAAGGTGGCTGCCGGTCCCCAGTGGTATAGTCTGGATCATTTGGTAAGAAAGGATATGGCGGCAGGCTGCTTCTATCTAACAGAACCTCCACTGATGAGCAGAAGTGAATTGGGCTGAGCTGCAATACCAGGCACAGCCACATGAACAGAAGCAGCGCTGTTTCTGAAACAGTGGTGGACGTGGGGATCACTTTGTTCTGCTGATCTTGTGGTGGGTCTGAGGAAGGGGGGACTGCTGGAAAAAACCCTTTAAGCAATAAATTCTCACTTGTCTGGAACACCTCGCTCTCCCCAGACCTCCATAATTCATTTGTGGCTACTGAGAAGATTGTCACTGGGTTCTTGCCATCGGCTTGTCTCATTACCGGATCTTGGCCGACTCTACCCAATAACTGCACCCGATTCAGAGCTGGAACACAAGTGGAACAAAAAGGGAGAAAAACATTCAAGTAATTGATTTCTATGGTGCAAATTGTTATTTCATTTGACGTTCTTTTGACGTTTTTAATTTTACTACAATATTGTACCGTGAAGAAAAAAAAATAGTATAGGTATAGAATATGTGCCACCATCATGACGACATTAAACCTGGCACAATGCCTTAGAGGGCTCGCTTAGCTGAATGGAATACCTTTTACTCAGCAATCCGCTGCTTCACTCTGGAGAAAAAAGTACTTTTTATCCATATGTAAAGAGCAGTTAAAGGGGTTGTGTCATCTTGCCATTACCAAGACAAGATGGGACTAAGCCCTGACCCTCAGATGTCCGAGAAACAGTGTAGCAGTCCGGCGCTCTGCTGTTTCTGTAGCTCCCAAGCTTGCTGTTTTCTTACTACCTGGTGGTTGGGGCTTAATCCAATCTCGCATTAGTAACGGTGAGATGAGACAATCCCTTTTAGTGCACCGAGAGCGGGCCCAAGACAGTATATGCACACTTGCTCCCCCGGCTTCCTCTACTAGACCTTCCCTCTCCTTAAAGGGGTTGTCCGGGTTCAGAGCTGAACCCGGACATACCTCCATTTTCACCCAGGCAGCCCCCCAGACTTGAGCATCGGAGCAGTTCATGCTCCGATATACAGACGTGGACAAAATTGTTGGTACCCTTTGGTCAATGAAAGAAAAAGTCACAATGGTCACAGAAATAACTTTAATCTGACAAAAGTAATAATAAATTAAAATTCTATAAATGTTAACCAATGAAAGTCAGACATTGTTTTTCAACCATGCTTCAACAGAATTATGTAAAAAAATAAACTCATGAAACAGGCATGGACAAAAATGATGGTACCCCTAGAAAACACAGAACATAATGTGACCAAAGGGACATGTTAATTCAAGGTGTGTCCACTAATTAGCATCACAGGTGTCTACAACCTTGTAATCAGCCATTGGGCCTATATATATGGCTCCAGGTAATCACTGTGTTGTTTGGTGATATGGTGTGTACCACACTCGACATGGACCAGAGGAAGCAAAGGAAAGAGCTGTCTCAAGAGATCAGAAAGAAAATTATAGACAAGCATGTTAAAGGTAAAGGCTATAAGACCATCTCCAAGCAACTAGATGTTCCTGTGAGTACAGTTGCACATATTATTCATAAGTTTAAGATCCATGGGACTGTAGCCAACCTCCCTGGACGTGGCCGCAGGAGGAAAATTGATGACAAATCTAAGAGACGGATAATCCGAATGGTAACAAAAGAGCCTAGAAAGACTTCTAAAGAGATTCAAGGTGAACTTCATGCTCAAGGAACATCAGTGTCAGATCGCACCATCCGTCGTTGTTTGAGCCAAAGTGGACTACATGGGAGACGACCAAGGAGGACACCATTGTTGAAAACGAATCATAAAAAAGCAAGACTGGAATATGCCAAACTACATGTTGACAAGCCACAAAGCTTCTGGGAGAATGTCCTGTGGACAGATGAGACAAAAATCGAAGTTTTTGCCAAGGCACATCAGCTGTATGTTCACAGACGAAAAAATGAAGCATATCAAGAAAAGAACACTGTCCCTACTGTGAAACATGGAGGAGGCTCTGTTATGTTCTGGGGCTGCTTTGCTGCGTCTGGCACAGGGTGTCTTGAATCTGTGCAGGGTACAATGAAATCTCAAGACTATCAAGGAATTCTAGAGAGAAATGTACTAGCCAGTGTCAGAAAGCTTGGTCTCAGTCGCAGGTCATGGGTCTTGCAACAGGACAATGACCCAAAACACACCGCTAAAAACACCCAAGAATGGCTAAGAGGAAAAAATTGGACTATTCTAAAGTGGCCTTCTATGAGCCCTGACCTCAATCCTATTGAGCATCTTTGGAAGGAGCTGAAACATGCAGTCTGGAAAAGGCACCCTTCAAACCGGACACAACTGGAGCAGTTTGCTCATGAGGAGTGGGCCAAAATACCTGCTGAGAGGTGCAGATGTCTCATTGACAGTTACAGGAAGCGTTTGATTGCAGTGATTGCCTCAAAAGGTTGCGCAACAAAATATTAAGTTAGGGGTACCATCATTTTTGTCCATGCCTGTTTCATGAGTTTATTTTTTTACATAATTCTGTTGAAGCATGGTTGAAAAACAATGTCTGACTTTCATTGGTTAACATTTATAGAATTTTAATTTATTATTACTTTTGTCAGATTAAAGTTATTTCTGTGACCATTGTGACTTTTTCTTTCATTGACCAAAGGGTACCAACAATTTTGTCCACGTCTGTATCTCCTTTGACCTGCGCTAAATCACGCAGGTCAAAGACATTTTTTGGAGATCCGGTGACGTACTGGGCTCTTTATGGGGCTGCCAGGAAGCCCGGTGACATCACCGGCACTGATGGGCGGGCTTTAGCGCTGCCCTAGCCAGTTAAACGGCTAGGGAAGCGCTAAAGCACGCCCATCACAACCGGTGACGTCACCGAACACACTGCGGGGCGGAAGCTTCCACCCTGAAGTGTGTAATTGTAAACAAAAGAGCCTTTGCCCTGCGTGATTTAGCGCAGGGCAAAGGAGAGCATCGGAGCATGAACTGCCCCGATGCTCAAATCAGAGGGGCTGCTGGGGTGAAATTATAGGTATGTCCGGGTTTAGCTCTGAACCCGGACAACCCCTTTAACTGACAGGGCCAGGTTTCATCATAATCATCTCACCTGATCCCGTCAATCAAGATGGAAAGGCGCAGAGGGTCTGGTAGAGGAAGCAGGCGGAGCAAGGGTGCACAAGACGGTTTTAGTCCAATCTTGGTGCACTTAACTGCTCATTAGCATATGGATTAAACTTCATCATGAGAATAAGGCAATGGATCGCTAAGTGAAAGGTATCACTACATTCAGCGGAGGTAGCCCTGCAAGGCATTGTGCCCGGTTTAACAGTGAATTTCCCAATGACAGACTCCATTTAACATTGTGTAGGCCCTGTAAAAGAAGCGCTTGCTCTGGTTTCTTGTCTAGTACACTCCGGATCAGTACAAACACGATATAAGATTCTCCAAAATCTTGCTATGAAGAAAACATCTGGGGGATGGAGTGATGTTCGGGTCTGCAATAGGGAGAATTTATATGACACTTTCCTTTTAAAATGGAGGTCTGGGATATTGATGGTCTATCATCAGGAACTGATCAGCTGTTTGAAGAGGCCATGGCGCGACAGTGAGTGCTGCTGTCTATTCCTAGGCCAGTGACATCATGTGCATCGGTCACATGGCCTAGGCCCAGCTCAGGCCCAATCACGTGAGTAGGCCAGGGCTGCAATACCAAGCACAGTCGCTATATAATGGACATTGCAGAGCCTGGAGTGTAGCTGCCTTTTAAAACAGCCGATCAGGGAGAGTGTTGAGTGTTGAACCCCAACTGATTAGATATTAGTCCAGACGTTAGGCCATCAATATCAAAATCCCAGACAACCCCTTTAGGCCTGTTTGACATCTGGGGAACAGTCTGCCAGATCCGTAACTACTGCATGCAGCCGTGTTCGTCCGTCCCCGTTCACTATAATGGAGACCGGCAGAGATCAAGCAGCAGTACTGCAAATATGCCATTATAAGCCAGTGTGAAACAGGCCTTAATTTGGGGTGTACCGATAGATAAGTGTGCATTTCAAGTTCCATGAACACACTCCTTGTTTATATGCTGGGTCCCCTGCTCAACAGCCAAACATGCGAACAGAGTTTTTCTCCGCTTGTCCATGTATGACATGTATGGATTTTCGGGGGGAAGGGGGGATTCTAAAGCCAGACGTTAAAAGGGCATGACTTTATGAGGCAACTCATTGTAGTATCATACAAGAGTGATATAAAGTTGCCTCCTCAGTGCAATTGCACCCTCTACAGGGTATAATGTGCAATTACACCATAAGACAAACTTGGCTGCTCTTCTGGACAAGGAAAGAAAATGCTTGAAAATGAAAAATAATTAAAAGGGGTATATCCACAAGATATACAATACGTATCTGATAGATCTGGGTCCCACCTTTGCAATCCACACCTTTCTCTCTCTCTCTCCCCCCGCAGTCTATCCCACCTTTCCCATCCTGGATGCCACATCCAATATGCAAGAGGTGGCCAGATCTACAAAAGCAGCTAAGCTTACTGGGCTACAGCAAACAGCGTAGCATAGTGAGCTGTCAACGTGACAGGGTCGGGGGACTCCATTTCTAGAGATAGGTGTGGGTCCTAGAGGTGGGACCTGCTTCTATCAGACATTTATGACATATACTGCAGATATGCCATAAATTCTGAGATTAGAATTATGTTTAAAAGCCAAAGATGCTTTAAAAGTAAATTGTATTGTACAATAATTAAATCTTACTCACATCTTTCCAGAACCCCAGAATCTGAGGTCTGAAACCGGACAGACTGCCGGAAAACCTGTAAAAGTAAAAAAAAAGAAAAGAAACATGAACAATGTCACAAAAACATCCGAAAGGTTCTTAGTACATTTTCCATAAATGGTGATCAATTTGATCTGTGACATAAAAGTCCCGTTTACATTTTCTAGTTTGTAACTGTCAGATTACCGGCACACAAACTGTGCCATCAACGTAACAAACTAAGGCTACTTTCACACTCGCGTTTATTGAGGATCCGTCATGGATCTGCAAAAACGCTTCCGGTTGTATTATGTCTTCTATAGCCATGACGGATCAGTCTTGAACACCATTGAAAGTCAATGGGGGACAGATCTGTTTTCTATTGTGCCAGAGAAAACTGATCCGTACCCATTCACTTACATTGTGGGCCAGGACGGATCCGTTTGGCTCCGCTTCGTCAGGCGGACAGCAAAACGCTGCAGGTAGCGTTTTGGTGTCCGCCTCCAGAGCGGAATGGTGACTGATCGGAGGCAAACTGATGCATTCTGGGTGGATCCTTTTCCATTCAGAATGCATTGGAGCAAAACTGATCCGTTTTGGACCGCTTCTGAGAGCCCATGATGGATCTCACAAACTGAAAGACGAAACGCGAGTGTGAAAGTAGCCTAAAAAGTCACACAAATGTTTATATACATATATATTACACCATCATTTGTCAATCTTGCTGATCACGAGGACAGGTAACCCCTGTACCCCTTGGAGCTCCCTGAAATGAATGGAGCAGAAGGTTCGTATGGGAGTTCCTGAAATAGCCAAGCTCTGTCTCCAGAGCTTCCAAAGAAATGAATAGAGCAGCAAGTTGGATGCTCAAAGGGGTATTGGATACCCGTTCTCATGATTGGTGGGGGGCCCTGTGGTAGGACTCCCACGATCTAACCTGTGGATAGGGGATAACTTTTAACAAACTAAATACTCCCTTAAGGTACATGTGCATCATAATGACAGAAGGGGTGTATGGACCAGGCTCAGGAGCTGTGCCCAATCCATATGTGCTGGGTTATACTGCTAACACCCATTCACAGTGACCAGAATGGGAGGTAACTCAAATCCTAGTCATTTAACCTCTTAAAGTGACGGTGGAAATGGAGTGGTTAGATAGAAGGGGTTCCCTCCAATTGTGGGGTGCTGATCAATTGTCACGGCAGCCTGGAGCCTTATGAATGCTCCCAGGCCTGGCACTGTAATCTTTCTTTTGTGGTAGGGCTTAACAGTTAGACGTCACAATCACCAAAGACTGCAAAACTAAAGTATTGCAGTGTATGGTATATAAGCAATCCAACAAGTTCCCTAGACGATTAAGGGTACGTCCACATGTGACGGAATATACAGCAGAAGAGTCCTCTGCGGATTCTGTGGTGGCAAAACCTGCATGTATTAGATGCAGTTTTTGCTGTGGAAACTTCTCTCCATTGCAAAGAGTGAAATCCAAATTGGACGTGCGGGGCATAATTTGACACGCCACAGATTTCAAATTCGCATTGCAGGTCGATTAACGCTGCTGATTTTTTTACAGCATGTGGCCTCATGATGTTTTTGCGGTCAGCAAACTGCGGATTCGCAAAAAACGGAAGCCGCCCATGTTGCCTTCTGCAATTTGCGGAACGGGCGCTGGCAATATAAATGCCTATTCTTGCCCGCAAAGCGCGGACAAGAATGGGACATGTTATATTTTATATATTTATTATATACACTAGGGATCGACCGATATTGATTTTTTAGGGCCGATACCGATAATTTGTGAACTTTCAGGCCGATAGCCGATAATTTATACCGATATTCTGGGAATTTTCATTTTTGAAAAAAAAATTAAAATTCCCACAAATCTGCTGAAAATTAATGTTTATTGTTAATGTGTATTTTTATTTGTAAATCTTTCTTTTTCATTTATATTTAATATTTTGGTGTTTTTATTTTTATTACTTTTTTTTTTTTTAAACTAACTTTTAGCCCCCTTAGGGACTAGAACCCTTGTCCTATTCACCCTGATAGAGATCTATCAGGGTGAATAGGAGCTCACACTGTCCCTGCTGCTCTGTGCTTTGTGCACACAGCAGCATGGAGCTTACCATGACAGCCAGGGCTTCAATAGCGTCCTGGCTGCCATGGTAACCGATCGGAGCCCCAGCATTACACTGCTGGGGCTCCGATCGGAGGAGCAGGGGAGAGGGAATCCTGTGGGGGGCGCACTGCGACTGGGGTGGGGGGGGAGGGGGGGGCGCACCACTGCTTAATACTGGGGGGGAGGGGGGGCGCACTGCGCCACCAATGCTTAATACTGGGGCAGCTCCCGCCTCCTGTATATGAATTAATGTGAGATTAAGCTTCATTGGTGGCGCAGTGGCCATAGCTCCTCCCCTCCTCTTGTCCCCTGTCCTCCCATTGGCTGGAGCGGCAGCAGCAGCACAGGGGGAGGAGACACTGCTCCTTCTCCCCTGTGCTGCTGCTGAGGGAACACGGAGAGCGTTGTCAGCAGCGCGATCTGTGTTCCCAGGACGTTATCGGAATATCGGCAAAATAAATGCCGATACCGATAACGTTCAAAATCCTGAATATCTGCCGATAATATCGGTAAATCCGATAATCGGTCGATCCCTAATATACACACACACACATATATATAAAGTCATGGCTGTAAATGTTGGGAGGAAAGAAAGCAAATTGGACATAATGTCACACCAAACTCCAAAAACGGTCTGGACAAAATTATTGGCACTCTTAACTTAATATTTGGTTGCACACCCTTTGGAAAAAAAATAACTGGAATCAGTTGCTTCCTATAACCATCAATAAGCTTCTGACACCTCTCACCCAGAAATTTGGAATTCCGTCTGTAAGTCTAACTGGCTGCCGGTGACAAGTCTTCTAATTTCCTTTGTCACCTGTTTCCAGAATTCAGCCATGAAGGCCCCCACAGCGGTTTTAAAGGGAACTTGTCATCTGGATTTTGGGTATAGAGCTGAGGTTATAGGTTGTAGATGACCACTAGCACATCCGCAA
This sequence comes from Bufo gargarizans, assembly GCF_014858855.1. Lineage (NCBI taxonomy): Eukaryota > Metazoa > Chordata > Amphibia > Anura > Bufonidae > Bufo > Bufo gargarizans. Next base: position 4,133,555 of record NC_058090.1, on the reverse strand, counting down.
TACCCAGTCCCCATAGCTCTGTGTGCTTTTATTGTGTAAATAAAAAAAACAATGATTTGATTCATATGCAAATTACCCTGAGATGAGTCCTGTCCCTGACTCATCTCACGTACAGGACTCATCTCAGGTTAATTTGCATATGTATCAAATCGTTTTTTTTTTTTTACACAATAAAAGCACACAGAGCTATGGGGACTGGGTATTGCGGATGTGCTAGTGGCAATCTACAACTCATGTCCTCAGCTCTATACACAAAATCCAGGTGACAGGTTCCCTTTAAAAGGGTTGTCAGAGTTATTTTTTTGTTCTATGTTCCTAACTGGGCAAATGTAACAGCTTTCCAATTAACTCACTTTATCTCCAGTGGCTGGTTTCTCAGATTTCACTGAGGGTCACATGACCTGTGATGTCAGCTTCTCTCCCTGCTCTGATAAAGTTTGTTTACAAGCCTGTAAACGCTGGGCACGCCCCCTTCACTGCCTACTCTCTGCTAGGATTCTTAACCCCTTCAGCTGCACAGCTTTGCAGGCAGTGAGGAGATAATGCTGGGCACTTGAGTTGATATACTAGAGAGAGCATTGCACAAGAAGGTAGGGGGAAGATCCTGTTTGTATTAGCAGTGTCATTATACAGCTGGGACCTGTAGTCCTACACATACAACATGCTGCAGAGTCCCATTGCTGACCCCCCCCCCCCTTCCACACCCTTGTTACTATGCCTGTACCTGTGCCTAACCCAATTCCGAGCACGATCGACTGTGTCGTGTTTGGCGAATAAAGCTGATTCTGATATAGTCCTACACATACAACATGCTGCATTCTCTCCCAGCAGGCAGACATGTCTTTCAGGGCAGCTCTTGTATCCACTCCCTTAGCAGTGTCATTATACAGCTGGGACTTGTAGTCCTACACATACAACATGCTGCAGAGTCTCCCAGCAGGCAGACATGTCACTCAGGGCAGCTCTTGTATCCACTCCCTTAGCAGTGTCATTATACAGCTGGGACTTGTAGTCCTACACATACAACATGCTGCAGAGTCTCCCAGCAGGCAGACATGTCACTCAGGGCAGCTCTTGTATCCACTCCCTTAGCAGTGTCATTATACAGCTGGGACTTGTAGTCCTACACATACAACATGCTGCAGAGTCTCCCAGCAGGCAGACATGTCACTCGGCAGCTCTTGTATTCACTCCCTTAGCAGTGTCATTATACAGCTGGGACCTGTAGTCCTACACATACAACATGCTGCAGAGTCTCCCAGCAGGCAGACATGTCACTCAGGGCAGCTTTTGTATCCACTCCCTTAGCAGTGTCATTATACAGCTGGGACTTGTAGTCCTACACATACAGCATGCTGCAGAGTCTCCCAGCAGGCAGACATGTCACTCAGGGCAGGACTTGTATCCACTCCCTTAGCAGTGTCATTATACAGCTGGGACTTGTAGTCCTACACATACAACATGCTGCAGAGTCTCCCAGCAGGCAGACATGTCACTCAGGGCAGCTCTTGTATCCACTCCCTTAGCAGTGTCATTATACAGCTGGGACTTGTAGTCCTACACCTACAACATGCTGCAGAGTCTCCCACCAGGCAGACATGTCACTCAGGGCAGCTCTTGTAGCCACTCCCTTAGCAGTGTCATTATACAGCTGTGACTTGTAGTCCTACACATACAACATGCTGCAGAGTCTCCCACCAGGCAGACATGTCACTCAGGGCAGCTCTTGTAGCCACTCCCTTAGCAGTGTCATTATACAGCTGGGACCTGTAGTCCTACACATACAACATGCTGCAGAGTCTCCCACCAGGCAGACATGTCACTCAGGGCAGCTCTTGTATCCACTCCCTTAGCAGAGCAGGGGGAGGGGCAGAGATTGTTTTTATTGCATGTAAACAAAGGGCCAGAAAAGAACCAGGGAAATGAGGAAATATATATAATTTTTTTGCATAAAACTTTAAGTCCTGGGATAAGAATTTTATACAAACCTGGCTGACGGCGCGGCGAAACATCTGTGTTATCTGTGCTCCCTGCGTCTCAGTAAATACTTATCACCTACAGGACAAAAGATGCATAAAAGTTATTCAAAGAACAGGGTGACAAAAAAATCCAGCTGCTGTTGGGTTAAAGTGGCATTGTAATTTGGGAAACCTTTTGATAAGTCATAGAGATGTGTCAAAGGTTTAGTTCAGTGGAGATCCGGGTGCTGGGACTATTACGACGAGGAGAAAAAAAAGATTGCACATAGCTGCAGACTACATCCAGACAGGCTAGAGTGACCCGTGGGAGTTCTCCCCTCTCCTCCTTCTAGAGATCGGCGGGGGTCTTCGCACTCAAAACTACGCATATGTCTCTATGAGGAATAGAAAGGTTTCCCCAAAGTACTAGGGCACTTTCAATTAGTCTAGAATCTATAGAATATACCTTTACAACATAAATATGGAAACCATCAACAAGCTGCTGCTGACAGACCTGCTAGTCTTACAATGTGTCCATTGTGTATAAGGTCTGTGGCTCCTACTGTGTACAACACACACATTTATTTATTAGACTGTGACCCCACGTGATGCTGGAAATTATTATAAAAGGCTAGTTACGATTTACCCTCCACAAACCACGTGATGGTCTCAGCACAGCAAACTAGAAAGCAATGCGACCAGAGCTCCCTGTGTCCATGTAGCAAATGTGGAACTACAAGTCCCAGCAGGCGCCATCCTCCGGTATACTCCCCGTATGTATTACTCGTGGAGCTCTGATGTGACACCTGACATATAACTCCATTAACAGCCCACTTTTTCCTTTCGCACCCCGAGCTCACCTCACAGGGTCAGCGTCTCCTACACGTGATCAACAGCAGGGGGAAGACAGATTCTGTGACACATCGTCCTCACTTCCGGCAGTCACTTCACTTCCGCCCCACTTCCGCCAGGTACGTACGGATTTGGGTTTGGGTAAAAAAAAAAAAAAACGTAAACACTTGGTAAAGATTCTTCTTCGAGCAGGAAACGTAAAATGGAGGTATCGCCCGCCCTATTGTGCGTTTTCCTAAGTATATATGTTTTGGGTACGGTTAGTTTTTGCTCAGCTGCAGTTCTAGAAGTTACCACTAGGTGGAGCTGTTAGCTGCTGATCTTATAAAGCTGCAATGGGATAGTTTCTAGATTGTCCTCTTGGTGGCGCTGGTGCAGTGGTAATGTGTGGGCCTGAGGCTTTCTGGTTCATGAGTTGGACAAAAACACAAACCCCCACATGTTGTACCTTGTGATCAGACTGGTAAAGACTGCAGAAATATAGCACAGCCATAGTTTCATATACCTTGATATGACTGTGACCCCATACAGTCAGAAGGGAAACAAACTACCATGTGACCCCATAGAAAACTTGGAATGGGAGTTCAGAAAAGCTTACAATAGGGGTTGTCCGGTTTAGATATTGATGACTTCTTCTCAGGATAGGTCATCGATATCACATTGTGGGGGTCCTGCGTTCAGTGTTTTCCTGCAGGCCATCTACATTGTAGTGGCGGTGCAGGACAAATACAGCTTTTCATCCCATGAGAGGAAGCTGTAATTACCCAGCGCTGCTGCAATGTAGATGGCATGCACCAGACCACATCCCCTATAAATAGCTGATTGTGCTGGGGGTCGCACCGCCATAAGTCTGATATTGGTGACCTATCCTTTAATGCACACAGTGATGTCACAGCATAGTAATAATAAACAGCTGTGTTACAGTAAAGAGATAAGACCAGTGATGTCACTGTGCAGGGATAATGAACACAGTTTTGATGTCACAGCGCAGGGCTGATGAACACGGTGAGGTCACAGCGCAGGGCTGATGAACACGGTGAGGTCACAGCGCAGGGCTGATGAACACGGTGAGGTCACAGCGCAGGGCTGATGAACACGGTGAGGTCACAGCGCAGGGCTGATGAACACGGTGAGGTCACAGCGCAGGGCTGATGAACACGGTGAGGTCACAGCGCAGGGCTGATGAACACGGTGAGGTCACAGCGCAGGGCTGATGAACACGGTGAGGTCACAGCGCAGGGCTGATGAACACGGTGAGGTCACAGCGCAGGGCTGATGAACACGGTGAGGTCACAGCGCAGGGCTGATGAACACGGTGAGGTCACAGTATTGACACAATAATCACAGTGGTGCATGTACAATGAGCATGAAAAATGGCGATAAAAAGAGCGCTGCTGCTATTAAAACTGGTTTATTTGGGAAACCATAAAACAATAAACGCTAAGGCCTCTTTCACACAAGCAAGTTTTCCGTCAGAGTGCGATGCGTGAAGCAAGTGCATAGCATCTGGACTGAATCCTGACCCATCCATTTCAATGGGTCTGTGCACACGCATCATTTCTGCATTCAGGAAAAATCGCAGCATATTCTTTAGGCCTCATGCACACGACAGTATTTTTTCACGGTCCGCAAAAACGGGGTCCGTAGGTCCGTGACCGTTTTTTCGTCCGTGGGTCTTCCTTGATTTTTGGAGGATCCACGGACATGAAAAAAAAGTTGTTTTGGTGTCCGCCTGGCCGTGCGGAGCCAAACGGATCCGTCCTGAATTACAATGCAAGTCAATGAGGACGGATCCGTTTGATGTTGACACAATATGGTGCCATTTCAAACGGATCCGTCCCCATTGACTTTCAATGTAAAGTCTGGAGTTCTTTTATACCATTGGATTGGAGTTTTCTCCAATCCGATGGTATATTTTAACTTGAAGCGTCCCCATCACCATGGGAACGCCTCTATGTTAGAATATACTGTCGGATATGAGCTACATCGTGAAACTCAGATCCGACAGTATATTCTAACACAGAGGCGTTCCCATGGTGATGGGGACGCTTCAGGTTAGAATATACTGAAAAACTGTGTACATGACTGCCCCCTGCTGCCTGGCAGGTGCTGCCAGGCAGCAGGGGGCAGACCCCCCCACCCGTTTTTAACTCATTGGTGGCCAGTGCGGCCGCCCCCCCTCCCTCCCTCCCCTGTAGTTAACTCATTGGTGTCCAGTGGGCCCCCCCTCCCTCCCCTGTAGTTAACTCATTGGTGGCCAGTGGGCCCCCCCTCCCTCCGCTGTAGATAACTCGTTGGTGGCCAGTGGGCCCTCTCCCCTCCCTCCCCCTTCTAATTAAATTCGCCCCCCCTATCATTGGTGGCAGTGGAGAGTACAGATCGGAGTCCCAGTGTTATCGCTGGGGCTCCGATCGGTAACCATGGCAACCGGGACGCTACTGCAGAGCCGGTTGCCATGGTTACTTAGCAATTTGTAGAAGCTTCATACTTACCTGCGAGCTGCGATGTCTGTGACCGGCCGGGAGCTCCTCCTACTGGTAAGTGAAAGGTCTGTGCGGCGCATTGCCTATAGCACAGACCTGTCACTTACCAGTAGGAGGAGCTCCCGGCCGGCCACAGACATCGCTGCTCGCAGGTAAGTATGAAGCTTCTACAAATTGCTAAGTAACCATGGCAACCGGGACTGCAGTAGCGTCCCGGTTGCCATGGTTACCGATCGGAGCCCCAGCGATTACACTGGGACTCCGATTGGTACTCTCCACTGCCACCAATGATAGGGGGGGCGATTTTAATTAGGAGGGGGAGGGAGGGGAGAGGGCCCACTGGCCACCAACGAGTTATCTACAGGGGAGGGAGGGGGGGCCCACTGGACACCAATGAGTTAACTACAGGGGAGGGAGGGGGGGGGGGGTCTGCCCCCTGCTGCCTGGCAGCACCTGCCAGGCAGCAGGGGGCAGTCATGTACACAGTTTTTCAGTACATTCTAACCTGAAGCGTCCCCATCACCATGGGAACGCCTCGGTGTTAGAATATACTGTCGGATCTGAGTTTTCACAAAGTGAAAACTCACCTCTGAAAAAGCTTTTATGCAGACGGATCTTCGGATCCGTCTGTATGAAAGTAACCTACGGCCATGGACACGTATGCCAATCTTGTGTGCATCCGTGTTCTTTCACGGACCCATTGACTTGAATGGGTCTGTGAACCGTTGTCCGTCAAAAAAATAGGACAGGTCATATTTTTTTGACGGACAGGAAACACGGATCACGGTCTCGGCTGCAAAACGGTGCATTTTCCGATTTTTCCACAGACCCATTGAAAGTCAACGGTCGTGTGCATGAGGCCTTAGTCTGTGTTTTTTCACGCAGCTCTAGTTCCATAGCAGTGACTGGGGCTTCAGTGAAAAAAGGATTGCATCTGGCCCAATGTGTTTTTTACTGATGGTTGCTGGAAGATGTAGATTGTTACTGTTCAGTTTTTTTTTCCCCCATGAGCGTGAAAAAAAAAAAAGCATCAAAAACTGATTGTACCCGTGCAGAAAAAACAAAAACACTGAATGCAATTGCATACAAAGCTGACAGAACTTGCGTGCAAAACCTTCAGTTTTTTCGTGAACAAGACCCTGAGCGAATCCGTAACGCTCGTGTGAAAGAGGCCTAAATGTATGAGGAAATTAAAAACATTGCGACACATTTCAACTTTACGTGCTTAAGAGCAGTACTCCCTCAAATACCTGTTTTTCATCTCATCTTCCAAATAAATCTGTTTTTATAGCAGCAGCAGCTCTTTAGCTCTGTTTTTCATCCTCAATATTTCTGCATTTGGTGTTGGGATTGGAGTAAATTCCAGGTAGTGGAGCTGTCGCCAGTTTGATGCTACCAACATACGTTGTCTGGATTTGAGCCCAGGGATGCACAACCCCTTTTGGTAAGCCTCTGTAATTCGGTGTGGATACCGCTACATAGTTGAGTTTTCACACAGGGAAGCAACCTTGTACCTTCTTTTAGTAACCACAGTGGTGTCCACAGTGCTGAGACAATGAATGCAGTGGTGTCCACAGTGCTGAGACAATGAATGCAGTGGTGTCACAGTACAGAGGTCACAAACACTGATGTCACAGTACAGAGGTCACAAACACTGATGTCACAGTACAGAGGTCACAAACAGAATGATGTCACAGTACACAGATCTAATCAATGTCGTCACAAACACGATGATGTCACAGTACTGAGACAATGAATGCAGGGGTGTCACAGTACACAGATCTAATCAGTGATGTCACAACAGGCATTGTATAAACAGCAATGAAGGTGAAATGCACACAGTACTCAGGGTAACCTTGGGAATCCATGTAAAATTCAGAATGGGGACACATTCAGTTTTCTAGGCCACCTCGCATACATGTCCGTTCTTTTTTGCACAAATGCGGAGTCAAATCTCAGCACCTGAGCCAAGTACTTAGTGCATCACCATCTTATCAGAGCCATTTTACCCATGGCCATTGCCAGAATCTGGCCACTCTGCCAAATATGAAGTCCTCTTTTTAAAAGTGACCACCCTAGACTATAGCTGTGATATTAAGCTGCAGAAACAAGTATTGGCTATGTTTACCCCATCTGATCCCTCGTTCCCTATGAAATAAGTGCCATCAGATGGGCCTAGCGGACACTTCTCTCCCTGTTGATGTAAGCATGAACCCTTTAATGATCCGATTCAGCACTTTATGAAGGAGTCATTATGTTGTGCCAGCTTTACTTCACTGACGTACAGGGGGCATCAGAAAAATGTACACGTCCACATTGGCGTCTGTGCCAGCTCATTCTGTAACAATACATCCTTTTAGCGGTGGAGCTCTATTTCCTGCATGGACTGTTAAGGGGTTGACCAAATTATTTTAAAAGCAGGCCAATACCACTAAATATGTATAGGATTTTTTATTTTAATTCTATCACATCAGTTAATCTCCAGGTTCCAGTCCCACAGCTTCAAAACTCCCTGGAGTTTATATAATGCCATTTGAAATTATTCTAAATGCCCTACAACTCATTTTGTAATGTACTTTATTGATTTTACCAATTTACTGCCAAACTAGTTGCCCGAAATTACATGATTTTCCTATTCTATGACGTAAAGTCATGATTTTATTAAAGACACGGAGGCGAGTATTGCATCAACTCTCTTTACTGTCCACCATAGCAGCAAAGAATGAACAGTACAATCATGAAGAAGAAACCATAGCAACCAGCTCCACCCCCCATTCCAGTATATAAGGGCACAACCCCCTGGAACCCTCCTCTTTCTTTGCGCGACTGTAACACCACGAATCTCCCAGGCACAGGAACTCCAACACGGCTCCGGACCGAGGAAACGACTCCTGAACGACCTCCTCAACGGGAAAAAGGTCACGAACTAGTGCTGGCAACCAACTTGAACAGGAACAAGGATGAACACCTTCCAGCGTACGCTCATCTCAACCTGAGGGCAGAAACAAATGGAAATGAAAGCAACTAGATGCCAGAGAAAAATGTAGTCAATAGACATAGTCACCATCCACATCACACATGTAATACATCATATAATGCAAATAATAGCAATTCAGATACCCCATGAAGAAAACAGGGAGGGAAAAAAGGGGGGGCAATACTCGCCTCCGTGTCTTTAATAAAATCATGACTTTACGTCATAGAATAGGAAAATCATGTAATTTTATAACAAGACACGGAGGCTCCTATTGCAAGTTTAAAGTTGAGAAAATACAGTCTCAAAAACGTGTGGCTGAGGGCGGAAATAAAACTCCCGAAACGTTGAGACTCTAGACCAGTCTGCTAGTCTCATGACATCCTCAAGGCGGGCGCCTGCAACCGCCATAGAAGTAGCCGACGCACCGCGCACCGAATGTGCCGTAAAAATATTCGTGTCAACCCCCGCCAGACCGAGGATCCACTTCACCCAGCGCGAGAGGGTAACACTGGTGACCGGGGAATGAGGCCTGCGAAATGACACAAACAAATGGGGAAACTCAGGAGAACGTAATGCAGAAGTACGCGACTCATATTCCTGCAAGCAAGGCCACCGGACAAAGCTGAGGCGAGTGCGGAAAGTAAGGATATCTCACCGAGCGAATGTGAGTTTTTGTCCGCCTGGAAATATTGAAATTCACGCCCTCTGGGGTAAACGAACGAGCGTCCACATCCAAAGCTCGCACGTCCGAGACTCTCTTGCATGAGATCAAACAGAACAAGGTGGCCTAGTTTAGCGGAAAGCTTGTCGGAGAGACAACTGAGAATTGGAAGACCAGTCCGAAAGGAAAGTCAAAACCACACTAACATCCCAGGTGGCTGAAAATCTCGGCCTGGGAGGGACGGGAAAGGCGGGACCCCCGTAATAAACGACACACGAGGGGGTGCTGACCCGCAGGACAACCCTCGAAACCCTCGTGTTGAGAAGATATCGCCGACCTGTACAGGTTGATAGTACGATAGGCCCTACCTGCATCGTAAAGTGAAGATAAAAAGGATAGAATTGAGCTCACAGGCGCTCGAATGGGATCCACATCGCGTGTTCCGCACCAACGTGCCCAAGAGTCCCAAGCGGCTCTATAAGCACGTCGAGTTCCCGGGGCCCACGCGCTCTCCAATAGGAAGACAGTCGTCTCTGAAACCTCCGACATCTCACTGGAGAGCCCGAGACCCTGCAAGCGAGAAGCTGGAGGGTACCCAACTGCAAGAGAGGATGAGGGTCCCCCGCTGGGTCCAGAAGCAGAGACGGGACATCTGGGAGGAGAAGAGGGAAATCGATTAACAGGTCCAACAGTTGGGGAAACCACGACTGAGACCTCCACAGGGGGAGTACCAGAATCACCTCCGCCGACTGACGCCGTATTTGAAGCAGAACACGCGGAATGAGGGCAAATGGAGGGAAAGCATACATTAGAGCCCCCTCCCATGACTGCAGGAACGCGTCCACCGCCTCTGCAAGAGGGTCCGGCCGCCAACTGAAGAACCTGGGAACCTGAGCGTTCAGCCTGGAGGCAAACAGATCTACAGATGGAAGACCCCAACGAGATGACAAAACCTGGAACACCGTGCCATCCAACTTCCAATCGCTGGAATCCCGAATGTAACGCGAACTCCAGTCTGCCACCACATTGTGGAGACCCGGAAGGTGCTTCTGCCACCACCATAATGCCCCTGGAGAGGCAAAATTCCCAGAAATCCTTCGCCAGGGAGGTTAAAGCCGAGGAGCGTGTGCCGCCCATCCCGTTGACATATCGAACCGCGGAGACATTGTCCATCCGCAGTCTGATACAAGTAGTAATAACCCCGTTGGCGAAACTGCGAATCGCTAGTGAACCCGCTAACAACTCCAGGCCATTGATATGGAGGCGGGTCTCCTCTGGAGACCAAGGACCCCCCGTGGACACTCCATTGCAGTGCGCCCCCCAACCGTGTAGGCTGGCGTCTGATTCTATGACCAGATCGGGTTGAGGCCCAAAGATCGCCTTGCCGTTCCAGACCGAGAGGTTCTGGATCCACCATCTCAACTCGTCCTTCGTCTCCCTGTCCAAGGCAATGGTGTCGGCATAGGAGGCACCCGCCTGAAGGTGGGCGATCTTGAGCCGTTGAAGGGCTCGATAATGCAAGGGGGCAGGGAACACCGCCTGGATGGAAGCCGCTAGAAGGCCAATCAATCGAGCCAGCTGGCGAAGGGACAAAAATGGGCGGAGCAAGGCATGGCGAAGCTCCTTGCGGATGCTGTGCACCTTGGCCAGTGGAAGGCTGAGTGTCAGGGCCACCGAATCTACTCTGAACCCCAGGAATTCCATAGAAGTGGAGGGGATCAGACAAGACTTCTCCTGATTGACGATGAAACCTAGATCTGAAAGAAGGGTGACAGCCATAGAGAGGTGTCTGCGAAGCATAGAGCGACATTGGGCCATTATGAGAATGTCGTCCAAATAGATAATCATGCGGACGCCTCTGCTGCGGAGCCAGGCCACCACCGGCTTCATCACCTTGGTGAAACACCACGGGGCGGAGGATAGGCCTGAACGGCAGGCAAGTAAACCTCCACATCTCCTCTCCCCAGTAGAATCGGAGCAGGTTCCTGGAAACCGGAGATACCGGGACAGTCAGGTATGCGTCTTTGAGGTCTAATTTGACCATAAAATCGCCGGGCAACAGCATGTCCCGTAGTAGATGGATGCCCTCCATCTTGAAGTGCCGATACCTTACGATGGTGTTTAGTGTTCTCAAATTGATGACGGGGCGCATCTGACCCCCTTTCTTCTGCACTAGGAAGACGTTGCTGACAACACCCTCGGAACTTGTAGACGTGGCCTCTATTGCCCCTTTGTGAGACAACTCTGTGAGCTCCAATGTGGAGCTGATGTAAAGACGGCCGGGAAAGCCGGATCGGGGGGGGGGGGGGAGGAAGGTGTGCCGGAGCGTCCGTTAGCTCTATCACAAAGCCCCTGACGGTGTCCAGGACCCAAGGGTCTGAGGTGATCTTTAACCAGGCTTGGAAAAAGAAACGGAGTCTGCCCCCCACAAAACTTGTTAAAGAAGGTAACAGAGGTAGAAGACAAGGACTTACCCATTGGCCTCCTTGAGCTTGGAGCTCCACGGAATCCTCTAGATCGTCCCGGAAAACCTCTTGAGGGAAAGAACGACGGCTGGTAACGCTGATCTTGCAGGGAGGACCGGTTAGTATAGGAACCTCTTCCCGAACCACGGGAATTCTGGAACTGGGATCGGCCGGACGGCCGGCCCCTAGAACTGCCGGCCCTTCCAGAAAAACGATGGGTGAAAACCTTCCTCATGGATGTCTGGGCTTTGTCAAGCGCTGTAAAAGCGCCGACATACTTGCCTAATTCTTTGATAAAGGGTTCACCAAACAATAAACCCTGGGCCTCTTTGCCCGCTTCAGAAAGGGCCAGATTAGAGAGCTTGGGTTCTATTTTCATTAATATGGCCTTGCGTCTCTCTATGGCCAGGGAAGTGTTGACGTTTCCCGTCAGACAAATTGCCCTCTGGATCCAGCCTCCTAGCTCCACTGGGTCTACCTGCTTGCCTTCGGCCTTGGCGGATTCCGCCATATCAAAGATCTTTGTAAGCGGACCAGTAAGATCCAGAAGTTTATCTTGGACGGCCCTAAGGGCAGAATCCAATCCCTTTTTGGGGTTAAACCCCGTTTTAGCGAGAAACTGGACCATTTTGGGATCCACTGAGGGCGTCTCACACACTTTGTGCGGTATCAATGGTCGTGGGCACTCCGCACGCAGCTTATTACGAGACTCCTTGGTTAAAGGAGCGCGTATTTTGGACTCCAAATACTGAGCCACATGAGTAGCCGGGAGCCACTCAGCAGAGCGGGGGTGATGGAGCTCTTCTGGGTTGAAGAGTGGTTCACCTAAGGTGTCCATAAGGAGGTCCCCTTGAGCAGTCTGCTCCGCTAAAGGAGTAGCCGCGGCTGAGAGTATGCCTGAAGGGGACGGAATTACCCTCACATCAGCCAATTCCCCATGTGAGTCATATGCCGACTCGTCAAATGCCTCCTCAAGGGATTCCCTCTCGGAATCAGACTCGGGCAAGGTCCTGGCCGACTTCCACGCGCGAGAATGTTCTGCCTGGCACGGACAGGCTCTTTTCCGCGGGACAACCGCGTTACCCTGGGATGGAGTTAAACCATCAGTCTGAGGTGTTCTGGAGGCTGAGGGTGTTTCCATAGTAGGGGCAGACATGCTAGTCTGTGCACTGATGGCCTGAGAAATGGATTGTGATATGGCTGAGGACATGGATCCCATCGCTGCGGCAATCGCATCGGATATGGATTGATGCAGGGACGCATTCTGCAATACGGGAGGGGAAACCTCCATACTCCTGTCTAAAATAGGGGGCACCTGGGGGGTGGGGGGGGAGGGGGTTATCCCGGGCCGAATTAGACATGACAGAACAAAGGACTGTGGCCGGAGTAAGTCACCCCAGACCTCAGTGAGAGCAGCAGAAGGTAGATAAACAACCTGCAAAGAAAAGAGAAAGAAACTGGTCTAAGAACAGATACCAAGGGGGGTAAATGTAGCCAAGAAGGAAGAGAAGACTCACCAGCTAAAACGCAGCCGAGCGGCAGAAGAGATGCGCAAAGGAGATGGCGCCCAAACCACGAGGTGACCGGTGAGGTACAAAAGATGCGCGCCGCGAATCTCGCGAGAATGCGCCGAGTCAGGGGGAAGGCGCAGCCGCAGTAACGCGGTCAATGGGCGGAACAAAGATGGCGCCCGAAATCTCGCTATCGCGAGACTTCGGGCGCAGGAAGAAAGGAGCGCGAAAACGGGCCCAACGTTAAGCGCCAGAAAAACGGGGCAGCCTGAGGTGAGAGAGGAGGGAGGGAGGCACATAGGGCATACGTAGCGAGTGCAAGAGCGCCGGAGAGTAACTCAGACGGGTGGTTAGGGAAACGAACCTAAGGAGAAAAAGTTTAACCCCAGAAGGGAATATAAACCCCAAGCGGTCGCCAAGCGATAACAGGGACAAACGGAGGTCAGACACCAGGAGGGGAATGAACCCCAGAATAACAGCAAACACAAAATAGTAGAACAAACCCCAACTGTATATATAAAACAATCAACAGCTGAGGAAGCAAGGTACTTATCTGCTATGTTAGCAGCAAAGAAAGAGGAGGGTTCCAGGGGGTTGTGCCCTTATATACTGGAATGGGGGGTGGAGCTGGTTGCTATGGTTTCTTCTTCATGATTGTACTGTTCATTCTTTGCTGCTATGGTGGACAGTAAAGAGAGTTGATGCAATAGGAGCCTCCGTGTCTTGTTATAAAATTAAGGACGTCTGTAGCGCGATGTCAGTGGTAGATTCCATGGTTCATGCAGGAATAGCAGCCGCAGTGAGCAGAGTACTGGCAAAGATAGCTGCCAGCACCACTAAAAGCTCTGCATAGCATAAGCGCAGGAACCCAATGCCAGGCTTTAGTTGAGCATAGCAAAGTTGTAGGGCACTGATCGTTGCTATTGCAGTCTGGGGCCTTGGGAAGGGTCCAAGGCTGGCCATAGCAAACAAAATATAAAAAAAAAAAAAAAATCTAAACGCACTCCTCTTTCCAAATTTTGTATATACCCCAAAAATTAAATTGGCATTACTGCATGCTAATAAATAATATTTATCGCATACATACGACTTTTTTCACCCACCCTCCCCCCAAAATGCTAAAAAAATTAAAAATAAATCAAAAAGTTGTATGTATTCCATGTGCTGCCCGGGCCCACATTGCAGCCCGCAAAATACGGGCCCCAGTCATTCTGGCACCGCATCACGGATGTGGACCCATTCACTTGAATGAGTCCGCAAGGTCGGTGCGCAACAGAGGCAAAGAACCCCTTGGAAGCACTACTTTTTTGCGATGCGGAACGTCTGATGCGCATCGCAGACCCCATTCCAGCGAATGTGTCTGCATGCGGCGGTCGGAGCCTGTGCATTCCGGACCGCAATTTGTGGTCCGCAGCACAGGCCCGGCCGGCACACGATTAGGATAAGTTCACATCACCATTTTGTTTTCTGTTCACCTGATCAGCTGTCAGAAGAACAGAAAATGAAACCAGACAGCTCTTATTTTGAGCAACCGTTGCTTATTTTGCATGCAGTTCTGTCTGCGGAATGGTTTTGTTTTCCTCATTTTCATCCCACAAAGATGATTTGGTAAAATAAGTCATTAAAAATTAGAACTTGTCCCACAATAAAACAAGCCCTCATTCATATGGGTATGCTAATGGGAAAGTGGAATGTTTATGGCCATAAAAAAATTGCTGCCTCTGAGTTAAACTGAATAAAACATATCAGCTCCCCCTTGTGGTGGCAAGCGTCTGCGCCACTCATCTGTGACTGGATGTGGTATTACAGCTCAGCCTTTTTCCAAGTTTATGGTAAATATCCCTTTCATCTCTAGCAGAATCACACTACTATATTTTTATACGGTCAAAATCAAAGGTTGATAATCTGAGTAAAAAAAAATCTGCTCTCAGGTGTTTAAGGCAGTTTCACATGAGCGAGTCCATTGCGGGAATTGCGCTCCATGTGTGCACGCGATCCTCTTTCCAGGAGCACATGGCATTATCGTGATTTATAATTCAAAGCTGTCAATATGATTCTGTAGAAGTAAGGTCAAGCAGAGACGCACAGCATTATAAGTTAGTATAATTCTGTGTGTGCTCCTGCAAGTCCAAAACATATACGGAGCACGATTCCCGCAATGGACTCGCTTGTGTGAAACAGCCCTTAGGCCCCAGCGAGTTTTCCACGCTGGTGCAATGCGTGACCCATTTTAAGAGAGTCTGTGTACATGAGCATTTTTTTCATGCATCAGTTCTGTGTTGTGTGAAAAAACGCAGCCTGTTCTATATTCTGCATTTTTTACGCAGCCCTGGCCCCATAGAAGTGAATAGGGCTTCAGTGAAAAACGCATTGCATCCGGAAGTGCGAATGTAATGTGTTTTCCACTCATGGTTGCTAGGAGATGTTGTTTGTAAACCTTCAGTTATTTATCACACGCGTGAAAAACATATCAAGACGTATTGCACCCACGTGGAAAAAACTAAGCAACTGAACACAATCGCAGACAAAGCTGACTGAACTTGCTTGCAAAGTGATGTGAGTTTCACTGAACGCATCCAGACCTAATCCGCCACGCTCGTGTGAAAGGGGCCTTAGGGAGTCTTGCAGGCAATGCTGGCTGTGGAAAGGTATGCAAATTGCCTCTCCTCCAGAAGGAATAAACAGCCTGTAGCTGACACTTTCTTCTGGAGAAGAGCCAATTTCAACCCCTCATTAAACGCGCCCTAAAAGAGAGGGTGGCCAAAACTATAAATCCAGTTCTTAGATAAACTTTTGAGAATTTTCAAAATTAAAATTTTATTTAAAATTTACACTAAAAATTGTTTAAAAAAGTAAAAGTGCATTTACAGGTTCAATTGTAAAATATTTAAAAAAAAATTCACGCCACATCTATAGAGGGAACAATGCAAGTGATGAAGCCATAATGTATGCAGATGGTGCTGTGGCAGCCAAACTATTTACACCTTTGCAAAGAGTGTCAGGTCAAGATAAAGCCCCGGAGGTATGCTGGAAAATGACATTTTAATAGCCACCACAGGTAAAACTAAATGACCGGGTGTTTTTCCCCCCCACTAGTCTCCTCTTGCTTTTGCAGATGAAGTCTGACTTTGAAGGAAGATCCTTGCACTCATCATTCCCATAATTTTGGGCCAGTTTTGCAGCTTTAAGTTCCCTGTGGGGGGAAAATAAAACATTTATTACATTAAGATGACAGCAATGGGTGGCAAAATAGTTGTAGTTAGACATCTGAATCTGGTTGCTTCATACCTACAGATCTGCCCTATTGGGGGGGGGGGGGGGGGAATAAATCTGTTGCAACTCATGGTGATGTGAACCTACATAAAAAGTTGTCCCCCCCCCCCCCCCAATATCTCTAGAGTTCGCCAACAATCATTCTCCCACCTAGGATAAGAAAATCCTGACCACATGTTGATCACCCATTATTGTTCCATGGTCATTGGATTCCACACCCATATTTTCTAATATTGCAATTTTCGGAGATGGGAGCAGTTTCTAATTACCCAGTGGGAAAAGCAGTCCATAACTTTCATTTGGGTTACAGCTTTGGTATACACCCTCTTCCCCAGCATGGTGAGTGTGACAAACATGGGAATGAGTGAAGAATTGAACAGGTTTATCTGTATTCTGTAGCAGCCCCAATGGGTTTAATCACTCATTGACAAGTGTGTTGTACAGATGTAGCAGATTTCACTGATGACACCATGGAGAACATATACTAATAATATATACCCAAACTCATAAGTGGGACTGATGAACGGTTTCCATTCCATCTCCACAAAACTTGAGGAAAAGTATTACAAAACTCTCCACCAAGCTTATTCTCATCTTCTTCCAGAAGTACATACCCAAAGGCAGCGCCTATAAACCATTGTTCATATCGCAATACGGAATTCTACTGGCCAAGTCATTTTAACTCCACATACCTCTCCAGCATGGCAGTCTTAAATTTTTCTACATTAAGCTGTTTCTGGAGCTGGGCTGCTTTTCCAAAAGATCTTCTCAGGACGGGATGCTTAATTAGGGCTGCTGTCGAGGGTCTGGCTGCAGGATCAGGATGAATCAACGCCTGGAGGAGTATAGACAGTGAAAAGTATACAAATTATTATGAGAGCAGGCGCAGGGCTGGAATAAGGTTTGTTACAAAAAAATTTAAATATTATTGAAGTGGTCTAATCTCCTTGATATACACTTTCCAATGTGATGCTGTTGGACTCCAATGCAACATCCGTACCAATCCTTCCAACACCAACCATGTGGCAGAGGGGCCTTCTTGCTCCCTCAGGCACCAGGTATGATTGCCAAACCCAAGTGCTGCCTTGATGTCATTACAAGATACCAAGGTTTATGCAGTACTCTTGCCAAAATGTTTATGGTAATATTTCCTCATACCAAGAGGTGCAAAAAGATTTCCATCTGTCTTGCATAACATTTATCAAAGTGCCATACCTTAAGCAGGTCAAGAAAAGCAGGAGAGAGTGACTGAGGAATCTCTGGCAGGTTGCCTTTTCTGATATAGTGCCAACTATTATCATTACACGGAAGATGGCTGGTGCCAGCTGCCACAGTGATCGTGAGGCCAAGAGCAAAGAGGTCAGCCTTAGGTAGTTGGCTGTAATCCTGAAAGAAAGCAATTATATAAACGCCACGTTTGTACCAAGCCCCACATGTATAAAACCATCTGCACTGCATCCTGGCACTTAGGGCTGCAGATAGAGCTTCTACAGTACAGCGGGCCCTTAAAGGTGAAAACAATCATAATGATCTGATTTGCCATTGAAACATGCCACTTTCCAAAATGAAAGCTGTACAGAACTTTTGAACACTTTTAGAACTGCTTAAAGATCGCTTGAAACCCAACATTCTAAGCAGTCAAGGGGATTTTATCGTTCTGTAGAGCAGTGTTTCCCAACCAGTGTGCCTCCAGCTGTTGCAAAACTACAACTCCCAGCATGCCCAGACAGCCTTTGGCTGTGCGAGCATGCTGGGAGTTGTAGTTTTGTAACAGCTGGAGGCACACTGGTTGGGAAACACTGCTGTAGAGCCCTTTCATTCTGGATATCAGTGGTGGTCCATCACATTTTCACTGGTGTGACAATCAGGTTTACCCACCAAGTGACATGTAGCCCGACTTCCTACAGTGTCAAGATTGCAATGGGTCTAACATGCAAGCAGATATTCCTAAATCCTCCGTATAGCTCATCTACAGGGACCCATTTGCGATTTGTCCATCTGTATATTTGTGCCCCAAACTGCATTTAGGGTCACAACTAATACGTATAGCTGGCAGAATTTGGGGGGGGGGGGGGGGGGGTTTATTAGGCTTAGGTTAACAAGTCCTAATAGAAAACCACCTACACGAGGGATGTTGTATTATTTTTTTTCATCATCAAGTGCCTGCAGCATGCCCTCTAAAACTGAATTCATACTTACCAGCTCCACTCCGGTCCCCCATCTTTCAGTCCCAATGCTGTTTAAAAGCGGCTGGCCATGGTTGCATGCACTGCTCCAACCAATGACTGGCTGCAGTGGTAGTGTGGCCACAAGCAGCACATCACCGCTGCAGTGGTGCATGTGACCGTGCCCATGGACAGCCAGATATTAACAGCACGGGGACCGGAAGATAGAGAGTGATGCCAGCGTGGAAGACTGAAGCATGATGTGGGCACTTGATAAAAAAATTATTACTGAAAAAACCTTTTAAGGTAGGCAATACCAGCTTCCTTGGTGGCCTAGTGTGTTGGTAGGGATGAGCGAATCTACTTCGGATGACCAAGGTACCACTTGGAACCGAACCAGTTCGGTAAAAAGGTTTTCTAACAGTAGAAATCAATTTCTAAAGTTATTACCCGTAGTCTCGCAAGACTTCACGAAGAAATAACCTTGGCTCATCGGAGCCAATACATTCCAATACTGTACGGAGCGCTCGCCTTGTACAGTATTCTAACAATGTTTTATGCAAATCGACTTCGGATGTTTCGTCCAAAGTCGATTCGCTCATCCCTAGTTAGCACAAATATTGCTGATTGTCTAGGACAGGCGAGGAGGTAAACATGAGCATCTCGTGACCAAGGGTAGGAAAGGAGCCATCAGCATCTCTGATCGTTTAGGGCAGGAAAGGGATTAACAATACTGGAGTCTAGTGTTATTTACCCACCCCCAGAATTCCAGCCATCATCTTGTTTTGTCCCTGCACTGTTCAGATCAGAGCAGGGTAGGTACAGGGCACTCCAGGACTGCTTGGGCAGAACAAAGCAATGTGTCCATTTGCAGTAGAAGGAAACTTTTTCAAACAGATTTCACAAGCAATTAATGATCGAGAAGCAGAAAAATTACCGGCTGGGCACCAACTCCATTTGTTTTGAATTAGGAATACTTTTTTGTGCTTTTAATTTTTTTTTACAGTGAAAGAACCTGGGGCAGATTTATGAAACGGTCTAAAAAATAAATAAAGTTTGTTGCCCATAGCAACCTCTCCTTGAAACTTAAAGCTGTGCTGCGATTGGTTGAGCAACAGTTTTTCCTTTTAGACAGTTTCAGGTCTATGGGGAAATTTATCAAATAGTTCAATGCTGCAGTCACCTAGCAAAAGATTTGTACTTGCCTCCTGCAGGATCTCATTGGCTAGGAACCTGCTGTCTCCTTCCTCCACTTGTGGGTTTGTGATAGAAGTGACATGACCAAGGTCACCTGGAACCAAGATGAGAAGTACATAACACTAAAGTCCTAAATTCATGAGGGGCACCACATATGATACATAATGCTCACCAATCTTATACAGGATGCTGGTGGAGGCAATCTCATCTTCTCCATCACTGTCCTCCTGTCTCGATTCAGTCAGCTTCCGACAGATGAAGATATTACCTGGAACAAGAACAGCAGCCAGGTGTTACTCATAAAACAATGGAGGAGTAACAGGGATTGCCTTATATACGTGCCATTTGAAGAAGGCCTCTTGCACACAAAAGTATTTTTTTTCCCCATTCAGTTTTTTGCGTTCCGTATATGGAACCATTTCAATGGATCTGCAATAAAAACAGAAGGTACTCAGTATGCCTTCCGTTTCCGTATTTCCGGTCAAACATAGAACATGTCCTATTGTCCTCCTAACGGACAAGGATAGTACTGTTCTATTACGGGCCAGATGTTACATTCTGCAAAAAACGAAATGCACACGGATGTCATCTGTATTTTTTACGGACCGCAAAATACTGATAGACATACGGTAGTGTGCAAGAGGCCTAAAGCTACTTTCACACACTCGTTTGGTGCGGATCCGTCATGGATCTGCACAGACAGATCCGTTCAGATAATACAGCGGTCTGCATCCGTTCAGAACGGATCAGTTTGTATCATCTTTAACATATCCGTTTTGGCCAAGTCTTGAACACCATTGAAAGTCAATGGAGGACGGATCTGTTTTCTATTGTGTGTCAGAATGGATCAGTTCCGTCAGACGGTCACCAAAACGTTGCAAACAGCGTTTTGGTGTCCGCCTCCAGAGCGGAATGGAGACTGATCGGAGGCAAACTGATGCATTCTGAGTACATCCTTTTCCATTAAGAATGCATTAGGGCAAAACTGATCCGTTTTGGACCGCTTGTGAGAGCCCATGACAGATCTCACAAACGGGAAGCCAAACAGTCAGTGTGAAACTAGCCTTAGAAAAACATGACGCACCACACAGGTCATGTGTGGTATTGTACCTCAGCCCCTTTCACTTCAATGAAGCAGAGTTGCAATAGGAGGCCCAACCCCATGGGCCTGAGGGGCCCAAAGACCCTTGTGCTGCATAAGAAAACACCAGTATTATAGAAAGTGCTTGATGGTCAAGTTACACCTCTGGCTGGAGGGCAGGGTTTAGGTCAAGAATGTGGCATAGGGGAGTGCCGTTTTTTTTTTTTTGCCTCAGGCAGCATGAAGGCCATGTGCTTTCCTGCCCCTGGCCACAAAGCACCAAGGAAAGGAGGGCCAAGCTGAATGCTTGCACCAGGGCCCATGTGCCCATGCCCCTGAATGGTACCCACTTGGTTTGATGTCCATGTGCACCAGGCCTGAGCTGTGTATATACTTCAGCCCCATGGAAACTTGCAGAAGAATCGCCTTCAGTTCTTGCTCCATTACCAGCTGCCTGCTTTTCATGTTTTCCATGATCAGGTCCTGCAGGCTTCCACCTGATGCAAGCACATTATACTATTACATGCAATGCACATATGGAACAGAGGATTTTTAATACATTAGGGGGAAATTAAAAATGGTGCAATCGGGAACAATCAACCCAGCTCATTTTGTGGTCTCCTGGAAAATAAAAGCAGCTTAGAATCTGAACACATAAAATAAAAACTTGGAACATTGAAACATTAATGGGCAACAGATTGCATTGAATTTGAAGGAATTAAAATATATACTTTTGCAGACAGTAATTTTTTTATTGCCCCAAAACACTTGCTTGGTACCTTGAATAGCATAATCGTCAGAGCAGTTTCTGGCACCAGATAAGGCTAGCTTCACACTAGTGTTCAGAGATCTGGCAGACTGTTGACAGGTAACATCCTGCCAGAGCTCTCTGGATCGGCGTTGCCAGACACTACTTGAATGCCCGCCATTAACTATAATGGAGACCGGCGGAGATTTGGCCGCAACCCAGCAAATACGCAGAGAATAGGCCGGACAAATATCTTTGCATACAACAGTTTTAGTCTGGCCGATTCTTGGCATATTTGCCGGGTTGTGGCCGAATCTATGCTAGTGCCCATTATAATTAATAGGGCCGATGGGCATTCAGGTAGCGTCAAGCAATGCCGATCCAGAGAGCTCCGGCAGGCTTTTCCCTGCTGGAACATTCTGCCAAATCTCTCAGCGCTAGTGTAAAACTAGCCTCATCTGGTGCCAGAAACTGCTCTTTGAATAGGATACTATTGAATGTACCACAAGTTATATTTTGCACTTAGTAAAAAGAGATTGAGGCCAGAAGTGAACATATAACATTCTCCAAACTACATTTCCACTGCACCGATCCCCAGGGAGCAACCGCCTGGCGGAGTATACCATGACAACACTCCATCAGGGCCACTACTGCTCCCATCCTCTACATCGGAAAAGTAACATGCGCCCAGGATCAGACTACACAGGGTGTGTTTGTAGTCCAACTACAGAAACCTTTTGGTTTACATAGTAGCTGTATACACGAAACAGCGATTTTAAGGAATATTTGCTTATTACTTTGCAAGTGGGCATGGCTTTTTAAAATGTTGTAAAAAAATTCTAAATCAAGTTAAAAAGGTGGCATAGACTGGATAAAAGCAAGACAGAATTGATACAGTTAAAAGGGGCTGTCCGAGAGGATTAAAGATGTCAGACAAGCCCCACAATTACTTAAAATAAATTATGTTATGCTCACAAACCACAGTGGTGACCTGCTGGTATATGCCAGGTGATCATGTCAGCCATCACTATCCTGAGTAGTAGACCGAGGACAACGGTTGGATGCGGTGGTGACCAGCACATGACTACTGCTGCTTGTAAACGGCGATTATAACTTTATTCTAAGACATTATAGTACTTGTCTGAGATTCTTGCACCATCTGAGAAATTTGGCACAAATTACAGCAGCATAGACTCCTGGAAAACTCCCCCCCCCCCCCATGATAAATCATCTATACATTTCCTGTAAGCCATCAAGCCATAGTGAGGAGTCTCCCTGCACTTACCATTGCAGTATTCATTCTGTATGATCATGTGGTCATCTTCTGCCCAGGCAGAGTAATATCGCACAACATGTGGGTGATGGCCCAGTACAGCATGGGCATAGACTTCTCTTAATGCCAGCTGCCTGAATAGAAAAGTAGGCTTCAGTTCAGACTCCGTAACAGGACAATTACAAGCAAGCTGCTTCAGTCAACAGTTTAAGGTTTCTAAGCAATAGCAGTGCCAACATATGATGCCTTCATGCTCAAAAGCATTGCATCTAGAGACACCTTAGTAATATCACATGCTATACCTCCTTTTCTCATCCATATAGAGTCCCTAAGGAAAACACCCTATGGTTCCATATAAAAGCACAGAGGTCCCAATATACAGAGATATATACTCAAAGTCCACAACAGGCTACAGACACTATTACAATACCAGTAATTGAGCATTGTAAAGATTGATTTGACAATTACTTTGCCATTCGGTACCAACTGGTATGTCTCAGGTCTTCTAGTTCTGTCCATAGTTGCCTTCAAAATTCTGCAGTTTATCCTTGGAAACAGAACAGCATAGCTCCACACTGCTGTCATAAGCATTACCCAACAGTTTAGAGATTGTCAACTGGGTTCCTAAAATACACTCTTTGGCAAGAGGAAGTAGTAATGGAGGACTGAATTTAACTTTAGATGTGAACAAAGAAGAAATCATAACTAGAGTTGAGCGGACACCTGGATGTTCGGGTTCGACGGGTTCAGCCGAACTTCACCAAAAAGTTTGAGTCCCGAACCCCATTGAAGTCAATGGAGACCTGAACTTTTGAGCACTAAAATGGCTGTAAAAATGTCATGGAAATGGCTAGAGGGCTGCAAATTGCATCAAAATGTGGTTAAGAGCATAGCAAGTGCTCTGCAAACAAATGTGGATAGGGAAATGACTAAATACGTAAAAATAAAAAATTATCTTGATCTAGGAGGACAAGGTCCATATGGAGTAGGAGGTTGAGGTGGTGGAGGATGTGGCAGTGTAGGTGGAAGCGGCAGAGGAGGATAAGGAGATAGCCTACACTGCTTTTTGGTTTAAATTTATTTTTTCTTATTTTTATTAGGGTACACCCCAAAACATTGGGAAATAATGATAACCCCCTGTGATAACCCCCTTCAGTCGTGCTAAACACACGTTCAGACAATACCCCTTGGAGGTGCTGGCCTGCCCTGCAGCCAGTGTAAAGGGCAAGCTCAGGCCATGTGCCCAATTTGGAGACCCAGAAGTTGCAGGGGCTGACCCCTATCAGTTCGTGAAGGCGTGTGCACACTTACCGCCCCACCATGTCGCACATCCCTGTGGTGTTCATGATCCAATTTGATATCTGCTCTATCAACTTTCAATGTTTTTTTATGCACCTACCATGGTGATCACGGGTGGCGGGGAATCAGTTCCAGGCCGGAGAGGGAGCCCGAGAAAAAAATACCACATGCAAGGGAGGTCAATGGATTAAATTAAATGTAATCAAGCGGAAATGTGGGACAAAGTATTGAAGCATAAGCTTCAAAGTTAAGGAGGGGGCGCGCAGCAATTTCGCACTCCCGACTCAGGGAGGTAGTGACGATAAATAAACAATACAGGACTCTTAAGATGCCCGGTTATTGGAATGATTAATAATAAATTAGAGGGAAGGTCACTGTGGTATTTTTGATTTGGAAACATTTGCCAGGCGAGGCGCTGCTGCCGCTTTGTTGACTCTAGCTAACTTCTGCCCAATCGCACGTCCCTGTGACGTCCGCCATCCATTTGGATATCTTCTCTATCAACTTTTGATGTTCTTTTCTGAGCCTACCATGTTGATCATGGTTATCGTCGAATCAGGGTTCCACACCGGAGAGGGAGTGCGACACACAGACCACATCCAAGGGAGATAAATGGATTACATTTTTTTTGATCGAGCGGAAATATGGAAAAAAAAAATTTAAAGCGTAAAAGTGGGACAACTTTAAAAAGTTTAAAGGGACACTGACAGGCCCAATAACCATAATTAGCTGTACATATATATGCACAGGTCTTCTAATGTGCATTAAAAACATAAGTATCCCCCCTGTCCACATTATGAATACAGTTAACTCGCGTTTTATAACCTGAACTAATCGCTGTTCTTTCTGCCCAAGGGGCGGGGTTTCAGCTCCACTTGCGCCCAGCCAGCATCAGCCCAACCGCCGTTTTTGAAGCGCCGCCCAGCTCATCAATATTCACTTAGCTGGGCGGCTTCTGCAGTCCCGACCTTCCAAGATCCAGCGTATGCCCAATAGAAAGCTATGGGTGCCGGGCACATGCGCAGAAGCTGAAAGAGAGTCCGATGCCCATAACTTTCTATTGGGCATGCGCCGGATCTCGGAAGATCGGGGACTGCAGAAGCCGCCCAGCTAAGTGAATATTGATGAGCTGGGCGGCTCTTCAAAAACGGCGGTTGGGCTGATGCTGACTGGGCGCAAGAGAAGCTGAAACCCCGCCCCTTGGGCAGAAAGAACAGCGATTAGTTCAGGTTATAAAACGCGAGTTAACTGTATTCATAATGTGGACAGGGGGGATACTTATATGTTTTTAATGCACATTAGAAGACCTGTGCATACATATGTACAGCTAATTATGGTTATTGGGCCTGTCAGTGTCCCTTTAAGCATTGAATGAAAGGATGTGGCGCGCATCAATTAATGAAGAATCGAGCAGGGAAAAAATTTGGATCGAGCAGGGAAAAGTTAGAGGCGCAAATGTGGGACAACTTGTTAAAGTTTAAGCATTGAATGAAAGGAGGAGGTGGTGCTCATCAATTAAAGGGAGTCTGTCACCACATTTGACCATATTAGACAGATCCTATAGCGTTATATGTGCCACCCAGCAGTTAAAAACGGTACCTTTGTTGCATATAACAGAGTCTTCTTTCTGCCAAAAATGAACTTTGAAGATTGTGTAAACGAGCCCTCTCAAGTGCCCAGGGCGGTGTCTCAATCTTTCGAGCCCAAGACCGGACCTCCCTAACGGCTCATAACCCTGCCCTCCTTGTGCCTGTGCCCGCCCGTTTACTCCCCTCCCCTCTTCCATTGCGGCTGCGCGGACAAATTCGTAGCTGGCGCATGCGCAATGCGATGCCCGGTCCTGGCAGGGCATCGCAATACCTACTGCGCATGCGCCGGCTACGAATTTGTCCGCCCAGCCGCAATGGAAAAGGCGAGGGGAGGGGAGTAAACGGGCGGGCACAGGCACAAGGAGGGCAGGGTTATGAGGCGTTAGGGAGGTCCGGTCTTGGGCTCGAAAGATTGAGACACCGCCCTGGGCACTTGAGAGGGCTCGTTTACACAATCTTCAAAGTTCATTTTTGGCAGAAAGAAGACTCGGTTATATGCAACAAAGGTACCGTTTTTAACTGCTGGGTGGCACATGTAACGCTATAGGATCTGTCTAATATGGTCAAATGTGGTGACAGACTCCCTTTAAAGAAGAATTTCTGAAATTTTATTCCCCGTCATCTATGCAGAGCAGGATTTTTTTCACATCTAAGGGCTCTTTCACACTTGCATTCTTTTCTTCCGGCATAGAGTTCCGTCGTCGGGGCTCTATGCAGGAAGAATCCTGATCAGGATTATCCCCATGCATTCTGAATGGAGAGAAATCCGTTCAGGATGCATCAGGAAGTCTTCAGTTCCGGACCGGAACGTTTTTTGGCCGGAGAAAATACCGCAGCATGCTGCGCTTTTTGCTCCGGCCAAAAATCCTGAACACTTGCCGCAAGGCCGGATCCGGAATGAATGCCCATTGAAAGGCATTGATCCGGATCCGGCCTTAAGCTAAACGTCGTTTCGGCGCATTGCCGGATCCGACGTTTAGCTTTTTCTGAATGGTTACCATGGCTGCCGGGACGCTAAAGTCCTGGCAGCCATGGTAAAGTGTAGTGGGGAGCGGTATACTTACAGTCCGTGCGGCTCTCGGGGCGCTCCAGAGTGACGTCAGGGCGCCCCACGTGCATGGATGACGTGATCGCATGGCATGTCATCCATGCGCATGGGGCGCTCTGACGTAATTCTGGAGCCGCACGGACTGTAAGTATACCGCTCCTCCGCTCCCCACTACTACTATGGCAACCAGGACTTTAATAGCGTCCTGGCTGCCATAGTAACACTGAACGCATTTTGAAGACGGATCCGTCTTCAAATGCTTTCAGTTCACTTGCGTTTTTTCCGGATCCGGCGTGTAATTCCGGCAAGTGGAGTACACACAAGGTTGATTTAGGAGGTGGAGTTCCATACGGAGTAGTATTTTGAGGAGGTGGTGGAAGCGGCAGTGGAGGACGAGGTAGCCAACACTGGTTTTTGGTTTTTATTTTTTATTAGGGTACACTCCAAAAGAGTGTGAACTATCCAAAATACAAGAATGAGCAATTTCCCTGCAGTATAACAATGGCTGGTTAAGGCTGTTATACGTGTCTATTCTGCACAAGGTACAGACAAGTCCTGTGGGATCAATGCCTGGTTCTTTTTAATGAAAGTGAGCTTGTCCACATTGGCTGTGGACAGGCGGCTGCGCTTGTCTGTGATGACGCCCCCTGCCGTGGTAAACACACGTTCAGATAATACACCTCCAAGGCGTAAAGCGCAAGCTCAGGCCATGTGCCTAATTTAGAGACCCAGAAGTTGAAGGGGGCAGACCCGTCATTCAGTACTGCGCCAACATGTTGGTGAAATGCTGCCTCCTGCTAAGATGTTCCATATCAGCTGGTGGTGTTGGTTGTTGTGGCGTGCTGACAAAGATTTTCCACATTTTGGCCATGCTAACCCTGCCTTCTGAGGTGCTGGCGGTGCCCCAGCTGTTGTCGACCTCTTCCTCCTCCTTGTGCTTCCACTGTGCCCCCGCTGTCAGGTGGGAATGCCACCAGCAGCGCATCTACCAGCATGCGCTTGTACTCGCACATCTTTCGATCATGCTCCAGTGAGGGAATTAAGAACGGTACGTTGTCCTTGTAACGGGGATCCAGCAGCGTGGCCACCCAGTAATCAGCACAAGTTAGAATGTGGGCAATTCAGTGGTCGTTGCGGAAACACTGCAGCATGTAATCGCTTAGGGCTGTTTCACACGAGCGGATGCAGTGCGTGACATCCGCTCCGTGAATGACAGCCAAGACCCGCTGCGGACTGCAGAGGCACGGAGCATTAACATGATTGATAATGCTCCGTGCCTCTCTGTGATCTCTTTACTACGAAATCAGTGACAACTTTATCTCACTGTGATTTCGTAGTAAAGAGATCACAGAGAGGCACGGAGCATTATCAGTCATGTTACTGCTCCGTGCTTCTGCTGTCCGCATTGGGTCTTTGAGGTCATTCACGGAGCGGATGTCACGCACGGCATCCGCTCGTGTGAAACAGACCTTAAATGCTTGTTGATTGGCTGCTCTGCAGCCTTTCAAAAAAGCACCAAGAAAGCGACGAACACCGAACTTTTACTAAAATGTTCGGGTTCAAAATAATCGTACAGTTCGGGTTCGCTCAACCCTAATCATAACCAAAAGAGATGTCAAGCAGATGTATTAGAAGTTATACCATCTTGGACATTAGGGGCATGTCGTCTCAATGTTTAAGATAAGACAACCCCCTATAACTTCATGCAATTTGCAGTTTCCTTTTAAGAGGTAAATCCAAATTAGCGATACAGGACAAGTTTGATGATTATTGTGTGTCATATTACTCACTCATCCATGGATCCTGCTAGTGGCTTCTTTGAGCGCTTTATGGCGTAGATGCAACCATCCAGTCTCTTTACACACTTGTAAACTGCTCCAAACTCTCCTGCCCCGATTCTCTCAATCTCCAGGAATTCTGTCTTGTAGCGGGATACCATGTTTGTTTCACGTAGCACAAACCTCTAAGGGAGAAGACATTTGGGAAACTGTCAGCGGCACACCTTGGTAGCAGCCATGTGTATAGGCCAAGAGGACTCAAAAACCATTTACATATACCCCCATTAGATAATTTGGAGTTATTGGGAGGGGGGGGGGGGGGTCCTTATTTCTTGTAGCAGAGACAAGGAGTGTCCCCTCTGGAGGACCAGTCCTGCATTACACACAACCTCCTCTTATGAATAGTCACTGTGTAATACTTCATATCTTTTGTGGTGGGGCTGTAGGGAAACTCAACACTTAGTACCTGAAGTCTCCACAGATGGATTACTAGGGATACTAACATAAGGATAAGTTGTGATCAGCCTAATGCCAAGGAACTGTCCAAAGCAGAGAACACATTTTTTCATGATACACACCTTTGAAGGAAGTCCTGAAATTTCCCTCTCTCTGTATTTTAATGGTGGATCAGTACTGAAAAGAAAGACGGATCAAAACATTAGAGCAATATCAATACCTATCTATATCCCCTACTATACCACTAGAGGGCAGCAAACAAATTTAATGTACTCTATGACCAACATAGGGGTTTGCCAACTATTCTTAAAATAGGTATCACAGCTACACCTGGGCCCAAGAGCACCATCATTTTACTGAATCCTGTTCCAGGTGTGGGGATTGTGAAGTTTAAGGTGCCAAATAATTGATGCTTGTCCTGTAAGTGAAAGAGGGAGTGCAATATTATTAGGATGCCAGTTCCCTAGACAAGAGAAACTTTTTCACCAGGACCCATGAGACTTTAGCTACACTACTCAGCTGAATCTCCTTTTTCAATGCTAATCCTGTCACGAAAAACCATAACTGACTTGGGAGCACTACAAGTACCAAATTTTCAAGGATATTTGTCACCTGCATTGTTCTGCCTTCCTCTTCCCATTTGAGTTAAGCTGCATTCGATGATATGTTTCTGGGGTGAAAGGGTTAATGTTGACCAGTGCAGGGTCTTCTAGATCAGCACCTGTGCCAGCTGCAAATCTTAATAGTCGCTGCCCCCTACAGGGTACCCATGCACCAGGTGATGGGAGGTTCTTGTACAGCAAACTCTGCAGGAAGAAAAAAATAAAATAAAATGGTTTCAAGTGGTCAGAGCAGTGGTCTTCAACCTGTCGCCCTCAAGAGGTTTTCCTGACAGCCTTCATTGGTATGCTGGCAATTGTAGTTGAAAATAATGCATTAACAGTCTATTAGCAAGTTGTGGAAGTTAATTTCACAATGAACATTTACATAAAATTAGATACATTCCCCTTGCCCTCTATAAGAGGTGGGACATGTCTCCTCTATACCTTTGGAGTGTATGGAGTATCGCAAAGTTTCAGTTTCTTCCATGTGCTGTAATGGAGGGGGGTCCCAGGACATTCTTCCTCAGCATAGAGCTTGGCAGGAGGGGAGCAATCACTGTCAGGACTGGCTTCCTGGAAAGGGGAGGGCGCTCTCTCATTTCTCTGGGGAGTGACTGGGTAGGGGCTCTTATGGGTCCTCCACATCAGGTTGTCATCAGTCTCATCTGAATGTGGAAAATCTTTCATGTTCTCATTGCTTATGCTGTCCTCTTCCTCACCACTGGAGAAGTCAAGCTTCTGCACAATTCCAGATTCCCGTGATACTGTGCACATCATCGGACCTGAGGGCGACAGGTATAGGGGGTCATACTTATGCCACAGTTTCAGTGCAAAGAAAGGGCAGATACTACAATACTGAACATAAACATGTATGCATCTCTAAACTGAGACGTAAAGACCAACAACCCTTGCAACACACATAGTACACTACAGAAATGTATTTTAAGCCTCATCCAATACTCCTCAGCCCCCTCATGACCTCTTTGTGACACTTGCTTAAAGTCCCTTCCTACACAGATAGTGCTTCTAGTGATGCTCCCTCAGTGGCCCACCCACATAGTAGGATATCCCCCCTCCCTATAAGATAGTGGACCACCCAAACAGTAAGATATCCATACCTTCCCTAGTGGCCCACTCACACAGTAGGCTATCCATACCGTAAACTTTTTATAAAACACAAAAGGGGGACAATGTGTGTGACAATTTTTCCCCCCATACCAAGTACACACCCAGTCCCCTTAATGCCTCCACATAGTAATTATTCCCCCTTTGTGCCCCCCTTCTCAGCACTAAGACCCACATTGTGCCCCCCTCCCCCTTCTCAAACATTCCCCTGACATTCTTCCTCAGCATAGAGCTTGGCAGGAGGGGAGCAATCACTGTCAGGACTGGCTTCCTGGAAAGGGAAGAGCCCCCCTCATGCTGACATTGTGCCACCCCTTCTCAGCACTAAGGCCCACATTGTGCCGCCCCTGCCTCTCAGCACGCCTCTAACTGAGCCCAAAGCGTAACTGTACACCCACATAATTATTTTCCCTCCCACAATATGCGCAGGACATAACTCAGCCGGTCTGGGACCGCCCCACTGGATCCGGACGGTTGGGAGGTATGGCCCATCCGCACAGTAGGATTCCCCCCCCCCCCCCATAGTGGCCCACCCACACAGTAGCAAGTCCCTTACACAGTAAGGCTTCATGCACACAACCATGTCCATATTTCAGTCTGCAAATAATGGATCTGCAAACTAGGGATACCTTCCATTTGCATTCCACATTTTTATCACTCCAATCAATAGAAGGAACATCTCAACAGAGACATCACATCCACAATAGAGATAAGACTATGATTTGAAGAATAGCCAGATGGATCTACAAAAGATAGTTATGTGGCTCCTCAGAAATGTACAGGATGAGTTTTAGATTGGAGTGCTATCTGCAAAAATAAATAAATTTGGATAGCACACAGATGGAAAGTACAGTTGTGTGCATGAGGCCTAAAATGCCTGCTTAGAGTCCTCCTACCTAGAAAAAAGTTCCCCTAGCCAGTCTTATGCCTGCTCCCACACATTGTAATGCCTCTTTAGGGCATGAACCTTCACAATTGCCTGCGTTCCCACAGCAAACAAAGCAGATCTTCTCCAGAGCGCAGTAGGCGCAACAATGGCCCTGCTCCACCATTACATTCAAATGTCTCTGCTTCCCAAGAAGTTGAAACCGGGACATACAGTAGTTTTTCGGTCGAAATCCAAGACTGTTCTGCTAGATAGGGGACAGTTGGGAGGCATACATGAAGGGCATTTGCAAGGATAGTGGCCAAGATTTTGCATACTATATACAGTAGGCCTTTGCAACTTATATTGGTCTCTAGAGAATAGCCTTGTCCCTTATGCTGGGTAAACCTGTGCAGGTTTCCCCCTCCACAGTGCCTGCAAAGCTAGCAAACAAGGAGAATGGGTGATTAAAAGGGGTTGGCCACTGATCGCGGGTCCCATCCATCAGCAGCCTCCATTCACTCACATTAGCTACAAACTGTGCATGAACTGGTTGCCCTCTCCACCCCCAGTGTGAGTGAAGTACTGCACCCTACATCAACAACCATGTTGAGAAGTAGGTGAACAAAACTGCAAGTAAACATAAATTAGGCAAATTAAACCACGAGACACGAGGATGGATAAACAATAAAGCTAGTAATAGATAGTGGCCGATCGCTTTAGCCCAAGGATCCTGGAGAGAAATTGAGGAAAACTAGCACCAACCTCTTACCTCAGGTGGTTAGGAGTGTGGTGGAGTTAACCAGCATGAGAACGAGCTACATATTAATGTTTGCCATGGGATCCCATCACATCAAAAATGAACATAACCTGAGGCCTATACAACACATACCACAAGCTCAGAGTTTACCCCAATGTGCAGCAATAGTTTTTACATTTTCAGCTCTGACCCTTTAACCAAACCTATAAACATCATGGAACAGTAGTTTACCCAAATCAACCACAGCCTCTGCTTACCATCTACGCCCATCCTCCACTGGGCAAAAAAATAAAAAAAATATCACAGGCCCTCTGAGCCCTTCGTTGCACAATGTGATCAGTGATCCTCCAAACACCAGATAAATCAGGGACTACTCCTACTTGTACCTGTGCACCCCTCCCTGTTAACGCCTTCCTTGCTGGAAACATGCTGTCAATTAATAGGAGGTGCAGAAAAGGTATAATTCACTATGAGTTGGGGGAAGGGGGGAAGGGGGCAAGTGAGATTTGATAAGGTAAAAACTGCCAGGCCATATGTAGAGAGGAATGTATATGGGTGCATGAATCATTTTTGATCACACAGTCAAAAAACATAAAAAAGTTCAGGGTACAGCTGCACTGTGACATGTGTCACAGGAAGGTCATGCTAAATTTCTTGTAACGATAGTCTATGGTGTTGCACTGCGACATGCTGCACCTGCGACACGACTTGGATGGATTTTGGTGCAAATGTCACGTTGCACTCGCAGCATGACACCAATGACTATCATTACAAAACTTGTTGTGTGACATTGCTGCAATAAATTGTCACACGACACGTCGTTGTGTAGCCCTAGCCTAGGGGCTCTTTCACACGAGCGGATCACGTGCGTGGAGTCCACTGCGTGAAAGAGAGCCAAGCCCCGTTCCGGACACCAGAGGCAGACACAGAGCAGTAACATGATGGATAAGGCTCTGTGCCTCTCTCAGATCTTTTTACTACAAAATCACATTGACAACTTTATCTCACTGTGATTTTGTAGTAAAAAGATCACAGAGGCACGGAGCATTATCAGTCATGTTACTGCTCCGTGTCTCTGCTGTCCGGGACAGGGCTTGGCTCTCATTGACGCAGCAGATTACCTGCACGGCATCCGCTCGTGTGAAAGAGCCCTAAGGGTATGTTCACACAGAGGTGCAGTTAACACACGCCATTTTGATGTACTTTCGCTTTTAGGGTTTTTACAGGTGTAATACTTTGAACATGTCTCACTTGTATAAAAAAAAAAAAATTGCATCAAAAAAACGTTGAAAGTAATTTATCAAGGAACTTGCAACTTTATTTTTTGTGTTGTTATAAATTAGCCGAATCATAAGACTGGTATAAAAAGCCGATCTTGGTAAATTACCGCCATTGCAGTCTCAATGTGGGCATTCATACCGGTTTAACCGCATCTCAACCTTTTTGTGTCAACATACCCTGACTGTGCGTTCACACTTGGTGGTTACACTGTGGATTTGACATCCTGGATTTTCGCTGTGGCTCTCCAGCGCACATTTCAGTGGAGAGGTTAAAATTAGAGATGAGCGAATTTCCGCTTATGAAATTCGTTCACACTTCGTTTACTGGTAAAAGGTGAATTGCATTA
The DNA here is from genome assembly GCF_014858855.1 of Bufo gargarizans. NCBI lineage: Eukaryota > Metazoa > Chordata > Amphibia > Anura > Bufonidae > Bufo > Bufo gargarizans. The sequence goes on along the minus strand of NC_058090.1, from coordinate 4,099,762 downwards.
TGGATTCCGTTACCACGGACCATAACGCAATGCTATGACGGAATGCATAACGGAATGCCTTTAGAGGCATTCCGTTCTTCATTCCGTCACAATAGAAGTCTACGGACTGCAAAACTGATCCATCCCGTTTCTGTTATGCAGGAGAGGACTCCAGCATAATGTAAATCGGATGGATTCGTTATGCAGGCCATAGACTTTTATTATGACAGAATGAATACCGGAATGCCTCTAAAGGCATTCCGTCATAGAATTGCGTTATGGTCAGTGGTAACGGAATCCATAACGCAATTCACCTTTTACCAACAAACAAAGTGTGAACGAATTTCAAACTATGAAATTCGCTCATCTCTAGTTAAAATCCACAGGCATTCATGCAGGGAAAAAAGCATGTAATTTATGTGGTTTTGTCAGGATTTTTGCAGCAAAAAAAAAACGCAGCCGACTTTTGCACTATACTTTATGTCTAATGTGAACATGCTCTGAGACTGCTGCGGTTTTTGACTGTGTGGTCAAAAATGATTAGTGTAAATGCGCAGATGCGCTAATTGCAGTAATAAAGAAAAAATGTCTCGAAATACTTTGCCTTTCTTCAATGCGCTGCAGGTCCTGTGGGCAAGTTCACACAACAATGCGTTTTATGTGGAGGACAGAGCTGCTTCACTCTCCATCAAGGGACAGCCTCTCGCAGTAGGATTCTTTTGCACTTTTCAAATGTAGTGACATACGAATCTTCACATTCGCTTTTACCCTCCTGGTAGATGGTATAACCTTCAAAAGGCACGTGCGCAATAGTGAAGTACCGCCACAAGAGGTTCAAAATGTACAATTTATTATACTTACAAGCAAAGTTGTTTAAAATGCCTTAAAAAATTGCTATATAGCCTTATGTTTTACCCTCTATCCACCAGGAGGGTAAAAGCGAATGTGAAGATTCGTATGTCGCTACATTTGGAAAGTGCGGAAAAATCCTACTGTGAGAGGCTATCCCTTGATGGAGAGTTAAGCAGCGAGGTCCTCCACATAAAGCGCTAATTGCAGTGTTTCACTTGTAAAAAGAATGGGGTCATATACCAACCTAAAACTGGTGTAAAAAATACCCCATTTTGCTACTTTTTGATGCATATGTGACAATATTTTGTTTTGCGTGGCATTCCTCAGCACTGGCGAGGCAGTGGTGCAGGCGTGTTGGGGGCAGCACCATTGGCCCTGGCATATTCATTTAAATTTTCGCCACTTTAAAGATTTGTGTACACTGGTCGCATAATATCTGTCGTGGCTAGGATAGCATAGGATAGTGGTGGTGATCCCATAGAAATGAATGGGATCGCTGTGCAAGTCACAAAAATCCAGCAGTATTTAGAGTATTTTTACCCCTTCAGGACACAGCCATTTTTCACCATCAGGACGCAGCCCCCTAGGTAGGGGCTTATTTTTTGCGGGATGAGATGACGAGTAGCTTGGTACTATTCTGGGGGCCATACGCCTTTTTGATCGCTTGGTGGTGCACTTTTAGTGATGTAAGGTGACAAAAAATGTTTTCTTGAGCATTTTTTTTTTTTTTACGTTGTTCACCTGAGGGGTTAGATCATGTGATATTTTTATAGAGCTGGTCGATACGGACGCGGCGATAACTAATATGTCTACTTTTCTTATTTTTCCTATGTTTTTACTTTATTTTGCTTACTTTATTTTTACTTGAAACTTTAATATTTTTTCCCTATTTTTTACACTTTTTTTAATTTTATATTTGTCCCACTATGGGACTTCATGTTTTCAGGGTTTGATCCCTGTTTCAATTCAGTACAATACATTTGTATGTGAAAGGGTTAATCCGCTGGCATCATCGCATACATCGATGCCGGTGGATGCAGCAGGGGCCTGGCTGTTACTGACAGCTCCTGCACCCTCCTGATCCCATTACGTACATGCATGTGGGAATGTGTGAGGGGGTTAATGGGGTTATCCAGGAAAAGATATTGATGACCTAACCTTAGGATAGGTCAGCAATATCAGATTGGCGGGTTTCCAGGTTTCAGAGCGCGGCCTCTGCCTAGGCCATGTAACATTAACATACATTAGCAGGGGCAGATTAGGTACATGATAGGCCTGGGGCGGTCTACCCAACTGGGGCCCCTCCGTCATTTTTAGTTTAATTTTTTCTGTATGAAAAGGCTGCGGTGCTTCGTGAGCGCCACAGTCTCTTCCTTGGCACATGACATCACATTCATCGTTCACATGGTCTAGGTGTAGCTCAGTCTCACCTGAGTGATTGGGTCTGAGCTTCAATACCAAGCGCAATGCTATCAAATAGACAGCGATGTGTTTGGTAAGGAGCAAAGAGACTGCGGCGCTCACTGGAACACTGCGGTCTCCTCAAATAGCTGATTGGTGGGGGTGCCAGGAGTCTGACCCCCACCATCTCATAACTCTCTGAGTACAGATGTCATAGATGTTATCTGCAGTCCTATATAACACTCCACATAACACTGTGAACTATTGTGTTATGTGGGGTGCTACATAGGACTGCATGGAACATCAACTTTCTGTGTGCAGATAATGTAGTAATCACTGTTATCTGGGCTGTTACATAGGACTGCAGGTGACAAATAAAAATTTTAGTTGCCAAATTTAAAATACGTATGATTATGATAAAAAAGACTTGGAGGAGAAGATGAGACGCAGGTCACAGTAGTGAGCCAGCTCTACATATAGCAGAATACAACACCACATACCTCTTAGGCCTAGCTCACACGAACGTGTGTGATCCGTGGCCGTATTGCGGCCCGCAATACACGGCCACAGCTCTGTGTGCATTCCGCATCATGGATGCGGACCCATTCACTTTAATGGGTCCGCAAATCCGGAAATGCGGAACGGCCGCACAGAACGGGACCCCTCGGAAGCACTACGGAGTGCTTCCATGGGGTTGTGGTCCCGGCCTTCCGTTCCGCAAAAAGATAGAACAGGTCGTATCTTTTTGCGTAACGGGCAGATCGCGGACCAATTAAAGTGAATGGGTCCGCTATCCGATGCGGCTGACCCACGGCCGGCGATCGTGCATTGCGGGCCACAGCACGGGCACAGGTCACACACGTTCGTGTGAACTCGGCCTTAGGCCTAGTTCACACAAACGTTTTTTTTGCAAGTGTACGGACCGTTTTTTTGTGTACGGATACGGAACCATTCATTTCAATAGTTCTGGATATTCTGCATCCGTATTTCCTTTCAAATATAGAGCTTGTCCTATATTTGGCCGTAAATCACGGGTTGTGGCTCCATTAAAGTAAATGGGTCCGCAAAAAAACGGAATGCATACGGAACACATCCGTATGTCATCCGTTTTTTGTGAATCACTAATTTAGAAATGCTAGGCCCAGCCTACTTTAGCCATGTGTTGTGTGTTTACAAACTTTGCCAAGAGCACATGTGCAGGTGCTGAAACTGACCCCAGCCTGTCTGCCTTGCAAGATACCAGCATCTCAACATGGATGTTGAAAAGTTGATCTTGCTGATCCAGGAACGTCCCCTGCTTTGGGACACTCGAACAGAGGAATATCACGACCGCATCTGCAACCGTGACATGTTGCCCAGAGAGTGGGAGAAGGTCAGTTCCTCCAAACGCCGAAAATTAGGTATGAGAACCCATGTTGATGTGTTTTATGTATAAAATACCTATAATGTAATTGTTACTTATCAAGCAATGGTGTATATTGGAGTATATTAGAGAAGCAGGTAAATCAGTATCTGTTAATTTTAATGGGCACCATGAGGATGTTGTGTACCACTTGTTTTTTCAATGTGAAAGTGCTCAGCACTATATATTGTTTGATTATTCATCAGCCATGGCCACCGGTGGCTCTCCTGCTGTAGTAAAACGTCAATTATCACCAGAGGAAGGCAAAAAAAAACTGTGAGTAACCCAGTAATGTTTTATAGCCTAGTATACAACTAGGGCTGGAGTTCACAAGCCAGGTACATGTTGTTATAATATCTTGTGGGAATATACTGGCCTTGTCACCACAATAATCACTAAAGTATTTCAGCTACCATTGTTTATCCTGATATGACCTGCACAAATGGCAGACATTATAAACAGGCGAGGATAGCGATAAGGGACAACCATCTGTGCAGGTCCATATTACATAATAAGGATCTTCAAACGCCTTTTCATATTGATAAGCTATCCTGATAATCAATATGTGACAAGATGTGACAAGTCTACTGGACCCATGTCATCCAGTGTGGTTTGTGAAATGTGGCTTATATGTTCATACAATGTATATATATATACAGTCATGTGAAAAAATTAGGACACCCTTTGAAAGCATGTGGTTTTTTGTAACATTTTTAATAAAAGGTTATTTCATCTCCGTTTCAACAATACAGAGAGATTAAAGTAATCCAACTAAACAAAGAAAACTGAAGAAAAGTCTTTTCAAGATCTTCTGTAAATGTCATTCTACAAAAATGCCTATTCTAACTGAGGAAAAAGATAGGACACCCTCACATGTATTCCCTCTTAAATTGGCTCAGATCTCACACAGGTATATCACACCAGGTGCACATAATTAGTAGATCGTTACTCTGCATGTTGAATGAGGCTTGCCCTATTTAAACCTCAGACATTTAGTTTGGTGTGCTCCTGACTGTTGAAGTGAGAGTGAGCACCATGGTGAGAGCAAAAGAGCTGTCAGAGGACTTCAGAAAAAAGATTGTAGCAGCCTATGAGTCTGGGAAGGGATTTAAAAAGATCTCAAAAGATTTTGAAATCAACCATTCCACTGTCCGGAAGATAGTCTACAAGTGGAGGGCTTTCAAAACAACTGCCAACATGCCCAGGACTGGTCGCCCCAGCAAGTTCACCCCAAGAGCAGACCGCAAGATGCTAAAAGAGGTCTCCAAAAACCCTAAAGTGTCATCTCGAGAACTACAGCATGCTCTGGCTACTGTTGATGTAGAAGTACATGCCTCTACAATCAGAAAGAGACTGTACAAGTTTAACTTGCATGGGAGGTGTGCAAGGAGGAAACCTTTGCTTTCCAAGAGAAACATCGAGGCCAGACTGACATTTGCCAGAGATAAAGTTGACAAAGACCAGGACTTCTGGAATAATGTTCTTTGGACAGATGAGTCCAAAATTGAATTATTTGGACACAACAGCAGAGGACATGTTTGGCGTAAACCAAACACAGCATTCCAAGAAAAGAACCTCATACCAACTGTGAAGCATGGAGGTGGAAGTGTCATGGTTTGGGGCTGCTTTGCTGCAGCAGGACCTGGTCAGCTCACCATAATAGAATCCACGATGAATTCTACTGTGTATCAGAAGGTGCTTGAAGAACATGTGAGACCATCAGTTAGAAAATTAAAGCTGAAGCGGAACTGGACCATGCAACATGACAATGACCCAAAACATACTAGTAAATCAACCAAAGATTGGCTGAAAAAGAAGAAATGGAGAGTCCTGGAATGGCCAAGTCAAAGTCCAGATTTGAATCCCATTGAGATGCTGTGGGGTGACTTGAAAAGGGCTGTACGTGCAAGAAACCCCTCAAACATCTCACAGCTGAAAAAGTTCTGCATTGAGGAGTGGGGTAAAATTTCCTCAGACCGATGTCGAAGACTGGTAGATGGCTACAAGAACCGTCTCACTGCAGTTATTTCAGCCAAAGGAGGTAACACTCGCTATTAGGGGCAAGGGTGTCCTATCTTTTTCCTCAGTTAGAATAGGCATTTTTGTAGAATGACATTTACAGAAGATCTTGAAAAGACTTTTCTTCAGTTTTCTTTGTTTAGTTGGATTACTTTAATCTCTCTGTATTGTTGAAACGGAGATGAAATAACCTTTTATTAAAAATGTTACAAAAAACCACATGCTTTCAAAGGGTGTCCTAATTTTTTCACATGACTGTATACCAATGTTATTTACATTACTCTCTCATTCCACAGCACCGTTGACAGCCTGGAAGAGCAGAGGGGCCATTAGTCGACCACCAGTGAGGAGGAGCGTGTGGCTGCTCCCCAGGATTCCCCTAGTCTGGCCACTGAAGAGTGACAACTTTCGCAACAGTTGGATCCGACAGAGAGGGAGGAGTCCTCTGCTATGGAGGTTGGGGCTGAAGTTCAGTCGAGCCCCGAACCTTTATTAAGGAGACCAGCACGGCGGAGAAGGGTCGCACCACAGCCTCCCGAACCTGCCTTAAATACTCAAGCCATTGTAGAAAGTCAGGTGCTCGAGTATTTAAGGCAGAGAAGGGCTGAGGGCAAAGAAGAGCGAATGCTCAGTGGCCTAGCGCCACTTATTGAACCACTGTCTGCTGAAAAGCAAGACATTTTTGTTTCCGTAATGGCTACTGTAGCCAACATTTTAAAAAGCCCTATAGACCCAGTGGAGCTAGTGCGGGCCGTCCATAATGTCCATTGTCGTGCTTTAACAATAAGCAGTGGCACACCAGCCCAACCTGGGCCCAGTATGTTTTACCAGCAGCCCATACAACCAACATATTCCTAGCCCCTATTTTCTGAAGAACCTGATTTTGGCCCTCGCCCCCCTTGTCCTGTAACAAGGATGAGATACCCACCACCCCCTAATGTGGCTGGCCCTAGCACACAGGGCCCTTTCATATGGGAATTAACACAAATTTAATTTGCATGTTATGTCTAATTATGTTTTTTATAGCTGAATATTAAGCACTTTTATGTTTTACCTGGGAAATGTTCGTTATAAATATAAAAAAATAATCAAAAAATCTCTAGCCTTTTATTTTCAAACCATGAACATTTTTACGGTATACAACATTACATGTATGATTTACATCACTACACTAAAAACGGCATACACATCTTTTTAGTTGTGAATCATTACAACTCGGGTTGGCAATATAGGTAAAGTCAACGCTGCTCAACCTTCTGCCATCCAGCTGTATAAAAATTACAACTCCAAGCATGCCCTAAGAGCTCTAGAATATCAACCCAGACTGGGAATTGTAGTTTGTATACAGTTGCAGGGACACAGGATGGCCAGACCAGCTTAACAAAAAAAAACATATTCAACATTTATTCTAAACATGTTGTATGTGCCTGAATAATCTCTGAATCCGGGACCTTGGACATCATCTTTTAGTCTTCTGCATGCCTATGGAAAAACGACAAGTTTGGAATAAGTATTGCAACGTATGGGTGCGTATGCAATCATAACATAGGTCCGATTTTTTGGGGGGACGTTTTACAAGGTATTAGAGGGTTGTTGTAGACAATCAAATATAAGGTTTCTGTAGTCATGAAAATGGCCAAATTTACCAATTTCAAATACACTAATGTTATTTGACAATTCATACAATATAACCCCAGCCCACAAACCCACGTCAAGGATCCTCTTTGTCTTGTGAGTCCCTACACTATCAAAATATAACCCCACCACCAAACAAAAAATATAAAAAACTAGGAAAATAAAGTTACTAGGATTAACAGAGTCCAGATTAATTTACACTCTGCCATGAACTACGCCTATCTGCCACGGTACTGCTCCCTCAGGACTTGAAAAATATTCTTCATAGAGGGCCCGAACTTCAAGGGCTGCAGTTCCAGGTCGTCCGTGAAGGGACTGGTCCAATCCTCCTGATGAAGAAGATGTACCAGATTCCAATTCATCAACTTCTGAGGGACCATCATTAATCCTGACAAAGTTATGCAGGATCACACACGCTTGAATAACCTTGGTGGCATTCTCCGGTGCCATCTGTAAGGATGACAGTAATACTCTCCACTTCTGTGTGAGTATTCCAAATGCACACTCAACATACCGACGGGCTCTACTCAGCCGATAGTTCAAGATACGTCTGCTGTCACCCAAGTTGTGTCTGGGGAAGGGTCGCATGACATGTGGTGCCAAAGCAAACCCTTCATCAGCCACAATTACAAATGGAGCCGGTGGTCCCGCAGAACCTGGCAGCAGTCTGGGCTCTGGCAGGGCAAGCTGGTTGGCTTGAAGTCTCTCACACATTCTGGAAGCACTGAAAATGTGCGCATCTGCAGTGCTCCCATATGCCCCAATATCCACAATTATAAACTTGTAATTACTGTCAGCCAAGGCCATTAGCACGGCAGAGAAATACTGTTTATAATTGTAGTACAGGGACCCTCAGTGAGGCGGCTTCTTAACACGAATGTGTTTGCCATCCAGTGCCCCAATGCAGTTTGGAAACTGCGCATCACCGTAAAAACCCTCAGCAATTCAGATCCAATCCTCAGCCTTGGGCACTGGCATCACCGCTTCCCTGAGTCGCTGCCAAATCACATCACATGTTTGATGAACTATCATAGAAATCGTCGAGACTCCCAGCAGGAACTCAAAATGCAGAGATACAAATTAATTCCCTGTTGCCAAAAATCTGAAAAACAAAAAGAAAGAAAGATTATATACTATAACAACCACCATTTACAACTAATATAACCAAATAAGTGGTTGGTCACCCGCTCTGTAAATATGTATAGGTGCTCGACGTCTAGCCTGAATCACCCAGTCAGATAAAATGGAAAATAGAAAAAAAGTAGTGTAGACGTGCACTCTATATCTACATGTGTGTGTCTCCTGATATAGAGTGCCCGTCTACACTAATATTTCTCTATTTTCCATTTTAAACTTTGGTGCGACACTATGACACATATAACAACAGGATAACATTAATAACATGTAATACTATGCACATTCTATAACATAAACGATGCATACCGCAACGTAACGATGAGCCGTTCCTCTGGAGAAATGCAGCGCCTCATATTTGTGTCCTGGTAGGTGAGGCCAGGGCGCAGAGCAACAAGTCAAAGCTGTTAACAGACATACGACAATACCGATGAAATTTTTCAGGATGCTGTCGCAGATCCATGTACAGCATGTGGAAATGACCCTTCCTGTGCCGCTGAGAGACAATAGGGTGAACCCACTGCCTCCTCCTCCTCGGTTCCACGTTCTGCATAGTTGGCTGCGGTTCGAAGTCCTGAGAAAGCAGCCAGCACAAGAGAACCAGCACAAGAGAACCAGTTCCTCCTCAGCCATGATACAGCAGAAAATTGTAGCCAGAAACCAATGTATGCCAAACACAGGATTCCAAATACGCTCTCAATGCTGAAACAAGCTGATGAAAATGGAGTCACAACTATCACATGACCAAGTTAAATAGGGGGGAGTGTGAAAAAAGGATGTGGCCTAAACTGATGATGTCAAACCTTTTATATTCCGTTTATGATCCGCAAAAACCGGATTGTAAACTGAAACCATACGGGTATTTTTTTGCGGGTATTTTTTGCGGACATACGGAACGGAAACGGAACAACGGATCCGTGATAAACTGACCGCAAAAAACTATAAAAGCCATACGTTCGTGTGAACTAGGCCTTACTTCCAGTGACATCTCCTGTCATGTAGATCTTCTCTTTCCTCTTTTCCTCCGTTTGATCCAGGCGCCATGACAGATTCTTTCAGCTGCATCTCGTCTTTACAGAGTTTGTTACACAGACATGTTAGATTTCTCATAATTGGGGTCATTTATCAAACTGTCTTAGTTGCCCATAGCCACCAATCAGATTCCAGAGCTTTTAAAAATGGTGGAATCTGATTGGTTGCTATGGGCAACTAAGCCAGTTCTACTTTACACCAGTTTGATAAATTATCCCAAAGGTCCCTACAAGTGTCTACAGCAATTATAATTTCCCCTAGAGTGCATCCCATAATAATAACGACAACCACCTATATTGTGCTCCAGGTAATAATTTCTGTATAGTGTCCCCAAAAATAATGTCCCCTAATATGTCCCTGTAATAGAAATGCCCCTACAGGGGGCAGAGCCTGACTGCTCAGCAAGACGGACGTGTGTGTGTGAGCTCCTCTCTGCCGATTAGTATATCCCGCGGTTACACTAGCCACATAATGGTCAAAATTGGCAAGGATAGACCTAACGACAAGACGGACCAGGGAAAGCACGACCGAAGCCCCTCAGAAATGGAGAAATATTTTCACAAGAAAGCCGCAACAACTACGGCGGGAAGCAGCAAGATGGCGCCGGAGGAACAGGTTGAGCGGGAGATGCTCGTGGACGGCGAGGCTGAAAGTAACTTAGGCGACAGTCCTGCAATAACTTCAAACAACCCTACCCAAATCTCTTGCCAATTTTGCAGCAAGCATTGTCTCAAGCACTTGCCCCAGTGCTCCAAGATCTTGACGAAATCAAACACGATATAAAGCACATTGGGCACAGAGTGGAGACATTAGAGAACAACCAAGCAGCTATCCTCTCCCACAATCGTGCTTTAGGAGACAACTGTGTAGCCCAGATGCACTCACTTAACACAGCATTTGCCTTGATAGATGGTCAAGGGAACCGAAGTAGGCACAAAAATATCAGAATACAAGGCATCCCCGAGGGCATATTACACGAGAGCCTACCTGAGGCCACGGACGCCATCTTTGTGGACCTTTTGGGAAGAGAGAGCCGCTAAGATCACAATAGAGCGTATTTACAGGTCTCTAAGACCTAAGCCTAAGGCCTCATGCACATGAACTTTGTTTTATTCTGTGTCCGTTGCGCCGTTTTTCGTGATTTTCTGTGGACCCATTGATTTTCAATGGGTCTGTTGAAAACGCGGCTAATGCACCGTTTGCCATCCGCGACCGTGATCCGTGGTTCCAGTCCGTCAAAAAAATATAACCTGTCCTATTATTTTCACGGAAAACGGTTCGCGGACCCATTTAAGTCAATGGGACCGCTAAAAAACGTGGAGGCACACAAGATTGTAATCCGCGTCCGCATCCGTTTTTTTCCTATCATTTGCATGGCAAACCTGTCTATAGACTTTTTTTTACATTCCTTTATGTCTGGTGGTCCTCCAAAAATTAAGGAAGACACAAGGAAACAAAAACGGAAATGGATCACGAAACAATGGAACCCCATTTTGCGGACAGAGAAAAACAACTGTCGTGTGCATGAGGCCTTAGGAGGGTGAGCAGCCAAGAGATATAGTCTGTGAACTTTTAAGCTATATAGATACTGAGGCTCTTCTTAAGGCCGCCAGGGAGAGGAAAGAAGTGCTCTTTGAAGGAGTGAGAATCCTTCTGTTCCAAGACTTAGCACCACGCTCAACAAACAGAGGGCTCTGCGTCCCCTAACAGACCTCCTCAAATCTAGCCAGATATCTTTCAAGTGGCTTTTTCCTTTTGGACTTACTTTCATAGCCAATAGTAAAAGATGTACAGTCCGCACACCTGGAGATTTACTAGCTGTGTGGGCACTCCTGCGGACCCCTCTGGTTGAGATCCCTTCATGGATGCCAGTAGCAACTCTCAACACGCCATTGCCGGAGCTGCCGTATCTGGGCTGCTGTCAGAGAGTGATGCAGAGGAAGAAACCTAACCCCAAGAACCGGGTCACTCTAGGTATCCTATATAGTAGGTGTCTCAAGGTGGAGGTAATGCTTACAACCACACCAAGGGCCCGGAAAAGCTGCGTCACAGATCCCTTGTGAATCCTATCCCAGTGTGGAACATTCCAGATATGGACTATATCCAGAGTTTCAGTACAACGACTAACCTCCTGGATAGCCAGTTTTTATATTCCCGGTCATGGAAAATACTTGAGCATCTCCTGTGGCTGAGATTCTCTCTGAGATTGTTATTGAGCATCACAATGCTGTCCCCTCTTGATGAGAAGATACTATTATTCTTGCCCATCTTAATTTCATTGAATTGTTTTGTACATCTTTCCCTCCCCCCCCCCCCCCTCCCTCAGGCAGCACATTCTATTAGCTTTGAGCACACTAGTACATATTTTATATCAAGATGACCTCTATTAAGTGAGTATCATTCAATGTCCGGGGCCTAAACACCCCACAGAAATGGTCAAAAAATTGTGCGCCTCTTGAGGAAGGCCCGAGCTGACATCTGCTTCCTTCAGGAGATGCATTTTAAAGCGGGGCGCATTGCCTCCCTGCCTCGAGCCCATTTCAACTCCTGGTACAATATCCCTTATGTAAAGGCAGGGGTTGCAGTCGCCAGGCACGTACCTTTTACACATTTACTCACACAAGTGGATCCTGAAGACCGCTATATACTTGTGAAAGGGAGAATAGGAGGAGACATAGTAACACTAGCCAGTTTGTATGGTCCCAACAGAGGTCAACAAAAATGACTACAAACGTTTGCTAAGGGTGTCAGATTAGTAGGTGGAGTTAAACATGTGAGTAAAGATACCGGCTCACTTTTTTTAAAAGGTATTTATATCCGCGTGCCCGGTGTCTTGGTTTTTTCAAAAACTCCTTTGCAGGTATACAGAAACTATAAACAGATTTTCAGACTCCAGCACTCACTTTTTCTTGAAGTTTCAAGTTCTCCGGCTTTATTATCAAAAGTGCACAGATAGTACAAGGTTCAATTCTCATAGGTGTAGGCTGTTGACGCGTTTCGAAAGTTCTTATTCGTAACAGTAGTGTGCATATGGTGTGCTCAGGTATATATATAGGAGGGTCAGGTGCGCACAAACCCAAAAATTTGGTGAAAACCTCCCACTTGTGTTTGAAAAAATTGCGGGAGGGGAGGGATTGCATTTGATAGTATTGGTTCCACCTCTATGTGCAACACCTGACGTTCACAGATATCACCTGAGACACCAAGTTCAAATCACTTTGTTATTCTGCCTGCACAGATTTGTATACAAACGTGGTTTAAAAACAAGCATGATCCAATATAAAGTCATTGGCATTTTCTGACATAATAATACTCTTCTTATCATGTAGCATGCTAATAAAAAACGTGAAAATATTATAAAATACATAGCAGTATAGAAAGATAGAAAAAAAGAGAGAAAAACCCTGTTTGTAAAATGCCTTTTGGATAGGTATTCATTCACATTACTATTGCGTTATTCATATCCTTGGCAAAAAAGAAACAATGGCATTATATAAGGACATGTATTGTACTGATTGCTGAACACATATATTATGTTATATATGTATATGGACCTCTTAGGTTGAAAAAAGAAAAGAAAAGAAAAGAGAGGAAAAGAAACCGGGGTTACAATTAAGTATAGCAGTGTGGGTGGAAAAACCTTTCCCTCAAACTGCTTTTTAAGTAGGTATCCATGCACACTGCTATTGCGTTACTTCCATTCCTTTCCTCCTTATTCTTTTCACGAGAATAACCCCTAGTTTTACTTATGGACATATATTGCACTAATGCAGAAACACGAGTACGGAAAGAATATGTTATGTAGATATATGAGGACCTCTTAAATAAAGGAAAAAAAAAAGAAAACCCATAGATATAACCCATAGGTATAATTTTGCAGGCATTGGCAAATTGGTCAATAGAAGTGCATAATTTCTTTTCGCATATTTAAGCCCTTGGGATATCTAGTTTCTAATTTGAAAATCCAGTATGCTTCTCTTAGGTTAACTTGATGTTTTATGTCTCCCCCCCTTATGTGGGTTTTGACCTGCTCTATAGCATACGTTTTCAGGAATTTGGGGCTACGGTTGTGTTTTTCTATAAAATGTTTGGCCACATTAGAAATATTGACATATGCAGGGTTATCTATATAGTTTAGGTGTTCTAATATTCGGGTTTTGAATTTTCTTATTGTGCATCCTATGTACATTTTGTCACAGTGTTCGCACCTAATTATATAGATTACTCCCTGTGAGTTGCAGTTAATATATGATTTGATATTATAAGTCTGTGTATGATTTGTATTATCAAAGGTTTTTGTATTTTGTGCATAATTGCAGGTGCGGCACCGCTGACTGCCGCAGCGTGTGAACCCCTTGTATGTAAGCCAAGTGCCTGTGAATGAACAGGCCTCCTTTATGAACATGGAGGGCGACAAGACATTTCCTATACTTTGAGTTTTTTTTTATACTATCCTGCAACCCTCTTTTAACACTATGTTAAGTACATTATCCTCATAGAGTACAGGAAGATTTTTTTTATGATATTTTGGATTGTATTATATTGTCGGCTATACGTCAGTACTACTACTACTTTCTTTGTACTTATTTTGTTATTATTATTATTAGGGCTTTCTTGTTCAGGAGATTGTTGTGTTTCATTATGTATTTCTTGATTTTTGGAAATGTTAGTATTTTTGTTTTTATTGTATTTATTACTTTTATTTTTAAATACTAAAAATTCTCTGGACTTTTCCCTTGCAATTTGGAAGCCTCTAAAAATCATCCAATCAGGATATCTTCTTTCTAGAAGTCGTTGCTGTATGATACAACATTCTTTTTTAAAGGCTTCCAATGTGCTACAGTTCCTTCTAGCTCGTATGAATTCTCCTACTGGGATAGATTTGATAGTGTGGTAACAGTGGTGGCTGTCTGCTCGTAGTATTGTGTTTCCCGCAATCTCTTTTCTATAAGTTTCTGTCTGAATTTTTTCATTTGGTATACCTGTGAGTTTTAAGTCCAAAAAGTTTATTATACTGGTATGTTTACTATAGGTAAACTTTAGATTATAAGTGTTATTTTGTAAGTATTGAATGAAATCTGGTACGGCAGGCACATCTCCACTCCATATTATGAGTAGGTCATCGATGTACCTGCCGTACCAGTTCAGACAGTGTGCATATGGATTGTTTGTACTGTATATGTATTTTTGTTCCCAATACATCATTGTCAAATTGGCAAGAGCTGGGGAGTATTTAGCTCCCATAGAGACTCCTTGTGACTGAAGATAAAATACTTTGTCAAACAAAAAATAATTATGGCACATGAGAAAACGGGTCACATCCAGGACATATGTAATGAAGTTGTCTCGATAGCCAGTGAGTCTATGGAGATAATACTCCAAAGCCTCTAGAGCTATGGGATGAGGGATCGACGGGTATAATGCTACCACGTCTATTGTGAGCCAGCTGAAATGTGGTTCCCACTGTTTGTCAAAGAATGATTTAAGGACTTCTGATGTGTCCTTGATGTAGCCCGGAGCTCTCCTGACCATAGGTTGTATAATGCAATCTAACCAGTTCCCAAGTCTTTCTGTTAGTGACCCTATGCCGCTGACAATTGGGCGCAGTGGTGGTGGATTGAGTTTTTTGTGTACTTTGGGGACTGCATGCATAATTGGAGTAATGGGATGTTTCACATTCATATAATCATATTCCTTTTGTGTGAGAAATGCATAATTTAAACCGATTTCCAAAATTTGCATATACTCTACTTGATATTTAGTAATAGGGTTATGAGGAAGTTTGATATATGTGTTAACATCTCCCAAAATTTCCAATACTTGGTTATAGTATACAACCTTATCAAGGACGACAACCGATCCCCCTTTGTCTGCCATTTTAATTATTATTTTTTTGTTATCTGATAGCTCTTTAAGAGCTTTTTTTTGGGATTTGGAGACATTGTGGGATACGTCGTCGTCATTGAGAGAATCATGGATCTGCTTCAGATCTTTCTCGACTAGATCTTGAAACAAATCCATGTTCTGAGTACGTGACATAATTGGGTAAAAATAGGGGTTAGTAGGTGGAGACCTCAATGTGGCACTGTCCCCTGCATTAGATACATCGGGAGGCTCCTCAGTACACTCACAGGCCTCCCTGGGCCCCATTAATAAAGCACTCTGTGGCATGCTTGGTGGATGCTTAGCGGCTGCTTAACCCGACCGAGCGAGATTACACATTTTTCTCAGTTCCACACAACTCTTTTCAGCGCTGTGGGGATTCACTCTGGTAGGCAGATTAGCGGACGCAGTACAGAGGCAAAAACGAAGTCTTTGACTTAAACAATGCAGTGTTTATTCACACATAAAGAAAAATGACAGTTTGTCGTCTTGGTGTTCATTCACACCAAGGCAAGACCACAGAACATAAAGCATTCACCTTGTCAGCGGTTTTGGCAGGAGTAGTCCCCAACAGGCTTTAGGGCCTGCTTCCTAGCAATGCGACTCTCAGCCCTTTAGTACGGCACACACCATGCAGATCTCAAACCACAGAGACTCCACAGATCCACTGTGAAATGGAGGATAGTCCACACCCAGCTGAGACTGCTGGCTGGGTTTTATATCTCTAACCAAAACCTGGCCTGGAACGTGGGGAACAGCCACCCACCCTGCACCCGGCTCTTACCTCACCGAGGCCAGGAACCTCGGTGACACATATCTTCCGTCAATGACGGCCCCTTGCTCTTTCCTACAGTGCCTAGACTATATTTTCATCTCATACAAATATATAGATTTGCTACAACATGCAAGCATAGACCCAATTACAATGTCAGACCATGCTCCCGTCTCGGCCTCTGTGAATTTTGCTAGTCTACCACCAAGACAGTGGATGTGGCGATTAAATGAAACCTTATTAGACAGAGAGGAAGAATTAAGATCCCTTCAGCAAAAACTTCAAATGTTCTTTAGGGAAAACAACCCAATAGATACGTCAATGGCGACAGTTTGGGAGACACACAAGGTAGTGATGAGTGGGGATCTTATCGCTCTGGGGAGTAGACTCAAAAAAAGACAGACAATAATTACTACACTTCCTGCTCTCCAAGATAGCAGCTATCGATTCCCTGCACAAAAGATCCAAAGCAACACAAGCACATACAGAGCTGCTGCAGCTGAGAGAGGAGCTAAAAGACCACCTTAATGTATGTAATGCGAAGGCATATCAATATTTTAAATACCGATTTTACGCCCACGGGGATAAAGGCACCAAACTTATGTCTAGACTCATAAAACAAAGGAGAGACTCCACATTTATTGCTACTATCAAATCAAAAAGGGGCAAAATACTATCCAAGACAAAAGATATAGCCGAGGCTTATTGAACATTCAAACATTCAAGGTGTTCAAGTTAAAAATGAAGGGATATTACTTGTGGATGGACTGTAATCCATTGATCTAAAGTGGAAGCCCTTGTATGGGAGGATTAACCCTTAGTGGACATTTTAACCATTTTAAACCATCATACTAACCACTTATACGGCCCTCGTCAGCGCAGACCGACCTATAAAATGGTATTTGTTTGTGATACATCTATCTATCTACAATTGATTAACTTTTCACTCTCCATATCGATGAACTATTGATTCACAGCGGAAAGTGCATGCAAATATATGTATTACTTTTTTATTGCTATACTTGTGCGTTTTTACCTACTTGTTTTAATATATGTTTTAGTACATTTCAGTGTATTTTAGTATTTTATCAGGTACCTAATTATAGGGCCCTTGCCAATGAGATAGAACAAACATACCTTACACATGAGCAGAGAGCTGGGCTGTGGTGCCTGACTGCTACACCTCTGGGTGATAACCCACTTCTGAGGGGAACAGCATCAGTGATTAGAAACCTAAATAAAGACTATGGCCTTCTTGGCAGGTCATCTCTGGCCATGCCAGCTGACCTCATTCCCTTCTCTGTAAGGCCAGGAGTGACGGATATTGCCCCAGTGTGGGACAGACTTAGAGATTACCCCCCCTCCACCCTTTTACTTTTTATCTCCCCCTCCCTTTTCTTACCCCTCTTTATTACATTTAATACTTTTGTTTGATTGTATTGTTATAGTAGGATAAAGATATGGCGCCTCATACAGGTCCATTAACTTGTGAAGTTGTATGACATAACTTATGCTATACATGTTTGTTCAATACTATGTTAACATTGTGCACCGAACCCTTGTACTGTGTACTTGGGTCGGATATGTAACATTCTTTTTCTTACCTAATAAAAATAAATTTGAAAGAAATGCCCCTACAGTGCCTCACCAATAGCAACGCCCCCACACTTCCCCCACATAGTAATTTCCCCCACACTGCCCACCATGAAGTAATTTGCCCCAGCCTGCCCCATGAAGTAGTTTTCCCCATGATTAATTTGGCCCCACACTGCCCCATGAAGTAATTTTCCCCCACACTGCTCCCCTATGAAGTAATTTTCCCCATGTAATAATGTGCCCCCATGAAGTAATTTGCCCCCACACTGCCCCCCATGAAGTAATTTGCCCCACACTGCCCCTATGAAGCAATTTGCCCCCACACTGCCCCTATGAAGCAATTTGCCCCCTCTAATAATCTTCCCCACCCCCGTCTCTGAAGTGATTTGCCCCATGTAATAATCTGCCCCCACACTGCCCCCCAAAGTGATTTGCCCCCACAGTAATATGTCCTCCTCTGTCCCCCAAAGTTGGCACGCCCAGAAAATAAGAAAGCAAACAAACAACTAAAAGCTAATACTTACCTGTGTCCAGGATGGTGGGGCAGGCGGTAGGCATGCATACTTTATTGTCCTGCATCCCGGCACAGGCGAGAGATGATATCATCACGCACGACTGCACCAGGATTATACTGCCTACTAGGCCTGAAGCCTATGGCGACTATGTGCTCCCGTGCCTCTCCGCAGTATGTGGGCATTTGGGTCGGCTTTGGGCCCCCCAGGGAGGCCAGGCTCGGGGCTGCCGACCCGAACGCCCATATGTTAATCCACCATTGTCAGTCACACGGTCTAGTTTTTGAGAGTATTTTTATTGTGGTAAAAACGCCAGCTCTGGATGTGAGCTAAAACATTATGGGAAATATGAAATGCAGGACACAGAAGCATCTTTTTGATAGTAGTGTCTTGGGTGACTTTTTTTGGTCTTTCTTGATGCTCTTCAAAATGGCAGTACGCTTTAGCTTTTAGAGGTTTTCTAGGCAATTTGACAACACCTTAGGTAAGAGTTATCAAACTGGTATAAAGTAGAACTGGTTTAGTTGCCCATAACAACCAATCAGTTTTATTCAATTTCATTTTTTACGGCTCCTTTGGAAAATGAAAGGTGGAATCTGATTGGTTGCTATGAGAAACTAAACCAGTTCTACTTTACACCAGTTTTGATAAATCTCCCCCCTTCTTTATATGAGGCAAATTCCATAAAGAAAACTCTGGCCCAGATTTACTAATCCTAAGGCCTCTTTCACACTATTAGTATTTGGTCAGTATTTTTGCATCAGTATTTGTAAGTCAAAACCAGGAGTGTGTCCAAAACACAGAAGAGGCACAAATACAGACGTGGACAAAATTGTTGGTACCCTTTGGTCAATGAAAGAAAAAGTCACAATGGTCACAGAAATAACTTTAATCTGACAAAAGTAATAATAAATTAAAATTCTATAAATGTTAACCAATGAAAGTCAGACATTGTTTTTCAACCATGCTTCAACAGAATTATGTAAAAAAATAAACTCATGAAACAGGCATGGACAAAAATGATGGTACCCCTAGAAAACACAGAACATAATGTGACCAAAGGGACATGTTAATTCAAGGTGTGTCCACTAATTAGCATCACAGGTGTCTACAACCTTGTAATCAGCCATTGGGCCTATATATATGGCTCCAGGTAATCACTGTGTTGTTTGGTGATATGGTGTGTACCACACTCGACATGGACCAGAGGAAGCAAAGGAAAGAGCTGTCTCAAGAGATCAGAAAGAAAATTATAGACAAGCATGTTAAAGGTAAAGGCTATAAGACCATCTCCAAGCAACTAGATGTTCCTGTGAGTACAGTTGCACATATTATTCATAAGTTTAAGATCCATGGGACTGTAGCCAACCTCCCTGGACGTGGCCGCAGGAGGAAAATTGATGACAAATCTAAGAGACGGATAATCCGAATGGTAACAAAAGAGCCTAGAAAGACTTCTAAAGAGATTCAAGGTGAACTTCATGCTCAAGGAACATCAGTGTCAGATCGCACCATCCGTCGTTGTTTGAGCCAAAGTGGACTACATGGGAGACGACCAAGGAGGACACCATTGTTGAAAACGAATCATAAAAAAGCAAGACTGGAATATGCCAAACTACATGTTGACAAGCCACAAAGCTTCTGGGAGAATGTCCTGTGGACAGATGAGACAAAAATCGAAGTTTTTGCCAAGGCACATCAGCTGTATGTTCACAGACGAAAAAATGAAGCATATCAAGAAAAGAACACTGTCCCTACTGTGAAACATGGAGGAGGCTCTGTTATGTTCTGGGGCTGCTTTGCTGCGTCTGGCACAGGGTGTCTTGAATCTGTGCAGGGTACAATGAAATCTCAAGACTATCAAGGAATTCTAGAGAGAAATGTACTAGCCAGTGTCAGAAAGCTTGGTCTCAGTCGCAGGTCATGGGTCTTGCAACAGGACAATGACCCAAAACACACCGCTAAAAACACCCAAGAATGGCTAAGAGGAAAAAATTGGACTATTCTAAAGTGGCCTTCTATGAGCCCTGACCTCAATCCTATTGAGCATCTTTGGAAGGAGCTGAAACATGCAGTCTGGAAAAGGCACCCTTCAAACCGGACACAACTGGAGCAGTTTGCTCATGAGGAGTGGGCCAAAATACCTGCTGAGAGGTGCAGATGTCTCATTGACAGTTACAGGAAGCGTTTGATTGCAGTGATTGCCTCAAAAGGTTGCGCAACAAAATATTAAGTTAGGGGTACCATCATTTTTGTCCATGCCTGTTTCATGAGTTTATTTTTTTACATAATTCTGTTGAAGCATGGTTGAAAAACAATGTCTGACTTTCATTGGTTAACATTTATAGAATTTTAATTTATTATTACTTTTGTCAGATTAAAGTTATTTCTGTGACCATTGTGACTTTTTCTTTCATTGACCAAAGGGTACCAACAATTTTGTCCACGTCTGTATTTCTATTGTACCTTTTCTCTGTACGTTTCAACTCTGGTTTTGGCTTGCAAATACTGACTAAATACTGATGCAAAATACTAACCAAATACTGGCCATGTGAAACAGGCCTAAGGGCTTATGCACATGAACGCAAGCAGGGGCGGACTGGAAACTAAAAGTGGCATTGGAAAAAAAAAAAAAACTAAAAGTGCCCCCATGTTGTAGGCGGATCCAAATTGACAAAGGACGGTGGGTCAAAACAAGTAGGAGGGGTCAGCAATATCACCGTCTCAGCACAATATATTCTCCCAAAAGCTGTCCCTCAGTGGTGGCCATCAATAGCTGCTATTTTATGTCCTCCTCCTCCAGTTGTCTCTGATATAGATATGTAGCAGAGGGCTTAGGAAGCGAGATGTGGGCCACAGCAGTTGAATTCATGTGCGGAGGAGGAGAGGAGGACTTGGGGGGCCCCTTGGTCATTGATCCACTGGGAAATTTCCCTGTAAGGTCTATGGCCAGTCCACCTCTGGAGGAAAGGGCTCTGTGCCTGTGCTGGGGACCGCAAACATCACCTCTGTTTTCCCATTGGATCGAGTGAGGCCGCATCAAGTTGTTTGATAGAGCTGTGCTGCCTATGTTTGTGCCTGACTGCCCACGGCTTGTTTTACTCTTGCAGATCTTCCACAGAACAATGCTGTTGCCTTCTGGAAGCATGGAGAAAAACGGTCAGATGGGAGATACTCACATACTGTACTTTCATAACCCCCAAAAAGAGGACATCATACCTGGGACAGTGGGACACAATACTACAATACACACAATCTGTATAACAGCATCAGCCAAATTAACCACTTCAACCCCCCCTAGCTGAAACACCCTTAATGACCAGCCCACTTTTTACACTTCTGCACTACACTACTTTCACCGTTTATTGCTCGGTCATGCAACTTACCACCCAAATGAATTTTACCTCCTTTTCTTCTCACAAATAAAGCTTTCATTTGGTGGTATTTCATTGCTGCTGACATTTTAACTTTTTTTGTTAATCGAAATTTTCAGTTGTAAAGTTTTGCAAAAAAACGACATACATATATACATTTTTCGCTAAATTTATTGTTCTACATGTCTTTGATAAAAAAAAATTGTTTGGGTAAAAAAAAAAAATGGTTTGGGTAAAAGTTAGAGCGGGGTATAACTGAACTAAATTTTGCGTATATGTATGAAGAATGTATTAACTGCCTGAATATACGCTTAAAAACAATTTTATTGGTGATATATTTAAAACTCGTGGCGAACCTGCCACATAAAGAATTCGTCAGGCTAAACCTGGACAAGTGGCTCACCCCACAATTGTATGGGTGTAGCCACTCACTCCACGTTTTCAAAACGTGCAAGACTGGAATTATCAGTATAGTCTGCTTAGTATGCGTATCCTGATATTTAACCAGATGCACTGAACAGTTACTCACTTATGTGTGCTGGAGTTATCTATGATTTGTCAAGTAAACCAGCTATAAACATTAGTGGCAGCTAAATCAGTAGGCTGCAACAATGTATCACAGTTAGTGAGTAGAAGGCATAGTGAATGGGATAGAGATGTTGCGGGTGAGAGCTTTATATTTGAGCTCTACTTACAACCCTATTGCTTTTGATCTCTCTACTCCCATCACTAGCTTATAGAAAGACCGTCTCTGCCTATAACAGCGTCTGCTCGACGCGTTTCTATGTCACTATGTAAGTAGTGACATGTCTTCAGGAGCAGATTTTCAGTGGCATTAGTGTAGTATTCTTATATTTTGGATAACATGCGCTATGTCCACTTAGTAGAGAGAACGCTGCACGCGTCTGTTTGCGCGCGTGCAGCTCAGAAGAGATACAGCCTCCGGCACTCTTGTTTGCAGCCGTAAACAAGAGTGCCGGAGGCTGTATCTCTTCTGAGCTGCACGCGCGCAAACAGACGCGTGCAGCGTTCTCTCTACTAAGTGGACATAGCGCATGTTATCCAAGATATAAGAATACTACACTAATGCCACTGAAAATCTGCTCCTGAAGACATGTCACTACTTACATAGTGACATAGAAACGCGTCGAGCAGACGCTGTTATAGGCAGAGACGGTCTTTCTATAAGCTAGTGATGGGAGTAGAGAGATCAAAAGCAATAGGGTTGTAAGTAGAGCTCAAATATAAAGCTCTCACCCGCAACATCTCTATCCCATTCACTATGCCTTCTACTCACTAACTGTGATACATTGTTGCAGCCTACTGATTTAGCTGCCACTAATGTTTATAGCTGGTTTACTTGACAAATCATAGATAACTCCAGCACACATAAGTGAGTAACTGTTCAGTGCATCTGGTTAAATATCAGGATACGCATACTAAGCAGACTATACTGATTATTCCAGTCTTGCACGTTTTGAAAACGTGGAGTGAGTGGCTACACCCATACAATTGTGGGGTGAGCCACTTGTCCAGGTTTAGCCTGACGAATTCTTTATGTGGCAGGTTCGCCACGAGTTTTAAATATATCACCAATAATATATAAAAGTTAGAGCGTTTACAAACTATGGTACAAAAATTTGAATTTCCGCTTTTTGAAGCAGCTCTGACTTTCTGAGCACCTGTCATGTTTCCTGAGGTTCTACAATGCCCAGACAGTACAAACACCCCACAAATGACCCAATTTCGGAAAGTAGACACCCTAAGGTATTCACTGATGGGCATAGTGAGTTCATAGAACTTTTTATTTTTTGTCACAAGTTAGTGGAATATGAGACCTTGTAAGAAAAAAAAAAATATATAAAAAAAATAATCATTTTCCGCTAACTTGTGACAAAAAATAAAAACTTCCATGAACTCACTATGCCCATCATGAAATACCTTGGGGTGTCTTCTTTCCAAAATGGGGTCACTTGTGGGGTAGTTATACTGCCCTGGCATTTTAGGGGCCCAAATGCATGCAAAGTAGTTTGAAATCAAAATCTGTAAAAAATGGCCGGTGAAATCCTAAAGGTGCTCTTTGGAATGTGGGCCCCTTTGCCTACCTACGTGAGAGAAATATTCCGTGAGGGGCACGGCGAGTTCCTAGAATTTTTTTTTTTTGTCCCAAGTTAGTGGAATATGAGACTTTGTACGAAAAAAAAATATTAAAAAAAAAATCATCATTTTCCGCTAACTTGTGACAAAAAAAAAAAAATTCTAGGAACTCGCCATGCCCCTCACGGAATACCTTGGGGTGTCTACTTTCCGAAATGGGGTCATTTGTGGGGTGTTTGTACTGTCTGGGCATTTTAGGGGCCCTAATGTGTGGTAAGTAGTTTGAAATGAAAATGTGTAAAAAATGACCTGTGAAATCCTAAAGGTGCTCTTTGGAATGTGTGCCCCTTTGCCCACCTAGGCGGCAAAAAAAGTGTCACACATGTGGTATCGCCGTGCTCAGGAGAAGTTGGGGAATGTGTTTTGGGGTGTCATTTTACATATACCCATGCTGGGTGAGAGAAATATCTTGGCAAAAGACAACTTTTCCCATTTTTGTATCCAAAGTTGGCATTTGACCAAGATATTTATCTCACCCAGCATGGGTATATGTAAAATGACACCCCAAAACACATTCCCCAACTTCTCCAGAGTACGGCGATACCACATGTGACACTTTTTTGCAGCCTAGATGCGCAAAGCGGCCCAAATTCCTTTTAGGAGGGCATTTTTAGACATTTGGATCCCAGACTTCTTCTCACGCTTTTGGGCCCCCTAAAATGCCAGGGTAGTATAAATACCCCACATGTGACCCCATTTTGGAAAGAAGACACCCCAAGGTATTCAATGAGGGGCATGGCGAGTTCATAGAACTATTTTTTTTTTGGCACAAGTTAGCGGAAATTGATTTTTTTTTGTATTTTCTCACAAAGTCTCCCTTTCCGCTAACTTGGGACAAAAATTTAAATCTTTTATGGACTCAATATGCCCCTCACGGAATACCTTGGGGTGTCTTCTTTCCGCATTTGGATTCCGTGAGGGGTATGGTGAGTTCATGTGAGATTTTATTTTTTGACACAAGTTAGTGTAATATGAGACTTTGTAAGAAAAAAAAAAAAAAAAAAAAAAACAAACAATTTCCGCTAACTTGGGCCAAAAAAAATGTCTGAATGGAGCCTTACAGGGGGGTGATCAATGACAGGGGGTGAATCAGGGAGTCTATATGGGGTGATCACCCCCCTGTCATTGATCACCCCCCTGTAAGGCTCCATTCAGATGTCCGTATGTGTTTTGCGGATCCGATCCATGTATCAGTGGATCCGTAAAAATCATACGGACGTCTGAATGGAGCCTTACAGGGGGGTGATCAATGACAGGGGGGTGATCAGGGAGTCTATATGGGTGATCACCCCCCTGTAAGGCTCCATTCAGACGTCCGTATGATTTTTACGGTGGTCGATCCAAGCAAAAGGGACCACCAGAGGACCAGGTAGCAGGTATATTAGACGCTGTTATCAAAACAGCATCTAATATACCTGTTAGGGGTTAAAAAAAAAAAAAAAAAAAAAAAAAAAAAAAAAAAAAAAAATCGCATCTCCAGCCTGCCAGCGAACGATCGCCTCTGGCAGGCTGGAGATCCACTCGCTTACCTTCCGTTCCTGTGTGCGCGCGTTCACAGGAAATCTCGCCTCTCGCGAGATGACGCACGGATGCGTCCAGGAGGAATGAATCGACCGCCTCCAGGACGCATCCGTGCGTTAGGCGGTCTGGAGGCGGTTAAAGAACTTCTGCAAACAATTTTATTCTCTGACCTGTTAGAAAGGTATATGATGTAATCTGCAGTAAATGTAATCTTCTTACCAGTGTCTGTATTAGTGAATTACCCCCTCTCTTCTGTTTCTCGGCTGTGTCATGTGACCAACAATCAGACTTTCTAATTAACACAGCATCTTATGTGTGGACAGGAAGTCAGTTTCTCTATGTATTCCTATGGGAGGCTCACTCTCAGGCCTCTTGCACACGACCGTATGTATTTTGCGGTCCGTTTTTCACGGATCCGTTGTACTGTTTTTTTGTTTCGTTGTGTTTCCATTCCGTAGTTCCAAAATAACATCTCCGTATGGTTTTCATATGCGATCCGTTTGTTGTGGATCGCAAATGGAAACAAAACATTTGGAATTACTGTAATGTTTGTAAACAGCAAACACATGGGCAAAGTGGGCACGGATCTGCAAAAAACAGATGAAATATGGATGTGTTCCGTTTGCATTCCGTATGTTTTTGCAGACCTATTGACTTGAATGGAGCGACGGAACGTTATTTGAGGACAATAATAGGACAAGTTCTATCCTCTAGTGGAACGTATATACGGAAATGGAATGCACACGGAGTACATTCCGTTTTTTTGTCGGAACCATTGAAATGAATGGTTACGTATACGGACCGCAAACGGAACGGAAAAAAAAAATACGTTTGTGTGCAAGAGGCCTCTGTCTCATAGGAATGAATAAAGAATAACTGACTTCCTGTCCTGTGTCAGTTGGTCACATGACATCACTTTCTAGCAGGTCAGAGAATAACATTTTTTGTGGGAGTTCTACTTTAATACAGATTTATTGGACATTTTCAAAACATAGGCATTTTAAGAGGTATTCTGGATCAGTAGAAGGAACTAATCATGCACAGTAACGTGTAACAGGGAAGGTACAATGAATAGGACACATTGGTACAGACAGCAGAGAGGGGAGTCAAAAAAAGAAATAAAAATTCTCTGTATAAGCCCTTATTCACACAGTCAGCATTCGGTCAGTGTTTACCATCAGTGACTGTGAGCCAAAACCAGAATTGGAGATGAGGTATAAGGCCTCTTGCACACGAACGTTGTGCATCCGTTCCGTGCATTGGGGACCGCAATTTGCGGTCCCCAATGCACGGGCAACGTCCGTGCTGCGGCCGGGACAGATCGTGATACGTGGTACATCCAAACTGCAAAAAAAATAAAAAAATAGAACAAGTTAGATTTTTTTTGCAGTGCGGAGGCACGGACAGAAAAACCACGGAAGTGCTCCGTAGTGCTTCCATGGGGTTCCAATCCGTAAATCCCGTTCCGCATCTCCGCGATTGCAGACTCATTTAAGTGAATGGGTCCCCGGTATGCGAGCCGCAATATGGCCACGGGCACACAACTTTTGTGTGCAAAAGGCCTAAGGGAAAGATCTGCACCTGTTCTCTGTTTAGAGCCACACCTGGTTTGACAATAGTTGAATGGGGCTAATGGTTAACAAAGCCTCACTGATATTTCAAGGTTCAATATGCATAAAGGCCCACCACGAGAAGGTGTGGGGAAATATCCTTATTAAAATATAACTTTTATACGATATACACTAAAATACACCAAGGGATGCATCAACATGACATACATACATACATACATACAAGGGGTCCAGTTGGCTACCCCACCGCTGGTAGAGCGAAGGTAAATAAATGGATCTGCTGCGCCTGTGTGGACGCAAGCAGTCTTACCCGACCAACCAAGTAGCTAGGATCAACTTGGCTTTACTGTTGCCTGGACCAAAGGGTGTCTCGTGTTGGCGTGTTGTCAGATGGAGTCATGATGCTGTACCCTATCTCACCCTGTGTACTTGGGGGAAGGGGGCTGCTCCCATACTGCCTATCTACACAGAGCACTCGCCCGAGAAAGGGCGACCCCGTTCGGATACCTGTCCCTAGTTATCGGTCTGATCACTAGCACTATTAAAATGCAATTTCTTCACACCTCCCGACGTGGCACGTTTCTGTCGTGTCGACTCCTCAGGGGAAGTTGGTACACAGAAAAAAGCAGCATATAACATATGCGACCGCGGGTGAAAAAAGACCCTGTAGTCAAAAAAATGAAAAAGGCTCTATCAGATGCAGTGAGAGCCTATGGACTGACACCCCTGGTGTTGGAGTGCCGTGCTGCAGAGGGATGGATGTTCCTCTGCTAGTCGGTGTGTGGGATATGGTGGTCCTCACTTAAGGTAATGTCCCTCTAGTTCTGGGGGTTCCTCAACATCTACCAGCCTGACTTTGGAGTACCGTGTGGACTAAATCCTGAATAAAAAAAAATAAACATACAAGAACTACAAAACAATGGCCCAGGGTATATACAAATCATCATACAAAATGTAATGCCTCATATGGGAGGCTATAAAGGAACTGTTACTAGATGTATACTGCTGGGAGTTCTTAAATATGAGGACAGATGGGCTTATACACTGCTCTGAGCAGACCCAGCATTTCAGTCAGAGGGGAGATCAAAACTGGTGTAAATAAAAATGGCAATTAGTTGCCTATAGCAACTAATCAGATTCCACCTCTCATTTTTAGAGTTACTTTGGAAAAAAAAAAAGTGGGATTTGATTGGTTGCCATGTTTTCCTTCAGACCATGTTTTGTTAATCTCCCCCTTTGTGTAGCCTGAGCAGCCTACTTGGATGTAACATGTCACCATCGTCAGTCGCTACTGATTCCACTCGTCGCTAATAAATGACGCACCACATCACTATAGTCAATATATTAATACAGGTTTATTGGTAATTTCCAAACATAGGCATTTTTAGGGGAAAAAAAAAAAAATAGAAAATCAGAATTCTGGGTCAGTAGAAGGAACTAATCATGCCTAGTGTGACGTAACAGGGAAGGTACAATAAATAGGACACATTGGTACAGACAGCAGAGAAGGGAGACAAAAAATAAATAAAAGTAGAGAGATATATCTCTATCTATATCTCTGGATAACAGGAACTTGACTTTGCAGTACTCTATGGACTAAATCCTTAAAAAAAAAAAAAAAAAAAAAAAAAAATATCAAGAAACACAGAACATTGCCCCGTGTATATAAAAATCACCACACAAAATTTAACTAGTGTCATATGGGAGACTGTAGAGAAACCTGTCACCAGGCGTATGCTGCTGGGTGCCAGGGTTGGACTAGCTTAGGGCGAGTTCACACTTCAGTTATTTGGTCAGCGATTTCCATCAGTTAGGCCTCTTGCACACAACGTTTTTTTTTCCCCCCCTACTACGTTACTATTCATTTTAATGGATCTGCAAAAAAGGAAGGTACTCCGTATGCCTTCCGTTTCCATATTTCCGTTCAAAGATAGAACATATCCTATTGTTGTCCGCATAACGGACAAGGATAGTACTGTTCTATCAGGGGCCAGCTGTTCCGTTAAAAAACGGAATGCACACGGACGTTATCCGTATTTTTTTGTGGATCCGTTTTTTTGCGGACCGCAAAATACTGAAAAAAAAGTCATACGGTCGTGTGCAAGAGGCCTTATTGTGAGCCAAAACCAGGTACAGGTCAAAAAAGACAGAACTGGTGCAGATCTTTTTAATGCACCTTATGAGTAGGCTTCACTACTGGTGTTGGGTCACAGTAACTGATGGAAATAACTGATCAAATAACTGAAGAAGTGTGAACTTAGCCTTACCAGAGGATCTTTTGGTGAGCCCAAAACTCTGAGAATAATAATACAGGGCCCTTAAGGTCCTATGTATACAGACAGTGGGCCCTCACCAGAATAATTTCCTCTGGTGAGCCCAAGAGAATTCAGTCGGACGCTGCTGGGAGTTCTTTAATATGAGGACTGAAGAGCTTATGCACTGCACAGAGCGGACTAGTCAGAGGGGAGATTTATCAAGACTGGTGTAAAGAAGAACTGGCTTAGTTGCCAAAAGCAACCAGATTTCATCTTTCACAGCTCCTTTGGAAAATAAAATGTGGAATCTGGGCAACTAATCCAGTTTTCCTTCACACCAGGTTTGATAAATATCCCCCAGAGTCTCTGTTGCCATTTGCTGCCCTCAGAGTAACAAAACTGGAGACATTCCCTTTATACAGACAGTAGTTTCGAAATTGTAGCACAACATAATTCCAACTCCAAGCAGTAGACTCCTCATAGATTCAACATCCCATCCACCCCCATTAAATGTCAGGGACAAAAACCAAGCAGTGATGTATGGAATATGCAGCATAGTTAAAAAAACAAAAACAAAATAATATATATATATATATATATATATATATATATATATATATATATATATATATATATATATTTTATGCAAAAACTTTGACTCAATTTAGAACGTTCCCTAAAGGTTCCTGCAATTAGATACCACCAGACTCTTCACATTATTAACAAGGGTTGATAGCAGTTTTATTTTTCAGTTGTCAAACGACCATTGTTTAGCCATAGAGCAGCATGAAGGGGCTCGGTGAAGGTGGCTGAGAAGGTGTGCAAGTGTCTGATGGGGTCACACAGCTCATAAAAGGACAGCTGCCCGGCCTCATAGTCCAGACATATCCTGACTCTATTACTGGAGATCTCGTCAGTTAACTGCATCATTTTAAGATCATGCATCACCAAATACTGACTGGAATACCTCATCAAACTCCAGGACTTGTTATTCTCCCCAATATATGAATCACGGTTCCACCGATCTATACTGGGATAACACATCCCCACCCTACACATCACTGATCTACTAATCTCCACATCCCAGTAATGTCGCCCTGAGGTAAATCCCCTGCTGCTCATCACCTGATTATTCTGGAATCTCTCTGCTGTTTTTGGACAATGCCGGTATTCATGTTTCCAGATTGCAGTTTTCAGGTCATCCGATACAAGGATGTTATTAGCAGCTGTGTTTACATCCAGTAATATGTCTCTAGGACCCTCCACATAGATTCCTCTCCTTATATCTGTTATTATGTCACCTAATGTGTGTAATTTGTCCGAGATCACAGCCACATCCAGATCATCTACATCATGGAGACATCTATTTATGTCTTCATCATCTCCTTCCTCCTCAGGATCACACAAGTCACCTGTGTCTGGTTCCTGTAAGACATTCAATGGATCAGTCATGTTACACAGCATTTCAATATGTCTCATCCTCCTGGACAGCTCGTCCTTTTTTATTTCAAGTTTCTGGATCAGAGCAGAGAGTGAGAGTGACTCTTCCTTTTCCTGCCTGGAAATCTCACTCAGGATCCTCTTCTCCAGGTTGTCCAGTTGTCTCCTGATCTCTATAAACAGGGCAATGACTGTTTCTGCTTTTCCAGATGCTTTTTCTTGAGCTTTTCTCCTGCACTCTGCCAGTCTCTCAACTCTTTCCTCAGTCTCCTCTGTCTTTCTGGTCAGTTTTTGGAGAACATTTTTTAATCTGTTCTGCTTCTTCTCAGAAGCCTCATACAGCATCTCCACCTGATGTCCCCGGTGTTTTCCAACCAAACTGCAGGACACACAGATACAAGCAGAGTCCTCAGTGCAGTAATACTCCAGGATCTTCTTATGGACAGAACATTTCCTGTTCTCTAGGGAAGTGCTGGGGTCAGATAAGACGTGTTCGGATGACTTGCTGTGAACTCTCAGGTGTTTCTCACACAGAGAAGCCTCACACATCAGACAGGATTTAACAGCAGGTACAGGAGAGTCCACACAGTAAGTGCACAAGATCCCAGTTTCCGTCACTTTTGGTTGAGCAAACAGGAAATTCTCCATAATGTTACGCAGAGCTAAGTTCCTCATCAGTGCAGGCCGCTCCTGAAACTCTTCTCTGCATTCAGGACAGGTATAAACCCCAGACTTGTCCTGTGTATCTAGTGCACGATCAATACAGACCCGGCAGAAGTTGTGTCCACATCTCAGCATTACAGGATCTGTATAGGTCTGCAGACAGATGGAGCAGTCCAGCTCAGCTCTCAGATCAGTAGAAGACGCCATAGCCAAAGTGTCTGATGCTCAGAGGGCAGGATCAACAGTTTATTCACAGGAGGAGGTTGATCACTTGAGTAGATATACCTGTAATGCTTAAATGATTTTTAACCCCTTCCTGCCATGAGGTGTTCTAGTAGGTTGCCAGAAGTACATATGCTGCAATCATCGCTAATGCTCAGTAACTATACCCTTGCTGTATTAGGCCGAATGCACACTATGTATTACTGTAGTCCAGCGTCGGCATGAAGCGCACGGCGTCATAGCAACCAATGACGCTGTGCGCTCCTGCTCTGAACAGGAATCCAGCCCGGCATACCACGGACCGCTCTCGGCCGCGGAACACGGCCGTGTGCATTCGGCCTTATACAGCTGAAACTCCACTCTCGCTGCCGGGATTAGAGTTAACGTTTAACCACAGTTTAACCCCTTAGATGCTGACCACAATATATAAGTGGCTAGAAAGATGAAGGGGTCTGATGTGAACACGGGGTGCTAATCGGTTGTCATGGCAGTCAGTGGCCTAAAATGGCTCACAGGTCTGCCATGTACCCAGGACTATTAGGCTCTACCTTTAACATTACCTAACAGGCATGGGGTGATATTTATGAAACTCATGTAAAGAAAAACCGGTTTAGTTGCCCATAGCAACCAATCAGATTGCATCTTTTATTTCCCCAAAAAGCTCTGAAAAGTTTAAGGGTACTTTCACACTAGCGTTTTTCTTTTTCGGTACTGAGTTCCGTCATAGGGGCTCAATACCGGAAAACAACTGATCAGTTTTATCCCCATGCATTCTGAATGGAGAGCAATCCATTCAGGATGCATCAGGATGTCTTCAGTTCAGTCACTGAGCGGCGTTTTGGACGGAGGTAATACCGCAGCTGCGGTATTATCTCTGTCCAAAATTCCGGATCAGTTGCCGGAATGCCGATCCAGCATTAATTTACATTGAAATGTATTAGTGGCGGATCCGGCATTAAAAATACTGCAATGCGGGATCCGTCCTTCCAGTCTGCATATGTGCAGACCAGAGAGACGGATGCGTTCTTGCAATGCATTTCTAAGACGGATCCACATCTGGATCTGTCTACAAATGCTGTCCGTTTGCATGCAGATTGCCGGATCCAGCGACGGAACTGCTTGCCGGATCACTCTGCCGCAAGTGTGAAAGTAGCCTTTCCGTTATTGAGTTCCGTCCTAGGGGCTCAATAGTGATAAAAAACTGATCAGTTTTATCCTAATGCATTCTGAATGGAGAGCAATCCGTTCAGTATGCATCAGGATGTCTTCAGTCCAGTCACTGTACGGTTTTTGGATGGAGAAAATACTGCAGCATGTTGTGGTATTTTCTCCGTATACAAATGTAACACCCCAGAGTTGTGTCACAAAACTCTTTTAGGGTCTATTCACATGTCCGTTGTTTCTTTCCTGATCTGTTCCGTTTTTTGCTGAACAGATCTGGACCAGATCTGGACCCATTCATTTTCAATGGGTCCTGAAAAAAAATCAGACATTGTGCTGTCCGATTTTTTTCAGGACCCATTGAAAATGAATGGGTCCAGATCTGGTCCAGATCTGTTCAGCAAAAAACGGAACAGATCAGGAAAGAAACAACGGACGTGTGAATGGACCCTTACTCCGCTACAATCTCTTAAAGGGATTCTGTCACCTCCCCTAACCCAAAAAACGATTTTAAAGCAGCCATGCAGCACAGCTTACCTTGATTAGGCTGTGCTCTTTTATCTTGTAATCCGTCCAGCAGTTTCTGCAAAAAACGACTTTTATTGATATGCAAATGAGTCCTGAATGTGCCCAGAGGGGCGTTTTGTTCCCCTTAGAGAGCCCAGTACCGCCCCTCTTACAGTGCCCAGCCCGCCTTCCTTGCACTGTCTAACCGCCCCCAGCCTGCCACAGCCTCTCCTCCCCCCTCCCTCACGCCGAACGAACTCTGGCACAGGCGCAGTACCCACTGAGGGCTGCGCCTGTGCGATCAGCAGGAGACTGAGGGCAGGAGCTTCATCCTCGTCACTGGGCGTGCGCTGAGCCCAGTGACGTCCGATGCTCGCTCTTCCCTCAGTCAGCAGGGAAGAGCGAGCATCGGACGTCACTGGGCTCGGCGCATGCCCAGTGACGAGGATGAAGCTCCTGCCCTCAGTCTCCTGCTGATCGCACAGGCGCAGCCCTCAGTGGGTACTGCGCCTGTGCCAGAGTTCGTTCGGCGTGAGGGAGGAGAGGCTGTGGCAGGCTGGGGGCGGTTAGACAGTGCAAGGAAGGCGGGCTGGGCACTGTAAGAGGGGCGGTACTGGGCTCTCTAAGAAGAACAAAACGCCCCTCTGGGCACCTTCAGGACTCATTTGCATATCAATAAAAGTCGTTTTTTGCAGAAACTGCTGGACGGATTACAAGATAAAAGAGCACAGCCTAATCAAGGTAAGCTGTGCTTCATGGCTGCTTTAAAATCGTTTTTTGGGTTAGGGGAGGTGACAGAATCCCTTTAACCCCTTAGGGACACAGCCTTTTTACACCTTAGGACCAGGCCATTTTTTGAAAATCTGACCAGTGTCACTTTAAGTGCTGATAACTTTAAAACGCTTTGACTTATCCAGGCCATTCTGAGATTGTTTTTTCGTCACATATTGTACTTCATGACACTGGTAAAATAAAGTTAAAAAAATATTTTTTTTTGCATAAAAAAAAGTCAAATTTACCAAAAATTGGGAAAAATTTGCAAATTTCAAAGTTTCAGTTTCTCTACTTCTGTAATACATAGTAATACCCCCAAAAATTGTGATGACTTAACATTCCCCATATGTCTACTTCATGTTTGAATTATTTTGGGAATGATATTTTATTTTTTGGGGATGTTACAAGGCTTAGAAGTTTAGAAGCAAATCTTGAAATTTTTCAGAAATTTACAAAAACCCAATTTTTAGGGACGAGTTCAGGTCTGAAGTCACTTTGCGAGGCTTACATAATAGAAACCACCCAAAAATGACCCCATTCTATAAACTACACCCCTCAAGGTATTCAAAACTGATTTTACAAACTTTGTTAACCCTTTAGGTGTTGCACAAGAGTTATTGGCAAATGGGGATGAAATTTGAGAATTTCCTTTTATTGCCTAATTTTCCATTTTAACCCATTTTTTCCACTAACAAAGCAAGGGTTAACAGTCAAACAAGACTGTATCTTTATTGCCCTGACTCTGCCGTTTACAGAAACACCCCATATGTGGCCGTAAACTACTGTACGGCCACACAGCGGGGCGTAGAGTGAAAGGTGCGCCGTATGGTTTTTGGAAGCCAGATTTTGCTGGACTGGTTTTTTGACACCATGTCCCATTTGAAGCCCCCTGATGCACCCCTAGAGTAGAAACTCCATAAAAGTGACCCCATCTAAGAAACTACACCCCTCAAGGTATTCAAAACTGATTTTACAAACTTTGTTAACCCTTTAGGTGTTGCACAAGAGTTATTGGCAAATGGGGATGAAATTTGAGAATTTCATTTTTTTGCCTAATTTTCCATTTTAACCCATTTTTTCCACTAACAAAGCAAGGGTTAACAGCCAAACAAGACTGTATCTTTATTGCCCTGACTCTGCCGTTTACAGAAACACCCCATATGTGGCCGTAAACTACTGTACGGCCACACAGCGGGGCGTAGAGTGAAAGGTGCGCCGTATGGTTTTTGGAAGCCAGATTTTGCTGGACTGGTTTTTTGACACCATGTCCCATTTGAAGCCCCCTGATGCACCCCTAGAGTAGAAACTCCATAAAAGTGACCCCATCTAAGAAACTACACCCCTCAAGGTATTCAAAACTGATTTTACAAACTTTGTTAACCCTTTAGGTGTTGCACAAGAGTTATTGGCAAATGGGGATGAAATTTGAGAATTTCATTTTTTTGCCTAATTTTCCATTTTAACCCATTTTTTCCACTAACAAAGCAAGGGTTAACAGCCAAACAAGACTGTATCTTTATTGCCCTGACTCTGCCGTTTACAGAAACACGCCATATGTGGCCGTAAACTACTGTACGGCCACACAGCGGGGCGTAGAGTGAAAGGTGCGCCGTTTGGTTTTTGGAAGGCATGTTTTGCTGGACAGTTTTTTTGACACCATGTCCCATTTGAAGCCCCCTGATGCACCCCTAGAGTAGAAACTCCATAAAAGTGACCCCATCTAAGAAACTACACCCCTCAAGGTATTCAAAACTGATTTTACAAACTTTGTTAACCCTTTAGGTGTTGCACAAGATTTAATAGAAAATAGAGATACAATTTCAAAATTTCACTTTTTTGGCAGATTTTCCATTTTAATATTTTTTTTCCAGTTACAAAGCAAGGGTTAACAGCCAAACAAAACTCATTATTTCTGGCCCTGATTCTGTAGTTTACAGAAACACCTCATATGTGGTTGTAAACTGCTGTACGGGCACACGGCAGGGCGCAGAAGGAAAGGAATGCCATACGGTTTTTGGAAGGCAGATTTTGCTGGACTGGTTTTTTTGACACCATGTCCCATTTGAAGCCCCCCTGATGCACCCCTAGAGTAGAAACTCCATAAAAGTGACCCCATCTAAGAAACTACACCCCTCAAGGTATTCAAAACTGATTTTACAAACTTTGTTAACCCTTTAGGTGTTGCACAAGATTTAATAGAAAATAGAGATACAATTTCAAAATTTCACTTTTTTGGCAGATTTTCCATTTTAATATTTTTTTTCCAGTTATAAAGCAAGGGTTAACAGCCAAACAAAACTCATTATTTCTGGCCCTGATTCTGTAGTTTACAGAAACACCTCATATGTGGTTGTAAACTGCTGTACGGGCACACGGCAGGGCGCAGAAGGAAAGGAATGCCATACGGTTTTTGGAAGGCAGATTTTGCTGGACTGGTTTTTTTGACACCATGTCCCATTTGAAGCCCCCCTGATGCACCCCTAGAGTAGAAACTCCATAAAAGTGACCCCATCTAAGAAACTACACCCCTCAAGGTATTCAAAACTGATTTTACAAACTTTGTTAACCCTTTAGGTGTTGCACAAGATTTAATAGAAAATAGAGATACAATTTCAAAATTTCACTTTTTTGGCAGATTTTCCATTTTAATATTTTTTTTCCAGTTACAAAGCAAGGGTTAACAGCCAAACAAAACTCATTATTTCTGGCCCTGATTCTGTAGTTTACAGAAACACCTCATATGTGGTTGTAAACTGCTGTACGGGCACACGGCAGGGCGCAGAAGGAAAGGAATGCCATACGGTTTTTGGAAGGCAGATTTTGCTGGACTGGTTTTTTTGACACCATGTCCCATTTGAAGCCCCCCTGATGGACCCCTAGAGTAGAAACTCCAAAAAAGTGACCCCATTTTAGAAACTACGGGATAGGGTGGCAGTTTTGTTGGTACAAGTTTAGGGTACATATGATTTTTGGTTGCTCTATATTACACTTTTTGTGCGGCAAGGTAACAAGAAATTGCTTTTTTGGCACCGTTTTTTTTTTTGTTATTTACACCATTCATCTGACAGGTTAGATCATGTGGTAATTTTATAGAGCAGGTTGTCACGGACGCGGTGATACCCAATATGTATACAATTTTTTTTATTTATGTACGTTTTACACAATAATTTCATTTTTAAAACAAAAAAAATGTTTTAGTGTCTCCATAGTCTAAGAGCCATAGTTTTTTAAATTTTTGGGCGATTATCTTAAGTAGGGTCTCATTTTTTGTGGGATGAGATGACGGTTTGATTGGCACTATTTTGGGGTGCACATGACTTTTTGATTGCTTGCTATTACACTTTTTGTGACGGAAGATGACAAAAAATGGCTTTTTTTAACACCGTTTTTATTTTTATTTTTTTACGGTGGTCATCTGAGGGGTTAGGTCATGTGATATTTTTATAGAGCCGGTGAATACGGACGCGGCGATACCTAATATGTATACTTTTTTTTATTTATGTAAGTTTTACACAATGATTTCATTTTTGAAACAAAAGAAATCATGTTTTAGTGTTTCCATAGTGTAAGAGCCATAACTTTTTCAGTTTTTGGGCGATTATCTTGGGTAGGGTATGATTTTTGCGGGATGAGATAACGGTTTGATTGTTACAATTTTGGCATAGATGCGACTTTTTTGATCACTTTTATTACCTTTTTTGGGAAGTAAGGTGGGCAAAATTCCAATTTCATCATAGTTTTTAATTTTTTATTTTTATGGCGTTCACCGTTCGGGTAAAGTAACATTACCGTTTTATAGTTCAGGTCGTTACGGACGCGGCGATACCAAACATGTGTAGGGAATTTTATTTCTTTCATTTTTAATCAGTGATAAATGTGTTTTTTGATTTTTACTTTATTTTTCACTTTTTTCACTTTTTTTTTGACCCAGACCCACTTGGTTCTTGAAGATCCAGTGGGTCTGATGTCTACATAATACAGTACAGTACAATATATAGTACTATACTGTATTTTACACTTTGTCTGAACAGATCTATGCCTTTCAGCATAGATCTGTTCAGCACCATGGACAGCAGGACGCCTGAGCAGGCGTCCTGTTGTCATGGGAACCTTCCCCGTCTGCTCAGTAGTGGCCAGAACTGCGCAGACGGGGAAGGGTAAGGACGGGGCTCTGGGGGGGCTGTCTGGGGGCTCTCTCCCTCTCCATTCGGGGGACTGCAAAGGCACAGCAGCCCCCCGATCGGAGAGGGAGGGAGCTCCCTCTTACTGTTAACCTTTTCCATACAGCGGTCCGTACGGACCGCTGTATGGAAAGGGTTAAACGGCTGACATCGCATCACCGATGTCAGCCGTTTATACCAGGGTGCCAGCAATGTGCTGGCACCCTGGTATACCCACTAGACGCCAACGATTACGCAATGGGAGGCGGGCGGGGGATCGCGATCCCGCCTACCGCACCGCCCGCCTCCCGCACCGCCCGCACCGCCCGCAACCCTCCCCCTGCACCTCCCACCGTGCCCAAATAACTCAGGGGTGCAGGGGGAGGAATACTGGACAACGTTTTGAAACCTAAAGTTTCTGATCCCCGCGGTCAGGGACCGCGGGGATCATAAACTGCAGATATCGCAGCAAACCGCAGGTCTGAATTGACCTGCGGTTTGCCGCGATCGCCGACATGGGGGGGTCACGGGACCCCCCCGCGCATTTAGCCTAGGTGCCTGCTCAATGATTTGAGCAGGCACCGGGTTCCGATCACTGCCAGCCGCACGGCAGTGATCGAAAATGCACAGGGCGTACATGTACGCCCTGTGTCCTTAAGTACCAGGGCACAAGGGCGTACCTGTACGCCCTGTGTCCTTAAGGGGTTAAGAGCATTTACATTGTCATCTAATGTAATTTCACATAACATCCTCACAAATGTGCATTGAAAGCCTTGTTAAATGTATATTGCTGTAATTTCTATGTTCACAAGCAGGTGGCAGCAATGTGTTAGCAAGGAGTTAAGTTTCAGTTTAGTGTTTCTGAGCTGGAATAGTTCATTCCAGTTCACTCCTCCCTCTGAGAGCAGAGTAGCCTCATATCCTGCCTCATGGGGAGGGAAGGAAGTTAGAGTGAGTGTAACCCACCCCCTGCTAGGGGAAGGCTGTCCGTGTAGGAGCTCCTAGATATAGGGAATCAAGCCAGGATCTTGTCTTGGCTGAGACATTGATCATTATCCCCAGCCTGAGCCTTTCAGTCTCAGCTGGAAGAAGCAAGCAGACAAATCCAGAATTCCAG
Organism: Bufo gargarizans; assembly: GCF_014858855.1. Classification (NCBI taxonomy): domain Eukaryota; kingdom Metazoa; phylum Chordata; class Amphibia; order Anura; family Bufonidae; genus Bufo; species Bufo gargarizans. The sequence goes on along the minus strand of NC_058090.1, from coordinate 4,060,623 downwards.
GAAGAACCATACCCTGTGAAGATAACTGTGAGTACAGACCAGAGACCCAGGAGAAGCCATTCCTCCTCAGCTATTCAGTCCCCAGACAGCAGAAGGTAGAAAGCGCAGAAGCCAAATTCCTGCCACTGTATAGAGCTAACAAGCAGACGTCCTTGCCTGCAAAGCTCCAGGTGCATGATAGAGCAGAAGATACATTCCTGCCACATATTGCCAATACCTGCTGGGACCAAAGACTAATGCTGTATCTTGCTTGAATGAAAGTTACAACCAGTAAAGACAAGTTTAAACTTTACCAAAGTTCTGGATCTCAATTACTGCAGCAAATTCCTCTATTACTCCTACTAGCACCACACTCAATTTATTGCAAGTGAGCCAGGATCCAGGAGTCCAGCCATACCCAGGTAGGAGACACGGTTGACACTATTACTACTACCATACAGAGACATTACACCACCCTGGCATTCCTAAACTGGGATGTGCTTAATAACATCTTTGAAGGGCCCTGTGACAATACCCTGCGCACGCTGCAATTGGCGGCACGAACAAACTATAGACTATTATACTTATATCCTGACCCACTGCATTAAAGTGGCGTCAGTATACCCGCGTCCTGCTCATTGCACAAACAAACTGTCTTTCCGGAACACTTGCCGGAATGCCGGATCCGGCATTATTTTCTATTGAAATGCATTAATGCCGGATCTGGCCCCAAGTGTTCCGGAAAACTGATCCGGTTTTGCGGTATGCGCATGTGCAGACCTTTAAAAATGTGAAAAAGATAAATACCGGATGCGTTTTTCCGGATGACAAACGGAGAGACGGATCCAGTATTGCAATGCATTTGTGAGACGGATCCGCATCCGTATCCGTCTACAAATGGTATCCGTTTGTATACAGATTTTCGGAACTGCCTGCCGGAATCCAACAACGCAAGTGTGAAAGTACCCTAAGGGTGCATTCACATCACCATTTAGCTTTCCGTTCTTCTGATCCGTCAGAAGAAGAGAGAAAAAAAAAAAAGGATCCTGTAAAAAAACGGATCCTGTTGCATCAGTTGTCATCCGTTTGAGCCATTTCCGTCTGAGATACGTTTTTTTGGGGTACTTTCACACTTTCTGAAGATTCACGCGTTCTGAAGATCCGGCAGGCAGTTCTGTCGCCGGAACTGCTTGCCAGATCCGGAAATCCATGTGCAAGCGGATAGCATTTGTAGATGGATCCGGATGTGGATCCAGCTAACAAATGCATTGAAACACCGGATCCATCTCTCCAGTGTTTTCCGTCCATTTCCCTCAGTCAGCAGGGAAGAGCGAGCATCGGACGTCACTGGGCTCGGCGCATGCCCAGTGACGAGGATGAAGCTCCTGCCCTCAGTCTCCTGCTGATCGCACAGGCGCAGCCCTCAGTGGGTACTGCGCCTGTGCCAGAGTTCGTTCGGCGTGAGGGAGGAGAGGCTGTGGCAGGCTGGGGGCGGTTAGACAGTGCAAGGAAGGCGGGCTGGGCACTGTAAGAGGGGCGGTACTGGGCTCTCTAAGAAGAACAAAACGCCCCTCTGGGCACCTTCAGGACTCATTTGCATATCAATAAAAGTCGTTTTATGCAGAAACTGCTGGACGGATTACAAGATAAAAGAGCACAGCCTAATCAAGGTAAGCTGTGCTTCATGGCTGCTTTAAAATCGTTTTTTGGGTTAGGGGAGGTGACAGAATCCCTTTAAGAGCATTTACATTGTCATCTAATGTAATTTCACATAACATCCTCACAAATGTGCATTGAAAGCCTTGTTAAATGTATATTGCTGTAATTTCTATGTTCACAAGCAGGTGGCAGCAATGTGTTAGCAAGGAGTTAAGTTTCAGTTTAGTGTTTCTGAGCTGGAATAGTTCATTCCAGTTCACTCCTCCCTCTGAGAGCAGAGTAGCCTCATATCCTGCCTCATGGGGAGGGAAGGAAGTTAGAGTGAGTGTAACCCACCCCCTGCTAGGGGAAGGCTGTCCGTGTAGGAGCTCCTAGATATAGGGAATCAAGCCAGGATCTTGTCTTGGCTGAGACATTGATCATTATCCCCAGCCTGAGCCTTTCAGTCTCAGCTGGAAGAAGCAAGCAGACAAATCCAGAATTCCAGGAAGAACCATACCCTGTGAAGATAACTGTGAGTACAGACCAGAGACCCAGGAGAAGCCATTCCTCCTCAGCTATTCAGTCCCCAGACAGCAGAAGGTAGAAAGCGCAGAAGCCAAATTCCTGCCACTGTATAGAGCTAACAAGCAGACGTCCTTGCCTGCAAAGCTCCAGGTGCATGATAGAGCAGAAGATACATTCCTGCCACATATTGCCAATACCTGCTGGGACCAAAGACTAATGCTGTATCTTGCTTGAATGAAAGTTACAACCAGTAAAGACAAGTTTAAACTTTACCAAAGTTCTGGATCTCAATTACTGCAGCAAATTCCTCTATTACTCCTACTAGCACCACACTCAATTTATTGCAAGTGAGCCAGGATCCAGGAGTCCAGCCATACCCAGGTAGGAGACACGGTTGACACTATTACTACTACCATACAGAGACATTACACCACCCTGGCATTCCTAAACTGGGATGTGCTTAATAACATCTTTGAAGGGCCCTGTGACAATACCCTGCGCACGCTGCAATTGGCGGCACGAACAAACTATAGACTATTATACTTATATCCTGACCCACTGCATTAAAGTGGCGTCAGTATACCCGCGTCCTGCTCATTGCACAAACAAACTGTCTTTCCGGAACACTTGCCGGAATGCCGGATCCGGCATTATTTTCTATTGAAATGCATTAATGCCGGATCTGGCCCCAAGTGTTCCGGAAAACTGATCCGGTTTTGCGGTATGCGCATGTGCAGACCTTTAAAAATGTGAAAAAGATAAATACCGGATGCGTTTTTCCGGATGACAAACGGAGAGACGGATCCAGTATTGCAATGCATTTGTGAGACGGATCCGCATCCGTATCCGTCTACAAATGGTATCCGTTTGTATACAGATTTTCGGAACTGCCTGCCGGAATCCAACAACGCAAGTGTGAAAGTACCCTAAGGGTGCATTCACATCACCATTTAGCTTTCCGTTCTTCTGATCCGTCAGAAGAAGAGAGAGAGAGAGAGAGAAAAAAAAAAAAGGATCCTGTAAAAAAACGGATCCTGTTGCATCAGTTGTCATCCGTTTGAGCCATTTCCGTCTGAGATACGTTTTTTTGGGGTACTTTCACACTTTCTGAAGATTCACGCGTTCTGAAGATCCGGCAGGCAGTTCTGTCGCCGGAACTGCTTGCCAGATCCGGAAATCCATGTGCAAGCGGATAGCATTTGTAGATGGATCCGGATGTGGATCCAGCTAACAAATGCATTGAAACACCGGATCCATCTCTCCAGTGTCATCCGGAAAAAAGGATCCGTTTTTTTTGGGTTTTTTTTGCATGCGCAGACCAGAAAACCGGATCCATTTTTCCAGAACACTTGGTGCCGGATTTGGCATTAATGCATTTCAGTGGTAGGCAATTAAAGAGTGCCGTGTTTTGTGAGGGGAGGCGGGGCTTTAATTATTTAAACCTGGCTCTCCTGCCCCCACTTGTCGGTTCGAATGCTTTCGAATCGGCTCGTGGGTTGGTGCCAGAGAAGTGCGTGCGTCACTGGAGAATCGGGTGGTCGGCTGCGTCGGGCTCGTCGCTTCGGTGATTAGGTAGGCAGGGTGGCTGCACACCCGTCTCGCTATGTATAACATGGGGGGCTGCCGAGCGTGCCGCCGGGCCCCAGCCGCGCTGGCGACTGCCCGCACTCCCGATCGCTTCCGGCACCCCGATACAGGCACCCCGATACAGGCACCCCGATCCGCTCCAGGCCCCGCGCCAAGCACCCCCGCTCCCACGTGCAGCGTCCCCCAGGCGGGCACCCCTCATCTGTGGCTCAGCAGCGACGGGTCACACGTCCTTCACATACCCAGAGCAGCGGTCACGCCGGCCGTCGGCTCCTCAGCGCAGCTCACTGGCTTGCTGCGCTCCAGCAGGCCCTGGCTTGATAGAGGGCCACACCTACAGGCCCATACTGGTACTGCAGTCCAGGTACAGGGCTCCTTGCTCAGGCACAGTGGCTAGGTACTAAGGCAGGACAAAAAAAAAAAAAAAAAAAAAAATTATATATTTGGGATATGTTTTAAGGATCAAATATAAAGAGGGCTCCAAAAAGGGGGGCTGACCACGTCACGTTGCGCACGCAGCCGGGCCGCCCGCAAGCCCATACGGCGAGTCAGGGGGTTGGTTCGGGCGCAGTCGCAATAATCCGGTGGACAGCAAAGGAGCGGTGGCAGGAGTGAAGGGTCACCCAGCCACCGTGCGCTCACTCACATGTCTGTCCTTGTTTATTCAGGTCCACAGGTGGTTGGCTAACTTACGATACTGTGGGGTTTGTGGCTGTCATGGCCGCCAGGTGAGTCAGGGGTGGTGCAGGCGTGGGCCAACCCCCTCCTTTTCTCCTGCATAGCCTTGGGGAACGGGGGATGGTGGACTATTATGGCCAGGCCTCTGGCGCATCTCTTACAGGGTGGCGCCTACAGTCGTGGCCTTTGGTGGGGGGGGAGAAAAAATAAATAAAAAATTGTATAGATAGGAATGTTGCTTTGCCAGGTCTGTCACGACTACAGACTCCTTATAAAGCCCTGCCACGACTGCAGGCATCAGTCTGTCACGACTACAGACCCGCTCTAAAGCCCTGCCACGACTGCAGGCAACAGTCTGTCACGAATACAGACCCGTTATAAAGCCCTGCCACGACTGCAGGCATCAGTCTGTCACGACTACAGACTCGTTATAAAGCCCTGCCACGACTGTAGGCATCAGTCTGTCACGACTACAGACCCGCTCTAAAGCCCTGCCACGACTGCAGGCACAAATCCGTTACGACTACAGACTCGTTATAAAGCCCTGCCACGGCTGCAGGCATTAGTCTGTCACGACTACAGACTCGTTATAAAGCCCTGCCACGACTGCAGGCATTAGTCTCATGTCAACAGACTCGTGAGGTAATACTACCACGTCTACAGGCGATGGTCCGTTACCGCTACTCCCGAGGTAGGGTCCCCTCACGACTACAGGGGCCAGTCGGTCACATCCACAGACTCGGTCGCACTCCCGTTGACTACAGGCACTGGGTGGGCATCTACAGGTAGTTGCGTCACGTCTACGCACGCGGGTCAGCCACGGCCTGGGGGGTCAGCCTTCTCGGTCACAGGTAGGTCCGGTCAGACCTCAGTCTCCCAGCGGGTTCCAGTCACAATAACCAGCCCCTAGGGGGGGGCACTCCCGCACCGGCGCATAATGCCAGGGAGCTATGTGGCTCCCCATGCGGCACACGATTCAAACCGGCGAGGGCCGGGGCTCACGGTAAAGGAAGGGCTCCCTCTGATCCGGTGCACATCGCCAGGGAGCGGCGCTGCTCCCCACGTGGTACGAGTGTCCAGCCGGCGGTGGGTCGGCCCTGGCTGAGGGGGGGGGGCTCCCCCGCACTGGTGCACTCTGCCAGGGAGCAGCGTGAGCTCCCCACGCGGCTGGGGGTAAAGGTGCAGGACACCGTTTCCCCGCTCCTCATCTTCAATAAAGTCTGGCACGGGCCGCCGTGCCGTTAGGTAGGCAGGGATCGGGGGAAGGAGTACCAGGCTCGGTCAGGGGGAGCAGATCATAGGCGGTGGCTGGCTTCCTGCTGCCGGCCGTACAGAAGGTTCCAAGGGGGTCATTTAGGCACAGGATGTTAGTTAGTCCGTGCAGGTGACCTGCGTTATACCATGCTCTTCATGCTCGTACTCAGAGCTGTGCCCATACTGGAGCTGCGTAAGTGGTTTATAGTTTAAAAAAAAAAAATTAAAAATTTCAAACCACAATTAGAGTCTTTCACGCATGGCTTCTCCGTTTTAGGTGTACACATGTGACTCCACCATTAGAGTCTCTCACACATGGCTTCTCCGTTTTAGGTTTACACATATAGTCCGCCATTAGAGTCTTTCACGCATGGCTTCTCCGTTTAGGTTACACATATGACTCCGCCATTAGAGTCTCTCATGCATGGCTTCTCCGTTTTAGGTGCACACATATGACTCCACCATTAGAGTCTCTCACGCATGGCTTCTCCGTTTTAGGTTTACACATATGACTCCGCCATTAGAGTCTCTCACACATGGCTTCTCCGTTTTAGGTTTACACATACGACTCCTCTATTAGAGTCTCTCACGCATGGCTTCTCTGTTTTAGGTTTACACATATGACTCCGCCGTAAGAGGCTCTCACGCATGGCTTCTCCGTGTTAGTTTTACACATATGACTCCGCCGTAAGAGACTCTCATGCATGGCTTCTCCGTTTTAGGTTTACACATATGACTCCGCCATTAGAGTCTCTCACGCATGGCTTCTCCGTTTTAGGTTTACACATATGACTCCACCATTAGAGTCTCTCACGCATGGCTTCTCCGTTTTAGGTTACACATATGACTCCGCCATTAGAGTCTCTCACGCATGGCTTCTCCGTTTTAGGTTTACACATATGACTCCACCATTAGAGGCTCTCACGCATGGCTTCTCTGTTTTAGGTTTACACATATGACTCCACCATTAGAGTCTCTCACGCATGGCTTCTCCGTTTTAGGTTACACATATGACTCCGCCATTAGAGTCTCTCACGCATGGCTTCTCCGTTTTAGGTTTACACATATGACTCCACCATTAGAGGCTCTCACGCATGGCTTCTCCGTTTTAGGTGTACACATATGACTCCACCATTAGTCTCTCGCGCATAGCTCCGCCATTAGTCTATCGCGCATGGCTTCTCCGCTTTAGGTTTACACAGATGACTCTGGCATTAGAGTCTCTCACGCACGACTTTTCCGTTTAGGTTTACACATATGACTCCGCCATTAGTCTCTCATGCATGGCTTCTCCGTTTAGGTTACACATATGACTCCGCCATTAGAGTCTCTCGCGCATGGCTTCTCAGTTTTAGGTTTACACATATGACTCTGCCATTAGAGTCTCACGCATGGCTTCTCCGTTAAAAAAAAAAATAATAATAATGTTTCCACTTTTTCTTTCAGGTTTGTCCAGGGGCAGATCGGTTGCCAATGCCAATTCCTCACCAGGCCCAGCTGCGCTGGGACTAGTCTCTCATCTCACCATAGCTAACAGACTGATGGCCAATTCCTTGGCCAGTAATACCCTGAGGGCTTACAAGACAGCTTGGCGCCTGTTTCAGAAATATGAACACCTACCCGGCTGCTGGCCGGGGGGACTATCACTCACCTATTGGGCTTCGTCAGGTTTTTTGCCACTCTCAATTAAACCTGTCCTATAGCACTGTTAACTATACCTGGCAGGTATTCAGCACATTCGGGTTTAGTTAACAGGTTCAGGGGTCGATCCTCTCTCGATCACAGGACATTCCTTCCACAGGGGCGCAGCAGCTGCGGCGTCCATGCATAAGGTACCAGTACATGTAATCAAACGGTTGGGTCGTTGGAGTTCCGCGTGTTCCATGCGTTATATCCCGGATCCTTAATACAAAATGTCACTGGCTTTCCGAGTTTTGGTTTCGTAGTTTCTGTTATCAAAGTCTTTCAAAACTCCTATGCATGGTTCTTTTGGCCCCTTTAGGCTACCCTTCGATAAGCAGTTCCGGCATAACTCTGCTGCTTCTAGGTAGGGGGGGGGGAATATAGGCTTAGGTAGGGGACTCTCTCGTAATGAGCCGATCCGAGCACAAGTGGTAGGCAATTAAAGAGTGCCGTGTTTGTGTGAGGGGAGGCGGGGCTTTAATTATTTAAACCTGGCTCTCCTGCCCCCACTTGTCGGTTCGAATGCTTTCGACCCACCCAGAAGCCCTCCCTTCTTCTCAGGACTCATCATTGGTGTGGCCCCCTTTAGGCTACCCTTCGATAAGCAGTTCCGGCATAACTCTGCTGCTTCTAGGTAGGGGGGGGGGGAATATAGGCTTAGGTAGGGGACTCTCTCGTAATGAGCCGATCCGAGCACAAATGGAAAATAATGCCGGATTCGGCATTCTGGCAAATGTTCCGGAATTTTTTGCTGCGAAAATACTGCAGCATGCAGCATGCCAAATCCCGTAAGAGGACTGAACTGAAGACATCCTGATACATACTGAACGTATTGCTTTCCATTCAGAATGCATTAGGATAAAACTGATCAGTTTTTTTCCGGTATTGAGCCCCTGTGACGGAACTCAGTACCAGAAAACTTTAACGCTAGTGTGAAAGTACCCATAGGCTACTTTCACACTTGCGGCAGAGTGATCCGGCAAGCAGTTCCGTCGCTGGAACTGCCTGCCGGATCCGGCAAAACACACATTACCGGACATTTTTTCATGCAACGGATCTGTCGTTCCATCGCCGGAAATGCACGTCGGATCCGTCAAACCGCATGATACCGTAGCCTGTTTTTGCCGGATTCATCTGCCAGATCCGTCGAAAAAGTGGATCCGTCTATTCCGTTTTATTCCATTTTTAAACGGAAAGACGGATCGGTATTCAAATTTTGAGAGATGAAAGAGATGCAATCAGTTATGCAAATACTACAGTGGCTATAAAAGACAACCGAAGGTCACTTACCACTCAAATGCTCCCTGGGGACCATATTCGTTTTGGATTTCAGGCTCTAATTCTGGTTTCACCCTGGAGAAAACGTCTTCGAGCCAGACGGTGTCGTAAGCGTCGCTATTGGGTGCATCCAATAACCTCTGCAAGAATATGAAGGGGAGCTTTTGAAACTCTGTTTCCTGAATTAAGAGATTATCCAGAAAAGTTTTTTAATTACTTGGATGACCGTAGAAAGTTTTGATGATCTCTTACGTGTGTCCCCTCACATCCAAAGAGAAGACACCACTTTCCATCGCTGTGTTTCACCAGCAGAACGCCTATTGCTGACCATAAGGTAAAGAAAATTGTAATAATTATTATATATTGCTAAATTTATTTTTAGTATAATTTTTTTTACGGTTGATATTTTTGGTTTTAAAGTGACACCATAAATCTTTGCGAACCAAACTGTCCTAAGTTATTCTGGCATTACTGTGCATAATTGGGGCTACAAATGAGGCTCAGCATTATTATTTTGACTTCAACATCTTGTATGGTAAAGTTTTCATCCATGTGTTGAAAGCACTGTGATCAATATTGTTCGCCATGGAGAGACAGTTTTATCGTTGCATTTTCAAAAAAATTGAGGCCACAGAAAATTTTGACTGAACAAATGAATGGCCATAAGGTCCCATAGAATTGCGTCCGATTGATGTACCTTGTATATTATTTTTTTGAAAAGTATTTTACTAGTATTTTAGGTTTAAGTTTCACCTCACTCCATTTTCAATTTCATTCTTTGGATATCAACTGTCTCCATAATTGTGAAGGAGACATGCCGTGTTTTTTGGGAACAACTGCATGATGAATTTATCCCACATCCAACTCGACAGCATTGGATTATCAAGCCCCAAGGAACCGGATCAGAGTTTTTCAACTACAAGAAATATTTCTCGATCATCCTAATGGCCATCGCAGATGCCCAATTTTGTTTTGTTGCCGTCGACGTAGGGGCCTATGGACGCACCAACGATTCAATGTTATATGGGCCGTAGTCTATATAACAGAAAATTAGATTTTCCTCTGCCTCAACCACTGGCAGGTACAGATGGCCCACCCATGCCGTTTGTATTGGTTGGTGATGATGCCTTCCAAATGTGTGGAAATCTTCTGAAACCGTATTCCAGCTGTGGATTAGATTAAAAAAAACGCACATTCAACTACCGCTTGACCAGGGCTCGAAGGATGGTTGAATGCACATTCGAGATTTTGGTTTCAAAATGGAGGATTTTCACTAAACCCAATTATATGAAGGTAGAATCGGTCGACGAGGTGGTAAAGTCTGCTGTTGTGTTACACAACTACCTCCTTAAAAAAGAACTATTAAATTTGGAACAGATACCGGAGGACAGCGAGATGGCAAGCATTCAAAGTTTTGGACAGCGGTCAAGTGTAGCGGTTGCACGAATCAGAGACTGTTTTGCGGATTATTTTTGCTCTGATGCAGGAAGGGTGGACTGGCAGGACCGATTTGTATAAACATATTGTGATTCATTTGCAAAGAACCGTTAAGTTCTGTTTGTTGGTGGTTACAGTGTGGTGTATTGTTGTATATTGGATTTTTTGTTCAATAAATATTGTTTATCAACATACTTGTAATTTGACACATGACGCTTGGATATTAGGTCCGGCTTGTTATAGACACTAAGGTTCAATCTACCCATGCTTGAGGAGCGACACATACTTGTGTCGCTCCACTGTACCTGGTAGATTTTGTCAGGCCTGTTATAGAGACTCTTGTTCAATCTCCCCATGCTAGAGGAGCGACACATACTTGTGTCGCTCCACTGGCGCTGGTAGATTTGGCCATGCCTGTTCTACATACACTATAAGTTATCTCCCATCGCTGGTGGAACGATCCAAGTATTGGTCGCTTCAAAAGCGATGTGAGATGTAAAATTTTTGTATACACTATTTAAAAAATAAATATAAAAAAATACTACAAATGCCTGTAGACTTCATACTTGACTTCATACACAAGTATGTAGTTGGAGTTGAAGGTTGGGTGGTGGAGGGTAGAACACGGTTTGGTCCCCCTCGGTCCTGTTCTTGTGCCCCTGTGGACATATAAGTATGTGTTGTGGCAAGTACGACGGAGGGAGTGTGCAATCTTGAGAGGGGGGCAGGAGAAGGAGTTGACCGAGTAAGAGTAGAGGGAATGTTGAAACTGGTTGCAGGAAAGTAATGAGGAGGAGAAAAGTGTTGAGTAAAGATCTCGGTGGATTGGGAATGGGGGCTGAGGAGGTTGGGAAGGGGAAGAGGAATCTGGGAAGGGGGTTGTTGAGGTTGGGATGGGGATAGGGGATAGGGCATGGACGGGGGATAGGATGTGGGGAGGTGCTGTACTTGCCACAAGACACTGTCCACCTGTCTTCGGGCCTCAAACAGCTGGTCGGGCGTAAACCGTTCCATCACGGGGAGCAACGATAACCAATAGTGATGCACCGGACCCAACTGCGATGTCAGCACCGCCCCCTCCTGCAGCTTGCACTGTGTCCTCCAAAGTGGCAACTCTATTGGTGAATCCCATCAAGGACTCGTAAACGAGCCTTGTGAGATCCTCGTAGTCTGCCTGACGTCTCCTACCGGTCCTCTGGCGACGCATAAGGGCCTCAAACAGTGGTGTCATTGTGGCCATCGTTGAGTCGCCAGGGGGCACAGGTAGGGGAACATTGAGGTCCCGACCAGCTGTTGGAGTAGGACGAAAGGGACCCATGGTGGGCGGCTCTTCAGGGACCGCCTTCAGTGCACCAGCCTCCAGAAGGACTTCACGAGGAGGTTCGGGCGCCCGAGTGTAATGGGGTGCCGAAGGCGCACCTTGTCTCCCATCAGCCGCAGACCTACTGCTTAGCTTCGGGAGCGAGAATCTGTGTTTGACCTCGTTCCCAGGGCGGCTTTGCTAGCTGGGAGACTCCCTGCTTCTAGGTCTGCCTTGAGCACCAAGCTGATCACTCGGTGCTCGACTGGTCGGTCTGTCAGTCATGTGACGCTGACCACGTCACATGACCCTCACTCCCCACTATAAATACAGGCAGCCTGCTGGCCACAGGTTGCCTGTTAACTTAGGTTCCTGGCAGTTGTTGGATACCTGTGTACTTACCTGATCCTGTTCCCTGACGATCCTTTGCCTGCTCCTCCTGTACTGCGCATCCTTCCTGGTATATTGACCTCGGCTTCCACCTGACTATTCTTTGCGGACTCCTTTGGTACTTCTCGACTCTCCTGGTATTTATGACCCTGGCTTCTCCTGACCTTTCTTTGCTTATCCCTCTGTACTGCGTTGTCCTCTTGGTTTTGACCCGGTCCGTTCACTATCCGTTATTTGTCTTGTCTGTCCTTCCCACACGTATCCTAAGTTAGGGACTGCCGTCCAGTTGTCCCCTGTCATCAGGACTTGTGAGGCAAGTAGGCAGGGCCAGGGGTGAGGGTGGAGCGCAGTGGTCACTATCCTCCCCCCTGTGTGTGTGTGTGTACGTGACCGTTACACCGATTACTGCCTGATGTGCTGTAAAGGAAATAAAAAACTAATGAAAAAATAGAGAACCTTATGTGGATGTCCCGGACAGAGTGTCAAATGACAGTCTGCCTGGACCACACACATAGATTGGAGATCAAAATTCAAAATGAGTATAAACATTATATCTTACCTTTGCAGCTGTAGAGTTCTTCTAAGGAACCCTAATGCGGCCGCATAACGGTACGGCCGCTTTTGGGTTCCTCAAGACCCACTCAGGCGCTTAACCTCCTCGATAAAGTCCTTCTTGTAGCGGTCCCTCATTGACCGCCACCGCACCATGATTGTCGTCCCTGTCAACAAGAAAAAGAAAACAAAAAATACATTAATTATTAAAATTATTTTTGGTTTAGGACATCAAAAATGGTTAACTATTTGATTGAACCTGCCACAACAACAATAAAAAAAATATTGATGTTAAGTATCGGTAGCAGTGACCAACTTTAACCAGACAGAAAACCAATTTTGACTAAAGCAGACGTAAGCATTATACAAATTGATACTATATACTTACGGCACTCATCCAGTTGACTTTTATTGAGGTCGTCCCAATTTGGCACTATTGCCTCACAGATCTCTAGCCAGAGGAGCTGGGTTGTATGATGGTCTGCATGGCGGCGGTCTTTGTGGTCTCAGAATGGTGGTCGGTCCTCCACCATCTGGTTGAGGAGTTAGTTGTCGATAAAAAAAAACGCAGATGTCCTCATAAATAAAAATAAATAAAAATAAAAAAAATACCGCTTGCTGTCCTCCACCACTGACTTCCTACTCTCCTGCGGTCTCTTGGCTGGGAAGCCTCTCCTACACAGATGATGACTGTGAAATAAAAAAAATTCAATTTTTACAATCCGGTCATAATATTATAATGGAGAATGCTTCAAAAATTGGCATACCGTATCATGTCGACGACATCGTCTTGAAGAACTCCCGGCCTCAGTTGAAGATGATGTGCCTGTGAAAAACAAAAAAAATTATTTGATTTGAACTATTAATAATACAACAAACCCACACAAATATTTCTTACTGGACATTATTTTTGAAGTTTTTCCAAAAAATGTATTGTCTGGCTGGCCTGTTCTGGCAATACTTGAACGTCCTGCACTATAGCGGGCTTGCGGGCAGGGCAAATCTGTGGCTTGACCAAAATATAATTTTCTTTTGATATTCTACATAAGAAAAAAATTATAGGAGAGTTATTCCTGTTGTAGTACTACTATCCCTAGCATCCACTATGTACATGCACCACCAGCAGTCCCTATGCAAAAGTACATAGGGACTGCATGTGGTGCAAGTACATAGTGGATGCTAGGAGTGGTAGTCATCAGGACTACTACCCCTAGCATCCACTATGTACTTGCACCATATACACATGAAAAAGTACATGGGGCTCTACAGGTGGTACAAGTACATAGTGGATGCTAGGAGTAGTATTCCACAAGACTACTACTAGCATGACCTATGTACTACAGCTCCTATGTATAAATACATAGGAGCTGCTTATATTTCTTTCTGGATGAGCAACATAAAAAAAAAAGACATTATACTCACCTATAATGGCGTCCACCCTTCTCCCTCGCAGGCAGGAATGAAGAGACTACAGGAAGTAGACTGCGCCCACAGCTCCTCCTATTTGATTGCGCAGGCGCAGAAAGAAAAGCCGGATCCGTTACAATCAGGAAAACGATGGAAACCTTTTTGACGGAGCCGGCACTAATACATTCCTATGGAGAAAAACGCTGGATCCGTCATTTCGCAAGTCTTCAGTTTTTTTCGCCAGAGAAAAAAACGTAGCATGCTACGGTTTTCTTTTTTGCCTGATCAGTCAAAATGTCTGAACTGAAGACATCCTGATGCATCCTGAACTGATTACTCTCCATTTGGAATGCATGGACATATGCCGGATCAGTTATTTTCCGGCATTGAGCCCTTTTGACGGAACTCTATGCCGGAAAAGAAAAATGCTAGTGTGAAAGTAGCTTTACTGAGGGGTGTAATATACTTATAATATACTTTCTAGAATAGAAAGTATATTACAGTGCATTAGTATTGTGCATCAGTTGTGTGAGGTTCTGCTGCGATACTGCAGCTACACAGAGTACCAAACGCTATTGGAACAAATAATTTCTATTGGTGTGATATACCAGTTGCCCCCCCCAAAAAACTGATTGAAGCAGAGGTGTGATATACCAATAATATACTTTCTAAATGGTGCATTTAGGTAGTTCAGTACAGAGTGTGAGAGATGGGCTTTATATATCTATATCAGGCATCCTCAAACTGCGGCCCTCCAGCTGTTGTAAAACTACAACTCCCACAATGCCCTGCTGTAGGCTGATACCTGTAGGCCAGGCATGCTCAACCTGTGGCCCTCCAGCTGTTGCAAGACTACAACTCCCAGCATACCCGAACAGCCTACAGCTATCAGCCTACAGCAGAGCATTGTGGGAGTTCTAGTTTTACAACAGCTGGAGGGCCGCAGGTTAAGCATGCCTGCTGTAGGCTGTTCGGGCATGCTGGGAGTTGTAGTTTTGCAACAGCTGGAGGGCCGCAGTTTGAGGATGCCCGATCTATATAATGTGGTGTGAACATTCTGTAGTACGTATTTTTGTCCACTAGATGGCCACAAACCAGATGTATGAGAAGGTCAATACGGGAGGGGGAAAATGGGGATTGCATTACAGTTTAAAAATATACCTATGAACTCAGAGTTGAAGTTGCTGAAACCACTCCTATCAGGTTAAGGAGCTAATAGTCTCTTCTTTAGGAACATCCCTTTTGTGATGTCATGTCTGCTATTTAAGTCAATGTAATGTGAATAAAGCTCTCTCTTCTATCATGGCTCAATTAGGGTTATTTACTTTAGAAAAAAGATGACTAAGGGGAGATCTAATTAATATGTATAAATATATCAGGGGTCAGTACAGAGATCTATCCCATCATCTATTCATTCCCAGGACTGTGACTGTGACGAGGGGACATCCTCTGCGTCTGGAGGAAAGAAGGTTTGTGCACAAACATAGAAAAGGATTCTTTACGGTAAGAGCAGTGAGACTATGGAACCCTCTGCCTGAGGAGGTGGTGATGGTGAGTACAATAAAGGAATTCAAGAGGGGCTTGGATGTATTTCTGGAGCTTAATAATATTACAGGCTATAGCTACTAGAGAGGGGTCGTTGATCCAGGGAGTTATTCTGATTGCCCGATTGGAGTCGGGAAGGAAGTTTATAGTCCCCTAAAGTGGAGAAAATTGGCTTCTACCTCACAGGTTTTTTTTTTTGCCTTCCTCTGGATCAACTTGCGGGATAACAGGCCGAACTGGATGGACAAATGTCTTTTTTCGGCCTTATGTACTATGTTACTATGTTACTAGAACTGACCCAGTCTATGGTAATTGTGTTTAGATATTACCATACCAACTGTGGATATTGGAGATTAACAGAATGGAGCACTAGTCTGAAGTGTTGGGAATATAAACAGTGGAAACTACCTCTAGTGTCAGTAAAGGTGAAGGTTTGTACCAAAGAATGACTGTCCTGAAGGGAACACCCCCAAACAGTTGTAAACATATTGAGTGTAATCCTCTGTTCCTGTCCATTAGAAATCCTATTCAACAGGATTCGGGGATATGTGTTTTAGGAGCATGTGTAAGTGTCAAAGATCCCCTAGGCGAATCTAGAATGTTGGTAAGGGAAAAACCTCAAAGTTCAGTTGCATCTGTGGCTCCTAGTAAAGAAAAAGAGGAAAAGTCCAGCTCGAAGGATCGCTATTGTCTCTGATCCGAAACATGTTGACTGGAGTGTAACTGGCTTTTAATTTTTCAGTGCAGATTAAAAGCCAATTACACTCCAGTCAACATGTTTCGGATCAGAGACAATAGCGATCCTTCCCCATGACACACACATACTCAGGGGGAGGTTGCATATATAGTGCCTCCACCTGATACAGGTGGACACACTAACTGCAAGCCCCTCCTTACAATGAAATTGACAGCACATGCTAAAAAGCATGGTGAGTAAAAACAAAGGAACACACATGGCTTATGGATCAAAAAATTCAGTAGTGTAGCATCAAGTCGTGTTTGCGGTTAAGTCCATTTGGTATAGTGGACCCTATTTTGAAGATCCAGAACGACTCACGGTTCAAAAGTTTCTTCTTGTAATTACCACCCCTAGATGGTGGAGTAACCCTCTCCAAACCCTGCACAATTAGACCCTCTGTATCACCGCCATGCACCGCTGAGAAATGCAGGCTGACCGCAGACACATTTCTGGCATGTGAAGGAGGAATGTCAGAGATGTGCCTGCATAGTCTGACCTTGAGGCCATTAGTGGAGCAGCCGATGTACTGGAGTGAACAGAGGGTACATGAAATACAATACACCACATGAGTGGTGTTACAGTTGATGTATTGTTTGATGGAAAAACATTGATTGATGGCATAGGAAAAGACTTCCTTGCCAGGTCGCATATAGGAGCAACATCTGCAAATTTTGTGCCCACATTTATAACTGCCAAGAAACCGCAACCATACTGGAGAGGCTCATGCCCCCTCAGTAAATAGAGAGGGGCAGAGTTTATTACCCAGCGTCGGCGCTCTGCGGGCTGAGCACAGGATGCCACCTTTCAAGACATTACACCATTGATCATCTGTTGACAGTATAGGTAAGTGATTTCTTACTATGTAGCAAATCTGCGAATATTGTGTACTATAAGCCGTAACAAAAACAGGCAGACGAGAATGTCGTGACTGATCTGTATTTTCAGGGCGACGTGTGCGGCTGTGGTGGGTAAATAATAATGTCTGTCTAGGTATAGACAGGGCCTGCTTCTGGGCATGTTCCAGACCATGCTGAGAATATTGTCTGGTGGAGAGGCGAGAGGCCGCATGGCGTATCTTCATGCGGCATGTTGCGTCCTGAGTGCAGTTTCGTCTAATGCGAATAAACTCACCCTTAGGAATATTTTTAGCAACATGGGGAGGATGGCAAGAGGCCGCATGGAGAATTGTATTACCCGCAGTTTCCTTGCGAAAAGTGTGGGTATAAATTGAATTAGTGTGCGCATCACCCGCAAGAGACAAATCCAGAAAAGAAATACAAGTGGCATGGAAATACAAAGCAATCTCAGGCCGCAATCATTGCAGTTCAGAAAATCCCCGAGGAGTGGTATGGCCGCCACATCACCCGACCATATGAAAAGCAGGTCGTCGATGTAACGGCCATACCACTCCAGGGAGGATGCCCAAGGATTAGTCAGGGAGAACAAAAATGTCTGTTCCCACCAGGCCATGTATACATTGGCCAGGGAAGGGGAGAATTTAGCTCCCATGGAAACTCCTGATAATTGCAGAAAAAAACTGTCATTGTACATAAAAAAATTATGTTTTAATAGAAAATGAACCACGTCGCACACGTAGCCCTGAAAAGAAGTAGAAAAATCTGAATACACAGCAAGAAACCAACTGAGAGCCTTGATGGCCAAATCATGTGGAATAACGGTGTAGAGGGATGTCACGTCTGCAGAAATCCATGCAAAACGTGACTCCCATTTCAGGCTGTGAAAGGCCTGTAGAACACTCTTTGTGTCCTGCAGAAAACCGGGTATCTCCTGCACCAGGGGCTGAAGCAGAGAGTCAACCCAGGCTGAAAGGTGTTCCGAAAATGAGCCAATGCCCGACACAATGGGACGCATTGAAGGAGGAAAGCCTCCCTTGTGAATCTTGGGAAGGGAGTGGAAAATGGGGATCACTGGAAATTGGGCAAAAATATAATCCCTCTGGCGTTGATTCAAATAGCCACTCTCCAAACCCCTCTCCAAGAGACATTGTATTTGTTGCTGAAAGAGGGGAGTGGGGTCACCGGGAAGCTCCTCATAAACCGAGCCATCCTCTAACATTAATATATTTTGTGATTTATAGATGGCTTTATCCAAGATGACCACCGCTCCCCCCTTATCAGCCGATTTGATAGAAATGTCGGGCATTGACTCAAGTTCGGACAGAGCCTGTCGGAGGATTCCGGGTCAGTGGTGCTGAAAACCACGTTTATAGATTGGTTTCTTCCTCTTTGGGAGCGATGATGTTTCTTCATAATGGAACGTGGGGTGCGGAATTTTTGGTCAGACCATAAATAGACTGACTGCGTTTTGTAGTCCTGGAGATCCTGGTTGAATTTTGCTTGTTTCACGGAGGTAAGACTGTCCTCAAGTTTGCATAGGTTTTGTTGCAATTTAGCGTCCATGTCCGTGAACAGGGGTGTGGGAGAAAACGGAATGATGACTTCTTGTGTGGCTTTGATTTCCTGGCAAAGTGCTGCGAGCGTGTCCTCTTCATGTGAGGTAATTAGGCTCATCAATTTCAGGGAGCAGTCGGATAGAATATCCTGCCACTTGGTAACGAAGGCATCAGAGGATACCGTGGTGGGTTTCTTTCACAGGCGGAGTCCACGGGGTATCATGGAACGATATATATATTTCTTTAGAGTAGTGAGATCCCACAGCGTTCTCATTTCCTTCACCAGAAGCTTTTCTAGAGAAGCCATGTGGATTTTTTGATCCAGAGAATCTTGAGCAGATTTATCGTCCATGTTAAATATAGCATCCATTCTTGATAATCTCTCATTGCAGTTATCAATTGCACATAGTGAGGAGTGTAACATGTTGTTGGCTTAAAAATATAGCGTAGTGCACTGGTAACAAAAAGGCTGAGTGCAGAGGAGCAACACCTGGGTTCACTAGCACAGTTAGGCAAAAAGAAAGAGGTAGGTGTGCTCAAACCCTGTTGCACCGAGCATGGACCATGCTGGGAACCACAGCATAACTTGAGTAAAGAAAAAGAGGAAAAGTCCAGCTCGATTAAATGTTACCTTTATTTTTCAGTGCGGATTAAAAGCCAGTTACACTCCAGTCAGCATGTTTCGGATCAGAGACAATAGCGATCCTTCCTCATGACACACACATACTAAGAGGGAGGTTGCATATATAGTGCCTTCACCTGGAACAGGTGGACACACTAACTGCAAGCCCCTCCTTTTGTTTCCACATTTGGTGTGGCTCCTACAGCCTTACCTGGCCTTAGAGACAGGATTTTATACAGGAAAGCCCTTTAGTGTTTTCCCTCCAGGATATTGTTGTTACTTAATTCAGCTGAATAAAATGAGTAGTGACAAATGTTTACAGTTGGTTTATCAACAAAATTTATCAAAACACAGATATCTGGTGATTGTGTGGAGATTTGAAACTCCGACCCAGAATACAGGTAGAATAAAGTGGCCAATGTACCCTGATCAAGTCCTGATCAAGTACTGATGCCATTTGTTCTATTCTCACCTCCTGAGTGGGATCAAATCAGTAGGCAAAAACAATGTCCAGTCAAGACTAAGAAGGTCCCTCTCTACATCATTTGACTCACATGTATACATAGATGCCATAGGAGTCTGTAGAAGAGTTTCTGACGAATTTAAGCTAAAAGTCAGATAACTGCAGGATTTGAGTCATTAATTCCCACGGTTAGTAGTATAAAAAATAAAAATAAAATATAGATTGGATTAACAACATCTCTATTGTCATCAACAGAGATCTGTGAATTACACATGTGAGGCTGCGAAGGGAATGGTGGAACAACTGAGCTCTTTTCCAGTGATGACTCTACAGAACCGACTGGTCCTTGACAGCAGAAAAAGGAGGGGTCTACAGTTCCTGCTGCATCTACATTCCGGACAACACTGCCCCTGATGCAAGGATCACCAAGGATCTGAAGAAACTGATAGACTTTAGCAAATGAACTGACGGGAAAACTTCTGAAACGAATCACATCATGGCCAGAATAATGTTTTGGGAACTGGTATAGAGACTACAATGTTTTTAGCATTTGGTTTTAATAGGGTGTTATATAGTTCTTCATTTTAGGAAAATAGTTTTTAAGAATGTATGATGCATCCATGCCCACACTATATATATGTGCTGTGCCCTGTCAAAGACAAAGATTATTCCATCTTGAAGTAAATAAAACCTTGTTGATGGTTGCGGGGTAAATAGGACAAGGTGAAGGCAAACCCGAAAGGGAGTTGAGGGGACCCGTTGAAGCAATAAGGAAAGTCCAGCTCTTCACTGTTTAGGACATTGGGAGAGTACCTCACTTTACCTGTTCACCTTTGGTCTATTTCCTGCAAAGGGAGGGATTTGTGAGAGATGGGCTTTATATCTCTATATAATGTGGTGAGAACATTCTGTAGTAAACATTTTTCTCCACTAGATGGCCGCAAACCATATGTATGAGAAGGTCAATAAGGGAGAGGGAAAATGGGGATTACATTACAGTTTTCAAATATACCTATGAACTCAGAGTTGAAGTTGCTGAAACCACTCCTATCAGGTTAAGGAGCTAATAGTCTCTTCTTTAGGAACATCCCTTTTGTGATGTCATGTCTGCTTTTTAAGTCAATGTAATGTGAATAAAGCTCTCTCTTCTACCATGGCTCAGGGAAGATGAGAAGATGCTTTCATGAAACCACCTAGTGTGTCTGGTCTCATTATGAAAGCAGTATGGCACGTGCATACTTATACTTGTAATTGATTTGGCACCACACAAACAAGATGAGAAGCCCATGAATTGCGCTGACAAGAGTGACAAACGCTATTGGAACAAATAATTTCTACTGGTGTGATATACCAGTAGCACCCCAAAAAAACTGATTGAAGCAGGGGTTTGATATACCAATAATATACTTTCTATATAGTGCATTTAGGTAGTGCAGCATTTGTTTGCGGTTTTGCTGCGTTACCGTAGCTACACAGAGTGACAAACGCTATTGGAACAAATAATTTCTACTGGTGTGATATACCAGTTGTCCCCCAAAAACACTGTTTGAAGCAGGGGTGTTATATACCAATAATATACTTTCTATATAGTGCATTTTGGTAGTGCAATATTTGTTTGCGTTTTTGCTGCGTTACCGCAGGAAGGCACATAGAAGGCTTATCTGACCACAGACACGTGGTCTCGCAAACACAGGCAGTGAAGGTACATAACTTTTACTGTCCACTGGGTTAACCTTCTGACGGCCGTCAAGCATGCAACCTGTGACACCCGTGTAGATTCGGTGTTACCGCCATGGATTGCATGCAGGCCTGCTTCTTCTCCTCCTCCTACTCCATCCTCCCTCTCCTCCTCGGCTGACTCCTCCTTTTCCACTGCTACCGCCTCTTCCGCTGCGCCCCCCAGAACCTATTCGACGTGCCAGGTGAGACGTTGCCAAGAGCCGCACCAGTCCTGCACTCCTTTAAGCTTTGCGTTCACAGGCCGATCAGTGGCTAATCCTGCTCAATAAGCCACATACATTTGAGTTGGTAAATTGGTGAGCGACAATGGTGGCAATCTGCTGAGCGCAGTGAAACAGGGCAAAATGACACACGTGCCGTGCATGGCACATGTCCTGAACTTAGTCGTGCAGCTATTTGTTGCCAAATATCCCAGGGTCCAGGACGTCTTGTGGCAGGCCAGGAAAATCTCTGGCCATTTTAGAAGATCTTACTCACGTCTGATTTGTGACTGCCCGATGCACTGGAACTCCACCTTGTATATGCTTGATAGGCTGCTCCAGCAGAAACGTGCAGTTAATGACTACCTGTACGAACTTTGCAGCAGGACAGGTTCTGGGGAGCTTGGTTTTTTTTCACCGCGCCAGTGGCTGCTCATTCGAGATGCAAGCAGACTTCTGCAGCCATTTGATGAGATCACCAAACAGGTCAGACGCAGCCAGGGCGCCATCAGTGACATCGTACCTTACACCTTCTTTCTAGAGAGTGCATTGTGTTGTGTCATTGATCAAGTCGTCGAGGATCAGGAGCAGGAAGGCACATCACATAGAAGGCTTATCAATAGATTGCAGTCTTTGTGCTTGGACTCCCATATTGTTAAATGGATTAGGCAGTGGCTGAGGGACAGGCAACAGAGGGTTGTAGTCAATGGAGTATATTCAGACCATGGTCTTGTTACCAGTGGTGTACCTCAGGGATCTGTTCTGGGACCCATATTGTTTAATATCTTTATCAGCGAAATTGCAGAAGGCCTTGATGGTAAGGTGTGTCCTTTTGCTGATGACACAAAGATTTGTAACAGGGTTGATGTTCCTGGAGGGAAACACCAAATGGAAAAGGATATAGGAAAACTAGAGGAATGGTCAAAAATATGGCAACTAAAAGTTAATGTTGATAAGTGCAAGAGTATGCACCTGAGGCGTAAAAACCCAAGAAGAGAATATAAAATCAGTGATACAGTCCGAACCTCAGTATCTGAGGAAAGAGATTTAGGGGTCATTATTTCAGAAGACTTAAAGGTAGGCAGACAATGTCACAGAGCAGCAGGAAATGCTAGCATAATGCTTGGGTGCATAGGGAGAGGCATTAACAGTAGAAAGAGGGAGGTGCTCATGCCGCTCTACAGAGCACTGGTGAGACCTCATTTGGAGTATTGTGCTCAGTACTGGAGACCATATCTCCAGAAGGATATTGATACTTTGGAGATAGTTCAGAAAAGAGCTATTAAACTAGTACATGGATTGCAAGATAAAACTTACCAGGAAAGGTTAAAGGACCTTAACATGTATAGCTTGGAAGAAACACGAGACAGAGGGGATATGATAGAAACTTTTAAATAAATAAAGGGAATCAACACGGTAAAAGAGGAGAGAATATTTAAAAAAGGAAAAACTGCTACAAGAGGACATCATTTTAAAATGGAGGGGAAAGGTTTAAAAGTAATATCATGAAGTATTACTTTACTAAGAGAGTAGTGGATGCATGGAATAGCCTTCCTGCAGAAGTGGTAGCTGCAAATACAGTGAAGGAGTTTAAGCATGCATGGGAAAGGCATAAGGCCATCCTTCATATAAGATAGGGCCAGGGGCTATCCATAGTTTTCAGTATATTGGGCAGACTAGATGGGCTAAATGGTTCTTATCTGCCGACACATTCTATGAGGAAGTCGCAATGCTGGATGAATTCCCGGGTGGGGCTACTCCACCTGAGACAAGTCAACAGGAGTCTGAAGAGGAGTCAAAAGAGGATGGTGCTGGGGCGGAGGAGGAGCAAGAGCTTGCTTTAAACTTTTCTGCGATCCCTGGTGTTGTCCGTGGCTGGGGGAAGGAGACCGAGGACTACATTATCCTGGACGATGAGCAGGAGCCAGGCCACTCCATCGCGTCCAGTTTAGTGCAAATGGGGGCCTAAATGCTCCAGTGTTTGAAGAGGGACCCCCGTATAAAAAGCATAAAGGGCAAGGACCAGTATCGGGTGGCAATGTATTTAGACCCCCGGACATGTTACCAGCATCACAGAGGGCTTTCAGAATGCAGCACTTCCAGGCCTTGCTTTGAGAAATTTTGCATTCTGCTTTTGTGGGCGCTGACAGAGGAATTTCCACTCACAGATAAACAGTTGCAGGCAGGGGCGTAGCGTGGGGGGCCGTTGCCCCGGGCGCCACACTGCAGGGAGGCGCGGCTGTCCGCTGGGCTGGCACAAGTTAAATCGAGCCTGACGCTGTGTTTTTTTTTTCTTCACACAGCGTCCGGCTGCAGAGCAGAGTGAGGAGGGGACAGGGGGCGGGGTATGCACGGCAGTTCCTGATAGGCTCCGCCCACCTTCCAGACGGGAAAGGCAGTGCAGAGCCAGCCAGTAGCCGGAGCATGAATGAACTGAAGATGCAGAAGTCCAGACTCCAGGCCAGGCAGAGAGTGATTCAAGCGACCCAGAGTGAGTGACAGTCTGAGTCAGTGACTGTCCCTGAGTGCAGAGTCCCACCCTGTGTAATTAGGTGAGAGGGGAGGAGAGGCGGCCATTATATTAATAACAAAGAGGGGGACATTATATTAATAATAAATAGGGGGCCAATACATTAGTATTAATGTAATGACCCCCTCTTTATTATTAATATAATGTCCCCCTCTTTATTATTAATATAATAGCCCCCTCTTTATTATTAATATAATAGCCCCCTCTTTATTATTAATATAATAGCCCTCCTCTTTATTATTAATATAATAGCCCTCCTCTTTATTATTAATGTAATTGCCCCCTCTTTATTATTAATGTACTGGCCCCCTCTTTATTATTAATATAATGGCCCCCTCTTTAATAATAAAGAGGGGGCCATTATATTAATAACAAATAGGGGGCTATAATATTAATAATAAAGAGGGGGCTATTATATTAATAATAAAGAGGGGGCTATTATATTAATAATAAAGAGGGGGCCATTATATTATTAACAAAGAGGGGGCTATTATATTAATAATAAAGAGGGGGCCATTATATTATTAACAAAGAGGGGGCCGTTATATTATTAACAAAGAGGGGGCCATTATATTAATAATAAAGAGGGGGCCATTATATTAATAATAAAGAGGGGGACATTATATTAATAACAAAGAGGGGACATAATAATAATAATACAGAGGGGAACATTATATTAATAACAAAGAGGGGGCCATTATAATATACAGGGGAAATAATATCATGAGGAATGGGGGACTATCTGTCTGGCTCTAGCACAGTATTGGGGGGCAGCAGGATGACAGTGTTGAGACAAGGAGAGGATGAGAGTAAAGTGAGGAACCTAAAAAAAATTCTGTGAAACTCTGCAGAGACGAGAAGCGGCTGAAAGAAAGTATCATGGCGGTCTTATCTCTGAATGAAGACGTCGAGGAGAGTCTACATCACAGGAGACATCACTGGATGTAACAAGTATGGGGCGGTATTAGGCCTCATGCACACGACCGTTGTGTGCATCTGTGGCCGTTGTGCCGTTTTCAGTTATTTTTTCAATGGGTCCGTGGAAAAATCGGAAAATGCACCGTTTGGCAGCCGCATCCGTGATCCGTGTTTCCTGGCCGTGAAAAAAATACGACCTGTCCTATTTTTTTCACGGCCAACGGTTCACGGACCCATTCAAGTCAATGGGTCCGTGAAAAAACACGGATGCACACAAGATTGTCATCCGAGTCCGTGATCCGTGTCCGTGATCCGTGTCCGTTTTTACCTATCATTTCAATGGCAAACTTGACTTAGATTTTTTTTTTCATTTTTCATGTCCGTGGATCCTCCAAAAATCAAGGAAGACCCACGGACGAAAAAACGGTCACGGATCACAGACCTACGGACCCCATTTTTGCGGACCTTAAAAAAAAACGGTCATGTGCATGAGGCCTTATACTGTAATAATAATGTCCATGCACATATCTGTTTCACAGTAGGGTTGGGGGAGGAGATTGAGAATTTGGCCCACCCTGCCGCATTCGGCCCCAGACTTCAGGTCACACTGTGTGTGTTCTGAATTCTGGGGGCTCACACCCACCTACTACATTATCTGTACTCAGAGTTATCACTGTGTTATCTGTGGTGTTACATAGGACTGCAGGTAACATCTACTACATTATCTGTACTCAGTTATCACTGTGTTATCTGTGGTGTTACATAGGACTGCAGGTGACATCTACTACATTATCTGTACTCAGAGTTATCACTGTGTTATCTGTGGTGTTACATAGGACTGCTAGTGATCTACTACAGTATCTGTTAAAAGGGGCATGCCCGGGGTAGGGGGGGGGGGCGCAATTTTTGACTTGCCTCGGGTGCTGGCAACCCACGCTACGCTACTGGTTGCAGGTACCAATCCAACGCATGCAAGAAGAGGGCAGTTTAAAGATGTGTTAGTCACTTCGGATATGAGATAATTCTTACAGCCAACCCATCAACAGCCGCCCTCCGGATCCAGCCTCAGGGAATGCCTAGACCGTCAAGTGTCCGACTACATCGGGATAACGGCCGATGTGGATGCTCTGAGAAGCGAGGAACCCCTGGACTACTGGGTGTACAGGCTTGACCTGTGTCCAGAGCTGGCACAATTTGCCATGGAACTCCTCCAGTGTCCTGTCTGAAAGGACGTTTAACGGAGCAAGGGGGATCGCGACCGATAAGCGCACTCGCCTAGCTCACGACAGTGTGGACTACCTCACATTTCTAAAAATGAATGAGGCATGGATCTCGGAGGAATTCAACACATGTGACGAGTTGACCACATTTAATTGAATTTCCTCATGACAGCCCACAAATATCCGCCACCACCCAGAACAAATAATGGTCCCTGTCTTAGGTAAATACAGCAGCATAAAAGGCCTTTTCTGTCCGTTGAATGCCTAATGTTTTGTGTCTTTGAAGAATTCAACACCTGTGACGACCCCGTGTTTCAACTATTTTCATCAAGGGTTTTTTAAAGAGGGGGGATTTCGTTAGCCATGTTTTTAATCCAATTTTACATTTTTTGTTCTTTTAAACATATGTATTTGACCTGTATTTGTATTGGCCTTCAGTAAAATTGATAACCATTGACCGTCTAATAGACCTCCAGCCACATACTTACCTGTTCTTTTCTGTACGCTGAATGCATAATTTTTGGGGCCTGTAGTCCACTGGCCTGCTGTAAAATTATTATCCAATGACCGTGTAATCTACCTCCAGCCACATACTTACTTGTTCTTTTCTGTACGCTGAATGCATCATTTTTGGTGCCTGTAGTCCACTGGCCTGCTGTAAAATTGATATCCAATGACTGTGTAATCTACCTCCAGCCACATACTTACTTGTTCTTTTCTGTACGGTGAATGAATAATTGTTGCGGCCTCGGAGGAATTCAACACCAGTGACGACTATTATTATTAGTTTTTTTTTTCAAGAGGGGGGATTTCGTTAGCCATGTTTTTGATCCAATTTAATATTTTTAATACTTTTAAACATATGTATTTGACCTGTATTTGTACCTGCCTGCAGTAAAATTGATATCCATTGACAGTGTAATATACCTCCGGACACATAATCACTTGATCTTTTCTGTGAATGCCTAATGTTTGGGGCCTGTAGTCCAGTGGCCTACAGTAAAATTTTTATCCATTGATCACATAATGTACCTCGAGCCACATAATCAGAATTTCTTTTATGTCAGGTGAATGCCTAATTTTTAAGCCCCGTACTCCCGTGGCCTAAAATAAAAGTTTTCTACGCTCCGACACGGCACATTTTTGAGAATTTCCCAGATGCATAAAAATGTCCCTTGATTAAGACACATATTTTTTGTTGGAATTTTTGTCATTGATCCCCATGTATTACTGTCCATGTTCTGGGCCTATTTGGGCACTTCTACTAAGTATTTGGTGGCTGCAAATATGAGTTGAACGTTTTTCAGGTTCGCCTGCCATTAAAGTGAATAAAGCTCGCCACGAACTTGCGGTTTGCAAAAATTTGATCGCATTCGTGGGATCGCGTTCGCGAACCGTCCCGGCCGATGTTCGTCCATCACTAGTGACCATATTATTGGGGAGATACCAGTTCTAAAGCACTGACCTGATGGAAGTCACATCTGTCTTCTCTCCTGACATGTGTTAGTAAATATGATTCTTGTATTCCCCATGAGATAACATTTCCCTGCTTCGTTTTCTGCCTCTCTAATTCCTCTTGGAAATGTATGACTAGGCCTACATGAATACATTTTGTGATGCAAAAAAAACAACAACACAGTCAGTTGCGATACAAAAGTTTACATGTAGGCCGGCCTCATTCATACATTTCCAGGAGGAATGAAAGAAAGTTTAAAGAGGACACGTTCTAGAATTGTTAGGAGCAATACAATGTTTTACTATAACCTACATATCAGGGAAGGTGCCAGGTCTTAGATAAATCCAGACATTCACAAGTGATGTGTCTCAGATTGTAGACATTCTCTTTCCTTTTCTTCTTTATCTGACTCAGAACCGGACATCATTGGACCCTTGCTTCTTTTGTTAGAAAATTGTGGACCAGAACAGCCCCTCTGACTCTGTAGAGACTGTTATGAAAATCAGCCCCTACAGAAATCAAATCAGCCCTGGTAATATAAGCTACAGAAGTCATATCAGCCCTGGTCATATGTTACAGAAGTCATATCAGCCCTGGTCATATAAGTTACAGAAGTCATATCAGCCCAGCTCATATTTTACAGAAGTCATATCAGCCCTGGTCATAAAAGGTCTGGGGATAGCAGTATAAGCCTGTACAGCAGTAATATCAGTCCCTAGCATAACAGTCTGATATAACTTTAATATTACCCTCCCATCCCAATCCATTAGTCCATATAGCTGTAATAATATCGCTCCAACTCCCCAAACACAATAGTCTATACAGCTGTCATAGTATTGCCCCCTACTTCCCTGCACAATAGTTAATACAACTACAGTGATCCCTCAAGATACAATGGCCTCAGGATACAATATTTTCAACATACAATGGTCTTTTCTGACCCATCGTAAGTTGAAACTAGACTCAACATACAATGCCTCAGACTCAGATCCAACCAATCAAGGTCACTTCTCAGGTAAAAAAGCTGTATTAATGCTAGTTAGCAGCTATTCCTGACTGTAATATGTAAGGACTCGTTTTATCTGCTTTAGTTATCTGCTTATTTTACTTAAATCTTTATTTTCTCTTATCTTGGATGACATTTGGGGTCTTTCCAACCGATTACTCAACTTACAATGGTTTCAACATATAGTGGTCCTCCTGGAACCAATTAATATTGTATTTTGAAGGACCACTGTATAATAATATCCTCCCAATTTCCCCTAAAACAATAGCCATTATTGCAGTTCTATTAGTCCCAATTCCCCAGCACAATAGTCTGGATGCAGTACAATATACCAGGGCAGGCTCGAACTGGCCCACAGGGGTACAGATAAATCCCCTGGTGGGCCCCTGAGCAAGGTGGGCCCCTAGTCTCCCAACCTCTGCACAAGTGGCACATAACACAGTAGACTTACTGCACTACATACATATATTCAATGTACGGCACCTCAACCAGCCTATGTTCATATAAAAAACCTTATGGATTATTTAAAAAACTCCCCAGTTTATTATTATAGACACGATCAGAGCTGAGATGACTTCTAGATATAGAGGAAAGCTACCATTGTCCTCTTCTCACGAGGAACTACCTTCTCAAAGCTGCTGCAGGGACTCCCATATTCAATTATCTGGCAGCCAGGGGCGTAGCTATAGGGGGTGCAGAGGTAGCAGTCGCTACCGGGCCCAGGAGCCTGAAGGGGCCCAAAGACTCTTGTGCCGCATAAGAAGACACACAAAGCACTTAGGGAAGGGGGGGCCAAGCTGAACTCTTGCACCGGGCCCATGAGCCTTTAGTTACGCCCCTGCTGGCAGCATATTGATGCTGTGTGAGCAGGTAATATTTGAATGTATCCGTACTGTGGGCCCCCAAAATAAACTTTACTGGTGGGCCCTAGGCACCCCAGTCGACACTGGACCAGGGTATTTGCAAATTATTCTTGCTATTTAATATTATTGCTTTGTATTGTACCCAGTATAGCTTTTGTATTGATCAGTCGGAGTTAACAATCCTGGCTCTGAGCCTGCAGGAAGTTGGAGAGTGGATTTAGGTCTGCCCCTAACTCAGTCAGTCTGTTTTTTAGCAGAGGATGTGAGAAGAAGCTACAAGTTGTCATTCCTCACAGGACTAGGTCAAAAGTTTCAGAGATTCGCCTTCTCTGAGGATTATCTACTGAGAGAAAGAACTCACCATTTTTACAGTACTCCAGAAGAGAGAACCCAGAAGATCCAAAATCTGCATGGCCGAGCACTGGAGTCAGTTAGTAATGTATTTTGCTGTTTAAGGGCTCATGCACACGACCGTATGTATTTTGCGATCTGCAAAACACGGATCCGCAAAAGAAAAAAAAAAAAGGATGACATCGGCGTGATATCCGTATTGCATTTTTTTTCCCGCAGAACCATTGTAACAAAGACTTTCCTTGTCCACCACTGCACTAGCACAAGGTAGCATTAATGTGAGGTTTGCCACTGTAATAGACTGTTACAGACAGTACCACTCCCATCCTCCACTCCTCCAGAGCTTGCGGCAAGTATTATCAACATACCTTTCTCCCAACACAATAGTCCTTTCTTTACTATACTGAGGGAATTTACTGGTAACTCACCCAATCGTCCTGGCACCATGCATGCACTTGGCTACCAAGAAAAGAGGAATGGCCGAGACCTCAGCTCACTCTGTGATTGGCTGAAATTTCAGCGAATTCGGATCTTCTGGGACGGTAGTCTCCCCAGACTGCAGTGAGAGGAGGTGAATGGGGGGAGTTACAGCTGCTGTTACTGCCTGCACACCGTCCGCCATTCTTTTGTGTTTCTTTTAACTCCAAGGAGTTTTCCTAGAGTTCACTGACTCGTCCAGCCACAAAAAAGTAGGACTTCTGTCCATCCATCCAGGCCATCCACGGAAGAGCAGAAGTCAGGAAGCTGGAAGAGTGTTCAGCCTAGTCATCCTTGCTTAACGGACACTGCTTTGTTGAATATTGGCTTCCAGAGCATTTTCTAGCAAGAATCTGTGAAAACCACAGACCAAACACAGATGGCACCAGGCTGTGTCCATGGTTTTCACAGACTCATAGTCTACAATGTGCTTAATGTGAACAGAGGCGCCGCTCTTGCAGGCAGCCTATTTCAGCAGCTCTCCATTCATTCCTGAGTTTTTCCTTTTTTAATTCTTTTTTAGACCTGTTGTGTATTTGTTTACTTACTTGTTATTTAGTTTTTGCTTCGTGACAAGATGGAGTGGACTACATTTTGGTCAACACAGTTTTATATATATATTTTTTTTTATATCTTTATTTTTATTTTCACCAACAAAAAGTGAAATATAACAATAACAAAAGGGCAAACAAGCCCCGTAAATCGAGGAGGCATACATATTACAGCGTATACATGAACTGTAAGCATATTAAACAACACACAAAGGGACAGACTATTTGATAGGCCATGAATCAGGAGAAGAAGGGTGAAAGCGGCTAGAGAAAGTGCAAAAACCTAAGGCACCGAATAAACTCAATGGGAAGTGTACATTCATTAATGTACATCCAAAATGCACAGGCACACCTTATAGGCCCAAAAGTATGAAAATATTAATTGCATAGGGTAAACCTCATACAGGCGACAATCATACATAGGTCAAGTCAACTAGATCTCGACCGACACCAGTCCATCCAGGGGCCCCATGTAACCAGAAATGTATCATGTGAGAGAGTCTTCCAGCTTGATAATTCTTCAAACCTGCAGATCTCGTTTACTCTAAACATCCATTCTGAAATGGAAGGGGCTCTTTCAGAAAGCCAATTCAGAGGAACCTGTAGTTTAGCCGCAGCCAGTAAGTGGGCCAATAAAGAGCGCTTGTTAAGGGGAGAATCTGTTGTGGGAACATTAAGGAGCACCAGAGAAGGAGAGAGTTTGGGACCTGGAGGGATGATCTGTTGGAGAAGACCACCAAGCTCAGACCAAAATGGTGCTATGCCATCGCACAACCACCAAATATGAAATAGCGTACCGACAGCCTTGTGGCATCTCCAACATATCGGAGGGAAACTCAAATCAATTTTGTGCATCACGTCTGGGGAACGGTACCATTTAGTTGTCAATTTGAAGGAATTCTCCTGAATTCTGATGCACCTAGAGAATCCATGATAATTCCTCAGGATCAGTGAAACTTCCTCATCTGAAAAGGTAACCGCTAGCTCCTTTTCCCAATGCCCAATGAGGGGGGTCTAGATTGAATACCTTCCAACAGTAACTTGTTATAAAGCAGAGAAACTAATTTCTTTGTCGGTCTGGGGGAGACCACAAGTACATCATACCACGAGGGGACGAAATGCTTATTGGCAGATCTCAAATATTGCTGACAGATGAAAGAGAAATGTGCGTAATGTACGGAGGTCCATCTCCTGAACGGTGGTGATGCCTGGAGGTCAGATAAGGTAGGGATCTTCCTCCCTGCGAGTATTTCACCCAAAGGAGTATTTCCAAAAGCATCCCAGATACCCAGATCATCAGAGTAATTCGGGTCAAGACAGTACAGCAGCAGGCGCAAAGGCATGACAGGGGAGGGGCTAGAAGTGAATTTAAATTTGGAGGTTAGCATGCGCCAAGAGTGTAGATGACCTTTGAGTAGGGGGAAAAAATCAAAATCTTGTGCGCGATCCGACTTGACCAACCATAGCCGAGCAAGCTCAGATGGCTTGAGCAAAAAACGTGCGATCTGGCAAGCCAATTTCATGACATTGGGGTTTTGCAACTCTATTAGCAAGCGCAATTGGATTGCCTGATAATAAAGTTTTGCGTCTGGTAGGCCGAGACCCCCTTTATGTTTGGGAAGGATCAGCTGGGCATGTGACAATCTCGGACGAGCTTGCTTTCAGACGAAGCCTGATATAATCTTACGTAGGGACAGAAAGAAGGAATCAGGTAAGTAAATGGGTAATGTTTGAAGAAGAAAAAGTACTTTGGGTAAAATATACGTCTTGACGATGTTCTTACGTCCCATCCAAGAAACAAAGGGAAAATCTAAGTTTTTTAATTGGTCTTTGATGTTAGTGAGGAGGGGGGAATAATTCAGGGAGTAGGCCTGATCAATTCGGGCTGATATGTTCACTCCCAGGTAAGAGATGTGTGAAGTCGCCCACAGAAAGGGGAAATCCCAGGACAAGGAGTCGGGGCCTCGAATTCCCAGGGCTGTGCATTTAGAAAGGTTTATTTTGAAGTTGGATGATAGTTGTCCAAATGAGTCAAATAAGCTAAGCACAATTGGGAACCCCTTGGCAGGGTCAGGCAGGAGAAGTAACATATCATCGGCGAATGCCGCTACTTTATGGGTCAGAGGTCCCACTTTCAAACCTACAATGCCACCCTCTTGTCTGATTGCCTGAAGTAATGTCTCCAAACACAAAATAAATTGAGAGGGGGAAAGGGGGCACCCCTGTCTAGTGCCATTGGCAATGGGAAATGAGGAGGACAGGATCCCATTAATTCTGACCTGCGCCTGAGGCGAGGAGTAAAGGGACAGCACCGCACGGACAAAGGAAGGAGGGAAGCCAAATTTTAGCAAAGAGGCTTTCATAAACCTCCAGTCTACTCGATCAAATGCCTTCTCAGCATCAGTGCTGAGAAGGGTGAGCTGTGTGTTGTTAGCTAGAGTGTATTCAATGGCGTGCAATACCCTAACGGTGCCGTCCCTACACTCCCGGCCCCCAACAAAACCCGCTTGATTCAAGTGAATCAGTCTCTGAAGGAGAGGGCTAATTCTGTGAGCGAGAATCTTTGCCCATAACTTAGTATCTGCATTAAGCAGAGAGATAGGGTGATAACTAGAAGGAAGGGACGGGTCTTTCCCCTCCTTAGGGAGCACCACAATGTGAGCCTCCAAGGACTGGGCAGACATAGGGGAGCCAGAGAGTAAGGCGTTGAAATAAAGAACCAGTTGAGGACCTAGAACCGGGAGGAATTTTTTATAATATGAAATCGGGAGCCC